>NC_073387.1:38365535-39000535 GCF_028641065.1 Leucoraja erinaceus
AGAGAGTACTGTCTGATTTGTCTCTACCGCATTGTGGACATTGGACATTGTGGATATTAGTAGCTAGTATTCTTCATTAACTGCCTCTAACTGAGGAGGATTGCTTAATCTTTTCAGTGTCATTCGCTATTGGTCAGTACCTGTGATCATATTTTCACCAGAATAGAGAAGGACTGGGAGCTGTCCTTCCCTGACATTGGAAATCCAGGAGTGTATTTACATTAATATAGCAGTATCATGATTTTAAAAAAATGAATGATGCAGCTTTATTGAGAGTCATAGTCATAAATCACAAAAACAGGCCTTTTGGCCCTACTTGTCCATTCCGACCATGTCCATTTGAGCCATTCTCATTTGCCCGCGTTTGTCCCATATATCACTAAACCTTTCCATTCCATGTATTTTAAATACTGTTAATTATTCTTAATAATCCTGGCTGCCATGATAAAATTATGCAGTGTCCAGAACAATTGTTAATAACTCAGTGTCCATGTCATTGTGCACTTTGCAACATTTTCAGCTACAAGGATGGGATCCTGTTGGCCTTTATGTTCCTCTGTAGGCTCCATGATCACAGCTTTCTGGAACAGACATCTATAAATAGTGCAGTTGGGCCAAAGTTCCTGCTACTCATTTTCTCCCACTGGAGTACTCCATAACCATGCAATTTTCAGGCTACTTTTTAAATGTCAGCTTCCCATAAAAATGGAAAATTGAAAAACAAAAAAAAATAGAGTTTGGAGACTGGAAGTTGTGTCTCTCAGCAGCTGGCTATTACTATAGCAACAGGATGTTATTATGTAGCTGCCCTGTGTTCCTCGGAGTCTATGCACTATCTATCAAAGATCTTATAGCTATAAGATCTTTGCTATCTATAATGTCGGGGTAGATGGGTAAGAAAAACATATTAGCTCATGGCCCATGCCATTCAGCTCAGGGGAACATCGAAATAAACACCAATTTTTGCTTTTATTAATGAAGCAGAATTATTTTTGTTCATGACGGGCATCCCAAAATACCCAAATTAAATCACCAAGCAAAATCACCACAAATAAATCCTTCATATTTAAATAACTTTCAACAATAAATATTCTATTGTTTTTTAATTACAGCAAATTACAAAGCTATCATCCTTCCACACATGACCATAGTATACATTGTAGTTATTATTTCATTTAATGCCAATTGTGTTTGAAGTAATATACATTACAAACTTGCTTCCTCCAGATCTATTTTACTCCGATTATGATGTTGATGAATGAAAAAAGTTACTTCCTTCAGTGTTTGCAATATCTAATGCTATGGAATAAAACAGCTGGGAAGAAACGGTCTCCGAATCCGGAAGTATGTTTTTTCAAACTTCGGTACCTCTTGCCTGATGAGAGAGGGGAGAAGAGAGACCGGGGTGAGACTCGTCCTGTTTATGTTGGTGGCCTTGCCGACACAGGGTGAAGTGCAGATGGAGTAGATGGGAGGGAGGTTGGTTTACGATACAATATGATACGATAAAACTTTATTTATCCCAGAAAGGAAATTGGTCGTGATGGACTGGGCTGGGTCCACAACTCTAGGCAATTTTGGAGAAAAAAATAGACACAGCTCATGATGTGATGGAAATAATCTGTAAAAATCAGTGTAGTGGAATACAACACCCAAGATTGTGAAATGTCCACCTCTTTGTTAGGCAGTAGCAAGAAGAAGGCTACTTTTATTTGTATTTATTTTAAAATGAAAATAAAACTGTAGATGTTGGAAATCGGAAAAAAAGATCAGGGAATGCCAAAAATCTTCAACAGATCAGTGGACAGTAAAACAGAATTAACTCTCAATGACCTTTTGTCGAGCTGGAGAAGTGAGAAAACATGTGTGTTTAATGCTGAGGAGAGGGGGAAGGCGAAGTGTATAAATGAATGCCTGTGAGAAGGTTATCCAGGTGGTATAATATTTTGGGGGCTATCTGCTTAATAGTTAAATCAAGAAAATTAGAGAACAAAAACAAAACTATATGCTGAAACTGTGAGATGTTGCACTTACCCTTTTAACATGACCAACCCGTCATCCAGAGTCCCTAACTCTCCTTCCAAGCAAAGCAACATTTCACTTGTACTTCTTCCAATCTGTCATACAGCATTCAGTGCTCATGATGCATTCCCTCAACATAAGAGAAGCCAACTATATAATAATTTCAAAGTCAGGAGTCAACAGTATTTGATTGCCTTATGTACCGAAACAGAACAATCAAATTCTTACTAGTTCTTGCTAGTGTAGTTCAAAGTTTAGTTGGAGTTCATAATATTCCACAGCCTGATAGTTTTTGGGAACAAGCTGCTCCAGAACCTTGACTTTACAATTTCCAGATAACAAGAGTGAAATGTGAGCGTGGCCAGGGTGGTATGGGATCCCTGATGAAGCTGGTTGCATTTTGAGGCAGTGCCTTCAATAGATCCCTTCAATGTTGTAGAGGTCAATGCCCACGATAGACTGGGCATTGTTCTCACGCATCACATGGGCAGCCTTTAGCTTTCAGTCATGGCCAGTTAAATTCTCCTTTCCACTCACTTTGGCATCTTGTTCCAGTGAAGCCCAGCACAGCTTGAGAAGCAGCAATTCATCTTTCATCGCGGCACTTGGCAGCCCTCAGGAATCAATAATGAATCCATCAATTTCCTATTTGTCAGAATCTTGTTTGTTGCTGAAATGGCCAGTTCCGATTAAACTAATCTTTTTTAACTCGTTTTTTTTAATTTCTCCGCAAATATCTCCTGAGCTACTGAGTATTTTCCAACACTTTGATTTTATATAATTGGTTAACTATATATAAACAAGCAACCAGAATTGACAACTTATTCTAACTATCAAAAGTGACTCTGTTGACAGTTGAAGTTGGAAATGGCTTAACTACATCCTTGAAAATATATATTTCTTTTTTTTCGACTAATTCCTCCGTTGGATCGTATTTCTTCAATTCCCACACCGCCCTAATTTGTATTCGCCCAGACAAAAATAAGTTGCCGTGGAGATGTTCTGCTGAAACTATTCCTTCTAATTAGAGCATTTATTTAATTAACATCCTATGTCTGAATTTACTGACCCCGTTCTAACTTCTGCATACAAAAGGAACTGGGAGGACTTTTTTTTTGTGGCAGTTATCTCAACAACCTGAACTCAGCCGCAGCAACAGTGTCAATGTGTAATGTTTACTCCCACAAACATTAAGGCTGCCGGCTATGAATTGAAATCCAAGCTTCCTCAACAGCAGGAGAGCAGATGGAGGCAAATATATGATAAGCTTTGGAGAGAGGATGGAGTGAGGAGTGGCGTGGATTGAATTATTGTATTGTTTTAAACTAACATGGGTTGGTTTATTTCTTTTCCAGGAATAGAATAAAAAATATCTATAATGCCAACAAAAGCATGTCCAAGAACAAGAGCCCCAGGAAATTTCCTGGCCAACCCCAGCACTTCACTGTACAACCGACTTGGTAATAGAAGTTCAAACTTTAATGTCTATTAAAACACATCCTCCCTTAATTCATACAGAAAGTGGGGGACAGTGACAGACGTACATTGATTTGTGGATCAGCACTAGAACCTTAATTTATATTAACAAATACAAAATAAATTTGAGACTGCGAGCAAAAATACAGAGAATGCAACCATTAAAAGAGATCAGTGAGTATGGATATGTAGCGGCCGCCACCATGACTGAAACGTCCCGCTTACCTGGCGGGGAGAGCCGGGCTGTCCGCCGGGGCCGCCCGGGGCTACAGCCGCTGTTCGGGGCGCTGGCCTGGGGCCGCCGGCCGTCGAAATGCTGCATCGGGAGGCGCGTCTCCTCTCGATCAGAGGCATCCAGCTGATCGGCCTGCTGGCCAATTCCTCGCCCTTGGCACCGCTTGGTTGGAAGCATCGGACTGAACCGGGGGAGCAGCCGGGGATCCCCGTTCGGCTGGGCACCGCTCATCCTCGGCATCTTTCACAATTGCTCGAAATAAGAAAAAAGGCTCTCTCCTTTCCTCTCCTCCCCACCTCCTCGAAGCGAAACCTTAATCGCAGACGTTAAACTTTCCATCAGATCAGCCGCAGCGTTGCCCCTTTAAATCGGTGGGGGTTTTTCCATCCCTGCTGCCCTTAGTATAACCCGGGATCCTGGCGGGAAACAAACTTTAAAGTCCAACATAAGCAGAATGATCGCAGCCGGTCTGTGTCACCAATATATTCCACCCACTTTTGCTTTTCCTCTTCTTCTTCTTCCTCCCTCCCTCTAACCCCACCCGCTCGGTGCAGAAAACCACGGGAGAGTTTCCGCCCCTCTCCCAGGAAACCTGACTGTAAAACTTTGTGGTGAGTGCAGTAACTTGTGTGTGTGTGTGTGTGAACACACAACTCCGCTGCTGAGGTGCTCTGCCTAATGCTAGCCCCCCTGCCTCACTGGTTATCACTGTGTGTATGTGTGTGAGCCTGTCAATGTGCGTACACCCGACCGATGCCGGCTCACATTGATACAGTCATTCCATGGTTTCAGCCGATACTTTGTGTTCAGCCAAACCTTCCCGGAACCAGCGCTTCAGATCCACCCTCAGACTCGACGCATCGATTCCCGTCGCCGGATGCTGGGTAAGATTTCACTTGCCCTCCCGCTGGCTTCACCACCTGCTCCCATCTGATGAAAGATTCAGAGCATATGCAATAAACAGCAGCTAGCTAACCGGCCTTCCTCTCGTGGCTGATCTTCTACCTCAGCGCCACTTCCCAGCTCTAACCCCTTGTCAATCATTCTCTTAGTATCTAATATTGTGGTGTGTTTTGTTTCCTTAGCAGACTTGAATAAAGAGGAGGCATTGCTTTGAGGTAACCGGTCCAAGTGGATAAGAGCCGTGTACATTTTTCATCCAGAACATGTTCACTGCCTGGAATCTCCTGCCAGAAAGGGTGGAAGATGCGTGACACATTTAAATCAATGGACGTTTCCGAACTCTCCCACCCTTCTCCTCTCCTCAGCCCTTCCTCATTTAATAAAATTGATCCAGAACCCTGGTGATCTCCAAAGTAGATTCCAGCACAAACAAATGGTTGGAGCCACGCACAGTGCCACAAACCCTATTATAGTCACTTCTATCCCTTCCCCCAATCCACCCCTCAAAGCTTGAATTTAATTGCCCTATCTGGGACATATGACAATAAAACACTCTTGACTTTTGACTCTTGAACAAAAAAACAAAGGAGGTACTCAGCGGGTAAGGCTGCATCTGTGGCGGGGAAATGGATAGATGTCATCGGTCCACTGACCTCCACAGATGCTGCCTGACCTGCTGTGTTCCTAGAGACATACAGCACATAAACAGGCCCTTCGGCACAACTTGCCCATGCCGATCAAAATGGCATGATCATTTGCTAGTCCCACCTGCTCTTATTTGGCCCCGATCTGCCAAATCTTTCCTATTTACGTCCCTGTACAAGTGTCTTTTAAATGTTGTTATAGTACCTATCTCAACTACCTCATCTGGCAGCTCGTCCTATATACCTGCCACCCTCAGTGTGCAAAAGCTGCCACTCAATGATTCGGTGGTATATTTATTGTCACATGTACCAGGTACAATGAAAAACATTTTTTGCATTCAGGTCAGCAGGACTATCCACACACATGAGCACAATTGTCCTGGTCAGTACAGTATACACAGAACAGCCCAATGAGTCCATTTGCAAGAGGCACAATATTGGGGCCATTTTACAGTCGCAGCTGCAGCTGGTGACAAAGCCCGTTACTAAGATCACCTCCATTCCAGTCATCCCATGATCCAATGTCCCTCTTCAGCCCTTGTTCCCCCGGGGGCGCCTCCCGCAGACTCTGGGTCCTATTCTATCTTTACCCTCCTACCTTAAACCTGTGTCCTCTAGAAACATAGAAACATAGAAAATAGGTGTAGGAGTAGGCTATTTGCCCTTCGAGCCTTGCACCGCCATTCAATATGATCATGGCTGATCATCCAACTCAGTATCCTGTACCTGCCTTCTCTCCATACCCCCTGATCATTTTAGCCACAAGGGCCACATCAAACTCCCTCTTAAATATAGCCAATGAACTGGCCTCAACTACCTTCTGTGGCAGAGAATTCCAGAGATTCACCACTCTCTCTGTGAAAAATGTTTTCCTCATCTCGGTCCTAAAAGATTTCCCCCTTATCTTTAAACTGTGACCCCTTGTCCTAGACTTCCCCAACATCGGGAACAATCTTCCTGCATCTAGCCTGTCCAACCCCTGAAGAATTTGTAAGTTTCTATAAGATCCCCCCTCAATCTTCTAAATTCTAGCGAGTACAAGCCGAGTCTATCCAGTCTTTCTTCATATGAAAGTCCTGACATCCCAGGAATCAGTCTGGTGAACCTTCTCTTTACTCCCTCTATGGCAAGAATGTCTTTCCTCAGATTAGGAGACCAAAACTGTACGCAATACTCCAGGTGTGGTCTCACCAAGATCCTGTACAACTGCAGCAGAACCTTCCTGCTCCTATACTCAAATCCTTTTGCTATGAATGCTAACATACCATTTGCTTTCTTCACTAACTGCTGCACCTGCATGCCTACTTTTAATGACTGGTGTACCATGACACCCAGGTCTCGTTGCATCTCCCCTTTTCCTAATCAGCCACCATTCAGATAATAGTCTACTTTCCTGTTTTTGCCACCAAAGTGGATAACCTCACATTTATCCACATTATACTGCATCTGCCATGCATTTGCCCACTCACCCAGCCTATCCAAGTCACCTTGCAGCCTCCTAGCATCCTCCTCACAGCTAACACTGCCCCCCAGCTTCATGTCATCCGCAAACTTGGAGATGTTGCATTCAATTCTCTCGTCCAAATCATTAATATATATTGTAAATAGCTGGGGTCCCAGCACTGAGCCTTGCGGTACCCCCACTAGTCACTGCCTGCCATTGTGAAAAAGACCCGTTTACTCCTACTCTTTGCTTCCTGTCTGCCAGCCAGTTCTCTATCCACATCAATACTGAACCCCCAATACCGTGTGCTTTAAGTTCTAGTTCTTGATTCCCCAATTCTGGGTAAAAGATTCTGTGCATTCACTTCATTTATTTCCCTTATGATTTTATACACCTGTGTAAGATCACCCCTCAGCGTCCTGTGCTCCAAGGAATAAAGTCCTAGCCTGCATAACCTTGAGCAAAAATACAACATGCTGAGTTCCTTCAGCATTCTGAGAGGTCAAATGTAAGAGGATGGTAGGCAGTAAATGGCAGGATCCATATTAGAAACATAGAAAAATAGGTGCAGTGATAGGCCATTCGGCCCTTCCAAAATCAGTACCACATTCATGCTTTTTCCCCATATCCCTTGATTCCATTAGTCCAAAGAGCTAAATCTAACTCTCTCTTGAAAATATCTAGTGAATTGGCCTCCACTGCCTTATTTGCATTAATGTACGGAGGGATATTGGGGTGCAAGTCCGAAGCTCCCTGTAAATGGCAACACAAGTAGATGAGTGGGAAAGACGGCATTCGGCATATTTGATTTCATCGGTCAGGGTATTAAATAGAAAGTTGACAAGTCATAAAATGTAACAGCACAAAACAATGATTAGGAAAGTTTTGAGTATATTATGTTGTTCTGGTCACTGCATTACAAGGATGTAGAGGGTGCAGAAGAGTTGATGCAAGAAAATGCAGATGCTGGTTTACACAAAAAAAAGACACATCAAGCCCCCATTCTTCAGCAACCACTAATGAACTATTAAAATATATGCAAGCTTTAAAATGAACCTCCTGAGTGGTTAGTGGTTGCTGACGAATGGAGGCTTGATGTATCTTTTTTTGTGTAAACCAGCATCTGCATTTTCTTGCAAGAGGAACATGAGTATCAACAACCCTGCTGCCACCACTAGCAGTCCATGTCACCTACAACTTTGCAAATCAATTTAATTCATTGCACTTCAAGTACCTGGGAAGAGAAATATCCCAATTTTCTTATGTCAATAAAATCATGCCATCTAATGTGGTATTTTGGTGAAAGTGATAAGGAAACATGTTTTAAATACTCCGCACAGTAGACTGGCCTTGTGTCAGATGCATGTGTCAATAGTCAGGAATGATCCATTATCTAGTCAACCTAACAGAAAGTAAGAGCATTGACATTCCCAACTTTAATCTCTGTCTCAATATGTTTACGAGTTATTAATTCTCCTTACATCCTGGAATGACATGGAAAGTAATTTCCTCGATAGAATTGTTTTCTAATCCATCAGAACCATGAGCACTCCTGCTTTCCAATAACCTACACATAATTCACTGGATCTGAACTAAGTTTTTTCTTTTCTCTCTAACAAACAATGCATTAGCTCTTGGAAGCAGAAAGTTTGTTCAATCATTAAACAAACACATTTAGAGAAAACAAAAATTGATGGTAAATTTAATCTGATTATATTTGGTTCTTTTTGCTGTGTGGGATAGATAAAATTAGACGGAATATGTTTATGAATCATGTAGCTGACTCAAAATTTAATATTGACAACATTTATAAGACTCCTCCTGTGAAGCTTTAGGTTAATTTAAAAAAATGTCTGGTAAACATTCTTCATAAGGAACTTTATTGAAAGAGTAGGACGGTAGTGCAGCAGTAGAGTTGCTGCCTTTCGGAGCCTGAGACCCGGGTTCGATCCTGACTCTATGTCTGTATGGAGTTTGTACGTTCTCCCCATGACCTGCGTGGGTTTTCTCCGGATACTCCAGTTTCCTCCAATAGTCCAAACACATACAGGTTTGTAGGCAAATGGCTTGGTAAAAATGTAAATTGTCCCTAATGTATGTAGGATAATGTTAGTCTCTGGTCGGTGCATACTCGGTGGGCCGAAGGGCCTGATTCTGTGCTATATTTCTAAACTTAAGATGGTGTACTCTGTTTACAATCTACAGCAAATATTTTAGTACACAGCCAATTGGAAATTTTGATTAAAATTATTATTTGCTTCTCATGGAAGTTGAGAATTGCTGGCAAGGTCTATGTTTAAATGTCTATGGAACATAGACCATATTAATGTATACTAAACGAACATGCCTGACACCTACAAAGTCCATGCCAAATATGATGTCAAGTTAAAGTAATCTCCTCTACCTGTACTTGATCCATATCCATGTGCCCGTCTAAAAGCCTCATATATACCACTATCTTATCCGCTTCAACCACCACACTTGGCAGCACATTCTAGGAACCCATCACTATAAATTAAAAATACCTGCCTGCACATCTCTTTTAAACTTTCTTTCTCGCCTTAAAGCTATGCCATCTAGTATTTGGCATTTCCACAGTGGGAAAAATATTCTGAATATCAATCCTTACCAACGTCTCTCATGAATTTGTACAATGGAAAAATATGGACTTTTATCAGGGCTCTCCGCAACCTCCAATGCTTCACATAAAACAATCCGGGTTTGTTCAACCTCATAGCTAACACCCTCCAATGCAGCCAATCCTCTAATCTTTAAATATCCCAAAGGTTCCTTTTTTGAGCCATTGCAGTCTGGGTGGTGAAGATTATAGTAGTTTGATATATCAAAAGACTTACCTGGCCTTATCACATAACACCCAATTTACTGTTGACCAGATTGGGTGAGAATATAGGAATTTCCTCCCTTCAAGACATTAATTAACATTTTTTTCAATAATCTGATAGTTTCCTGAAAAGCTTTATTGATACTGGCTTTCTAAAGCTTTACTTTTCCTTCACTTTCCAACCCATACATATGTCTCAGCCAATATACTCTTGCTTAGTTCCTTGCCTTCCCTTCTTTATGTCATCTCAGAGCTTATGCTGTCCATGAGAATCACCAACTGCTCCCTCGGACCTATTGTCTCATAATAACCATCCATCTTCTCTTCCTGGTTCCTTTATTAGCTCTTATCCACTGGCCACGCCCTCTTCAACTCTCTCATTACTATCCTCTTCCTTAAAATAAACCAAAACCTCTTGTGACCTCTGTCCTTGCCAACTACTACCCACGTAGTACAGGTCCACCACCAATTTTCCAGCACCCTTGGTTCCAGAACCTTGCCGGATTTTTCATTTTGTTGGACCAACACAGGTTACATAATCTCTCTCCTTCCTTTCTTTCCCTGCTCTCGGCTGCATCCCCGACTTCAACAACCCAGAGATGAGAGCAGTTGCCGAGAGACAAGAGGGATGCACACAGAGAGCTCAAACTCAAGTGTAACAAACTGTCCATTTTCACTTAGACATTTGGGTACATACATGAGGTTGTGGGTTGTGATCTAGTATTCGATTCATGTTTATGTATCAAACTTTTGAGGTATTGAGAATTGTTGTGTTGCCGATTTGGAAATATTGTTTTTATTTTTGATTTTATTACCTAGAAACGGTATATGTGGCAATTAGGATTTACTTACTCTGATAATTAGGATGTCTTGCTTGCAGTCACCAAATCAGACAATTTGCTGTGATGTCTTCCTGTAAAGCCCTTATTGGAATCCTTTAACTAAAGTCATTTTGTATTGGCAACGTATTGTAAAGGTATTGATCAATTTTAGCAATCGGGAACATAGTCCTTGAGTCTGAAGTCTGAAGAAGGGTCTTGACCCGAAACATCGCCTATTCCTTTTCTCCAGAAATGCTGAGTTATTCCAGCATTTTGTGTCTATCCTTCACCATACTCGTCTCAGTAAACCATGAAGTTACCCTTTGAACTAAAAACAAGTGCACTCTCCTAAATCTGTCCGGAATTAAGGATGTGACGGACTATCAGTTGCTGGGAAATTGGTGGTGTACCTGTACATAGAATATACTGTCCTTTCCCAAATCTACGTTCATCTTTACTCAGTGTTTGAATAGCTTCAAATACTCTTCTTTTTCACTCTTATCCAAAGAGATGAATGGCATGTTGGAAACCATGGCTGTATAAACTAATCCTACTCATCTGAGGATTGTAAAAGCCTATTGTGAAGGCTCATTAATCATAGCTGATCTGCCTTAGAGATGTTAGAGTTGCCTTAGAATAGGGAGAGATTATGTTTTTCCCACTCCCTTCTGTCGTCAAATATGGAACTACAAAATACAGATTACTAGACATATCAAATAAAAGAGAATGCAAGAAATGTTCAGAGGTCAGGTAGCATTTTTGCAGAAAAAAAATCTGGCTTTAAATCTTAAAGGTTAATAGCCTTAAATCAGAAATGTACTCTGAAAAAGGGTTCCGACCCGAAACGTCACCCATCCATGTTCTCCAGGGATGCTCTCTGAACTGCTGAGTTACACCAGAACTTTGTGTCTTTTAAAAAAATATAAATTATCATCTGCAGTTTGTTTCTACATGGCAGATTTTACCTTGGCTTTGAAAGGAGCAGTGTAAGAGGCCAAAGACAGAGATCAGAGTTGGGTGGAGAAGTAATGAAAAACGACTGGTAGTCCGAGGTCACCCTTGCACACTGAATGGTTCAGCAAAGTTATCACCCAATCTGTGTTTGGTACAGCAAATGAATGCAGTACACCAGATTGGAAAAAAATTGAAGAGAATTTACACTTAACCTAGAAGAACTCTTTAGGCTTCAGGATGGTAGAATGGTAAAAGGTTTGCAACTCCCGTCGCGCACTTTGGGGATATGGTGTTTATTTTGTTCTGATCCATTTTTCTGCTCTGTCTCTTTTCTTCCCTTATCGATTGCAACTTCCCACCTCTCTTCTGATTACCTCCATTCCATTCACCATCCTTTACCCCATATCTCTATGTCCTGGCCTAACCCCTGATCGATCCTCTGATGGTGGATTGCTTGAGGCTGTTCCTTCAGTTCCCATCTGCGGGTTCTTTTCTTACTTTCTCTTCCTTCCTTCCTTCCTTCCTTCCTTCCTTCCTTCCTTCCTTCCTTCCTTCCTTCCTTCCTTCCTTCCTTCCTTCCTTCCTTCCTTCCTTCCTTCCTTCCTTCCTTCTTTCTTTCTTCCTTCTTTCTTTCTTTCTTTCCTTCTTTCTTTCCTTCTTTCTTTCCTTCCTCCTTCTTTCTTTCCTTCTTTCTTTCCTTCCTTCTTTCCTACTTTCTTTCCTTCCTTCTTTCCTACTTTCTTTCCTACTTTCTTTCCTTCCTTCTTTCCTACTTTCTTTCCTTCTTTCCTTCTCTCTTTCGCTCTCTCTTTCTCTGTCTCTTTCTCTTTCTCTCTCTTTCTCTTTCTCTCTCTCTCTCTCTCTTACTCTCTTTCTCTCTTTCTCTTTATCCGTTCATCTATCTTCTGAGCAAGGCAGCTGATTACAGCCTCAGCACAATTTGCGGGACGTTCTTATCTCATCAATTCAATCGGGTGCGAACAGGCGAAACAGCTGCACCCCACACGATATTGTTTGCTGGTCTGCCTGTGTTTATTTATTCAGTTTAACGATGCAGTCTCTTGAGAAACTCAAGCTGGTTTCCTAGGTAAAGAGCAGAAGGTGTTTTACAATCGCTCATGCGGAAAAGAGATGGATGTATCAAAAATACACCGCCGGGGCTCCAGAAATGGGGACAAGTTATTCGATACAAACTGTTCATTCCAAGTCTTGACTGTCCCACACAAGTTAAACCAGTCCAATCCTTTGATTTCAGCGGCGTTCTCTTCGATCTCGTTTTTGTGGCCATTCTACCTCACTGATATTTGAAGCATTTCAGACATGGAAATGTACTACCGCAGCAACTAATGTTATGTTAAATCCATCGCAATTAATTCATTTTTATGAGTCGATACGCCCTGGAGCATCGAATCTGCTCGGTCATTCAATCATTGCTGATCTATCTTTTCCTCTCATCCCCATTCTCCTTCCTTCTTTATTAAACATGAAAAAACATACTCACATCTAATCCTATAGTTTTTGCAGATGAACCAATAACATTTAATCGTCTATATCGGTTCTCTGTATATGTACCATTCTGTTATCCAGCTCTGTAGTGCCAAGAATAAAATTATGATCACAGTTGCCCATCTTTCGAGCCCAAGAGTAGTGGAGGCACGGGTAAAATAATGTAAAACGGACATCCGATTATAATTAGACTCTGATTATGTCAAGAAAAATGCAGATGCTAAATGCTGTAAGATGTTGTACAATTACTGTCAAATCGGAGGAAACTAAAAAAGGATAATAACATTAAGTAAACAAATCTCTTCCCACTTCCCACCACAATACACAGTTCTTTCCCTCTCCTTATCCACCAACAGCTGCTCATCACCCACCTCACTCCAACCCCCCTTTGCGTCCTCTATTTCCACATCGTACCCTTTCAGCCTTTTCTCATCGGATTCCATCATCTCTAGCCTTCTCCACTTTTTCTCCACTTGTAACCTCCAGTCTTTGTGACTATCTCCACCCTTCTCTTATTCCGTGGATTCATCTGCCAATCCATCCCTCCATACCTGGATCTACCATTTGCTACCTCTTGCCCCAGTTAAAGTTAAAAAGCTAAATTGTCCAAGTTGGCGACAGGCAGAGTACTGCCCTGCCGACTACAACATTCAGAAGGTTCAGTATCTGCAATTCCTTGTTTCTATATTAGCTGAAAGATGTTTGACTTGTAATTTACAATAAGATCTTGTAATCTTGTAAAATATCGTGTAATTGACTTGTAATTTACAATAAAAGTTCCACTGTCAACTTTATGTTCACACCAATGTATGCTCAGGCAGAACTTTAATTTATTCAGTTTATCTGTGAGAGCATGAGATGAGAAGCACGAGGATGTGCCAATGTGCACGCACTTAGAACTTGTGAAAAGAGCTTTTTGTACACACAGTATTTCAGTTCAACTTAAATCTTTGAAACGGAATCAAACTACTGAAATCTCAATTTCCTCATTAATGATAAGTGAAAAGGTGGCAAAACTTACAATTTTCAGCACAGATTTTGCCAGCATGAAGTAAATCAAGAATTTCAATCTCTCATGCCAACTTTGGAGCAGCTGACATTTTTGGATTGTCTTAGACTCCTCTTTACTCCTCTTGATTTTACAATTAAAAAATGATTCATCTTATCTATATTCCTTTATTCATTTGATTATATAATGTTTACAGTGCCTGATCATTCACCGGATATAGTAGAAATCTGATCTACACAAAATAATAAACGATTGGTTTCTGATTTTTGTCAGAAACCCAAGCATATATATCAATGATTTGTTATTCCATCAACAGATACAAACATGATGGAAGAAATAGTTGCATTTTAATTTCATGTTGAGTCAAGTTGTGCGAGGAACAGTGATTGAATGCTGGAGAGAAGTCACAAGGAAATGCTTCCGGACTGCGGAGGGTGTGGCAAGTGTGATTGAGGACAGATTACATAATCATCTTTTGCTATTACACAAGTGAGCTGGTACTAAAGGGGTGGATATGTCATTGAAACCCACAGGTTAATTTGACTGCATGAAATTTCCCAGTGCAAAATCAACTTGGGATAATCATGTCTACTATGTAAATACAAAATGTTTTGCATCATGTTTGTGAAATCAAGGATGTCAACAGAGCTATGCAAGGAGAAACTAATGATCAATCAAAAACTAGCCCAGAAGTCTTGCTTCCTGATATGTTTTTGACTCTGTTTGTGACCCGAAACACTGTCTGTCCATTTCCTTCACAGATGCTGCCTGGACCACTGAGTTCTTCCAGCACTTTGTGTTTTCCTCAAGATTCCAGTGTTTGCAATTTCTTGTCTCCATGTTTGTGACTCTCCTGCTTGGCATGTCTAATCCGTGTACTCATCCCATTGGAATGGAAATTCTAGCCCATTGACAAAAGGAATACTGCCCTTGTTCAGTTAATCTCCATCCTTTAGAAAAGTGATTGGATTCACCAATTTATCTTATATTTTGTTTGTATTTGAGTTAACTAATTTGCCATTGCCTCACCAAATATTAGTTTGCCTGGTAAATATGTTGCAATCTGTGGTCAGATTAGCTGAAACATACTTCTCTGCATGAAAGGTTTTTGATTCCTTATGAGAGTGTTAAAGAAACTGATGATACTAAAGAAATATACATCAATGATCACATTTCAACCTCTTTAGAAAAATAACTGAAATTCTGGGGATTATTTGCATGCACTGGTAATAAGTAACAAAGCATGAAATTACTTGCACTAAAGTAAGATACAGATAAAATGTTGGAAGTTAACATTATTGTATATGCAACCTTAATAAGTTTTTGTCTTTTGTGATCCAACATTAATGAATATAAGCCTGTAGAAACATAGAAAACAGGTGTAGGAGTAGGCTATTCAGCGCTTTGAGCCAGCACCACCATTCAACTAGATCACGGCTGATTATCCAAAATCAGTACCCCGTTCCTGCTTTTTCCCCATATCCCTTGATTCTGTTAGCTCTAAGAGCTATATCTAACTCTCTCTTGAAAACATCCAGTGAATTGGCCTCTATTATCTTTTGTGGCAGAGAATTACATATATTCACAACTCTCTGGGTGAAAACGCATTTCCTCAAAGGTATGGCCAACAATATCTGTTTATCTGTTTACATGATAATGACATCCAATGGGTCATATATATATTGTCTGTATTGTCTGAGCAGGCAGATGACTTACATTTTATGTAAAACCAGCTTTAATCAAATTAAATTTAACCTTGAATCGAAGTTGTTTCATTAATATTTGCCTACTCACTGAAGAACTGTATGTATCCAAATTAAACTGTCACCTTTATTTGTCATTCTTGTTCTGACCCAGTGCAGCACCAATGAAAAAAAAGCCAAACCTTAAGTCAGTTCAGTTTAGTTTATTGTCACATGTGCCGTGGTACAGTGAAAAGCTTTTGTTGCGTGCTAATCAGCCAGATGAAAATACATGATTACAATTAAGCCATTCGCAGTGTACAGGTACATGAAAAGGGGTTAAAGTTATACACTTGTCATTTGTTCTCATGTGAATTTGATTCTACCAGTTCAGAAATACCACCTGAAAATAGGGGATGGTTGAACTGAAGAATTACTTAAGTGCAGTGGCATTGAAACAGACAGATTAGACTTTATTGCATTCCATCTCCGTGAGGAATGTGGGGAATCCGCTGTGGTGGATGTTTATGTTAACTTTTATGTAGTTGTATGTCTTGCTGCTTTTAAGTATGGCTGTATTGTGGCGGCTCCTAAGGGTCGTGCCATTATACTGCGGAACCCCTCGGCACAGGAGTGGTGCAGTCCGGAGGCGGCCCTCAGCCGGAGGGTTTAAAAGGCAGGGTTTGGGTGCCATCTTCCTCTGGTTTCGTCTTCCCTTCAACCGGGAGGAATACAATAAAGGCGCTTCTCAAACACTGGACTTCGTGCCTCCTTTTGAGACCCATGCACCACAGTATGGTAATTTGAATATTACTATACCTTAATTGGCAATAAAAGACCTTTGAAACCTCCTGGATTTGCTACTTGGGGTGCTATTATCCCTAGCAGCAGAGGATGCTCTTTCTTCTGTTGATGTACCTGTTGTACGGAGAGGTAATATTGGCCGGGCTTTTGTCTGACTGGAATAACTCCTACTGGATAACATTTCTTTAATGTATTTCATTTACAGAGTCAAGGCCAATATTTAATTGCAAATCCAGATTGCTCTTGAAATTGTGACAATGAGCCACTTACTGTCTTGAAATTCTGCAGTTCTTTGATGTAGATTCATGCAGTGCAGTGGGACTGTGAGTTGCAGGATTTTCAGCATAGGAATGACCATATATTTTCAACGACAGCACATGTGTGATTTGGAGTGGAATCTGAATGAGTTGTTCCTCTGCACCTTCTGCTCTTGATCATCTCGGTGAAGAGTTTGCAGGATTCGAAGTTGGTGACAGAGAACCCAAAGTAAGGACATCCAGTACATTTTGCGGAAGGGACGTATTGCAATGTGAAGCCAGTGGAAGGAATAAGTACTTGGCTTTGTGTACAGGGAGTCAATCAGACAGATTATTTTAGACAGATCAGTTTGAAGAAGGGTCTCGACCCAAAACGTCACCCATTCCTTCTCTCCAGAGATGCTGCCTGTCCCGCTGAGTGACTCCAGCATTTTGTGTCTATCTTCGGTTGAAAGCAGCATCTGCAGTTCCTTCCTTCTTCTTCTTGCGTATGGCGTGCACAGCCTAAACATAGAAACATAGAAATTAGGTGCAGGAGTAGGCCATTCGGCCCTTTGAGCCTGCACCGCCATTCAATATGATCATGGCTGATCATCCAACTCAGTATCCTTCTCTCCATACCCCCTGATCCCTTTAACCACAAGGGCCACATCTAACTCCCTCTTAAATATAGCCAATGAACTGGCCTCAACTACCTTCTGTGGCAGAGAATTCCAGAGATTCACCACTCTCCCTGTGAAAAATGTTTTCCTCATCTCGGTCCTAAAAGATTTCCCCCTTATCCTTAAACTGTGACCCCTTGTTCTGGACTTCCCCAACATCGGGAACAATCTTCCTGCATCAAGCCTGTCCAACCCCTGAAGAATTTTGTAAGTTTCTATAAGATCCCCCTCAGTCTTCTAAATTCTAGCGATGAACAAGCCGAGTCTATCCAGTCTTTCTTCAGATGAAAGTCCTGACATCCCAGGAATCCGTCTGGTGAACCTTCTCTGTACTCCCTCTATGGCAAGAATTGTCTTTTCTCAGATTAGGAGACCAAAACTGTACGCAATACTCCAGGTGTGGTCTCACCAAGACCCTGTACAACTGCAGTAGAACCTCCCTGCTCCTATACTCAAATCCTTTTGCTATGAATGCTAACATACCATTCACTTTCTTCACTGCCTGCTGCACCTGCATGCCTACTTTCAATGTCTGAAGATAAGGTCTGAAGAAGGGTTTCGGCCCGAAACGTTGCCCGTTTCCTTCGCTCCATGGATGCTGCTGCACCCGCTGAGTTTCTCCAGCATTTTTGTGTACCTGCCTACTTTCAATGACTGGTGTATCATGACACCCAGGTCTCGTTGCATCTCCCCTTTTCCTAATCGGCCACCATTCAGATAATAGTCTACTTTCCTGTTTTTGCCACATAAGTGGTTAACCTCACATTTATCCACATTATACTGCATCTGCCATGCATTTGCCCACTCACCCAGCCTATCCAAGTCACCTTGCAGCCTCCTAGCATCCCCCTCACAGCTAACGCTGCCCCTCAGCTTTGTGTCATCTGCAAACCTGGAGATGTTGCATTCAATTCCCTCATCCAAATCATTAATCTATACATTACTAAAAGTCTGTTCTTGACCGGTTTTGGCCATCTGTGCTGCGAATTTCCGAGAGAACGCTGCAACCTACGGCCGTCATTTTTGGCCACCTCGCTCAGAGCCCCCCTCCGCCGCATGTGTGCTGAGGAGTTTTCCCGTTGATGAAAAATGACAGAGATATTAATGTTTTTACAAAATTCCCCATTCTCTCTGCTGCCCCCGCAGGAGGGAGGGGGAGGGACTATAAAACCAGGAAGTGTGTCCCTCAATCAGTGTCTGCAAGTGGTGTGCCTCAATCAGGCTCTGCAAGTGGTGTGCCTCAATCATTCTCTGCAAGTGGTGTGCCTCAATCAGTCTCTGCAAGTGGTGTGCCTCAAGTGGTGTGCCTCAATCAGAGCTCTGAATGACACTGAACAAATGTCTCCACAGCTGTGAGTACCCATAATGTGGTTTGAAAATGAAAATATGGTTAGTTTGAGGGGAAAAAAGCACTGCCTGCAAATGGTTGTTTGGGGGATTTGGGTTGAAGTAAAAAGGCACCCTCTCTCTCTCCCCACCTCTCTCTCTCCCTATCCCTCTCTCTTTCTCTCTCTCTCTCTCTCTCTCTCCACTCTCTCTCCCCCTCTCTCCCCCTCTCTCTCTCTCTCTCTCTCCTCCCCTTCTCCCCTCTCCTCCTCTCCCTTTCCCCCCCTCCTCCCCTCCCCCCCCCCCCCCCTCCCCCCCCTCTCCTCTCCCCCCCCCCCTCCCCTCCTACCCCCTCTCTCCGACCCCCTCTCCCCCCCTCCCTCCCTCCATCTGCCCCCTCCCCTCTTTTTGTCCCTCTCCTCCTCCCCTCCATCCCCTCCCCCACCGTCCTTCCCCTAAACCCCCCTCCCCTCCACACAACCCTACCCCCTTCCCCTCCCTGCTCCCCCACCTCCCCCTCAGCACCCCCCTCTCTCTCCCCCTCAGTCTCACCCTCTCTCCTCCCCACCCTTCCTTTCCCCCCCACCCACCCCCCTCTTCTCCTTGCCACCCCCTTATCCCTCTCTCCCCTCTCTCTGTGTCTCTGTCTCTCTCTCTCTGCCCCTTCTCTCCTCGGCCATCACTCTCTACCCCCCCCCCCCCCCCCCCCCCCCCCCCCCCCCCCCCCCCCCCCATGTGACTGCAAGTTGGGGGCTATGTGTCAGTAGATAGGGTGGTTATGGGGTAAAAGGAGCAAATTAATAATATTAATATAATATCAAGGGGGGTAATTAGTGTGAGTGCGGGGGGGGATAGTTAGTGTATGTGACGCTGTATGCTGCCTCCCCCCCCGCACGTTGGGGGAACAGACCCAAAGGGTCTGCACTTGGTCTAGTATATATTGTAAATAGCTGGGGTCCCAGCACTGAGCCTTGCGATACCCCACTAGTCACTGCCTGCCATTGTGAAAAGGACCCATTTACTCCTACTCTTTGCTTCCTGTCTGCCAGCCAGTTCTCTATCCACATCAATACTGAACCCCCAATACCGTGTGCTTTAAGTTTGTATACTAATCTCTTATGTGGGACTTGTCGAAAGCCCTCTGATAGTCCAGATATAACACATCCACTGGTTCTCCCTTATCCACTCTACTAGTTACATGCTCGAAAAATTCTATAAGATTCGTCAGACATGATTTACCTTTCATAAATCCATGCTGACTTTGCCCTATGATTTCACCACTTTCCAAATGTGCTGCTATCCCATCTTTAATAACTGACTCTAGCAGTTTCCCCACTACCAATGTTAGACTAACTGGTATGTAATTCCCCGTTTTCTCTCTCCCTCCCTTTTTAAAAAGTGGGGTTACATTAGCTACCCTCCAATCCTCAGGAACTACGCCAGAATCTAAGGAGTTTTGAAAAATTATGACTAATGCATCCACTATTTCTGCGGCTACTTCCTTAAGTACTCTGGGATGCAGCCTATCTGGCCCTGGGGATTTATCGGCCTTTAATCCATTCAATTTACCTAACATGACTTCCCGGCTAACTTGGATTTCACTCAGTTCCTCCATCTCATTTGACCCCCGGTCCCCTGCTATTTCCGGCAGATTATTTATGTCTTCCTTAGTGAAGACAGAACCAAAGTAGTTATTCAATTGGTCTGCCATGTCTTTGTTCCCCATGATCAATTCACCTGTTTCTGACTGCAAGGGACCTACATTTGTTTTAACTAATCTTTTTCCCTTCACATATCTATAAAAACCTTTACAGTCAGTTATTATGTTCCCTGCCAGTTTTCTTTCATAATCTATTTTCCCTTTCCTAATTAAGCCCTTTGTCCTACTCTGCTGGACTCTGATTTTTTCCCAGTCCTCTGGTAGGCTGCTTTTTCTGGCTAATTTGTATGCTTCATCTTTTGTTTTGATACAATCCCTGATTTCCCTTGTTATCCACGGATGCACTACCTTCCCTGATTTATTCTTTTGCCAAACTGAGATGAACAATTGTTGTAGTTCAACCATGCAGTCTTTAAATGCTTTCCATTGCCTATCCACCGTCAACCCTTTAAGAATCAACTGCCAGTATATCTTGGCCAATTCACATCTCATACCCTCAAAGTTACCTTTCTTTAAGTTCAGGACCGTTGTTTCTGAATTAACAATGTCACTCTCCATCCTAATGAAGAACTCAACCATATTATGGTCACTCTTGCCCAAGGGGGCACGTACAACAAGACTACTAACTAACCCTTCCTCATTACTCAATACCCAATCTAGAATATCCTGCTCTCTCGTTGGTTCCACTACATGTTGGTTTAGAAAACTATCCCGCATACATTCCAAGAAACCCTCTTCCTCAGCACCCTTGCCAATTTGATTCACCCAATCTATATGTAGATTGAAGTCACCCATTATAACTGTTTTACCTTTGTTGCACGCATTTCTAATTTCCTGTTTAATGCCATCCCCAACTCCACTACTACTGTTAGGTGGCCTGTACATAACTCCCACTAGCGTTTTCTGCCTCTTAGTGTTTCGCAGCTCTACCCATATCAATTCCACATCCATCAAGCTAATGTCCTTCCTTTCTATTGCATTAATCTCCTCTCTAACCAGCAACGCTACCCCACCTCCTTTTCCTTTCTGTCTATCCCTCCTGAATATTGAATATCCCTGGATGTTCAGCTCCCAGCCTTGGTCACCCTGGAGCCATGTCTCCGTGATCCCAACTATATCATAGTCATTAATTGCTATCTGCACATTAAACTCATCCACCTTATTACGAATGCTCCTTGCATTGAGACACAGAGCCTTCAGGCTTGTTTTTACAACACTCTTACCCCTTATACAATTATGTTGAAAGTGGCCCTTTTTGATTTTTGCCCTGGATTTGTCTGCCTGCCACTTTTACTTTTCACCTTGTTACCTATTGCTTCTACCCTCATTTTGCACCCCTTCGCTCACACATTTAATAAACCCTTTCCCTTTAACTCCATCCTCGACTATCCCATTTGACACCCCACCCCCTTTATTCAGTTTAAAACCACCCGTGTAGCAGAGGCAAACCTCCCTGCCCCGTGCACCAGTTCCTCAGCCACACATTCAGGTCCCGTATCTCCCTGTTCCTGCTCTCGCCAGCACGAGGAACTGGAAGCAAACCGGATAACAACCCTGCAGGTCCTGCTTTTCAGCATTTTTCTGAGCTCTCTAAAGTCACGCTGTAGAATATTCATCCCCTTTTTTCTGACATTGTTTGTGGTGACATGCACTACCACTTCCAGCTGTTCACCTTCGCCCTTGAGGATTTTCTGCACTCCGCCCGTGACATCCTGGATCCTGGCACCAGGAAGGCAGCACACCATCCTCGAATCCCGTCAGTTGCCGCAGAAATCCCAGTCCGTACCTCTCACAATGGATTTTCCCACTACAATGGCATTGCCTGACGTTTGCCTCTTTGGTTTTGGTTCAACAGCCCTATTTGCTTCGCAAGTCAGTCCGCCGCTTAGTGTAATAATGTCTTCTGTACCGACAGCTTCCAAGTGGGTGAACCTGTTCACAAGAGGTACAACACCCGGGGACGTTTGCATTCCATGCTTCCCTCCCTTTCTCACCATCACCCACCTTCTCTCTTCCAGTACCTTAGGTGTAACAATCTTACTGTAGGACTTGTTGAGGAATGACTCAGTTTCTCGGACGAACCTGAGGTCATCCACTTGCTTCTCCAGTTCCCCAACACGGCACTTCTCACATTTGTAGCAGGCAGAGGCACCAGCAGTGTCCTTGACCTCCCACATACTGCAAGCATCACACTGAATCAGCTTGCCTGACATCTCATTCTTTCGTCTATCTCTCTCCAGCGTTTTGCGTAGTCTCTTCTCCGAAGACTCTCGAGCCAAACACTCACACTGCCGCTCACGCACTGCCACTCCCTAGGAGCCGTCTTGCTTATATTGACTGATAAATTGCCTAATTTACCAATTTACAAACCAAATTCCTCAGTTTTCAACTGCTTTCCCCCTCTGACTCACTTCTAACTCTCCTCCACTTGGGCTAGAGCCAGTGAGTGTTTTAAAGTTGTAGTGCAACTTGTTCTATTTGATCTTATTTGATTGTGCACGTTGGGTTGATTGCATTAGTCAAAACAGGGCGGAACACGTGAAGGTTGCAATCTTCCACCCCTGCAGTTCCTTCCTACACAGATTGTTTTGCTCTTTATGTGAAGTGGCTTTGATTGTCTTTGGAATTACAAGTGGAATATAAATGGCAAATAGAAATTATCCTTTCACATTTCTAATTTGTAACCTGCAGACAGAGTAAGGACTTTGGGGAGCAAGGAGGTGGGTCACTTGCCACTGGCTAGTGAATAAGCCACCAGAAAGATTAATCTGAAATGTTAAACTCCGTCCACAGTTGCTGCTTCTCCAGCATTTAATACTTTCATTTTACATTATTTATGTAACTGGACCTGTTAAGTTTCTGATCAGTGTTGTTCTTCTTCTTGCATACGGCGTGCACAGCCTAAAGTTGTTGGACAACATGTTCTATTTGATCTTATTTGATTGTGCACCCGGTTGAATGCATTCATCGAAACAGGACGGATCACGTGAAGGCTGCAATCTTCCACCCTATCAGTGTTGTTGAAAGTGGGGGAACCCCAGGCAATGTAAAAGATGCAAATGAATTTAACCTACATGCACTCTTCTTCTCGACCTCTCTGTTCTCACAGCATGGCAACGGAGGCGTTTGCCTGACCGTAGCAGCTGGAACAGTCCGTTGCAGGAGTGGAAGGGGTCTCCCATGATTTTATCAGTGTGATGTTTGGTGGACTGTGTGGGTGGGAGGACCTGTTTCTCCTCCCATGCAGCAGGTAGCGCTGCACAGGACAAAGGGAGATGTTTTTTTTGTATATAGTTCTCTCCTGTCTCTCTCTGTCTGTGTGTGTGTGTGTGTGCGTGCGTGCGTGCGTGTGTGTGTGTGTGTGTGTGTGTGTGTGTGTGTGTGTGTTGCTGTCAGCATTGGGTAAAGTATTAAAGCCTTCTGTTGTAAATTGAAGACTCTCAAGTTTTGTGCAGACCTAGAAAAAGAACACGAAAATCAGTGAACATCATCTTCTCTGACCTGTATGAGGCAAGAAAGGTTATTGATGAAACAGCTGAAGATGTTACCTTTCATTAATTGGTTCTGTGTACTTTTAACTTATCTCTCTGTTCCCTCTCCCCCGACTCTCATTCTGAAGAAGGATCTTGACCCGAAACGTCACCCATTTCTTCTCTACAACCAATCTGCCTGTCCTGCTAAGTAACTCCAGCTTTTTGTGTTTATCCTCTATTCCTTATTCTCCTTTGAGAAAGAAATACGTACTGGATGTACCAGTTTTCTAATTTCAACATGTCATTTATTGTCGAATGGCAAATGTTGCATAGCATCGTTGAACATTCATTTGGCTGTCTCTGTTATATTTACATTGCTTTTTCTTCTTGTCATTCCCATTGCTCCCTTTCTTTATGCTCCCTTTCTTTACGCAAGTCTTCATCAACTTACCTATTTATATTTCTCTATTCCCTGTCTGTTTTTGTTTAACCTTTTCTTTCATTCATTATGGGTGGTGAGTGAGGTAGTGTGTTGCATGTTGTAGTGGGAGAAAGAATATATGAACACACTTTTACACATGTTATTTAATAAATGCTTATGCATGAGAAATTCTGAGAAATTATGTTTTTTACTTACTTATTAGTCCCTCCCACAATAAGACCTAATCCTAGTTTCTCCTCTGTTCCTCCACCTTCTCATGTCCTGCTCTACTCCTCATCAAAATTGTACCTTTTGTTTTGCAAACTATCTTCTGAACTTGTGCCTCTCCACCATGAGTCACGTTTATTCACTTCCTTAAGTCCCCATCCTCCACTTTCACCAAGAGGTCTTGCACCCTCAGTTGTTGTCATGCTTCTTCTTCCACCACCTTTTCCTATTTGCTCCCCTCAAAGATTGATGGCCCTCAAATCTCAGTTGATTAAAAAAAAAGAAAAGACTTACATTTCCATTTATTAAAATATTAACACTTTCTCACAAGTGTTAACAATTATTTTTATCAACAGACAAACTTCCCAAGTAAGTTGCAATCCTTCATATAAAAATGGATCAGGAATATCTTAAGGTGAGGGAGGGGTGGAGGGTGGCAGACACCACTTTGCTCTTTCTCTTCTCAAACTTTATTTCTCTCACTTGTTGTGACCCCTGGTTGCTTTCCCTTTCCCACTGCTCAATAGTCCTACTTTATGATGTGGAGAAGTTATTATTTTTTACAGCATATTATATTTTTCATTCTTTACTGAAATGACACCAAAGCATACAAGGAGACAACATTAGAAAATGGATCATGTTCGTGAACATAGCAATTGCACAATTCCTTGAAATATTCCCACTTTTATCAAGTGAGCTCTGAATCCCATTAAATAAAGAACATGTAATTAATTAATTGGGTTTGTATTGTTATGAAAGGTCACGTGAGGTCTAATATTTTATTTCGTAATAATCAAAAATATCACTTTGTACAAAATAGACTGCAGTGCAAAGTATTTAAATGTGTGAAAAGATAGTAGTTCAAGAATCTGGACTGAACCATTACCTAAGCTGTGAGCTGAAAAGACCCAAACAAATATTATTGCACATTAATTCAGATTTTTCAGTGCAAAAATTTATATTTGGAACATGCTGACTTACACATTAAATGGCCTGATTAGTTTCCCCTTGATTGGCTGCAGCAATTTTGTTAATTATCTTATGAAGTTTCAAAAATTTATGCTGAAATGGTTTCAAATTTTTCCATGAGGATCTTAGCATTCAAAATCAATCTACAAGCTGCATATGATTAAAGCAAAGCCGATGGAAATCTTATAATTATAATCATCTCTTTTTTTGATTTGCATGGATGAACCTTTCTTGGTTCGTCTCCAGAAAATGGCAAGAATGGAACAGAGCCACAAAAATGCACGTTCAATGCTTATGTTGTGGCATGAGAGAGCCACAGCACCACTTTTCCATTGCAATCACATAATTAATTAAAGGCTCAGTTACACTCTTAATTTTGTTAAAACATAGAAGCATACAAAATAGGTGCAGGAGTAGGCTATTCGGCCCTTCGATCCAGCACCACCGTTCAATATGATCATGGCTGTTTATCCAAAATCAAGTACCCCATTCCTGCTTTTTCCCCATATCCATTGATTCCATTAGCCCTAAGAGCTAAATCTAACGCTCTCTTGAAAACTTCCAGTGAATTGGCCTCCACTGCCTTCTGTGGCAGAGAATTCCACAGATTCACAACTCTCTGGGTGAAAAGGTTTTTCCTTATCTCAGTCCTAAATGGGCTACCCCTTATTCTTAAACTGTGAACCCCTGATTCTGGACTCCCCCCAACATCTGGGACATTTTACCTGCATCTAGCCTGTCCAATCCCTTAAGAATTTTGTATGTTTCTGTAAAATCCCCTTTCATTCTCCTAAATTCCAGTGAATATAAGCCCATATAAATATAAATAAAAAAATATATTTTAATTATATTGAAAGCAAAGGATACATGTGATTTAGAGAAGTTCCATTCTGAAGACAAAATGAACTGCAGTTGCTGGAATTTGAGCAAAACACTAAGTGAGTTATGAACCCAGCGGGCCAGGCAACAGATGTGGAGAGAACAGACATGGTGCTTTGGGACCAAACTCGGACTCCTTCAGACTGAAGAATGGTCCTGACCCAAAACATCCCCTCTCCGTTCCCTCCACATATGGTGCCTGACCTATTGAATTCAACCAGCACCTTAAACTTTGCTCAAGTTCAAATCTGAGTCTGGTATCATTCTCAGGCAGAAGGCACTGACACGAATGAACGAGCTTTCACCAAAGAAGACGCAGTGATTAAATGAAAGGCTAAATACTTCATTATATTAAAAAAAAACACAATGTTATAAGCAGTGACAAATGATCTTTGAAATTTGAGCCTAATTTGCTGCAAAACATTCAAGAATTCCTCATCAAAGTGACAGGGATATATCTGAATACTTTTTCCAGCACTCTGTTGCAAAGCTGATTTCATTTTTATACCACATTTGATTAAAAAAATCTGTTTTCAACAAGATATTTATCATGGAGGCAAAGAGATTTGGCGGGTGTAATTTTCCACTTGATAATGATAGGGTCCTTTCTCGCCCCCACATCAGAGCTGCATAAAGAGCTCTCCCCCCCCCCCCCTCCCCTTCCCCCACTCTAGCATACAGGCCTGTTTTATTTCAAGATCAACATCCTCTGTAGCCTCCTTCAGACCTCCAGTATTCGGGTATTTGTGCCTGTTTCATGCTGGTTGCATGTAAGAATAAATAAGATGTCATGAGGCATCCACGCATCTCACAAGATGGCCATAGACACACCAGACCAGCGTAATCTTCATGCCATTGCTGAACCCCCAAAGACAGTGTTCCTCTTTAGGTTTGCCTTTCCAAAAGAAGGTGTATCTACTGCTTTACTCTGAGTTGGAAGCCTTCCTCCCTTTGTATCTCATTGAAAGTGACGATATCTAAGTCAAAGTGTCGGGGTTTCTGAGCTATGATCATAGAGTTTTGTTCAGGTCTGTGGTCGTTGAGGCAGTTGGTTGCAAAAAGGACAGAGATAAGAAAGGAAGGAAGGTGTGAGAAGTTTGAAGAGTTGTGGCTTGTAGAGCCAGAAGGAGCAAATTGGTGAGGGGGAGAAATAGGTGGGAGCCCTGGTGAGGTACAGGGGAGGGAAGAGAGGGGGAGGGATTTTAGGGCCTTTCCAAAGGGGGGGTTGGAAGGATGTGATCTCAGGTTGACCTAAAAAAGTGTGGGGGGTTTCTGAATTGATCATATGTTCATTCCTGTCTGGGTTGTAAGCTACTCAAGTGGAATATGTAGTGCTGTTCCTCCAGTTTGCACGTGGCCTCACTCTAGCAATGAAGGAAAGGTCATTGTGGGAAAGGGAAGGAAAGTTGCAATGGTTGGCAACCCAGAGATCCAGTAGGCCTTGATGGACCGAGCACATGTATGTGTTCCATGAAATGGTCGCCAAGTCTACGTTTTGTCTTGTTGATGTACAGGAGGCCACATCGGGAACATCGGATGCCATAGTTGAGGTTAGAGGAGGCACACATGAACCTCTGTCTCACCTGGAAGGACTGCTGGGTTCCCTGAGGCGAGGGAGGAGGTATAGGGACAGGTGTTACATCTCCTGCAGTTGCAGGGGAAAGTATCTGGGAAGGAGGTGGTTTGGGTGGGAAGGGATGAGTGAACCAAGGGATTGCGGAGGGTGAGGTCTCTGCGGAAGGCAGAATTAAACAAAGTTGGTTCTTCATGGTAGACTTTGTTAGTTGTTTACATATCTGACATCATACATGCACTCCATTCTGAGGTCCTTCATGGCGAGAGATTATTAGATGGATGGAGGAAATAATTCAACACTGTATAAAACTTGGAAAAGTGCAACATCCCCAGTGACTTGTACAAATCTCTGGACCATCAGTCAAGTTGTGCCGAGTCTCTTGTCATATGCACATACACGGAGAGGTACAGGTTCATTCAAAATCTTGCTTCCAGCAGTATCACATGAAGTTTGAGCACCTGGGTGGATGCGGAAACAATTGTCTGCATAATTCCTCCTCAGAGTAAGAACAAGTTAGAATTCAATGAAGAAGAAATTAAGAAGTGATTAACTTACTGGCACCTACAACCAGTTACTGCTACAATATATCTTCAAATCTGCAGATCTGAAAATGCTCAGAACATGCACAAAAATATAAATTATACATAAATCGCAATTACTTTTTACAAGACAGTGAAAAGAAAAATATTGCAAAAATCCCCCCCCCCCAAAAGCATTGAGGCAAAATACAATTAGAAAACAAGTCCTTGGTAATGCAAAAGATGGTCCGTAGTGTTATGTTGCCAAGGTAGGATTAGGGTTATGTAAATCGGTTCAAGAACCTGATGGTTGTAGGAAAGCCATCCCTGACCAGGTGGCGTGTGACTTCAGATTTCTGTATTACCTGACCATTGGTTGGAAGAAGAGGGCACTGTCTGGATGGTGGGAATCCTTAATAATAGATACCACCATCTTGAGTCTGCAGTTCATGTAGATGCTTTTGCTGGTGGAGAGAGCTGTGCCTGTGATAGACTGGACTGAGCACACTACTCTCAGGAGTCAAGAGTGTTTTATTGTCATATGCCCTGAAATGGAACAATGCAATTCTTACTTGTAGCAGCACAACAGATATGTAAATAGTACTCTGCAAGATCCATAATTAACAACAAAAAAAGTTCCACACACACACACACACACACACACACACACACACACACACACACACACACACACACACACACACACACACACACACACACACACACACACACACACACACACACACACACACACACACACACACACACACACACACACACACATCAACAAAAATAGTGCAAAGTCAAAAATAATGTCCCCATGTCTCCAGTTTTGAGTCTATTTGGAGGTTGCAGTATTTAGTAGCCTGGTAAATGTAGGGAAGAAACTGCTCCTGAACCTGCTCCTGAACCTCTGCAGCATCTTAAATTCCTGTGCATTGGAGTTGCTGCACCAGTCAGGATACCGGTTCAAAGCCATGACCATTCAAAATGACATTTGGGATGGCAATGAGAACATCGTCCCTTTGTTGGAAGTACACTGAATCCAAGCATAATCAGCAGGAAGAACACACCATCCAACTACCCCACTGTCTTGCCTGTTAAGCATCTCCTGCCTCAATTGTAGCAGAGTTCATATGTGATAGGAGCAGAATTAGGCCATTAGGCCCATCAACATAATCATGGCTGATCTATCTTTCCCTCCTAACCCCATCCTCCTGCCTTAATCTCATTCACCTCAGAACCAACAGCCCTGGAGTGAAAGCAAGTCATCCTTAACCATGAGGATAAGCTGAGGAACTGCAGTTGCTGGTTACACTGAAAATAGAGACACAAAATGCTGGAGTAACAGCAGGTCTGGCAGCATCTCTGGAGAAAAGGAATAGATGATGTTTCGGGTTGAGTCTCAGACTAGAGAGAATATAATGATGGTTGGTCATTAATGCAATCAGTGATGCACATTGATCGCAAAGGTAACCTAAATTTGATTTTGTGTAACCTCCTAAGAAATCTATGCAAACTCTCTCTCTACATCATATTTTTGTACTTTTTCCAAAGAATGCTTCATATGAAGAGGCACACAGCTGGGGATGCCTGGAAGCTGGCAAGGTGACATCCATTAATATCATTATGCGGCATTACCAACTGCTAATTTTGTAAGTTCGAACCTGAAAACAGCTGGGAGATGAGGGCTGATGTTAAATTCTATTCTGGGAAGATGGCGACTGAGTTTATAGGGCAGTGAAATTAATTAGCAGCAAAAGATACTTTTTAAGAAAGCGAATATTTTCCTGTCCTCGTTCTTTTTCCTTTTTCCATGGAACTAATTCGCAATGATCAAATTCCAGGAATGTTTTCAGAGCTATGAGTTTATAGATATGTTATAACAGAAACTGGTTGTAGTTGCCAGAACGCTAATCACTTCTTCATTTCTACTTTATTGAATTTTAACTTGCTCTTACTCCAGGGAGGAATTATGCAAATATAATTGTTTTCTCATCCACCCAGGTGCTCCAACAGGTGATAATTTCATGCAATGTATAACTTGTGTTATCACAGCACGTGTACTTCTGGAATCGTCCGGACATCTCTCTTCTGTATTCTTCATCTGCAAGGTGACATTATTCATGGAAGCTTAGCCCACTGACAGATGTTGGCTCTGCCTCAGTTTGAGGTCCATCATTGTCCAGCCATGGGTGAATGGCACCTATTTGAATGAGCACTAATGGGAGTGAAACTATCATCTTCATCCACCATGCATGTGCAAGAGCAGCGTTGGGAACTTGGAACCCAGTCAATTTGTTGTTGCATCCCTTCGTCATTCTCATACAATGGACATTAGGTTTTTTTTTTAAAGCAGTGATTGATAGGTTATTGATAAGGAAGGGCACCGAAAATTATTTGGAGGTCAGGAAAGGAGATAAGGGGGGATTTCTATAGCCAGAGTATGGTAAATCTGTGGAATTCATTGCCACAGACAGCGGTGGAGGCCGTCATTGGGTATTTTGCATGCAGAGATTGATGGGTTCTTGAGTAATGAATAATGGGGTCAAAGGTTACGGGAAGAAGGCAGGAGAATGGGGTTGAAAGGGAAAGATAGATCAGTCATGATTGAATGGCAGAGTAGACTTCATGGGCCAAATGCCCTAATTCTGCTCCTTTGTCTTATGAACAATTGGATCTGGTGTTTACTGGTAGATAAACCAGGAGTTTATTCGCAGGGGCCACTATTTTTTGCTTGTCAGCAGTTATTGGAACCAAGTTAATGTAATTAGTCATAGAAACATAGAAAATAGGTGCAGTCGAAGACCATTCGGCCCTTCGAGCCAGCACCGCCATTCAATATGATCATGGCCGATCATCCAAAATCAGTACCCCGTTCCAACTATTTCCCCATATGACTTGATTCCCTTAGCTCTAAGAGCCCAATCTAACTCTCTCTTGAAATACCATGGATGAGGCAATGGTCTGTCCGAGCCAGTCGAGAGTCCTCCAGCATTGGAACAGCTCTGCCTCCAGCATTGGAATAGCTCTGCGGAATGTGTAATGGCCTATGCAGACACAAGCCCTTTGTTAGCCAGTTACAGAAGCCTTTACTTAACTCTCCCTCCCATCCTTCTCCAGGCTTGGAACATGGGTCATGTTATTTCTGAGTAATAAAGTTGTAATTTCAACTCCAGCTTCAGGCACTCACACAATTATAACTGTACCCTTTCCAACTTAGCCACCAGATGGAGTATCCAGCTCGAGGAATAATCACATAAAGGAGTATGCCTATTTTCGGATGATGTGTAAAAAAGTATTTGAATGGAAAATAAACCGGAAACGTGTGCTGATACTGAAAGCTGGAAGTAAATAGTAGTAACTGATAGGAGCTTTGGCCTGCAGCAATTCTTATGTGCTTGTCACATTGTCACAGCTTGATACATAACCAGGATCATACAGTTTACTGGCATGTCCATTATAACTGCAAATGGTTATTTCAGAGCAAAACCGCTGAACTAACCTATTATGAAGAAATCTGGAAGGATAAGTCTGCAATATTTTATTTCTGATGCAGAACCTGGAAACAATGTACTTAAAATGAATGTATTTATCCCAGAATTAGAGTCTTGTTTGGACACCTGGGCTAACTATTTGCCATCACCATAGGTGGCAATTAAAAACTCCAAAATAGAATGTGTCAATTCAAAGCACCGAGCTTAAAGATAGAAGATTAGTGATTTTGAGAACTTTAATCAGACACATATTTTTCTTGAGCTGTTAGCAACTTGTTCAAGTGCATTCCATATGGTTCTTGGTGATACTTTCATGATTATCTTGTTTTAGGTTAAGGGAAAGATAAGACAGCCTGTATTCTTTCAAGTGTGCCTGATTGGAAGCCCGTGACCAGGGGAGTGCCACAGGGATCGGTGCTGGGTCAATTGTTGCACGTTATTGGAATTAATGATTTGGGTGACAATGTAGTTCATTGGGAAGGGTATTGAGTATAATAGTTGAGGACGTCATGATGCAACTGTACATGTTGCTGGTGAAACCACATATAGAGTTCTGTGTGCCCAGTATACCGGTTGCCCCGATGAGAAGGATATCAATAAATTGTAAAGAGTGTGAAAGAGATTCACCTAGATTCACCTGGTCTGAAGAGGGGTCTCGACCTGAAACGTCACCCAAGTTTGAAGAAGGGTCTCGACCTGAAAGGTCACCCATTCCTCTGTCCAGAAATGCTGCCTGTCCCGCTAAGTCACTACAGCATTTTGTGTCTATCTTCAGTGTAAACCAGCAACTGCAGTTCCTTCCTATGAATTCAAGAGAGAGATATAGCTCTTAGGACTAATGGAATCAAAGGATATGGGAAGAAAGCAGGTACAGGGTATTGATTTTGGATGATCAGCCTTGATCATACTGAATGGCTGTGCGGGCTCGAAGAGCCGAATGGCCTACTCGTGCCCCTATTTTCTATGTTTTTATGTTTCTTTCTATGTTTAATTTCCTTATTTCTCCAAAAGTGCGGTCACTGTTGGTGGTATTCTTTCCTCGAAGTGGCAAGGCTGATGATTAAATCACAATTTCAACATGAACTTACGAGTTAGGGTGACAATTTAATTTTTAGAGATAAATATAAGTACATTGGTGGATGGGTTATTTTTCAAATGAAAGCGAAAACCTATCTGTTCAGATGAAGGCAGACACACATACTTGACAACATTTGAGGAAGAGCACTAGTTCTATTAATACTCTGGCCAATATTTCCTCACTCAAAATTAACAAATAGTAAAGATTAACTGTCCATTCTCCTGATTTTGTTGTTTATGTTGTCTTGCTGTGTATATTTAACCTTTATAAAAATCATGGGTACGCTTCAATAATTTCTGCTAAATTCTTTCATTTTATGCTGAGGACACGATAAGAAGCTACACAAATCAAAATAGGTTTCAGGTCCTATAAATGGCAGCACGGTAAAAATGTGTAGATACCAATGTACTGGCATCGACTGAACTGCAGTCTTTTTCGCTGATTGCCTTGACAATGCTCGATATCTGCCTGAAAGTGTTGGAGACAGAAAACCTCATCAGGTCAAACAGTGCGTTAAACAGTACGTTAAGAGCCTGTAGGGTTAAAGACTAAGTGGTGAAAGGTGAGATTAGGGTGGATAGTTATTTTTGACTGGTGCACACACACCATAGGCTGAATGGTGCTCTCTGCCTGAAATCTTCTCTGCACTTCCATCCACCATGATAACCATTGAACCACTGGACACTTCACCTCTGGAGGACATGGAAAAGCAACCTTTCGGGTCAGGACCCTTCTTCAGACTGAACCTGAAACCACACCTACACTTGTCCTCCAGAGTTGCTGCACTACACCATAATAATCAGAGATATTGTTCATAGAGGATGCATGTGCAGCTCTGAGCTCTTACTGGAAGGTACCCGTAGACGAGAATATTATTAGCTATTGTGTTGCATTTGTAAACTAATCATAATTTCTGCATCTTTCCTCAGGACATTAATAACAGCTTGGAACCCTGTGAAACTGAAGGAGCTGTGGGCCTAATTAATGTATCTCAGATTCTGCCAGCAGAGGGCAGTCCGGTTCAGAACTAGTAATGAATGGTGCACTACACTGTTAGCCCCAGTGACAGTGACCTCCAAAAACTGACACAAAATAGGAGGCATAGTGAATTTGGAAATTGTGAACTATTCTTGTAGTGCTGGTAAATGTTATTAATATCTAGATGAGATCAGGTGCTTCAGAACAAAAATATATAATTTATAATGAAATTTATAATGAAATTTAAAATAGATAACATAAGTATAGAAAGAGTATATGAAAATAAATTTCTTGGTGTGATCTTAGACCACAAAATCTGCTGGAAACCACATATAAACCACGTCAAAGCAAAACTTGCAAAGTCTATAGCAATATTGGGAAAATATTGTCACATATAAGTCACATTCTGGACCCCAAATCATTACATACTCTGTATAATACACTCATATTGCCATTTCTGAGTTACTGTGTGGAGATATGGGGTAACACCATCAAAACCAACCTACAGCGGTTATGAACATTACAAAAAAGAGCAATAAGAATTATCAATAACGTTGGATATCTTGAACATACCAATTTATTATTCTTAAAGTCACATACACTGAAGTTCACCGATCTGGTTAAATTTAAGACTGCGCAAATCATGTACAAAGCAAGAAATAATTTACTTCCGAGAAATATACAAAAACTGTTTATGGAAAGATAGGGTGGGTATAATTTGAGAGGGGAACATAATTAAAAAAAAACTCAATGTCCGAACAACTCTTAAAAGTATGTGCATAGCAATCTGTGGTGTGAATTTGTGGAATGGTCTGGAACAGGAGATACAACTTAGCACAAACATAATTCATTAAAAAGATGTACAAAAACACTTGTTTAAAAGGATATTGGGATGAGGATAGGTGATTGTGAGTGGGATATTTGTTATACTGATTGTATTGGGAAGGGTGATTATAGAGTGATGGGTTGTATATATGACTAAGATACTGTATAGTATATGAGGGTTTTTCCTTTTCTTTTTCTTTTTTTCTTTTTTGTATGGCCTTGTAAATATTTGATTAGTGTATAAATGTAAATAATTTGGTGTACATATAGTGGCTGGTGTATATATGGTGTACATATAGCTGCTAAATTTGTATAAGATAATTACAAGCAGTTGAATAAGGGGTGGGAATTAATAAGCTTTGGCTTCTACCTGCTCCTTTTCGGACACATACGATTTCATTTATTTATAGATATTGTTTATGACACTTTACAAATATTCTTGTTTTGTTTTTTGTATGCTGTTTCACACTTGCTTTTTATTCTTTTACTCTGTTTGAAATAAATAATAAAATAATAAAATAAATAAATAAATAGTAGTCTGACAACAAATGACGTGCATATTTGGGTCACATGAATGATGACATTATACTATGCTTACTTACTCATACACAAATATACCTCAATTGATATTACTGATTAAAAGCTACAGGAGTAGAATTTGCCCATTCAGCCCATCGAGTCTACTCAATCATGGCTGATCTATTTTTCTCTCTCCACCCCATTCTCCTGCCATCTCCCTGTAACTTTTGAAGCCCTTCCAATCAAGAACCTAACATTCTCCTCTTTAAAAATATCCAATATCTTGACCCACAGATAAATTCCACAGATTCACCACCCACTATAGTATGTTAAATACATTTACAGAATTCATTGGCATGATATGCAATTGGGGAACAGGATTCTTCCCTAGGCCCAATGAAATAACCATTTTACTGTAAATGGTGAATTTCTGTTTGTGTCATATATAGCTGCCATAAAACAATCAAATGTGGGAAATTTTATTACACACAAAAAATAAAAGGCTTTTTCTTCCCATTGGAATTTTTCATAGGAAATATAATCCCTTAAAGATTCACTGTCTACTTTAGACTTTAAAAATACAGTGTGGAAACAGACGCTTCAGTCCACTGAATCCACATTGACCAGTGACACCCTGTACACCAGCACTATCCTACGCACTAGGGACAATTTACAATTTTACCAAGCCAATTAATTTAGTTTTTTACTTTAGTTTTAGAGATACAGCGGGCAACAAGCCTTTCGATCCAACAAGTCTGCACCAACCAGTGATCCCTGCAGATTAACACTACCTTACACACACTAGGGACAATTTACATTTATACCGAGCCAATTAACCCACAAGCCTGTACGTCTTTGGAGTGTGAAAGAAAATCGATTCAAAGCGGGGGAGAAAGTGCCCAGTGTCGACCAGTTGCCGTGGCAGTGCGCATGCGCAGGGCGGCCGATGATGTGCTGGCCGTGGTTGTGCGCATGTGCAGGGGGGCAGGATGTGCTGGCCAGAGCAGTGCGTATGTGCAAGGCGGCCTGGCGTGCTGTCGGATGAGGAGCGAGCAGAGAGCTGAGACCCGGTGGCCCAGACACGGATATGGATGCCCGGCGGAGACGGAGATTAACAGACAGAGAGAGAGATAGAGAGGGGGGCCCGCCCAGAGTTGAACAGCGGGTGTCCTGCCTTGGCCGGAGGCTGCCTAGATTTCGAGGCCCTTGGCTTCAGCCTACGAAGCCTAGTGGTAATCCGGCTCTACGAGGCCCCCCTAGATCTCGAGGCCCTAAGGTCAAGCTTGTCAAGCTTATACGTAAATCTGGCCCTGGAGAGAACATACAAACTCCATATATACAGCACCTGCAGTCAGGATCGAACCCGCGTCTCTGGCACTGAAAGCACTGTAAAGCAGCAACTCTACCGCTATGTCACTATGCCGCCCTACAAACCTGTGTGAATTTGGAGTATGGAATGAAAACAAAACCGGAGCATCGGAGTAAACCCACATGGTCACAGGGAGAATGTGCAAACACAATACAGATCATACCCCTAGTCAGGATCGAACCCAGGTCTCTGGTACTGTAAGCCAGCAACTCTACTGCTGCACCAATATGCCACCCTGTGCTAGTTCAATTGAAAGTCCACATGATGATGGGCTGCTCATTGTACCCCCACCCCAGAATATCCTTGAGTTTAACAAATTTCAGGAACATAGCAGACCTTGTGGTCATACTGTAAAGCACGTTTATCAACCAGGGATGCATTTCTACATTGATAAGCGAATATTCTAGTTGCCTGTTTACGGACTGAAGATTAGGAGAAGTGACTGGGATTTGCCCTTGCTTTGGTCTTGACTGATATTGATAGGGATTTCCCTATGTTGGAACTACTATTGAAAAGAAGGGACATTGGCAGCTTCTTCTCAGAAGCATTGACAACACTGGCAGATTTCATCGTGTAGCTGAAATTAAAAGAGCTTAACTCCTGCAAATACCGTTAAGAATATGTCTAATTTGTAGTGTTAAAGATTAAACATCTGTGTTTTGTTTGGAAAAATCAGCAGTTCCTTAACAAAGTGTCAAGAATTTCTTGTGTAATTGACAGAACATTGGGATTCCTACAAATGCGAATTTCCAAAGTTGCTATCAGGTGTTGGCAGCATTTTCAAGAATGCACTTCTCATGGAGTGCCGTCTGGGAATGCTCAGTGGTGCTGATTTATTTTTGATGGAGAGAAATCTGCATGAACAACTTGCACTAGGCTCTCTATCGCTAAGGAACAGATTCTCGATTTATTTCAATGGAGGAAGCATACAAGGTGCTAGTGTTTTGATTTATGGATTAGATTATTTAAATATTTAAGCATTTTATTTGTGCATTGTTTTAATAATATTTGAATGTTTCTCTGTGTGAGACCTTTGATAGCTATGCTAGGGCATGGCTTAGTTGACTATTTAAATATTTCCTCCAGTTTTATAGGCAGGCCATGTTCTACCTTCTCCACATGATATCATTTTGCTTTGCCAAAAATTCTGCTGATGGTCACAAACCCTCCATGCTTTTGGAGGTGATTTCTTTCTTGTGCATTTATCAATGTTTCTTCACTCTACAGTCCACAAACATATATTGATGCTTAAGTACAGATAATATTGCACCTTAGATGCATCAACAACGGTTGTCCAAAATAAAGGTCTTTATGTAACATGAGGAGGGACTTAAAAATACAGTCTTTTTTCTGTCCAACAATGCCAATTCATTGGAAATAATCCTATGTGAAGATTTGCTGCTGTGTATCTTTATTAAAAATGGCAGTCTCCTTAATAATTCCTCTGTTGATTGTAGGCTGATGATGCCTCCCAATTACATTATATATCATTGTATGTGTAATGAGCCCTGCCCATTGCATATGTGCATTGTGCAAACTACAAGAATATATTTTAGGAATGCTAAGTGAATTGTATGCATTGTCAACCTACACATCTAATACTTTAGGGATCAGGACATTTGTCTTCCTGTACTGTACATTTGACTTAATTCTTACAATTATGAAACAGAGGTTGGTGGAAATAGGTGTTAACGGTTTGTCATCTGAAAAGAGAGAAGATATTTTAGATGTGCACCTTTCAAGAAAGATGAATATTTGCATGCTTCAGGTTCAACTATGTATTAGCTTCCTCTTGTTTTGTACGTTAATTCAACCGTCATCAAGTGGAGCTGAGTCATTTTCTTCTGAATGTCAGCACAGTTGGCGAATGACCTATTTCTGAATATTTGTTTCCGTCACTGGGTGGTTTGTTGTGGAGATGCAAGATGCCTGACAGTCATGTGGTCTTGATGACAATGTCCATGTGTGGATAAGCTGTGATGGCATGAAGTAGTTCCAGGGGAGTTTGATCCTATGATATTGCATGTAATGAACTGTCAGCCATGAAAGGCATGGTGGTGCAGCGGTAGAGCCTTACAGTGCCAGGGACCCGAGTTCGATCCTGACTACGGGTGCTGAATGTATGGTGTTTGGACTTTCTACCTGTGAAACCAGAGTTGGTTTTCTCTGGGTGCTCTGGTTACCTCCCATATTCCAAAGATGTACAGGTTTGTAGGTTAATTGGCAACAAAAATTGTATATTTTCCCTAGTGTGTTGGATAGTGCTAGTGTATGGGGATCACTGGCTGGTGCAGACTCGGTGGGCTTATATCTCCACTGTACCTCTAAACTAAACTTTGACTGTTCTTCACGTATAAGCTAAAGAGCAAGATGTAGCAGGCTATTTTACCATGGAGGTGGTTATAATTTAACTTGAATTTCTTCACAACTGACATACTTCCCCAAAGTGTGCTTTCAAATAGTATTCCTAGTTGACTTTATCCTCAGTTGTTGCATTGCTGCCTTAAGATTAGCTACCACCAGAGATTTGAACCTTCGACTCTCTCAAACACAGGAATTATCGTGAATCATTTCATGATGTTTTATTTTTATTGGAGTTATATGATCTTTTTTATCACATCATTTGCATGAGATAAAATGGTGTGCTCTGCTTTTTTTTTTAGATTACAACCATGTTAAAATGTCACTCCTCTGTCAAAGTTCATATATTTTAAATTATGCAGGGTAGGTGAAAATAGGCTTTGCAAGCAACACATTTCAAGATGGAATTCAATAGGCAGGAGTCAATTTCAAAGAAATGGCTGAAAATTGAAACCATTTCATTGAGAAAAGAGCTGGTTCCAGAGGTTTAGAGACACAGCGTGAAAACACAAACTTCAGCCTACCGAGTCCACAACAACCAACAATCACACCGTACAAGTGCCATGTCAAGTGTTCCAGCACTTTGAGTCTATCTTATTGATATTTGAAATCATGTGGGGTTACATAGAAACAATATAGATCAAAATCTGGTGTTCAAAATCTATAGCTTTTGCATAAATTGGCTACTGTAAATACTGGGAAAAGTAATACAAAAATATCTTCTATGCTGGTAATGCCCCCTGCCTTTACATTTCAAAATAGCATTACATTATTTCAGAATAGGTAAACACAATTTATAACAAATATTTTTGTTGTGGTTGAACATTTTGTCACCTTTAATAAGATCCACCAACAAATACATTCCCCTCCCCTATTCTTTGAGCATTCTGAAGGGACTGTTCCCTTTTTGACTTACTGGTCCATGATTCCATCTCTCCCAAACACTCCCCTTCTCATGGCACTTTCCCGCACACCATAGAAGATGCACATGTTCATTAGTGATAGGAGCAGAATTAGACCATTCAGGCTACCGAGTCTACTCCGCCATTCAATCATGGCTGATCTATTCCAGAACCAGGTGTCGCGGTTTAAGAATAAAGGGTAGGCCATTTAGGACTGAGATGAGGAAAAACTTTTTCACCCAGAGAGTTGTGAATTTGTGGAATTCTCTGCCACAGAAGGCAGTGGAGGCTAATTCACTGGATGTTTTCAAGGGAGATTTAGATATAGCTCTTAGTGCTAAAAAATAATCACAGGATATGGGGAAAAAGCAGAAACTGGGTACAGATTTTATATGAACAGCTATGATCATATTGAATGGCATTGCTGGTTCGAAGGGCCGAATGGCCTATTTCTGCACCTAATTTTTCTATGTTTCTATGTTTCCCTCTCAAACCCATTCTGCTGCCTTCTCCCTGTAACCTTTGTCACCCTTACTAATCAAGAACCTGTCAAACTCCGCTTAAAAAATATCCTATGACTTGGCCTCTACAGATGTCAGTGATGTTGAATTCTGCAGATTCAGCACCCTCTGGTTAAGATCACCACCCTCTGGCATCACCTATCCCTTTTAGCTTTCATTGCTACCAACCAGGGACCCATATAGTCCTTCCAGATGAAACAATAATTCATTTGCACGTTTCCAATCTGATATTTTTCTAGTCCAATGTGCTACATACAACGCTAACAATGTGATCCCCTCCACAATGGAAGAAAATGCAGACTGCGTGACTGCCTTGCAGAGCACCTGTGCCAGTCTGCAGGACAGATCCTGAGTTGCAAGTTGCTTGTTACCTTAATTCCCCAACCTACACCCATTCTAACCTATCTTTCTGTTGCGTCCTGCACTGCTATAATAAGACCCAATGTAAGCATGAGGAGCAGCATCTCACTATGTTGCAGCTTTCTGGACTGAATTTCAAATTCTACAACTTTGGGTTACCCTGATTCAGAGCTGATCCGTTCTGCTGTTGGCTAGTTTTGCTGTTGATGCCAGCGTGGCCTGACTGGCCAGGCATTTTCTGCAGCTCTTTGCAACCTTTACATTCCTTTGTTTGCACTCTCTCTTTTATATTTTTATTTTTATATAATTTATATAAATATTTTTGTTTTGTTTTTTGTATGCTGTTTCACACTTGCTTTTGATTCTTTTATTCAGTTCGAAAAAAATAATTTAAAAAAAAGAAATAAAAAAATAACCTCCGTCATTAACCCAGTAATCAAATGATATCAGGCACATCTTTTTTTTTTTTTTTTTTTTAATTTTATTTTTATTAGAAGTACGGTAAATTACAATACTACACAACACATATATCTTAATACATTTTTTGTACCGCTTCATTTTTTTTTTTTTGAGCTTTAAGAAAAAGGTAGAAGTAAGGAAAGTAAAGAAAGTGCAAGAGAGTCGTGCAGTGCAAGAGTGTAAGGAAAAGAAAGCCCCTTAGAAAAGAAGTTAGAGAAGGAAGTAAAGTGAGAAAATAGACCCTAGAAAAGAGAGAAAGAGAAAATAGAAACAATCGCTCTATTATAACATTAAACTCCGCAGAAAGGGGACTACCAACCAAGTCTGTTTTTGTTATTTTACCTCCCGTTACCAGGTCCTGATTCCGCTTATTTATATATTTGTTTTTTTTAGATTACTATTGCACCTCATACTTGTAATAGGTCCAGAAACATAGACCACGTCTTTTGGAATTGGTCTGCTTTACCTGCTAGGAGGAATCTCATCTCTTCCAGATGTAATGTTTCAAACATATTTGATATCCACATTTTTATTGTTGGTGTCGGCGCATTTTTCCAGAATTTAAGTATAAGCTTTTTTCCCATTATTAGCCCGTAATTAATTAAATTCTTCTGAAACACGTTTAATTCAGGGTTACCTTCCGATATTCCGAAGATAATCCATTCTGGTTTTGGTACCAGTTTTATATTGATCGATTTTGAAAAAATATCAAATATTTCATACCAGAATTTTTGGATTTTTGTACAAAAAACAAAAGAGTGCGCTATGGTAGCCTCTTGACATAGGCATTTATCACAGATTGGTGAAACATTAGGGAAGATTTTATTTAATTTAGTTTTTGAATAATATAATCTATGTAATGTTTTAAATTGGATGAGCGTATGTCGTACGTTGATCGAACATTTATGCACCTGTAGTAAATGATTATCCCAGGTCTCTTTTGAGATTTTTATAGTTAATTCTTGTTCCCAATCTTTTCTAATTCCATCTGTTGTGGGTATTTCTATGTTTAAAATGATATTATATAGGTACGATATTAAATTAGCTGATTCCGCCTTGGTCTTCATTGCTTCATCCAATAAGTCGGAAGACATATTATGATAGTCTTTTGTGTGTTTTTTCAGATAATCACAAATTTGAAGATATTTAAAATATTGGTTATTTTTCAAATTATATTTCAGTTGTAGTTGTTGAAATGATAGTAAATTCCCCAATTCATACAGATCTTCGAGCGTTTTAATTCCCATTCTTTCCCATTGTATAAATGATTTGTCTATGATTGATGGTTTAAACGATGGATTATTGACTATTGGTATTAAAAGAGATAGGTTTCTTAATTTTAAAGTCTGTTTTATTTGTTTCCATGTTCTTATTGTGTTATGTATAATTGGATTTTTATTATAATTTTTATTATTCAAATTTGTTGGTGAGAGGATGGTCGCTCCTATATTACTCGGGGAGCAGTCCCCTTTTTCCATTACCATCCAGTCCGCCTGCTGTGCAGAATTGTCCAGCAGGTGAATCATATTTTTAATATTTACTGCCCAGTTATAATACATAAAGTTAGGGAGCGCTAGACCCCCCAGCTCTTTTTGTTTATTAAGGTGTGCTATTTGTATTCTATGGGATTTATAATCCCATATAAAATTTGTAATGTCTGAGTCCAATTTTTTGAAAAACTTTTTTGGGAGGTATATAGGTATTGATTGAAATAGGTATAGAATTTGTGGTAAGAAAACCATTTTAATAGCATTTATTCTGCCTATTAAGGACATCGGAAGTGTTTTCCAGAATTTAATCAGATTATTCAATTTCTTGAGTAAAGGATTATAGTTGGCTTTAAACATATCCTGGTAATTTCTAGTAATTTCAATTCCCAAATATTTGAATTTTTCTGTAGCTATTTTAAAGGGAAATTTCCGAAGCTGTGTTGAGTCTTTTGGTTTTATCGACATAATTTCACTTTTGTTCCAATTTATTCTATATCCTGAAAAGGATCCAAAGTCCTCAATTAAGTTTAATATGTTTGGTATACTAATTTGTGGTTTTGTGATGTACAGTAGTACATCATCGGCATATAGGGATATTTTATTCTTTGAGTATTTTGTATTATAACCATAAATATCCGGGTGTGTTCTTATTTCTTTTAACTATGGTCACACCCTATCAGATATATTTCCATTGGTTTATTCTTTCTTCCCCCACGCCATCCCTTTTGCAACCTAAAGGGGCTGTCCCATTTGGGCGACCTAATCTGCGAGTTTAGAAGAGTGTATTTGACCTTCAAACTCGCAGCATGATCGACCTCATAGGACCTCCTAGGAGGGGTTGGAACTCTCCTTCATGTTCGACGGAAGTTCTCGAATACTCGTGGGCTCAGCTGGGTCGCAGAAAAATTTTCAGCATGTTGAAAGATTTTCTGCGAGTAAAATTTGGTCGGCATGAGTCTTTTTAACTCGTAGTGCAGTGGAGTGGGGTAGCTATTTACTTACAGGCAGTCGAGGGCAGCCGTAGGCAATCTCCTTTTGACTCATTGGAGATTTCAGGACCAAGGGAGACCTACCGGTAGGTAAAATGCCCGCTAAACTTTCTTAAACTTCTTAAAAGTGTCTCCACTCCCCCACTTCTCCCCCCCTTCTCTCCCCTTCTCTCCCCCTTCTCTCTCCTTCTCTCCCCCTCTCTCTCCTTCTCGCCCTTCTCCCACCCCCCCCACCCCCGCTTTCTAAAGGACTTACCTTACACTGTGCAGCGTTTTACTTGCTTCTTCATCGCGGGTGTGAATTTCAGAGAGCGCTCCCCCGCTTTCCCTGGCCCCGGCCTTTGCGATGTGTTTGTGTGTGTGTGTGTGTGAGTGTGTGTGCTGTCGGTCAATCCAACTCGCGGTTTCAACGCGGACGGTTGGTCCAGCTCGAGGCTTTCCAAGCTAGTACCCTCGAGCTTGAATGGCGAAGACACTCTTCTTTACTCGCGGGTTAGGTCGCCGCAGTGGGACAGCCCCTTAAAACTAATTTATTATCTCCCCTTCCCAGTTCACATGAAGTGGACTTGAACCTGAACCTTTGAATAGTTACTGCCTGACTTGTGGAATGCTTCCAGCATCTTCTGTTTTTATTTGGTTCATATCAATAGTTGGGTGTGACAAAAATGGTCATTGACTTCTGATTGATTACTGGAAACTAAAAGATTAAGCCAAACGTCAAGCAGTTAAATCTAAACAGTAACTGATGAAGGTGTCTCCTTAAGTGGATACATTTCAGTCATTGTCAGACTTGATGATTTCAACGTGTGGCATCACCTACAATAAATGTTGTGGGGACCAACTGATAAGATAAACACAGTATACATAAAATTGGATGACATGTTTACATGTAGTTATGGCTTGTTCAGTATATCGGTATTAATGTGCTAGAAACATTTAGGTTCACAATACATTCCAGAGAAGTAAGCATAAAAATCTAGGCTGATGTTTCAGGAAGTGCTGCACTGCTGGAGTCTGAAAAAGGGTCTTGTCCCGAAACATCACCTATTCCTTCTCTCCAGAGATGCCGCCTTTCCCGCTGAGTTACTCCAGCACTTTGTGTCTATCTTCGGTTTAAACCAGCATCTGCAGATCCTTCCTACACAGAGCTGCCATCTTTTGGATATGACAATGATTTGTGTCCGCCATCATTTCAGCTCTCTCAGGTGAGTATTGGGTAAGTTAGGTGGGTATTAGGGGAAAATAATATTTTGTAGTATATTCCCCATGCATGAATTTTGCATGAATGTAATTTGCCTGCAGGGCATTCTGAAGTCCCCAAATGTGCATTAAGGCGGCACTGTTTGTGTACAGCACTCAATGACCGAAGTTAAGGTGACCTTGCTCCAGAGTGCAGGTAAATTCAGTTTGAACAATATTCATCTTATCCTGGAGATTAGCTCCTTTCAATGAATGTCGTCCACGTTGTCTTTATTAAATATTTGAAAGATCCCTCATTGCAGGCTGGTCCAGAAGATTAAGTCACATGGGATCCACGATGGTTTGCTTAATTGGACCCAAAATTGGTTTAGTCAGAAGCAGTGGCGCAGGGTGGGTTTTGAGTGCCCGGGGCAGTTTAAAGTCGTATATCCCCCGTCTCCGCCTGCGCCGAGGCCTAATGGCGGAGCTGGCGGCCTCGGTGTTGGGGCAGAGGCGGCTGGGACAGCGACAGCGGCGACCAGAACTCGGAGTGGGGACAGCGACAGGGGTGGCCTGGCCTCGGAGTTGGGACAACGGCAACCAGAACTCGGAGCTGGTTGGGCCTCTGTAGAAGCAAGCCCCGCGCTGTTTTTATACTCACAGCTCCAGGTACCCCCTCCTCGCTCCAACGGCTCCCCGGGCCTCTTAATTTTATTAATTTTTTTTATCCAACAATTTTTTTGCGCCCCAAAAAATTTAGCGCCCGGGGCAACTGCCTTTCTGGCCCCCCCCCACGCTACGCCACTGGTCAGAAGACAGAGGGTTAGTGTTACAGGAGTGTTTTCTGCTCGGATGTCTGTGACAAATTGTATTCTGCAAAAATCATAGTCGGGATCTCTGTTGTGCGTAATACAGACAAAACCCAGGTTCCATAAGGGTTCCAATACTGGTAACAGTCAGGAAGATATATTTTTCCAGTCAGAAATGTACATTTTTTATAGCTACCCATGCTATATCTCTCTGAATATATCGTATAATTATTTTGTTTGATTAAAAATTAGCCCTAACCTACCTATAATTGAACTGATTATATATATATATATTAAACTGATTAAAGATGGCACAGCGTTCGAGTTGCTGCCTTATAGTAGCTCCATAGATGCTGCTGCACCCGCTGAGTTTCTTCAGCTTTTTTGTGTGACTTATAGTAGGTATTCAAGATTCAAGATTCAAGATAGATTTAATTGTCACATGTGCCAGATGGCACAGTGAAATGAATTCCCATACAGCCATACAATAAAAATAAACAGGACTCAACACACTATAGAATTTACCACAAAACATCCCCACACAGCAGAATCAAGGTTTCCCACTGTGTGGGAAGGCACCAAAGTCAGTCATCTTCCTCCACTGTTCCTCATGGTCAAGGCCTCCCCAAGCCCTCCGCAGTTGCAGCTATGGGCGGCCCGATGTCCAGGACCGCTCGCCGGGGTGATAAAGTCCGACGTCGGGGCAGCGGGACGTCCTCAGCGGCGTGGACACCAGAGCCGGCGGTTTCCAATGTCCGTAGGCCGCGCCGGGTGGAGACTGCTGCTGGAGGCCCTCTGCAAGGCGCCCCAGGAGTCCACGATGGTGGTCAGCGCCGCCCGCGTTGGAAGCTCTCCGCACCAGAGCTCCACGATGTTGGAGCAACGGCCCAACGCTCCGGAGCTCCAAACGGCGACCCAGGTAGGCATCGCCCGCTCCGCGGTGACTCCAGCGCTACGCCGCCACTGTAGCAGCCCTGGTCCGGTTCCCGGTCCCCGGCAGGAAAGGCCGCTCCGATCCAGCTGATAGGCCGTGAGGTGGGGGGCGAGGACGCGACTCGGAGAAATAGTCGCGTCCCCACCAGGAAGAGACTGGGAGACGGTTTCCCCCTTACCCTGCCCCCCTCCCCCACATAGAAAAGTAAAGGTTTCCCCCTAAAATAGACTTTGGACTAACTGAAAATTTAAAAAAATATAGAAATGACAGACAGAAGGCAGAGGCTGCTGCCAGTGCAGCGCCCCACGTGGTTACAAAACGTACCTTCAGCGGCGGTGCAGTTCTGCCACTGGCCATGTGTGTGACTTTGGTGCCTTCCAAGGGGGGCGGAATTAAAATGCCGTTTTCTCCTGCCTGCCCGAGATATATTTTCACGGGCTAGTACCTGATGCTGAATAATCATTCCGACTGCCGTTCTCGGAATTAAAAAAAAAACACGGGACAATTTAAGCGATGGAGTAAAATAAAAATCTACTTCTAACGCCGTCAATGCCGACAACTGGACGGATCTCACATACGGGACAAAACATAAGGTAAGTCGTTTATTTTACATGTAAATGCTTCGTAAGATGACTTTAATCAAAATTTCATCAGTGAAAATGTGGTTATGTAAATATACAAACCGGCAGTGTTTTAAACCTGCTGATATGGGGTTTAAATTCACCGCAAACCGCAACGTTCCAATCGATTGCGTTCTACAAAATCTCACTCGCAAGATGATTATAATGGCCATTAGTTTACGGGAATTAAACACTAAATTCCTTCCATTTGGCCTATAAATTCATGACAATGAGATTTAAAAATCATGTTATATTGTGAATTCTTGTGTGAATGTTATTTGGACACTTAGGCTATTTAAAAATGTTAACCTTTTCTTAAGAAATGGATAGATGTTTAGATCTAGTAATTGAATTAGGTAACTAACTAATATGCAGGTAATTTCAGGTCATCCAAGTAAAATTGTTTCATATTTGTTTCAGAATGCTTCAATCTATAATAAATGAAAATTTCATTCAGTTCTCTTAATTTTTAAGAAAGTTATGAGCTTTTGACTGTCCTCGATCACAGCTTTTGAATTGTCAATGGAAAAGCAATAGGGAACAAGATGCTAATTTCAGTATGAAAATGGCCATACCTTTTTAAATACTGAAGATATGAAGTGAATTGGGTGTCAAAGTAAACTTATTTTTATGCTTTATCTGATGGGATAAATTGCAGACGATTTTTAAAATCTCAAAATTTTGTAACATTGCAACTTACAGTGTCGGAGACCAGGGTTCGATCTTGGCCATGGGTGCGGTCTGTATGGATTTTGTACGTTCTCCCTGTGACCATGTGTGTTTTCTCTGGGTGCTCTGGTTTCCTCCCACACTCCAAAGACATCCAGGTATGTAGGTTAATTGGCTTCAGTAAAGATTATAATGTGTAGGATCGCTGGTCGGTTCAGTGGGCCAAAGGGCCTGTTTCTGGGCTGTTTCTCTAAACTAAACTAAACAAAACTATATATATATATATACTGTAGGTACACAAAAAAGCTGGGGAAACTCAGCAGGTGCAGCAGCATCTATGGAGCGAAGGAAAAAGGCAACGTTTCGGGCCAAAACCCTTCTTCAGACTGATCGGGGGTGATCGGGGGGGGGGGGGGGGGGGGGGAGGAGAAAGGGAAGGAAAAAGGAGGAGGAGCCGGAAGGCTGGGGGATGGGAGGAGACAGCAGGGGGGCTGAGGAAGGGGAGGAGACAGCAAGGACTAACAAAATTGGGAGAATTCAATGTTCAGATATACTGTGTACACAGTATATCTAGTACACATCTAGTATGCATCTAGTATACATCTAGTATACATCTAGTATATTTAGTATACATCTAGTATACACAGATATACTATATATATACTGTGTCTAGTTGTTAATAAATACGACAAAAGAGCTTATTTTTATTATTATTTTTATTACTTTCTTGAAAAATTGTAAATTTTTTTATGAGAGAACTTGCATAAAGTCAGATTTCTGTAAGTCAGGTCCGATTCTGTAAGATGGCCTGATGACCCCCTATATTTATTAATGATTTGGAAGAAAAAGTAGGTAATCCAATTAGTAAGTCTGCGGATGGCATGAAAGTTGGTAGTGTTGTAGAGAGTGAGAAAAGTTGTCAAAGGATATAGATTAGTTGGAGAAATGGCACGTGGAGTTTTAGGAGTAGTAGGTTTAATGCAAGACGAAAATATATAGTAAATGGCAGGACCCTTGGGAGCCTTGATGCGCGGAGAGAGCTTGGACTGTGTCCATAGTATCCTGAAAGTTGCAATACAAGTGGATAGGTGGTAAAAAGGCATATGGCGTAGTTGTGTTGATTGGTTGAGGTACTGGATTTAAAAGTTGAGAAGTCATGAAAGAAAATGGTTGGGCCACATTTGGACGACAGTGCGCAGTTCTCGCTGCCACAGTTTAGGGAGGATGTGGAGGCATTGGAGAGGGTGCAGAAAAAGATCAACAGGATGTTGCATGGATTAGAGTGGGAATGGGGAATGGGAGGTGAATGTGGGGAAGGAGTCAGTTGACTAAAAGGGGGGGGGGGGGCGGTGAAAAGGTGCGAGAAATGTGAGCTCTCCTGCTCTCTCATTATCTGACTCCTTTTGTCTCCTTTTCACATCTAGCCTGAGTCACTTATTCCAACCATCTGCCTATCATCTTCCCCTCATCTGTATCCACCTATCACTTCCCAACCTCTGCCTCCTCGCCACCTCTCTTTCCCCCTACTCCAATCAGTCTGAAGAAGGATCCCTACCCAAAATGTCTCTCCATTCCCTTCACAAATGCAGCCTGACCCATGGAGCTCCTCTAGTACTTTGTATTTTTGCTTGAAAGTGGTACAGACCATGTTGAGGCAGATAGGATTTGTTTCGATTGGCATCATGGTTGGCATAGACATGGTGGGTTGAAGGGCCTGTTCCTGTGCTGTACTGTTTTAAGGTCTATGTAACTACCGCATTTGGATTTCTTTCCTTTCTTGAGTGTACTAACAATTATGAAGACTGATGTGCCCTGGCACATTCATTTTTTCTCTAACATGAAAGATAAAGTTGTGACTGAAGTCCCGCTCTATCAAGTTTAACAACTGCTTCAGGAATACCATCTGTCTCAAAGCCTTGTGGCTTATCAGCTGGCATTGGTCTGTTCCACTTCCTCTCTGTCTGCCACTTAAAAAAAAAAACTTTGCTGGCTTCTACTCCTTCCTTGCTGAGATCACTGCAGTTCTTGGCTCTGAGTATGGTGGGCCCTATACAAGATACAAGATACAAGATACATTTAATTGTCATTTGGACCCCTTGAGGTTCAAACGAAATGCCGTTTCTGCAGCCATACATTACAAACAAATAGACCCAAGACACAACATAATTTACATAAACATCCATCACATTGCTGTGATGGAAGGCCAAATAAACTTATCTCTCCACTGCACTCTCCCCCCCCCCCCCCCCCCCCCGATGTCAGAGTCAAAGTCAAAGCCCCCGGCTGGCGATGGCGATTGTCCCGCGGCCATTAAAGCCACGCCGGGTGGTGCGAGGTCGCACACCGCGTCTTGGTGTTAGAGCCCCCGGCGTGCGCTCGCAGAGTCCCGCGGCCATTCCAAGCCGCGCGGGGCGGTGATGTCAGGCCCTGCTCCAGGAGCTCTTCAACCCCGCAACTCGGGCGGGAGAAGTCGCTGTTGCGAGAGCCCTGAAAAGCGGTCTCCCTCCAGGGACCCGCGGGCTCCCGGTGCCGCCGTCCGCAGACCCGCAGTAGCAGCCTCCGACTCTCCGGTCGGGCCGCAGCAGAGGAGCAGCAGCAGCAGCAGCGCTCCTCCACCGCTCCACCCGCTCCGGACTCGGCCAGCTCCGCGACGGTGATGGTGAGTCATCGGCACCAGAGTCCCCGGTCTCTTCCTCTTGGAGGCCGCTCCTCATTGCAGCCTCAACGACAACGACAACGACGTGCAGGGAGAGATTTAAAAGTTTCCCCCTCCCTCCCACCCCACCCCCCCCCCCCCACACACACACCCCCCCCAACAAAAAATAACAAAAACTACATAAAAACATAGACAGAGAATAATAAAACGCGGAGGGGCTGCAGAGGCCGCTGCTGACGAGAGTCGCGCCGCCCACCGAGTTCTATGCTGTTATGGCCGTACGTGACCTTGACCACACTAAGAATCTGAATATCCCATGATTATCAGCAAGTTGCTGATCCACTTGCGCTTCCTCCACGCACCAGTTGTACTTTAGATCATGGATTTTCTGTTGAACCAAGCATTCAATTGCCAATGAAGCATTTTTTTTTCTCCCATGGACCAAGGATTTATTTCACAAACTCTTCGCAGTTAATTCGGTCGTGGTTAACAAACCAATCCTGGCACTTTTCTAATAAGTACTGTAAGGCAAGAAACTGCACAATAGGTTCTGCTTATGGTGGTTCAGTATATTATATACAACAAGGACACTTTGTGAAGAAAAGACACAAAGTGCTGGAGTCAGTCAGCATCTCTGATGAACATGGATAGATGATGCTTCAGGTCAGGACCGTTCTTGAGACTCGTATTTCAGATTGGAATGTTGCCTCTGCTGCCGAGTTACTCCAGCACTTTGCGTTTTTATTATTGTAAAACAGTATCTTGCAGTAATGTTTCTGGTGTAACTAATATAAAACAAAAACAGAGATTGATGGACTCAACAATCAGACAGGGTCAGTGACAAAGACCCTTCGTTAGACTGTGAACAAGAGCAAACATGTTAGTTTTAAGTTGCAGAGAGTGCGGGAGAGAGAGAGCGATGGACAAGGGAAAATCTTTGATAGTGTGAGGCCAGGTTGCCACGGTGATAATCTGCTAATCGGATGATTTCATCAATTCCTCCAAGGGCTCTGCTTAATTATCTTTGCAAATTGTGAAATGCAAATCTGCCATGAATCAGAACAAACGAGCTATATTTTTGTCTGAAATAAAATTGATTAAAAAATGTATTTAAAGATGAATTAGGCGACTCGAGGGATGTAGGGAAAGGCTGTGGGTTGAGCTGATGCCAAGTTCAGGTTTGCCATGATCTTAAGAAGTGGTGAAGAAGGCAGTGGGTGTTGGAGCAAAGAACCTATTCCTGCTCCTATATCTTACATTATCACTCAAAATAATCAGACTTATGCTGCTCAGGGATAAGTGTGGGACAGGAAGTGGGCACTTGCATGGACAATTTGGACCAGGGGAAGGCCCTTCTTGGGATATCGCACACATACACAACGGACATGCTCTTCAAAATGGGCGTTAGAGATTGAACCAGAAATTGGTTCCAAGCATTCAACAGAGGCATGAGTAATGCAGTCCAATCAATGGGTGGGAACGAGGTATGTTCCCAGTCAGGTAAGGTAGTTACCCATTATTCCCAGTCTTGTTTGTGTGCTGCATAGAACCCTTTGCTGAATCCAACAAATAAGACGCAGGCGCAAGAGTGGTGATGATGCCAGGCAGTGGGGGCACTCACATCAAAGCCTCCCTTTACATCGATGATGCCACTGTCTTCTGCTTGGCTCCAAGGTCAGTCCACAGATTGATCAGCATCTGTGACTAATCTGAGCTGGTCCTGGGGGTCAGAGTCAACCGCAGGGAGATGGATAAGAATGGTCATCAGGTGTGAGGTGGTCTTTGGGCTGTGCTGCATAATAGCATCTCAAAGAGGCCACATGAATGTTAATGGTGCATTGTTTATAGAATGTGCCAACACTAATGAAGAAGACCTGATTACATTGTATGTAAAGTGAATGACATTATGAATGTAAAGGGTGCCATGTAGTGTTTTTCATATTCCTGTTCACATTTTTTTCTGAATAAATTTTATTTCAGAAAGCAAAAAAAATAATGTTAATCCATCCATTGACTCTCAACTTTAAATTATTAAAGTGACATCAAATTGTACTTAATCTTTTTTCTGCTTATCCTTGAGATCAAAGATGACTTGCGTCTAAACTATTTTCCGGTTAGAGAAACAATCTGATGCAGGAACTAAGCAACTCAAGCTAATTTTACAAGATCCATTGAGTTCTTCCTGGAGATTGTTTGTTGCTTCAGATTCCAGCATTGCATTTTCTTCTGTCTCCATTATGAGTTCATAAGTGATAGGAGCAGAATTAGACCATTTGACCCATCAAGTCTATTTCCGTCATCGGTTTTTTCCGTTGATGAAAAATGAGAGAGATATTAATGTTTTTACAAAATTCCCCATTCTCTCTGCTGCCCCTGCTGGTGGCAGGGGGAGGGACTACAAAACCAGGAAGTGTCGTGCCTCATTCAGTCTCTGCTAGACCAGGAAGCGAGAAGGTCACGGCTCTCTGAGCTGCGAATAACACTGAACGCACGTCTACTCCACGGTGAGTCCCCTCGATGCGGCTGTAAAGTGGCTGCAGCCCTTTTTTAACAAGTTTGTGTTCACAAAATGAATTTTGGTTGTCGGGTGTCTGCAGCCCAATTGTTTGCCTCGCCTTTTTTTAACAAGTTTGTGTTCACAAAATGAATTTTGGTTGTCGGGTGTCTGCAGCCCAATTGTTTGCCTCGCCTTTTTTTTAACAAGTTTGTGTTCATAAGGTGAATTTTGGTTGTCTGGTGTCTGCAGCCCAATTGTTTGCCTCGCCTTTTTGACAGGTTTGTGTTCGCAAAATGAATTTTGGTTGTTGGGTGTCTGCAGTCCAATTGTTTGCCCCGCCTTTTTTTAACAAGTTTGTGTTCACAAAATGAATTTTGGTTGTCAGGTGGCTGCAGCCCAATTGTTTGCCTTGGCTTGGCTTTTAAAATTGTTGCAACAGTTGGATGCCTGCCCAAGCATCCATACGGCCCACAATATCTATACTAGCCCTCTGGAAACCAGTACCTTCAGCCCGCAACACCCATACTAGCGCAAAAGATAGCCCCCCCCCCCCCACCCCACTGGCGAGCAGTATTGGAATTGGTGGAGAGGTGGAATATTGCGTTGGTGACCAGCCCTCCCGTGTGACGCTGGGACCCAACGGGTCCCACTTAGTCTAGTTTAATATATATATATATAATAATAATAATAAACTTTATTACGGACTCAAGGTCCAGACAAGGGGCAACAATACATTAAAAATGCATTGCATATCAAATATCATAAATACATATAAAATCATGGTATATCACTTATAAAAACATCATAATTTTTTTTTTTTTTAAACCCACAATACTTAAGTTAAAAATCCAGATTAAAAGATGATCAATGTCCTACAACGAGACAACAATACCAGTGTCTCCACAACTGGGATTCGTAGCGTGTAGTGCTAACCCTTATTTTTGTCTAGGCCACAATAAGCACATTTTTAGAGTCATTTATCCTGTAAATGAATTTATACATGTGGTGTCTTAGGATAGCTTCTAAAGTACTGACTCCTGCAGCCACAAACATATTACTGGCACTACACCATCTAGGTTGCCTTAGCAGTGTTCTCATGGCATCGTTATATGCCACCTTTAGTCTCTGCATACTTGTCTTTAAATAGTTCGACCACAGGTGCGCCGTGTAGAGTGGTGTGCAGTATGCTCTAAATAGCGACATCTTCACCACATCTGCACACACATCAAATTTACGCAAGAGGATATTCGCCTGTACATACAGCATGCTTAGTTGCCTATAAATATCCTCATCATCTGTCATTTGTTCTGTAATAATATGCCCTAGATATTTTATCTTATTACAGACACTAAGATTGTTGTCAGACAATTTAAAATCAGGATATTTTAGGCATTTATCATCTTTGGTTCTATAGACCATAACAGCACTCTTACTAGCATTATATTTAATGTCATGTTCCACACCATACACAGAACATATAGTAAGGAGCTGCTGGAGACCAGCGCTAGATGGACTAAAGACCACAGGATCATCTGCATACATAATATGGTTCACTAAAATATTACCAATCACGCACCCAGTGTTACAGGCTTTCAATTGTTTAGACAGATCATCAATATATAGATTAAAAAGAACTGGGGACAAAATTTCTCCTTGTCTAACACCATTGCTAACCCCAAATGGGGCTGAGACCCTATTGCCCCATTTTATTTGCATAGTCTGGTGGGCATACCAGTAGGCCAAAATTCTAACAATGTATTCAGGCACCCCTTTTTGACTCATTTTACCAAACAGCTTTCTGTGATTAACACGGTCAAAGGCTTTGGAAGCATCAATAAAGCACATAAGGATTGAAGAGTTTTTGCCTCTATATTTGTTTACAATCTCCTTTAGGGCATATATGCATGTCAGTGCCATGGTTAGCTTTAAAGCCAAACTGGTTATCTGTGGAATTAACAAACTCATTTATTCTATCCAGCAGAGCTCTTTCTAAAACTTTTGACAATATGCTGGCTAAAGCTATGGGCCTGTAATTATTTAGGCTGCCTACTTTACCAGCTTTGTCCTTAATGACCGGCACTAACAGGACAGACAACATTGAGCCTAGTAAAAAGCCATGAATCATAAAGCCAGTAAAACAAATAGCTAGGAGAGGAGCTATCCTCATACTTGCATACTTAAGATGTTCAGCAGAGATATGATCCCCGCTACTTGCTTTGTTGTTGGACAGCTTGTTCATGGCATGATACACCTCATGTGACATAATCACCATCGAGTCATTACTCTCAATATTGTCCACCCTATACAAGTCACCTTGGACACAGTTGAATAAAGTGCTATAATGTTGTCGCCATAACTCCGCGATATTAGCTGTTCCGGAGATTCCATCTACAGTACATGGTAGAGATGCTTTGCAACTGCTAAGAGCTCTCACTTCCTTCCAAAAATCTGTAGCATTGTTACTTAGCAGCTTCTTAGCCATGGAATCAGCCCTCATAGCTTGCTCATTTTTACAGATGAAGCGAACAGCATACTTATACCTTGCATTAGTGAGCTTCTTGTGCTCAAACACAGGCCCCTGTCTGGGTCTACCTGCCATAGCCCATGATTTGGTGGCTTCATGGGCTTCAGTATGATACTCAGCTACATACTTATTCCAGCCAGGTCTGATGTTATGTGTCTTATTTTTACGCTTGCAGTAGGGCTTACTGCCTACATATAAAGCGCTTACTATATCATTATACATGGAGCAGATATCTCTCCTATGCTTCATATCTTTACAATTAACATTACTACATATTATTGCATCTTTAGGTAGATGAATATTGCTTAAGGATTTATCTGTATGGGCATAATAGTCTAGGATGTCTTCCTTTGTAAGCGTTGACCAGTCCAGTTTTTCTGTATTAGAGCTATTTCTATCTCTGGATACCACAGGTATGTGTTCAACATTTATTGTCATAGCAACAGGTATATGATCAGTCATTGCTGCCCCGTACAGAATGCTCATACACCCCAATGAGGCATGTGCATCAGCTGTACTAATACCAAAATTGTACACCAAATCTGGAGTATGGTGTACAATTTTGGTCGCCCAATTATAGGAAGGATGTCAACAAAATAGAGAGAGTACAGAGGAGATTTACTAGAATGTTGCCTGGGTTTCAACAACTAAGTTACAGAGATAGGTTGAATAAGTTAGGTCTTTATTCTCTGGAGCGCAGAAGGTTAAGGGGGGGACCTGATAGAGGTCTTTAAAATGATGAGAGGGATAGACAGAGTTGATGTGGACAAGCTTTTCCCTTTGAGAATAGGGAAGATTCAAACAAGAGGACATGACTTCAGAATTAAGGGACAGAAGTTTAGGGGTAATATGAGGGGGAACTTCTTTACGCAGAGAGTGGTAGCGGTGTGGAATGAGCTCCCAGTGGAAGTGGTGGAGGCAGGTTCATTGGTATCATTTAAAAATAAATGGGATAGGCATATGGATGAGAAGGGAATGGAGGGTTATGGTATGAGTGCAGGCAGGTGGGACTAAGGGGAAAAAAAATTGTTCGGCATGGACTTGTAGGGCCGAGATGGCCTGTTTCCGTGCTGTAATTGTTATATGGTTAATACAGTGGTCCAGCCATGATGTGGTGTGCCAGGCCTCACTAATATAAGTATAGCTATCTGTAGGTAAAAGCACTTTGCTTGACAATATTAAATTATTATCTTGACAGAACTGAGCCATATGATTGGCAAATAATGAGCTCCTATCTGAGATATCTGCATTCATATCCCCAATGACATATACATTACAATAATTATTGTTTTGAATGAAAGAATAGATGAAAGCAATTCTATTTAAATATTCATCCTCATTCTGATGGCATTCATAGGGTGTATATACATTCAGGATAACAAATTCCTTGTCATTGTGAGTAAAGTGTATGGCAATGCACCAGTCAACATCAAGCCAAATCACATTTACTGATGAGTCAAGCTTCTTGTTCCATAGTATAGCCACACCACCTGGTATCCTACCTCTGACTATTCCCATGCCAAGGTCAGTTGTAGACTCCCTAGCCCCATTGAAGTTGTCATTGAGAGAATTGAGTTTGTCCAAGTCTTGCTTCGCTAAGAATGTCTCTTGCATACATATATATATATATATATATACACGCACATGAATAAGCATAAAAAGTGCAATAAGCTATTAAAGTTCAGATTTTTGTTTGAGTTGAGTTTAATAATCTGATGGCTGTGGGGAAGAAGCTGTTCCTGAACCTGGGTGTTGCAGATTTCAGGCTCCTGTACCTTCTACCTGAAGGCAGTGGAGAGATGAGTATGTGGCCAGGATGATGTGGGTCCTTGACGATGCGGTCAGCCTTTTTGAGGCAGCGACTGTGGTAGAAACCCTCGATGGTAGGGAGGTCAGAGCCGATGATGGACTAGGCAGTGTTTACAACTTTTTGTAGTCTTTTCTGCTCCTGGGCGCTCAAGTTGCCGATCCTAGCCACGATGCAACCGATCTGCATGCTCTCTACTGTGCACCTGTTGATGTTCGAGAGAGTCCTCCTCGACATACCGACTCTCCGTAATTTTATTGGAGCTGTTTATTGGGGTTTATATTTATTAATGTTCTTTGTTCTAAAACATGAATTAACTTTTGAGGCTGCCTCAAAAATATGCAAATGCCCAGAATTAATGGGAAAAAATAGTCAATGATGATTAATTCATGATTAGTGATGTATACCTCTAAATCCTGCTCTTCTCTGAAATCAGCTGAAAAGTAATTTTAAAGCTGGATAGTACAAAAGCTGCATTATTATCTGATGGATAACAATCATTAAATAAATAAACGTGTAATTGTTTCCATCAATAGGAGCTATAGGTATGTAGAAATGGTTAAATGAAACGTGTTCCATCTAACACATCCCCTATCACATCATATAATTTCCAACATGCACATCAGCTGCTTTAACAAAATTAGATGGAATCAGAAGACTGTTTTCTAATACACTGAACTGCAAAAATGGTTTGTTATGTAATTTTCAAAATGGCGTTTCCATGTCCCTGGTTTGACTTTCAATGGGGTAATCAGCAAAGGTCACCTGCTTCCCACCCACGGAAAGAAAATTAATGACTATGTAACTGCAGAGTTCTCTTCTTGTGTACTGGGTTTTAAAAAAATACACTCTATTCAGAGTAAAAAATGTACACAAAATAGGAACTGTGCAAAAATTCTATTGACATTCTCGGAGGCTATACATACATTCAATGCTTCGTAATGTAGTGTTTACCAAATTCTACCCGACACCCTTGCCGTGGTGAATTACTGTTGGTTTATAGTAAAATCTCTCAAATCACAATCACACAGTGCTGCCCACAATCTTGCTGCCCACCTTTCCCGGGAATGGTGCGTAATGAACTGGGATCGAGTGTGGTGTGAACATGTTGGAACAATAAACCAAAACGAGCCAACAACTGCCGGAATATTAACTCATAGGTTGGGGTTTCTCTCAAATATATTTTCTTGCTGGTTCTTCCAGGTAATGAATATTCCCAGGCTGCAAGGTCAAGCCACAATCTTTGTTCACACCAATTTATTTCCAAAAGTTTTCCGTTTGGAGGTTAATTGTGGAGGCATTATTCCAGTTTAGCATGAAGTCAACCTGGGACCTGAAGTGGGTTATTGTGAGTTTCCCATAGCATTGATTTACTGCACTAATATATCCCTTTAGCCACAAGGGCCACATCTAACTCCCTCTTAAATATAGCCAATGAACTGACCTCAACTACTTTCTGTGGCAGAGAATTCCACAGATTCTCTGTGTGAATTGCATTGCTCTGATGAAGAACATTGTCGTGATATGGAGTTCACCTCCATCTGGGGATGCTTCATATAGTCTTATTGGATGGCCCTGATTCCATCAGCTTGTCCTTTTGCAGTAGTTTGTGATTCTTTTATATCATGGAGTCACAGAGTGGTACAGCGTGGAAACAGGCCCTTTGGCCCAACTTGTCCACACTGGCTAATATGTCCCAGCTACACTAGTCTGACCTGCCTGCGCTTGATCCATATCCCTCCAAACTTGTCCTATCCATGTACCTGTCTAAATGCTTCTTAAACGTTGGGATAGTCCCAGCCTCAACCACCTCCTCTGGCAGCTTATTCCATACACCTACCACTCTTTGTGTGAAAAGGTTACCTCTCAGATTCCTATTAAATCTTTTCCTCTTCACCTTGAACCTATGTCTTCTGGTCCTCGATTCCCCTAATCTGGGTCAGAAATTCTGTGCATCTACCTGATCTATTCCTCTCATGATTTTACACGCTTCAGACGTTCATAATTGTCTATGACGGCTGTAGAAAATAAGGTTTGGAGACTAACTAATTAGCATATCACTCAACAAAGTTAATCATCAGCATTCGTGGAGGAAGTACCAACATCATAACTCTGCTACATAAGCAATTGCATCGTAATGAAAGAGTAAAGTCCTGGCCAATATAATTCTGACAGGTGTTAATGTACACAGAAAAATGGACGAGAAGAAATAATGTTCTTCTTTTCAGTGCTATGTTTATTGATTTGTTAATAGTTTTAAGCATTTGTTTTCTCCAAGTTAATAACAAATAGCCAAGTTCCTAGCAATGATTTATCCTTCTTTCCTGAAATATAATAAACAGCAGACTTTCCAGGCATTGAGAACCCTTCCTGTTGGTAGGTTTTTGTTAATGATTACCATTTACACTGTTCGAAGGCCTACTGTTCCAATAGTGAAACAAAGAAAGATTCTTCAGAGTGAAAACCAACAGTGTGCGCTTACATGAGTAGCGGGACGGTGCAGGACAAATCTATCGATAATTATCGTAAGTAGTTATTATCTGTTTAGTGAATTTTACAAGCAAATTCAACACTTTAGTAACAAATTATTGCAAGATAATTTTGATATTGTGATGTTTATTAAATCCGATGATAAAAAGTATAATTTCAAAGTTTGGGTGTGGCTATTTATCATTGATTGAAAATCAACATTTTGAAGACATGACATTTATTTAAAATATACTTTTAATTTCGGAATAAATTTTGTTCTGGAGGAAATTATTAATTTATCATCGTTGGATAATAATTATATCTAAAGATAGTTTGGTTACCAGAAGTGAAGGCTACTGCATTTCTTTGTATCTTAGTGTTATGCCTACTGCTCATGTTAGACACTTCCACATATTAAATGAGTAGTGGGTAACATGTTTGTCACTGTTAATACTGTTGGTGCATACTGTATGTCTGATATAGAGTTTGTGAGGCCTAAGGTTCCTCTGTAGACACCAAAGCATTCTAACATCTCTTTCCCTTAGTGCGGAGAAGTGGATGTTCTTCACTTGGTTCTGAGGCCCTGACTGAAATTGGAAATCTATGCCACAGACTCTCCTCTCTCCAACATGATAAATTCTAGCATCAAAGTGTGCTTTAACTACCCATCACTAATTATGCTTTGATACTGTAAAACCACTTTGCATTTTAACATTCACATAGTCCCCTTCATCTAGAATTTTTAAAAGTTAATTGAAACATATAAGATCACCTATTATTTTGAAAATGTCTGCACCCTTTAGCACCAATAGATGACTTTTCAATTTCAAAGTAGATCATGGGAATTAGGTGCAATAAAAGGTTGTTTAGATCTTTCCATCATTCAGTCATATCATACCAGATTGTTATATCCAATTAACCTTCCCTTAATATTCCTTTATTCTTTGATTTTCCTTCCAAAATCCAAAATTTTATTGACCTCTCTCGTGATATACCCAGTAAGGTAGAAAGTTCCAAAAGTTAATATTCTTTTTAACAAAGTAGGTTTTCCTTACGTCAGTCCTAAATAGCCGATACATTATTCCGATATTGATCTCCAATTCCAAATATCCCAGGCCACAACAAGACCAGCTTATTGTACCCTAATGCAGTAAAATGCTGTAACATACTTCACCGAACAATTTCAAATACAATTTGATGTTCAGACACAAGGCGGCAATAAGAAAAAGTGACCAAAAGCAGGGTCAAATAAATTTGTTTTAAGAGGCCTCTTAAAGGAAGAATCACTTGGGGCTTTAGCAGGCAGAGGTTTGCACAATGTCTTGAACTCTGAAGCCAGGCACATTTCCAATCTGGGCCTTTAGCTTCATGCTGATCATAGCTGGCATTTCCAAAATGTCCCAAAACCCTATTGAATGGGGTCACCATTTTTTAAATTTAGAAGACAAGTAAAAGCAATGATTATTTTTATCAATATTTTAATTAAAATTAATATATTTAAATAATTTATATTAACTCTACTTTATATTTTTATATTTAAAAATAAAATATATATTTTTTTCAATGGTTTCTGTTTCTAAATGTCCATGATTAATTAGAGACTTTGCGAATCACTGCAAAGGCAACTTGACAGCAAGGGCCATCTTAAGGCCATGGCAGTTTGAGGGCATTTTAAGGCCATGGCAGATCTTGCTATCTGCCCCCTTGTGTCCTACTTCTGCTTGTGAGCCCACTCCTGAGGATCCGGTAAAGCAATAAAGTTGGCATGATCAGCTGGTGTCAGAGAGTGCACTTGGGGAATATGATTTGGCCCAGTGACTTTGGAGTATTGTGAACAGTTTTGGGCCCCATATCAGAGGAGGGATGTGCTGGCATTGGAGAGGGTCCAGAGGGGGTTTACGAGAATGATCCCAGGGATGATTGTGTTAAAGATATGATGAGCATTTGACGTCTTTGGGCATGCACTCACTAGAGCATAGAAGGATGCAGGAGGATTACCATACAAATTAAAGGCCTGGATAGAGTGGCTGTGGAGATGATGTTTCCACTAGTGGGAGAGTCTGGGACCAAAGGTCACACCTCAGCATAAAAGGACATACTTTTAGAAAGGAGATGAGAAGGAATTGTTTCAGTTAGAGGGTAGTGAATGTGGAATTCATTGCCACAGACATCTGTGGAGGCCAAGTTTCAGGGGTATTTTTAAAGTGGGGTTTGACAATTACATTATTAATAAGGGCGTCAAAAGTTATGGGGAGATAGCAGGAGGATGAAGTTCTGAGGGAAAGATAGATCAACCAAATAAATGGTGGTGTAGACTTGATGGGCGAAAGGCCTAATTCTGATCCTATGACTTATGGTCCGAACAATAGTTAAATAGAGGAAAGTTATTCCCATTCAATGCTGTAAGGTTTTAAAGCAGTCTGATAACTTAGAAACAGAGAATTGCTGATGGACGTTGCAGGGAGTTTGAACATAATCAGATTCAATAAGGAAACTGATGCATTTTTAAATTATCTTTCAGAGAAAAATTGTGCAATTCAGTAATTAGATGGACAGAGGAGCACTTGGAATCTTCAATCATTTAATGTGCAAGCACTGACCCTTATTTCATTAAATGCTTAAAAATAAAATTGTCACATTCACAACAAATGTAATTTGCTTGTCTGAACTGTTGCAACACAGCTGCTGCATTGTTGGAGATGAAAAACTCTGTTTAGCTGCTTTAGGCTTTCATTTTATGCGACACTTTCTGGCCAGAATTGTTACCTCCACTTGTGCTTTGATAATGCTGTTTAAATTATTGTTTCAATCACAAAACACAGGATAATTTGAGCAATCCCATATTACCAGCCAAGGAACAGTGCTCAAATAACCATAGATCAAATTACACATACCTTTAATTTTATTCTGTAAAATGGATAAAATCAACACTTCCAATAAGTGCTTCATTATGCAATATTCATAGAGGTAGTCTATGCATTTGGGACAATTTTTGCACTGATAGCTGAAGGTACGAAAGCCCTAAGTTGCAAAGTGAGATTATTACAACCTACACCATTTTCCATTGCGATAGCTTGCTCAGACTATTCTAAAACCAGTGCTCTCATTATTTTTAATAGCACAATAGATAATTGGCCTGATGTAGCCAGTTGTTTTCTCCAGATGTAAAACCTGAGACGCTGATATTTAGTAGCTATTGATAAACGTAATGAAGGGACAGTGAGTGGAGCAACATAGAGACATTTTAATTCACTGTTTGCTTTTGGGAATCCGACAGAAATGAGTACTACACTGATATTACAGTACCTCCGTCAACAAACCATTCTTCCCCTATTTTATACTCATTTGAAGCCAATGCAGAGTGATATTGGGCATTATTTTTTGAACAGACACTTCACATGATTCTCTTGGTCTTTGTCCAGTGGGTTAAGCAACAACCATCCCTTAGGATCAGCTGATGACCTATTTATTAAAACAAATGTTTGAGGAGATTGATACTCGAAATTATTTTAAGAACGTATTTTAGTTCACAATGTAAGTCAATATGAATAGTTTCCCAATTCATTGTTTGTGATTTCATACCATGCTGGCTGTCATATAATCATGGAATCTGTAAATGGTTATAGCATGGAAAGAAGCCATTCGCTTGCACCACGTCTCCATCAGAGCAATCCACTTGTTTCATGCTTTGGTCCCTTCTTGGTAACCTTGCAAATTTTTCCTAACCATATGCACAGTTCCCTCTTAAAGTCAGCAATTGAACGTGTCTCTACCAGGTCTGCCTGCAGTGCATTCTATATCCCAACCGCACACGATATAAACAAGTTTTTACTCCTGTTATCATTATCCTCTTCACACTTTATAATCCTGCCAAGTTTTGTGGCATCTGCAAATTTAGAAATTACGACTTGCATTTCCAATTCCAAGCCACTTACTATAGATTTTAAAAGAATGGCTCGAACACTGATCCCTGAAGGAATGCTACCAGTCAGCTTCTTTTAGTCTGAGGAATAATCATTCAGCACAGGCTTCTGTGGTCCATTGCTTTGGTAACTTTACTATAACTTTAGTTAATGGCTTCAACTTTGCTGGTAAGTCTGCTATGTGGCAAGCTATCAAAAGTTTTTTGGAAGTGCATTTGCACAATATTGACTCCCTTACTTTTGTCAACTCTACCTGTTATTTCATCACAACGTTCTGTTACATTAGTTCAGCACGGTCTGCCTTAACAAATTTAGCCATTATTAATCCATTTTCTTTCAGGATTCCATTCATCCTGTCCTGGACCTGAAAGTTTTTCCACCACTGTGGTTCATCTGACATTTTCTTCTAGGCCAACCATGACTGTTTTTTAAACAAGAGAGTAACATTAGGGAGGGAGTAGAGAGGGAGGAGCATGGGGTAGAGACGGAGGAGGGGAGTCACTCGCAGCGTGTGGTATAACTTGTGTGAAATAGGCTCCGACCCGAGCCATCATGCATGCCCACCTCATTGTGACGTCATCAGTGGAAGCTGGTCGTTTTAAAAGGGAGTTTAAATTTTTTTTTTTAACTTTAATCATCAATGTCGAGAAATAAAGCATAAAATCTTCAGTGAAGCTGTCACTGCTTAGAGGGGAAAAATGTGAATCAGAATATGTAAAAATCTTATCGTTACCGCGTAGTGTTTTTGCAAAAATATATAGACACACACACACATATACACACATACATGATGAGAGTTTTAGTTATCATATTATATCTATATTATTAAAAGTATCATCTTGACCACTTCCTGCTGTTCTCTATATTGGTTTTAGAAAAAAATGCTGCCACTTATGGCAGTTATTTTTGGCCATCTTACTCAGAGTCCCCCTCCACTGCGCAGGACAAGAGGGTTTTTCCCATCGATGAAAAATAAAAGAGTTATTAGTGTTTAAAAAATGTTGAGATTCTCTCTCCTGTCAATCACGCCATGAAGGCCATGCACCTTCTGGTGGGAGGGGGGAGGGACTATAACACCCGGAGGTGTGTGCGTGCCTCAGTCTCTGCAAGATAGGGGAGGGTGAGTTCACGAATCTCTGTCTTTAGTGGCCTTGCACCCTGCTTGAAATGGTATGAAACTGCACTTGAATTTGGTGGCCTTGCGCCCTGCTTGAAATGGTATGAAACTGCACTTGAATTTGGTGGCCTTGCACCCTGCTTGAAATTGAATTTCACGGAATAGCCGTGAGTCAACTGCCAGCCCACCAGCCGTGAGTGAGTGAGCTGCCAGCACACCAGGCTCGAGTGACTGAACCACTAGCCCAGTAATCCATTCGGCCCACAATGTCCTTACTAGCCCTCTGGAAACCAGCACACAACACCCATACTAGCGCACCAGAAAGCCTCCCCCCCCCCCACTGGCCACCAATATTGGAATTGGTGGCGAGGTGGAATATTGCGTTGGGGTATCAGCCCGTCCATGTGATGCTGGGACCCAACATTTATATAAATATAAATATATATATATACGTACATACACACACACACACATATATAAGGATTGCAATGAATAACAGTTGCCTTTTCTTTTTCACTTCAAAGGTCCTTAAAACCTTTAACACACTGCCATTCTTCGTTACATTTTTTTTGGCATGGTTTCTTGGAGGGGATTAGTAAATAGTTTCTGAAAATGTCCCCCAAATTTAGTGATAATTTTTATTGGAATATTACAGCATGCTAAAATTCAAAGAAATGCTTTTATCTATTAGGTTCTCACATGAATGCACAACTTGCAGTAATGGTCTCATCTTTATTAAATTTATTTGTATATCATGATATGTTGGACCCGTAATCATGTAGTTTTTTAAATAGTTTTAGAGGTATAGAGTGGTAATTGGCCCATCGGCCCACCGAGTCCGAACCTACCAGCGATTTCTGCACATAAACACCATCCGTCACACACTAGGAACAATTTACATTGTACTTTGTGCTTTGCACTCAGGGACAATGTACTTTGGTGACACAACAGTGAGTCCATGCTTTGGCCCTGGGTGGAGCAGTGAATAAGGAGCACGAGGGACTCATCTTCAAGCCTACTTTATTAAATGGAAATAATCATTAACAAAAAGAAAACAATAAATGGCATTCAGAACAGGTTGTTTTTATTGCATTGCATGCACACCATCTGAATGACTCATATTCCTTTCCCCTGCCATTTTCCTAATCACTGACTTTTGTACCAACGTACCTGATTGTATCTTCCCACTCATACAGAATAGCTGTTATTTTGTTAAATACATACTGGCACAGCATCTCACAGAGTGGCGATACCCTGCACAAAGTGAAAGAAGAATATTTTGTCTTTGCAGGCAGGAATTCAGGAGCAGCAACCTGCAGTTGCATATGATACAGTTATAAAGCAGGCATCTTTGTGAGAAAACCAAGAATAAAATCTTTGAATTTATTTTCCTTTAAAATGGATGGGTCCCAATTTCCAACCGTTAGTGTGACATATTCTGACACTTGAAACCTTCTATTATTAAATACATGTTTTTTTTAACAGGAAAAAGCCTCCTAAAAACGTATTAAATGTGCAGTCATAATTTGTAGCAATTATTTCAAATCCTCTGGTCTGTTGAAGTGCTTGACAAATCCAAGCAGAGTATTTAGGTCTGGTAGTTGCCATGGAAATTTGTTGTCCTTTGTTTGAGATGATGCAGCATGGGAAGCACTGAATCCATTTGAAGTGATTTCTAACAATATAAATTAGCACTCCTGATGGGTCAATGCTGTCAGTAGATGTGTGTAAGTGTTTATTTTATCGGTCTTGCTGCTTTTTATAGTAGTGACATTAGCTATCTTATTTCAGTTCATCGCTCGCTACTTTTCCCACTAATATTCAAGTAGTCAAAGGGGGAAGAAATAAAAGCCTTAAGTCTTGCTGCAGTGAGTTACACCGCGGTTGTCACTTGCTAAAAATATTGTGATGTTAGTGGAAATTGCATTAGGGTATCCTTCATCAAATTGTTTGAATTGTCGATTTGTTTAATAAAATGTATCTAAGCAGGCATAACTTATATGTAGCCTTGAACAAAAAATGTGAATAAATTGTCAAATACAACTCCTGGTAGCCATTGTGTGGTAGGATAGAAGATTATGTCAATGCTCATGTGATTTCCGCCTATATTTTTTTATCAGAATTCTCGGATGTATCACATTTAGTCCTGGTGACATCTAATTTAAGTTCAGCCAATTTATCCATTGTGTCCATGCAACCTATTTTTAATGTAACTATGTCTCAACTATGTCTTTCTTATTTTTGGCTTGGTAGTATGTAGAACATAGAGCATAGTACAGGAACAGGCCCTTCAGCCCACAATGTCTATGCTGAACATGATGTCAAGACCAACTCTTATCTGCTTGCACATAATCCATATCCCTCCTCTCCTTGCATATCCATATGCCTATCCAAAAATCTTTTAAATGTCACTTTTGTATCTACCTCCACCACCACCCCTCGCAGAGCGTCCCAGAGGCTCACCACCCTCTGTGTAAAATCCTGACCCACACATTTCCTTTAAACTTGCCCCTCTCTCCTTAAAGCTGTGCCATTTGGTATTCGATTTTTCCATTTTAGGAAAAAAGGTTCTGGTATTCTTCCCTATCTATGCCTCTCATAATTATATATACTTCTGCCAGGTCTCCCTTCAACCTCCAGTGTTCCAGAGAAATTAATACAAGTCTGTCCAACCTCTCCCTGTATTTAATACCCCCTAATCCAGATCATTCTGGTAAACCTCTTATGCACCCTTTCCAAAGCTTTAATGACGAGACCAGAATTGCACATAATACCCAAGTGTGGCCTAACCAAAGTCCTATGGAATTGTCATGACTTCCTCTAATTTTAGTTTGGTTTAGGGATACAGCAGGGGAACAGACATTTGGCCCAACGAGTCCATATTGACCACCGATGACACATTCACACTAGTTCTATGTTATCCCATTTTCTCATCCATTCTCGACCTACTTAGAACAGTATACAGAGGCCAATTAACCTACAAACCCGCACATCTTTGGGATGTAGGGGGAAACCGGAGGAAACTCATACAGTCACAGGGAGTATGTTTCATTTCTAAGTTTCATTTCTAAGTGCATGATGTCAATGTTTGTTGCTGGTAAAAATCAAATTTGGATTCCTACATCAACATGTTTCAATGGTTGATTAATTTAATAAAATGTATCTAAACAAATGTAGCTTCCATGTAACCTTTAACAAAAATGGGGATAAATAGATCAACAGAACTCCCAGTACAATTTGTGAGTTATAATAATACATACCATTACAAATTGGGTACGTAAGCCATTAGCTCCTGGCAAACCCCTGTCAGATGGTCATGAATTTTTGTTTGTTTTGAAGTTTTCTGTAACATTGTCATAAAAATGTCGTCCACTAACACTTGTGTCATATGTGATAATATCACAAGATATGTGCATAGTAAAGCTCATGAGGAAGTAGCTGAGTGAAAAAATAACTTGACTGTAATCTTTGTTATAACATGCTGGGCATATTCAGCAATCAAGCATCACCAGTGTAAGGACTAGGAGTGTAAACATCTCAGGCTAGCATTCTTCCATCAAATGAAAGGCCAAGGACTTGGAGTGTTGTTTCTTGTTTCACGTGATTTGCCTAATCTCTTTAATATTTCCAACAATATCTGTTCTTAATTTAGATTTCCAGCATCTGCAGTATTTCCCTTAATTCCATCTAAAATGTCAAAGCTATTTTGAATCATTCTTTCTTATAGGGAAATTGTACAGAGAGTCATAGACATACAGCATGGAAACAGGCCCTTCAGCCCAACTTGCCTATGCTGACCAAGATGCCCCATCTTCACTAGTACCAGCCACCTGCATTTGGCCCATATCCTTGTCAAAAGTTCCTATCCATGTACCTGCCCAAATGGTTTTTAATTTGGCTTCAATTGTTTTTTAAACGAGACAGGAAAAAGTAAGCAAATTAATTCAATATATACTAGACTAAGTGGGACCCGTTGGGTCCCAGCTGCACATGGGAGGGCTGGTCCCTCAACGCAATATTCCACCTCTCCACCAATTCCAATATTGCTGGCCAGTGGGGCCACAATTAGCGTGACCTCTACACTCACCGGAAATTACGCAATCAGCGCGACCTGTCCACTAAGCGGAAGTCACGAAATGAGCGGGACTTTTGAACCAAACATAGTCGGACCTAATAAAGCATTTATTCCTTCCAAACACAGTCAGACCAAATAAAGCATTGCAGATTCAAGCACAGGCAGGGCAGCAAGCCAAACAACTCATGGCATTGTCAGTAAAGGCTAACAAATCATTTATTGCAAGTACATTGCAGACTCATAGTTCAGTTGATTCACAGCTTAGAATGACAGTCGTGGCCTCTACCTCGTGATCTCCAGTGACTGAGTCACGTCCAGGCATCCGGGATTTTATAGTCCTGCCCCCCTTCCCCCCCCGGAAGGGGCGTTACCTTCATCGCGGTGATTAACAGGCGAGAGGATCTCAAGGTTTTTTAAACACTCAAACCTTTTTTATTTTTCATCGATGGAAAAAATCCTCAGGGCCTGCGCAGCGGAGGAGGACTGTGTGTAAGATGGCCAAAAATCATAGCAATTTGTAGTAGCGTTTTTTTCTAAAATCAATATACAGCGCAGGCAGGAAGTGGTCAAGATGAGACTTTTAATTATATATAGATGTTCAGGAAATTGCAAGAGCACCTTGTTCAGCAGATGGGAGAGGAGCAGATACCTTCTTTAAAGTTGCAGTGGAGCCAACTGAACTGAAAATTTTGGGAAGTATTTGGCAAGATTATTATTTTGATTCATTATGCCAACAATTGTTGTAATGATTGAATTAACTGGATTTGAGCACATTCAGCTGCTGTAAAAATAAAGCAGCTTTACAGTTTACATCTGACCTCCTGTCCCCTATATTTCACGTGATCTGCAATGGACGAGATTGGAGAATTGCCGACATGAGATTCATAAATAATCCAGAGTAGATCTAAAGGGATTGTTACTATTACACCTCTAAGGTTAGCTATAATATGAGTGTGCAAAGGGGCATCCAGATATGCTCACGTCAAAATAAAATGTTCAGGTCTGCACTGGGAATGAATTGTTGCGGCCAGAAGTTATTTTGAATCATTCTTTTTGATAGGGAAATTGTACAGAGAGTCATAGATTCATACAGAATGGAAACAGGTCCTGCGGCCCAACTTGCCCATGCTGACCAAGATGCCCCGTCTTCACTAGTACCAGCCACCTGCATTTGGCCCATATCCTTTTTAAACATTCTTATCCATGTACCTCTCCAAATGTATTTTAATACATTTAAGAAGGATATGGGCCAAATGCAGGTGGCCAGAAAATATATATTCAAGGTGTCAGGGGTTATGAGGAGAAGGCAGGAGAATGGGGTTGAGAGGGAAAGATAGATCAGCCATGGTCTATGACTTGGTTAGACTTGATGGGCTGAATGGTCTGATTCTGCACTTATATGAACTTATATACCAGTGTTGTTTATGATGAAATGATGACAAAAAATAATGTATTTAATGGATATTTGAATTGGTAAAAGGGCACAAATATCCTACAAGATTATGTCTTTCAAATTATCTCCCATTGTCTAAAGGGGATTACTTGCTAATTAAAGGCAAAACAATTAAGTAGCTTGATCAATAAGTGATAATGTAAAACACTAACCTGTAATTTTTCTGTAAAGTGTATTTAAAATAATTGGTTTTATTGGAAAGTTATTAACCATAAACATTTTTTTTTGTAGATGGTGAGATCAGACAAAGTAACATGGACTCTCTTTTTTGTTCTTCTACATGTAAAAGGTACAATGTTAAGTTGAAGATGGGAACTTTGCGAGTTATGTTGCTACTTTAAACACAAGAAACTTTAGAACACATAGAGAAGTTGCATAAGGAGAGGGCGGGAGAAAAAGCTTGAGAGGGAAAAATAGATCAGCCAGGATTGAATGGCGGAGCAGACCTAATGAGCTGAATGGCCTATTTCTGCTACTATGTCTTATTGTCTTATAGAGATCCTCAGGTCTTATCACATTGAAAATTGTACATGGTCACCATCACATTATATCATGCTGCTTCTGCGTTTACCAGGAAGCCACTTGAAAGCAATGCTGGTGCATTTTAAAATATAAAGATGCACACCGAGCCTGTTGTGATGTCACTGTGCAGAAACGTAACCAATTCTCCTTGCTGATATTATAAGATTTGGACAGCACGGTGGCATAACGATAGAGCTACTGCCTTACAGCGCCAGAGACCAAAGGTTTGCTCCTGACTATGGGTGCTTGTCCGTACAGAATTTGTACGTTCTCCCAGTGACCTGCATGGATTTTCTCCGAGATCTTTGGTTTCCTCCCACACTTCAAAGACGTACAGGTTTGTAGGTTAATTAGCTTGGTATAAATATAAATTGTCGCTGGTTAGTATAGTGTTAGTGTGCGTCGATCGCTAGTCAGAGCGGACTTATTGGGCCGAAGGGTCTGTTTCCAGGCTGTATGTCTAAACTAAAACTAAACTAAACTAAAAGATTGTAAAATCTACCTAACAAAGAGTCAGGAGGATCAAAAGGGTTCTTCTTGGTTTCACGTACACATCCAAGCTATTGTTGAGTCTGAAGAAGGGTTCTGACCCAAAACGTCATCTATTCCATTTCTTCAGAGATGTTGCCTGTTCTGTTGAATTAATCCAGCATTAGGTCTATCTTCAGTATAAAACAGCATCTGCAGTTTCTTCCTACACCGGGTACTGTTGGCTCACATCAGGTCTTGCCCCCTCCACATACATTCTCCTGGTTTTGCCATACTTTTGGTCAGTGTGTCAATGTACTTAGTGAGTTTCTCAAACATATTGCTATTTTGGGTGTGATTAGTGTTGGTAGAATACGATTCTATCCTTTATGATGCAGGGAATGAACATTACATGCTCCTCTCACCTAATGTTTCTAGCATGCAGAGATTGATTTGCACCTGAAAATGTCTGCAGACAAAGTTCAGGCCAATTTGTTACGTTGAAACAGCATGATGTAAATCTCTGAATAATTTCACCTGCGTATGATCAATACTGACCACTGCAGTAATAATATAGTTTTTCCTTTTTTCCTGTTGTAATGCTGCTAAACGTCTCACTTACCTAGAATTGACAAAACTTGAATATAACAATTTTCTTTTTAATTCCAGCTTCCACCGCAGCACTACCAAAATTTGGCTCAAATATGACTGTCGTATCTGTTCCAGAAGATACACCTATAGGTTGGTTTACTATTAATGTTTAGGAAAAAGAAATTCTTCATGAATTCAGATACATTTTCAAACGTGCTAAAAACAGAATTTAGGTTTTTACATATCGTGGTCATGAGGGACCTAATTGCCTTACCAGTGATGTTTATTTTGGTGTGTTGTGTAGATATAGTGCATACATTGTGTGATGAAACTACAAAAAAAAACTCTATTGAACAAATGTGAGCTAGATATTGGAAGGTTTGCAATAAACATTTCCCAGCAAAGGCGGATTAAGTTGTGAAACTTCTGTTTAAGCTGTGAAGTTCTGTTCTGTATTCATTTATTTCTACTATATTCTGTTGTACTGAAGCAAAGCAAGAATTTCATTGGCCTATCTGGGACACATGACAATAAACTCTGTTGAATATCTTGAATCTTGAATCTTGAAACTTTTTTAAGTCGATGCATTGAAGGGTTCCTATAGCAACAGCCTTAGTGTTCACCCCCAAAACAGGCAATGTAACCAGTTCACATTGCTTGCCAAGTAAAGATAGAGAGGTAATATCTGTTTCTGGTATTTGAGACCACATAGACACAAACTAAATTCTGAAGATACTTTCCTGATGCAATGTTCAGGTTGATATTAAAGACATAAAATAACTAGAGATACCTGCCTCTACAGAAGCCACCAATCTCATTAGAACATCACCATGTTGCCTGTTGAAGCAGAAATCTTCTGCACCCTCTATGGTATGACTGGTGACAAGACGCACTCAGTCATAAATGGAAATAAATTCCACTGCATTCAGATTGAATCAAAGCTGTTGAATATAGATGTTTCCAATCATTTAAATCTGTTCCCACATCTGTGGCAGTGGTGGTATCCATTTTTGTGTTAATATCCCCCAACCTATCTGGTTCTATGGACAGAATGTGTATGTCCAGGCCCAGTTGTTTCTTGAAACTCTCTCATCTTTTACTTCTCTGTCTTCAAGCTCATCAGAAGCTTTTACTGATGGTAGTGAATCCAGCAGTTCCTGAATCTCATTGCACAGAATCTTTTGCCCAGAGTAGGGGAATCGAGGACCAGAGGACATATGTTCAAGATGAAGGAGAAAAGATTTCATGAGAATCTGAGGGATAACTTTTTCACATAAAGGGTGATGGGTGTATGGAACAAGCTGCCAGAGGAGGTAGTTGTGGCAGGGACTAACCCAACATTTGAGAAACAGTGAGATAGGTACATGGATAGGACAAGTTTAGAGGGATATGGACCAAACGCAGGCAGGTGGGACAAGTGTAGCTGGATCATGTTGGCCGGTGTGGGCATTAGGCCAAAGGGCCTGTTTCCACACTGTATCACTCTATGACTCTATGATTCTCTGAGGAAGAATTTCTGTAGTCAGTGGGTGATGAATCTGTGGCGACGGTTGTGGAGGCCAAGTCAACTGATATTTTTTAGGCGGATATTGGCAGATTCATGATTAGTAAGGATGTCAGGGGTTATGTAGCGAAGACAGGAGAATGGGGTAGAAAGGGAAAGACAGTTGATTCCATAATTGAATGGCAGAATAAACTTGATAAGCTGAATAGCCTAATTCAGTCCAAAGAACGTATGAACATAATACTCACTAGGATGGAATTGCTCTATCATTGCTTTTCAGATAACCTGAAAGATCCACTAAGGAGGTCTGCTGAACTTGGTGGCCAAGTGTGTCCTCCTACTGGTTCTGATTCCAGCTAGCAACTCTTCTACAAATACATATTACTCTTGACAACGTCACATCAGGTGTCCCCAAAATCCATCCAGACATCAGTGGAGGGCCGTTATGTATGTGAACACAGATCTTATATTATACAAAATCTTTCGAATGTAACTTTCTACTTATCCCCAAGATCACGAAACTTTCCAAATAACCCCAGAAGTTTCTGCTCATTGACACAATTATTATAGTTCATAAGATCCACCACTAATTAATTAAAACACACGGGGCCAGTGTTATTTATCCTGTGTTGCCAGATTTTTTGCATATAATCTTTCTGATGGGAACAGGGAAGGTTTATGTCCATCAAAGGACTGTTTGCTTTACTGTGTCTGTAGATTTTTAATGCACCCTCTGAGGACCCACACCAGCCATAACCAGAATATATCAAAGTCTTCATTAACCTTTCAATGTTAATGGTCTATCTAAGTCTCTGCCCTCCTCTCTTAATCCTAGACAATATCTGATTTGGACCCAAAATGCTGGAGCAACTCAGCAGATTAGGCAGCATCTCTTGAGAAAAGGAATATGTGATGTTTTGGATCGAGACCCTTCTTCAGACTAAATAAGGGTCTGACGGAGGCTCTCGACCCTGAACTTCACTTATTCCTATTCTCCAGATATGCTGTTTGGCCCACTGAGTTATTTCAGCATTTTGTGTCTATCTTCGGTGTAAACTAGCATCTGCAGTTTCTTTCTACACACAATATCTGATTTTGTGTTCTTTGTTACATTTCTTAATCTAAAGTTCCCGAAATCCATCAGCAAACCCAGTCTGTTTTCCTGAGTCAGGGCTCATTGTCATTGATATGCAGGGCAAATAAAATAATTCCCACCACTAAATGGGATGTGCCCTCTGTCCCCAGGAAATTTGCATAGTCCTGCACTGGGATTATCATATGGTAAAATGGTCAGGGTTATCATGCAGACTGTAGCCAATGGTGGACCAAATCAGTGCAAGGCCTTCAGTAATGTAGGGCTGCTAATACCAACTTGGTCTTTGCAGGACAAGGAATAAGTTGGATGGACAAGATGCTGATGGGCTACTACCTCAGCCTTGTTTGACTTCCAGGTGATTGATGAGGAAGGACCGTCAGTGGTGGTGGAAAGTTACAGCAGGAGCATGTTTAGGCTTTACAGCCAAATCCATATAACAAAACCATATAACCATATAACAATTACAGCACGGAAACAGGCCATCTCGGCCCTACAAGTTCATGCCGAACAAATTTTTTCCTCTTAGTCCCACCTGCCTACACTCATACCATAACCCTCCATTCCCTTCTCATCCATATGCCTATCCAATTTATTTTTTAATGATACCAATGAACCTGCCTCCACCACTTCCACTGGAAGCTCATTCCACACCGCTACCACTCTCTGAGTAAAGAAGTTCCCCCTCATATTACCCCTAAACGTCTGTCCCTTAATTCTGAAGTCATGTCCTCTTGTTTGAATCTTCCCTATTCTCAAAGGGAAAAGCTTGTCCACATCAACTCTGTCTATCCCTCTCATCATTTTAAAGACCTCTATCAGGTCCCCCCTTAACCTTCTGCGCTCCAGAGAATAAAGACCTAACTTATTCAACCTATCTCTGTAACTTAGTTGTTGAAACCCAGGCAACATTCTAGTAAATCTCCTCTGTACTCTCTCTATTTTGTTGACATCCTTCCTATAATTGGGCGACCAAAATTGTACACCATACTCCAGATTTGGTCTCACCAATGCCTTGTACAATTTTAACATTATATCCCAGCTTCTATACTCAATGCTCTGATTTATAAAGGCTAGCATACCAAAAGCATTCTTTACCACCCTATCTATATGAGATTCCACCTTCAAGGAACTATGCACGGTTATACCCAGATCCCTCTGTTCAACTGTATTCTTCAATTCCCTACCATTTACCATGTACGTCCTATTTTGATTTGTCCTGCCAAGGTGTAGCACCTCACATTTATCAGCATTAAACTCCATCTGCCATCTTTCAGCCCATTTTTCCAAATGGCCTAAATCACTCTGTAGACTTTGGAAATCCTCTTCATTATCCACAACACCCCCTATCTTGGTATCATCTGCATACTTACTAATCCAATTTTCCACACCTTCATCCAGATCATTGATGTACATGACAAACAACAGAGGACCCAACACAGATCCCCCACTAGTCACCTGCCTCCAACCCGATAAACAGCCATCCACCATTACCCTCTGGCTTCTCCCATTCAGCCACTGTTGAATCCATCTTGCTATTCCTGCATTTATACCCAACAGTTGAACCTTCTTAACCAACCTTCCATGAGGAACCTTGTCAAAGGCCTTACTAAAGTCCATATAGACAACATCCACTGCTTTACCCTCGTCAATTTCCCTAGTAACCTCTTCAAAAAATTCAAGAAGATTAGTCAAACATGACCTTCCAGGCACAAATCCATGTTGACTGTTCCTAATCAGACCCTGTTTATCTAGATGCTTATATATATTATCTCTAAGTATCTTTTCCATTAATTTGCCCACCACTGAAGTCAAACTAACAGGTCTATAATTGCTAGGTTTACTCTTAGAACCCTTTTTAAACAATGGAACAACATGCGCAGTACGCCAATCCTCGGGGACTATTCCCATTTCTAATGACATTTGAAATATTTCTGTCATAGCCCCGGCTATTTCTACACTAACTTCCCTCAATGTCCTAGGGAATATCCTGTCAGGACCTGGAGACTTATCCACTTTTATATTTTTCAAAAGTGTCAGTACTTCTTTTACTTTGAACCTCATAGTATCCATAGCTACTCTACTAGTTTCCCTTACCTCACATAATTCAATATCCTTCTCCTTGGTGAATACCGAAGAAAAAAAATTGTTCAATATCTCCCTCATCTCTTTTGGCTCTGCAGATAGCTGTCCACTCTGTCTCTCCAATGGACCAATTTTATCCCTCGTTATCCTTTTGCTATTAATATAGCTGTAGAAACCCTTTGGATTTACTTTCATCTTACTTGCCAAAGCAACCTCATATCTTCTTTTAGCTTTTCTAATTTCTTTCTTAAGATTCTTTTTACATTCCTTATACTCCTCAAGCACCTCATTTACTTCATGCTGCCTATATTTATTGTAGATCTCCCTCTTTTTCCAAACAAGATGTCCAATTTCCCTTGAAAACCAGGGCTCTTTCCAATTTTTACTGTTTCCCTTCAACCGAACAGGAACATAAAGATTCTGTACTCTTAATATTTCCCCTTTAAATGTCCTCCATTTCTCTTCTACATCTTTCCCATAAAACAAATTCCCTTTTGCAATTTCTGCCACTATTTCATTCCAAGTGATAGGAGGGATAATGTCACAGCCTCCATTTGTCCCCAAATTTTCTCACTGCAATGGACTTAGGCAGTAGCATCTCGAGCATAGCATGAAATGACTTGCCAACCAGGTAGATGATGCTGTCATCCAAGGGCTTGTGTATGTTCCAGGGTAAGACAGAGACATCCAAAGATATAATTGAAAATGCAAATTGGGCTCTTACGCCGTACAGAGAACAATGTTTTCCTATCATAGACAACAGGGCAGATCATTTTGGTACTCTATCCATTTTTAGCATTGTTCAGCTGAAAAGAGATAAGGTATTGGATTTAATTTGTTTTGGCAGAGTGTCAGGAGAAGAAAAATATACCTCTGGGTACAATGGAATCAACTAATTAGTTAGTTTGCTTCTCTGTTAGTTTAGTTTATTGTCATGTGTATCGTGGTACGGTGAAAAGTATTTGTTGCATGATATCCAGTCAGCGGAAAGACTGTACGTGATTACAATCAAGCTACAGTGTACAGATACCGGATAAAGGGACTAACATTTACTGCACAATAATGTCCAGTAAAGTCCTATTACAGATAGTTCACGTCTATCCCTGGTTTCTTTCTCACTATTTCCTCCTCCTTGGGTGGATCCTATACCTGAACTTATCTTCTTCCTAGATTTAAGATCAGTCTACAGAAAGGTCCCGAAGCATAACATTGCCTATCCATATCCTCCAGAGAAACTCAGCGGGTGAGGCAGCATCTATGAAGCGAAGGAATAGGTGACATTTTGGGTAGAGACCCTTCTTCAGCCTGATCAGTCTGAACAAGGGTCTCAACCCGAAACGTCACCTATTCCTTCGCTCCCTAGGTGCTGCCTCACCCGCTGAGTTTCTCCAGCATTTTTGTCTACCTTCGATTTTTCCAACATCTGCAGTTCTTTCTTAAACATAACCTCCAGAGATGCTGCCTGACTCGTTGAGTTACTCCAGCACTTTAGTTTTTTTTTAAAAAGCCACTTTGACTGCCAAATAATGTGGTGACAAGGAAAACAGACATGTCTGGGCTGTGCTTTACAAATTTCGACTGGATAGTCGTATATTAATGGTGGAGTCCTGAGAGAGGATTGCAATCTTTTGAGATGGCTAGCTCGAGTAAAATGCAGGAGTAACCCAGCAGGACAGGAAGCATCTCTGGAGAGAAGGAATGGGTGATGTTTCGGGTCGAGATCCTTTTTCAGACCCTACACATCCTTCCTACACATTTTGTCCTTCTCTCCGGAGATGCTGCCCGTCCCGCTGTGTTACTCCAGCATTTTGTGTCTGTCTTCGGTGGAAACCAGTGTCTGCAGTCCCTTCCTACTGCTCTGTGATGGTGTTTGGGAAATGCCTATGCTACTGTGTCATGGTCATTTTCTGTGCTGAAACCTCAAAAATAAATACAATATTTGGATCAATGTAAACCCCCCCCCACTGTTTTAATATAATAACAATTAATGGTTACTGTAATTTTATTTAATTATTCCAGGTGAAGAAGCGTATAAATTATATGCAACTGATGCAGATGGCGACACACTGACCTATTCTATTTCCGGAGCAGATGCAGGATATTTCCAAGTAGATATAAACACTGGCATTGTCACAGTAAAAGTCGCTTTGGATCGCGAGGTAACCTAGAAATAAGGTTGGACTGTAATTGTAAAAGGTTTAAGTTCAAGTCCGAAATTCAGAATTATGGGTTAGCATTAAAAACTAACTTTAACAGAAGATTTTATTTCATTCAAAGATTACTGCTTATTCCTCAAAAAATACGCCTCATGCAAAGATACATAACTATTGTGAAAGATATTATATAAAATTGAAGAGAGCCCTCGAAACATAATTGAATGAAAGATTATAAAGAAATCACAGGGAGAATTTTCACAAGAATCATCCATTTCCAAAGTAAAATACAGCAGCTGCCAAATACATCCATTGTTTGAGTGCTGTTTTGTAACCATGTGTCCACATACATGTGTACATTTGGATGTATTTGGATAAATCACCATTGTTGAGGGTTGCAGCATTTTAACACATTGGAAGCATGCAGACTAAGCATGTGTGTGACTTGGAATCACTGCTAAAGTCCATATTTGCACCTATAGCAGCAAATCAATATACATGCAGAGTCTGCAAACTTCTAATGCCAATGCCACGTGCTCAACTTGTGTGAAGGATGAAGCTTGGAGCAGCAGCACCCACTGTCTTCAAGTTCCCTGAGAATGTTTTTGAAAGGGATCATCAACTGCTTTGATGAGTCATTTTCACACCCTACCCTTCCATATCCCTTTCCCATGACTCTCAGTCAGAAAAAAGGTCTCGACCCGAAACATCACCCATTCCTTTTCTCCAGAGATGGTCCCACTGCTCCTGCTCCAGCATTTAGTGTCTATATTCAGTGTAAACCACCATCTGCAGTTCCTTTCTACACTATTTCTAATTGCATGAAAAATAGTGTTGGTTCAAAGAGCATTTGGTACGCCTATATTCCCAGGAGTGCCATGCCATGAGCTAGAATTTAGAAGATTGAGGGGGGATCTTATAGAAACTTACAACATTCTTAAGGGATTGGACAGGCTAGATGCAGGAAGATTGTTCCCGATGTTGGGGAAGTCCAGAACAAGGGGTCACAGTTTAAGGATAAGGGGAAAATCTTTTAGGACCGAGATGAGGAAAGCTTTTTTCACAGAGAGAGTGGTGAATCTCTGGCCAGTCGAGGCCAGTGCATTGGCTATATTTAAGAGGGAGTTAGATGTGGCCCTTGTGGCTAAAGGGATCAGGGGGTATGGAGAGAAGGCAGGTACAGGATACTGAGTTGGATGATCAGCCATGATCATATTGAATGGCGGTGCTGGCTGTAGGAAGGCACGTCCATCAGATATCTTCTCATAGAAATGCATGCTTCAATGCAGAACAATGTCTGAGGGACCTGTAATTCATTAATGAGGTCCTCAGCAACATATGCCACATGACCCAGCCACATTTATAAAAGCAGAGACTACTCTGGATCACTTTGCCAGTGCAGCATCAAAAGGAACAGGATTATCTCATTCGGCTCCCTGAGCTGGATCACCCTTCAATGAGATCATGGTCCATCAATGATGGAATAATTGTCATATTCCATAAGACTGGTGACCAATATTCTACAAATCTCAAAGCAGGGGCAATTTACAGAAGCTAATGAATCTACAACCCTGCACATCTTTAGAATGTGGGAGGAAACCAGAGCATTTGGAGAAAATCCACACGGTCATAGGAGAATGTAGAAAGTGCGTACAGACAACACTCGCAGTCAGGATCGAACCCGGATCTCGGGCGATATAAGGCAGAAACTCTACCGCTGTGCCACTCTGCCATCCTTACGCCACTGTGCCACCCTTCTTATAAATGCAGAAAATGCTGGAAATATTCAGCAAGTGGGGCATCATGAGAAGGTCCATTTTCAACTACCTGGCTTATACATTTAGCTTTCACTGGATGCAAGTGTTTCCCATATACAGTGGAGCCTTCTGATCTTGTATCAGGGACTTTGAAGCAGGGATTTGAGCCTCCAACCATCTAGATCAACGGAGGTAGGTTATTGAAGGCAGAGATTACTTTCCCGACCTGTGAAGTGTTTGCTCTCTTTCATTTGTAAGGAGTTTGACAACCTAGTAAATGCTACTAATGTTGCTTGCAAACCGCTTCAAATAATGCTTCAACCTGATTGTAAGTGGCTGTGAGCTCAATCATATGTTATCACCAAGGAGCCTTGAGGCAGTTTACCATTTTTAATTTTGTGAATGGTTAAATCATTTAATGCTTGCTCCAGCTAATGTATTACCCTTTTTTGTTTTTAATACCAGGCCAATGACATTTTGAATGTTGAGATTGGTGCGAATGATGGAAATGGTATGCGTACTCAGGTAAGTTCTGTTAACTTTATTTAAAGTAAAAAACCCCTAGCTTGAATAGACAATGTAAAACTGTTTGAGTGAATGTACTAAAAAGATTGATATTGCCATAAATAAGCACATTGCAAAATATGCAAATCGAGAAAATACAGTAACAGCTGAAAGCTGAAGGGTGAAATGATTTTTAAACCAGTTTCAAAGCTTATGTATTTGATTGAACTTTGAAGTCCTCTAGATTTAAAATCTTTTACATTATTTAATTTATTTCACTGGATTAGCATTAATTAAACTTATTGATCTGCAAACTCCAGCCTTGTGTATTTGGTCATGTTCTGCTTCTAAAACTTGAGGTTCATCACACCAGATTTACAATGAATCTAAAATTATACTAACATTATTTAATTATGTTTTTGATAGTGGGTTGATGAATAAATTTGATCAGATTGTACTGATTATACTCAAATTTATAAGATTATACTCATACTCATACTCAAAAAGGAGTAAACGGGTCCTTTTCACAATGGCAGGCAGTGACTAGTGGGGTACCGCAAGGCTCAGTGCTGGGACCCCAGCTATTTACAATATATATTAATGATCTGGATGAGGGAATTGAAGGCAATATCTCCAAGTTTGCGGATGACACTAAGCTGGGGGGCAGTGTTAGCTGTGAGGAGGATGCTAGGAGACTGCAAGGTGACTTGGATAGGCTGGGTGAGTGGGCAAATGTTTGGCAGATGCAGTATAATGTGGATAAATGTGAGGTTATCCATTTTGGTGGCAAAAACGGGAAAGCAGACTATTATCTAAATGGTGGCCGATTGGGAAAGGGGGAGATGCAGCGAGACCTGGGTGTCATGGTACACCAGTCATTGAAGGTAGGCATGCAGGTGCAGCAGGCAGTAAAGAAAGCGAATGGTATGTTGGCTTTCATTGCAAAAGGATTTGAGTATAGGAGCAGGGAGGTTCTACTGCAGTTGTACAGGGTCTTGATGAGACCACACCTGGAGTATTGCGTACAGTTTTGGTCTCCAAATCTGAGGAAGGACATTATTGCCACAGAGGGAGTGCAGAGACGGTTCACCAGACTGATTCCTGGGATGTCAGGACTGTCTTATGAAGAAAGACTGGATAGACTTGGTTTATACTCTCTAGAATTTAGGAGATTGAGAGGGGATCTTATAGAAACTTACAAAATTCTTAAGGGGTTGGACAGGCTAGATGCAGGAAGATTGTTCCCGATGTTAGGGAAGTCCAGGACAAGGGGTCACAGCTTAAGGTTAAGGGGGAAATCCTTTAAAACCGAGATGAGAAGAACTTTTTTCACACAGAGAGTGGTGAATCTCTGGAACTCTCTGCCACAGAGGGTAGTTGAGGCCAGTTCATTGGCTATATTTAAGAGGGAGTTAGATGTGGCCCTTGTGGCTAAGGGGATCAGGGGGTATGGAGGGAAGGCAGGTACGGGATACTGAGTTGGATGATCAGCCATGATCATATTGAATGGCGGTGCAGGCTCGAAGGGCCGAATGGCCTACTCCTGCACCTAATTTCTACGTCTAAAAGCAGGCTTTTATCTAGGCATAAAATTGCAGTTGTGCAAAGTGCAGAGGAATTAAGATGTTCTTGTTCAAAAATTGCTGAAAGGTAACAGACAGATGCAACAGATGGTTAGGAAGGCAAATGACATATTGGTCTTTATTGCAAAAGAATTGAAGATTAAAAAAAAGGGAAAGTGTTGTTATAATTGTACAGGGTATTGGTGAAGCCACAGCTGAAGTATTGTGCAGTTTAGATCCTTTTTATAAGGATATGCTAGTCCAAAATACATTCACTAGGTTAAATTAATTCTTAATTAGACTTAAGAAGGTATGTTAAAAATGGACATCTCTGTCACTGTATATCTAATTTTACTCTCCAGAGCCTTATTCCACCTGGGAAATTTTGATGGCTGTCTACAGTATATAATAGTTTGTGATTTTGTAATTAGAATAACTTTTCCTGTTTTCATCTTCAGAAACAAACTATCATTATTATGGATGCCAATGATGTACCACCCATTTTTATAAACGCTCCATACACAATAACTATTTTTGAGGTGAGTCATTTCCAGTTTTTATCACTGAATTGCTTGAGGCATCGTGCCGCAGTAATGAGTAGCTTGGGTCATGGCATCAAATCCAATCCAAATTGATGCAATGAAATAGAGATGTGTGCTTTCAATCAATTTTCTGTGACAGTATCACTGAGCCTGTCAAAAATATCATAAATAAGCAATAATGTCAGAAGACTAATTTTTTTTTGAGGGGGCCTTTGATTGCACATGAGATAAAATCATCTTTGTGCATTGGGAGATTTTAAACTTGACTCGGGTTTATGCAGTCACTTAAATGTAACCATTTTTTGGGATGGTAATTTAACAGGCAGACGTTATCTTTGTTCATACACAGGAATAGGAATAGGAATAGGAATACTTTATTGTCACATATGACTAGGCACAGTGAGATTCTTTGCTTGCATACCCAATGTATACAAATAGTAGCCACCTATTCTAAGTTACAAAGCATGCCGGCTCCTCCTTTTGTCCCCCATTCCCCCCCCCCCCAACAGTTCCGCCACGCCTGGTCCCCATTGTCCGTTGTTCGCCCCCCCCATTCTCCATTGTCCTCCGTCACTGCAGTCCCTCCATGCCGGGTCCTCTATTGTTCTTCCCCTCCCCCCTCATGGTGGTCCTCCACCCTCTCATCGACTGTCGACTATGGGACGACCCGCGAGGTGTCGCCGCTGCCACGAGGCGTCACCACCACTAAGGCCCCTTTTCGTGAGGCTTCACTGCTGCCACCGCCGAGGCCTCACCACTGTTGATGCCCCACTTCATGCCTCCGTGGTGCCGACCCAGGCCCCAGCCGCAGTCCATCAGGGTTAAGGATGCCCAGCTTCTACTTCACTTCAGATGCAAGAGACTTATAGATGCTGGAGTCTGGAGCAAAAAATAAACTGATGCAGGGTCTCGACCCAATACAACGACCATTCCTTTCCCTCTACGGATGCTGCCTGACCCCCTGAGGTCCATCAGCAATTTATTTTTTAATTCTGCTCCTATACAATGGTTTATAAGGTGGCTGACCATCGAAGGACCTGCAGAATCAGCCTTGGGTGGCAGAATGACTGCACAAAAAGATGCAGCTTGACCCTTGAATCTATGTTGGAAATTACTGAAGAGCAATTTTGGCCATCTAAATTATCTGTATTTTCCTTATATCCATGATTTTTTTCTCTTCTTTTGATATTCCTTTCCTTCGATTCTGAAGATTACCATTGGATTGCAGCACAGTTGCACAGCTGATAGAACTGCTGTCTCACAGAGCCAGAGACCCGGATTACATCCTGACCTCGGGTACTCTTTGTGTACACTTTGCACGTTCTCCCTGTGATCATGTGCGTTTTCTCCCATATTCCCACGACGTACAGGGTTGTAGGTTAATTGACCTCTGTAAATTGCCCCTAGTGAGCATGCAAGTGGATGCTAAGTTGGACAACATAGAACTAGTCTGAATGGGTGATCGATGGTCGGCGTGGAATCAGTGGGCCGAAGAGCCTCTTTCTATGCTGTATCTTTCAACCAATCATTCAATTGAACGTGTATCCACCAATCAACTTGGTGATGCATCCAAAGACTAACCAAACTTTTCCTCAGAAGTCTATCCTCATGAGATTTCTGGTTCTCTGCAACTTGGCTATAGAATCGTAGAAGATTTCAAACACAGGTGGAGGCATCAATTAACATAGGCCGATATATTCTAATCCCACCTTCCATGCTCAGGTCCAGCAGGTCATGGCATTTTAAGTACATACCTATGGGCTTTTTTAAAATGTGATGTCTCTATCTACCATTCTTTCAGGCAGTGAGTCTTGGTCCCTTACTACGCTAGTTGATGAGAAAAGTCATACCTATTTCCTCCCTGCTTCTCCAGTGCCAGTGCCCCCTGAATTATAACAACTCAGCTCAGGAAAGCCTTTAGAAGCACTTTTCCTTTGACTCCTCCTATTACCTCCAAATCCAAGTTGTAGTTATGGGCACGCACAAGGGCCCCAGCTATGCCTGCGTCTTTGTAGGGTACATCGAACAATCCTTGTTCGAGGCGTACCGTGGCCCTATCCCCGACTCTACCGCCGCTATATTGATTACATTGGCGCTACCTCCTGCACCCATGCAGAACTCACTGACTTCATCCATTTCACCACTAACTTCCATCTGGCACTCAAATTCACCTGGAATTTCACCTATCACCCTACTGTTTCAAGAACTCACTATCTCCATCGCAGGTACCAGACTGCTGACCGTCATTTACTACAAACCCACTGACTCCCATGGCTATCTGGACTACACTTCTTCCCACCTTGCTTCCTGTAAGTCTAATATAGCATTCGTTAACTGTACAGTCCCAAAAACAAATCACAATATATTTTAATCCCTCATCGTATTGTTTACAACCAACGGAACCCCTGGTTGAACAGCCATGAGTCGGACTCCACTTATAATAACAGTCTTAATCAAACTATGTTCTTATACAGTCAATTCAAACCACTATTACAACAGTGTATCTAACACTCAAAACTTTAAATCAAAGGCAATACACAGTAAATACGATGAAACAATTGGCAAATCTTAAACACACTTTAAACTGCAGCTTCACAAATCATAACTATTAACAATTTCAGCAAACTATTTATTGTACACAGATTAACCTGGAAGAAAATATATACATTTTACAACATCCAGCTCCCAATATGGAAGCCTGGAATTGGAACTAACCAGCACTTCAATATGAAGTCCTGAATTTGGCAAATTTGGATCGACAAATTTTAGCTCGTTACTTTCTTATCCAAGCATTTTTTAGTACGCAAATTCAAATTCAAATTTTTAAACAGACGTCTTTATTATTATTAACTTCTCAGGATTGGTTAAAAGTGTTTTCTGCCAATTATACTCTAACCACTGAGTTCCTGGTACCTTTACAGAACCTCTCCCTTTTCAGTTCTGCCTACTACTCACACAGGCGGGGACTCAGACCCTCATAGGCTCACACCATAGCTTCTTCCCTCCTACCTGGTTGGTACTGGGCATCAGCGTGTGTCCGCTTCATGCTGGAATTCGATGCCTATCTTAAAAGTGCCTTTCCAATTTGCACCCTCAGCAACGATGCAGTCCTTCACCTCTTAGTACTGAAACCTAACCCAGTCCTGAATATTCAGATACCCCAGCCAATCGCATATCCCAGTCCGGGCAGGGTCCCAAATCCATCAGCTACTCTTTTGGTGTCAGGCCAACTCAATGGTACCTGACTGCAACAGCTGTTGACTAACTCAGAAGGGTCTTTCACCCCCAAGGCAAGGACACCCTTTCCTCGACCCTCAGGTCTGATCGCAAACTTATGTCTGGGGTCCGTTGAGATCCCGGATGAGCCCCCAATGTAATTATGCTCCTAAGGCTTACCCCCCTTAGTCTAGTTCAGTAAAACACTGAGTCAAGCACCGGGTCACTACCCTGTATTCTTTATTCTTCCCAACAATAACGAACTCCCTATACAATATCTAACCACTGCGGGTTCTATCCTTAGAAACATAGAAACATAGAAAATAGGTGCAGGAGGAGACCAATCGGCCCTTCGAGCCAGCACCGCCATTCATTGTGATCATGGCTGATTGTCCCCAATCAATATCCCATGCCTGCCTTCTCCCCATATCCTTTGATTCCACTAGCCCCTAGAGCTCTATCTAACTCTCTCTTAAATCCATCCAGTGATTTGGCCTCCACTGCCCTCTGTGGCAGGGAATTCCACAAATTCACAACTCTCTGGGTGAAAAAGTTTTTTCTCACCTTTTTCTCACCTTTTCTCCATTCTTAAATGGCCTCCCCTTTAAGCTAAGACTGTGGCCCCTGGTTCTGGACTCGCCCAACATTGGGATCCTTGTCTCTGCTCGTTCAAGCCCTTCAGCCTCGTGCAAGCAGACACATCTAAAAGGTCACGCAGTCCAAAGTGCCCCTCCAGAAGATCGATTACGATCCTCGTGGGGTCTACTCTTTTATAGGTCACGGAATGGGACTGAGAGGGAAAGATAGATCACCCATGATTGAATGGTGGAGTAGACTTGATGGGCCGAAAGGCTAGATTCTGCTCCTATCTCTTACGCACTTGAACTAACCAGTGCAGGCCTTTGAACTTCTTGTTCAGTAACATTAATTTTACATTATCTTTTTTTTAACGTTATGTCAGATTAAAAAGCAATTACATCCGTGATTAATGTGCTAAGTTAACATATTGTTAACTTCTCTTAATTGTTACTTGAATTAATAATTAATGGATTTGTTTTTTTTACAGAATGAAACTGAAGGAACAATATTATTTAATGCCTTTGCAGAGGATTATGATCAAGGGCCTGCTGGAGAAATAAATTATAACATTCTGGAAGTAAGTCGTTTTGAATGAAATCCAATAAATTACACTAATTTGATTTAATTTCCTTTATTTGTTGCTTCTGGCTACATAAGTGGAGTGATAACATCCACAGTAATCTGCATCTGCCATGCATTTTCCCACTCACCCCAACCTATCAAATTGCAGAAATAAATTAAACACTCATCACAGCTCGCACTGCCATTCTGCAAAAGATAAGAATTTCCTCATTTTGAATGAAATTGCAGCACCCCACTTCCTGTTCAACATACTTTTGAACAGTAGTTGGCATTGATAGAATTGCTGCTCGACCTGATACCACGTTATTTTTCAGAACAATGACACCATTGGCAATCAAAATAAATGTTTAACTTTTGTTTTGAAATGGAGGATGGAACAGCTGAAAGGTTAACCAGGTGTATAGCCCTGATTATTTATCTTTTGTGAATTAGTGAAATATTCAAACAAATAAATCATTATACTGATTTTCATGTTGTGTCCTATCAGGTAACCCTTGCTTCTGAAGATCCACTGGGGAAAAAATAGTTCAGCACAAACTTCATTCACTTGGAGACGAGCATAAACCACCAGCATGTAGCAAAATATTTTGGACCAAATTAAGACTGTTAGTAATAAACTGCAAGAAACATCTAATCGGTTATAAAAGGTCATAAATGAATGCTATATGCCAACCTGTATCTTGACGTCATCGATGAACAGAAATAAACTTACTTCACCTAATTCTGATATTACTAAACTTTCTGTGTAGGAAGGAACTACGGATGTTGGTTTCCACTGACGTGAAACACAAAATGCTGAAGTAACTCAGCGGGATAGTGAGCGCCTCTGCAGACACTCCAGCATTTTGTGCCTATCTTTACTAAACTTTCTGTTAGATAATTATCATATGAAATCCTGCCTGATGCTTGTTTCTCTTATATTAAAAGTATATATGTTTTTCTATCAACTTTCAACACCCATCTTAAATCTCCTGCATAAATGGATCATTCACAACTGCTCTTGGGTTATGCGAATGGTTCATGAGTCATGTACCAATGAGTCAAGATCATCTGATGTTCTCTAAATGGTTGGATAACTCCTGTTTCTTGTTCTGTTACAGGTTCTGCCAGATGACCCATATCTTTTTAAAATTCAGCAGAATGGAAGTGTTATTTTGAACGGTACACTGAGTTACACTGAGAAAAGCAGGTTCTATCAGTTAACGCTCGAAGCTTCAGTAAGTTTAAAATTATTCTGATTGAACCCAAGTATTCATTATTCTAATGCTATGACTTCTGAATACATATCCTGTGTGTTTTACAGGACAGTGGTGGAAAGTATCATGGAAAAGATGTTGTTCAGAAATCCTCTGCATTTGCACTTATTAATATTGAAGATGTTCCTGACATGAACCCCAAATTTCAGAACACCCCTTATCAAGCCACGATCCCTGAGAATTCCAAAGTGGTATGTATGTAAAACTACATATTTGCCAGAAAAATTGTGGGTAGATGAGGGGTGATGTAAATTTAAAACTAACCTGTTGTAGCAATGTTGTAGCTGACTGGTTAACACGCAACAGGTGACAATAAACGAAACGAAACTAAACCAAATAAACTAAACCAAACTAAACTAAACCAAACCGAACTAAACTAAACAATAACTCCATTATTTTTAAGCAGCTGAGAAGAGAATGAAAACTGGAGTCAGTGTGGTTAGTAATAGGATTTATGTGAAGATTCTGTCCAATTTAATGTTGGTAGTATACGTTGTCTATATTTATAGATTGACAATTAGCAAGATTGAAAAGCTGGTTAGACGTCTGGTGGTTACCCTGCACTGGTCTTCAGATGATGAACAGAGAGAACAATTTGGACGGAGTGGAATCATAGATAGATGATTAACAGGGAAAGATTAGTCAAGGAGAACATGAAGAGTGGGAGCTCAAGATGGTGATGATGAGATAATAGATAGGAAGTGAGAGTGAGGGAAATTAATTTGGTTGTAGGCCGGCAAACTAATATGCTTGTTGCAACTGGAAATGATCTCTTCTACTTTACATTCTCAACCAGTCATGAACATAATCTTAGCCCCTTGTCAAGCAGATTTGATGTATTTGCTGCAAACAATTGTTCAGCCTGGATGTTTATTGAGATATGTAAAGGAAGCAGGAAATTGGGATTTGTTTTTGGTTTGGCATTAGTTAACAAACTGGTTTCCCTCAGGTTTTTAAAAACATTTATCAGCTCTCATCCCCAATTTTGAGTTGAATTGATTGTCTGGGTTTTGGCTGCATTGGCTTTTTGGACCTGAGAGTAGAGCATAATGCATGACTTGAAGCTGGAGCTGAGATGGTATTAAAAGTGTCAATGGGAGATTGGAGGCTCCAGATTGGGAGCATGGACACAGCAAGGATCAAATGTTTGAGGGTAGGGAGAGCAAGAGTTTGATTAGTACGGGTGTTAGGAGTTATGGGGAGAAAGCAGGAGAATGGGGTTAGGAGGGTCAGATAGATCAGCCATGATTGAATGGTGGAGTCGACTTGATGGGTCGGATGGCCTAATTCTGCTCCTATCACTTATGACCTTATGATCTTATGAGAGTTGGAAAAGTTGAATCAGATTTTTGGATTGGATGGAGATTGTGCCTTGGGAGTGGGCAGGGTATATTGTGGGTGATCAGATAACAGGGGTGTTTAAGCAGATGAACTAGATGGATCATTGCCCCTCGTCTTAGATTACAGTTTAGAACTCGTTTGGTGGAAAAGCCTTTAGCTGGTGCATTTCCCAGATTAAGCGTGTCCGTCGAAGGCCTATTGACAGAGGTTCATCACTATGTTTACTATCGCGTATGGGCAGGTGTGCAATGGAACTGCTGTTACTGGAGGTAATGAAGGCAAGAGTTTCAACAAAGAGGCAGGAGTGGTTGGATGGTGCTAGAAAGGTGAAAATAGACAGTCATAGTGTAACATATATGTCTAATTAGAAATAGCACAACACCAATGTTATGAACAATCTGTTATGAACCTCTGGCAGTTGCCATTGAGAGGGATGGAGTGTGCTACTAGTTTTGGATAAGAAGGACATTTTTGCTCATCTTATTTTGGAAGCCATGAAGTAGCCTAGTTTCTAGTTTAATTATTTGTTAGTTTAGAGATACAGCGTGGAAACAAGCCTTTGGCCCACCGAGGGTAGACAAAAATGCTGGAAGAACTCTGCGGGTGAGGCAGCATCTATGGAGCGAAGGAAATAGGTCGAACCCCTTCTTCAGACTGATGTGAGGGTGGGGGGGGCAGAAGAAAGGAAGAGGTGGAGCCAGTGGGCTGAGGGAGAGCTGAGAAGGGGAGGAGAAAGTAAGGACTACCTGAAATTAGAGAAGTCAATGTTCATACCGCTGGGGTGTAAACTGCCCAAGCGAAATATGAGGTGCTGCTCCTCCAATTTACGGTGGTGCTCACTCTGGCCATGGAGGAGGCCCAGGACAGAAAGGTTGTATTTGGAATGGGAGGGGGAGTTGAAGTGCTGAGCCACTGGGAGATCAGGTTGGTTATTGTGAAATGAGCGGAGGTGTTCGGTGAAGCGATCGCCAAGCCTATGCTTGGTCCCACCGAGTCCGTGCCAACCAACGATCACATGTACAATAGTTCTATCGTACACATGTGGGACAATTTACAGAAGCCAATTAACCTACAAACTTGCACGTCTTTGGAATGTGGGTGCTCCCGGTGAAATCCACGCAGTCAGCACCAATAGTCAGGATCGAACCCGGGTCTCTGCTGCAGCGCCAATGTGCCATCCTGCGCCACTGCCGCTCTGCACCACTCTGCTGCCCTACACCACTGTGCCGCCCTGCATCACAGTGCTGCCTTGTGTCACTTGGCTGCACGGTACCACAACGCTTTAGAGCTTGTACAAGAGCAAGTTCTATAGTCTATTATTTGTCTCTAATTTGGTGTTGGTGCTGCCTCTGAGATGAGAAATGAGAAAGTCGATGCTTGTAACCTGCGAGTAAAAGGAAGAACTGACCACACTGAAAGTAGTAAAATTCTTAACGTATAATATAAAACTTCCTGCCTATAACAACTTCTTCCTGCCTCATAATCCCTTTCTTTACTCACACCAATTATGGGACCACCTAATGGTAACTTTGTTTATTTTTCTGAACAATGTTTTCATGGAAACATCATCTAGATCAATTGAGAGTACTGAGCTGCAGCTGCCTCGGAGTTGTTTCACTTTTTATGTCGTATAAATTGAAGTTAGCTCTATAGTTTAGTACAGTTTTCATTTGTAGAACATCAGAAGGGGAATATGGCATGCCATTAAAAGTACCATCTGGTTTGGGGGATGTGATTTATCTTGGCTGATGCTGTCCCTCCACAGGAAGCAGGAATGCAGCAGAAGTACATTAAAAAAACTTCTACCCTATAATAAAAAAAATTAAATCAACGTTTCTCATAAAAAAAAAACGTAAGATGGAATAAGTGTGAAGGAAGTAAAATCAAAAAGGATAGAAGCAGGAAAATTCCAAATCAGGTCAAGCCATTTTAAGGTCCACAAGCTCTGTTCCTGTGTTATGCTTTTCTCGGTTGAATATATTTGTTAAGTACAACACAGTGGGGAACAGCCACAATGAAAATCTTGCTCGGCTAAGCAACTTTTGAGATTGCTTTAAGGGCCTGTCCCACTTGGCGATTTTTTTCGGCGACTGCCGGCATCATTGACTGACGTATCAGGTCACCGAAAAATATGCGGCGTGACGAGGCGGTGACGGGCCATGACGCGGCGTGATGATGTCTGACGCATTTTGTTTCAAGTGTCGCAACATTTGTTTTGTCGCTGCTGGATTTTGAAATGTTCAAAATCTTTTGGCGACACTGATACAAAGCCGGCAGTTGCTGAAAACATGGCCAAGTGGGACTGGCCCTTTACCTTTCAATAAGATTAAGGCTGAAGATCATCAACTCCATACCCTGAACTATTTCCATATTCCTTGCTTGGCTTGAGGCCATCAACCTACCCATCAGTTAAGTTAGCAGGGCTTTCACTTTACATCGGAGAAGAGAAAACATTAAACATCCTCAGATTAAAGAGATTTCTCCACATATCTGAGTCTGTGGCTTTAGTGCTAGACTCCCGGCGGCATGGTGGCGTAGTGGTAGAGTTACTGCCTTACAGCGCCAGAGACCCAGGTTTGATCCTGACTAGGGGTGCTTGTCTGTATGGTGTTTCTACGTTCTCCCCCCGTGACCTGTGTGGGTTATCTCTGAGATCTTCGGTTTCCTCCAAAGACTTACAGGTTTGTAGGCTTGGTATATTAAAAAAAAAAGTAAATAGTCCCTAGTGTGTGTAGGATAGTGTTAGTGTGCGGGAATCGCTGGCCGGTGCAGACTTGGTGGGCTGAAGGGCCTGTTTCCGCGCTGCATCTTTAAACGTTCATTCTTTTTTCATTGTTTTCCTTCTGTGAACCTACTCTCAATACACATTAGTATATTACCACAAATTCCACGTGCTCTATTTTTGTTCAGTAACATCCGGTGCGAGACCTTTTTGAAAGACTTGGAAATACACCACATTCGCTTGTTCTCCTTCTAGTTTAGTTTAGTTTAGTTTAGTTTATTATTGTCATATGTACCGAGGTACTGAAAAACTTTTTGTTGTGTGCTATCCATCAATAGAAAAACTGTACATGATTACAATCAAACCATCCACAGTGTACAGATACAGGATAATGCTTAGTACAAGGTAAAGTCCAGTAAAGTCTGACTAAAGATAGCTCAAAGGTCTCCAGTGAGGTAGATTGATGGTCAGGACCACTCTCTAGTTGGTGGGGGAATGGTTCAGTTGCCTGATAACAGCTGGGAAGAAACTATCCCTGAATCTTGAGGTATGCATTTTCAAACCTCTGTACCTCTTGCCTGATAGACGAGGGCAAGAAGAGGGAGTGACCGGGGTGAGACTAGTCCTTGATAATGCTGGTGGTCTCATCGAGGCAGCGTAAAGTGTTGATGGAGTCAGTAGAAGGATGCTTGGTTTGCATGATGGTCTGGGCTATGTCCACAACCATGGTGGCGCAGCGGTAGAGTTGCTGCCTCACAGCGCCTGAGACCCAGGCTTGATCCTGACCCCAGGTGCTGTCTGTACGGAGTTTCTACGTTCTCCCTGTGACCGCGTGGGTTTTCTCCGAGCTCTTCCGTTTACTCCCACACTCCAATGAAATACAGGTTTGTAGGTTAATTGGCTTGGTATAGATGTACAATTGTCCCTGATGTGTGTGTAGGATAGTATTAATATGCGGGGATCGCCAGTCAGTGCAGACTCGGTGGGCCGAAGGACGCTGTATCTTTAAACTAAACTAAACTAAACTAAACTCATCTGCAATTTCTTGAGGTCTTGGATGGAGCTGTTCTCAAATCATGCTGTGATGCATCCTGATAAAATGCTTTCTACTGTGTAACTGCAGAAGTTGGTGAGGGTTGTTGGGGACAGTTCACGTATTAGAGAAATTATTGATAATTAAGCCTCTAGTGCTATGGGTCACATTGTCTGATCCACCAGTGCTACTTTCTGGAGGTTCAGTCACACTCCTGGGCTTCTTGCTTCCAGTTCCTTTACAGTGTTAAATATTTATTTCTGTATATGTATTAGTCCAAATATTAGCATAATAAGCAAAAATACCTCTTTTTAATAAACTTATTATGGTTACTTCAAGGCGGTACCATATAACATAGCTATCTATATTATACCCTTGAATATGTTCTTTGTATGATTTTAAAAAAGGACACTTTTTGAAAAGCTCTATAGCAATAAAACATGAATAAACATCTTCAGGAACACAATTAAATAAATGATCTTAAACCCAGAGTTGTTTAACTGGATAGACAGATATACTGTGTTATTTAATATTACATAATGATATCAATACCTATGTAATGCATGTGGCTATCCAAACTAACTTTGGAAATGTGTTTTGAATTACATTTTCCTCGAAGGGAACGCCAGTATTTCGAGTTTTGGCCATAGATGGTGATCTGGGAATTAAGGACAAAATTACATACACCATTCAAAGTAAGGCAGACATTTTCTTTCATTCTCTGTCATTATGCTTGCTTATGATTCTGAGTGTCAACTTAATTTAAAGTCTGCTGTAAATTTCTCACACTGTACAATAATTGAAAGCATACTTGATACAATCAAAATATTATTCCCAAGGCAACAAATAGAAATGAGTCACTCACTTTGATTAAATTATAACCTTTCTTTTATTTCATTGTTGTTTTATTTTCCACATTGTTCCTGCACTTTTCAATGAGTGCAATAAATAACAATAATAAAAACAGAAAATGCAGGCAAAATAGAGCATCTGCGGGAACATTAAAATCTTAGTTGAGGACTTTTGATCAGAACCAGCCAGTTCTGATACAGACTGAAAAGACTGATTACCATTAAATTCTGTGGGTTTTCATGTGCCTAGTCAGAAGATAGGATGCTGTTTCTTGAGTTTGTGTTGGATCTCAGTGGAACAGTGCATGACCAAAGATATCGGAATACAAATGGATAGGGCATTAAAGAGATGGGGAACTGAATGTTGCATCACCTTTTCAAGCTGAATGGAATTGTTCTGCAAAGTGGCCACCCGTCCTGCTTTTGATTACTCCACTGTACAGGAGACCATATTGTCAACATCAAATGCTGTACACTAAATTGCAAGAAGTGCAAGTGAATTGCTGCGTCACCTTGAACGACTGTTTAGTGCTTAGATGGTTGGAAGGGAATAGGTAAAAGCCAGATGATGCATCTCTTACAACAGGGGAAGGTGCGTTGAGAAGGAAGTGAGTTTTGGTGTAGATGAAAAAGTCAACCAGAGGCACAGTGTAGCACGATGGCGCAGCGGTAGAGTTACTGCCTTACAGCCCCGGGCACCCAGGTTTGTTCCTGACTATGGGTTTCTGTCTGTATGGAGATTTACGTTCTTCCCATGACCGTGTGGGTTTCCTCCCTCACTCCAAAGACTTACAGGTATGTAGGTTCATTGGTTTCAGCAAAATTGTAAATTGTCCTTTGTATGCAGGATAGTGCAGTGCATGGGGATCGCTGGTCAGCACGGACTCGGTGGGCTGGAGGGCCTGTTTCTGTGCTGTATCTCTATAGAAAATTAAACTAAACTAAACTAAACTGAGCGTGATGAAGTGAATGGTGTCTTCTGAATTCTGAAGATATTGCAATGCCTTTCAATAGATTGACATTATACTGGACACTATGCATGTTTTGTAATTTAATAAACCTGCAAATGAAAATAACCAAACAGGTACAGGACAATAACTACTCTGTGTTTTGTTGTGAAATAAACACAGTCTTTGTCAGCCTTTCATTTTGTTCGCAGGTTCAAAACCTCCAGAATTATTTGAAATTGGTCTTCTGAATGGTGAGATACGTGTAAAGGGCGATCTGGACAGAGAGAATCTTTTTGACTTTAATTCAGTCGTTGAACTGCAAGTTACTGTAAGTGGGAATACAGCAGCACGTGTTCTGCAAAATTTAATATATGGTGTTTTGTATAATTGGGATACCTTCATGTATGTTGAATGAACTCGTTATTCAGGGAATGCAGGATGAAAATAAATATTTTTATCAGAAATAATGTTACGCTGTTTTCAGGGTAAAATAAATGCATAATTTATAACCCACGAATGCATTTTGGCTTAATATATCCTTTCCTTCATGAATTCCTCATTTGGGAAATTGATGAGGCCAGAAACAATTTAGGATTCTGCTTCCCCTTACCAAGATCAAGTTATTAAAAGGAAGTATAGTTATTATTATTTTACAATGGATAAACTGTGGGATGTGCATTGTTCCATTTCTTGCTTGTGTTTAGTATATTTTAATTTACAGATACAGTACGGAAACAAGCCCTTCGGCTCACAGTCCATGCTGACCAGTGATTCCCACACACTAATGCTATCTTGCACATTAGGGATCATTTACATATATACCAAGCCAATTAGCTCACAAACATGTACGTCATTGCAGTGTGGAAGGAAACTGAAGACCCCAGAGGAAACCCACGCAGGTCATGGGGAGAACGTACAAACTTTGTGCAGACAAGCACCCATAGTCAGGATTGCACCCGGGTTTCTGGCATGGTAAGGTAGCAACTCTACCGCTGCGCTACCGTGCCACCCAAAAAATATCAATTAATTGTTACTTTTACATCTGTGCCAACAGTGAATGTTTCACAGGATGAAGTGATTACCAGGCATGCACATAGGTCCATCATTTCCAACAGAGTTCTAATGACTAGTTTAGATGCCTCATTAAAAAGTGGTTGGCAGAGGTTGCAGTGGTTCTTGCAGCTGCTGAACAAAATATGTTTAATAATTATAAAGTATATCTATCAAATATAATATCCCAAAACAGAAATGTTCCCTGCACTCCAGTGACCTTGGGATTTTATTTCCGGGCAGAAACATTGACATTTCTTAGCAAGCCCAGGAGAAGAAACACTAACTATAGTAATGTAATAGTTAGTCTTTTATAATGTAATGGTTAGTTGACTTTAAATGAAACAAAGACTGGAATCTGAACTTCAATTATCTATTATGAAAGGTCAATTCTGAGTTACAAATATATAATTGTCAAATGTGAACACAAATGTGAACACAATTAGGCCATAAGCACCCAAGATACTTCAGATTTTTTTTCCAAAATGTTAGCTTCTAAATGACAAATCTGAGTCTCAATTTGTTCTTTTTCATAGGCTGAAGAAATGCACCTCAACATCAATGGAATGGTGGCCTCTGCGAATACAAGTGTATCCATCACAGTAACCGATATCAATGACAACACACCTTCCTTCTATAACTGTAGAATTAACGCCTGTAATTTTAACACGAGTTCAGAAGTCAGATCATTTACCACATCACTTCCTGAACACGCCCCCCAAGGGGCACCAATAGAAAACTTAACAATAGTGGCCCATGATCCCGATGAGGTAAGCTTTTCCAATATCACTTTAATCAATGCATATACATATATTTCATAATCTTTTAAAATTGGAGAGTTCATCTCACGATCCTATTTCAAACATTCAATAAGGGAAAATGGATTTACATTTTCATCCGACTAAATCAAACTATGTTTATCCCCAAGAGCACTTTTAAAAGGAACCACATGTCTGCTTTGTTTTAGGAAGGAAATTTGGTGATTTTTGACTGTTGTAGAGCAAATTGGTCTCTATTTGGCTCCTTAGCTTTCTCTCTCCTTCTCCGCGATGTTAATAACTCAGCTGGATCTACTTATGGGCTATCACAAGCTAATTATCACAAGCAAACTGCTTTGGCCCAGTGGCATAGGCTGAGCTATTTTCTTGTTGGGAGTTTGCAATAGTTAATACTTCAATTTATTACAAGTAAAAATACATTTTTGATTTCCCTTTAGTCAGAAAACTTGTGGATGCCGATTTCTAAAATGTTCTCTTGTTTGGACATGTAGGATGCATTAAATGTAATAAATTACTTAAAATTACCTTAAACAATGTCTTGGACGCATCAAATGGACCAGGTACAGCTGCTGGCTGGTAGGCTATCTGACTGAGACCTTGGTAGGCACAAAATACGAGTAATTCACAGTTCAGACAGCGGAGAAAGGGAATAAGTGACGTTTTGGTTCGGAAGACTTCTTCAGTCTGAAAGGACCTTGGTTAGATTATCAGTTAAAATGATTGTTCTCTACACGACTGGAATTTGTATTTCGATTGCTTCGGTGGGAAAATGCATGATTGAATTATAAAACTGAGTTGAAATCCTTAGGAGTGATCTTGTTTCATTTTTGTTATTTCTGCATGTACGAACAGCATTGTTTATCTTTATGTGTTTATCATAGGGTCTGAATGGAATATTCATGCTGCACTTGGAAGGACCATATGCACCTGCTTTTACTGTCTCTCCAAGAAAAATAAAAAATGAAGGAATGGTGCAAATAATTGTGAGAGACTCATCAGTCATTGATTATGAGCAACTGAAAGTTATACATATTTACGTAAGTTTTTTCAAGAATGAAATAATAACATTTTTCAACAAAGATAAAAGAGCTGCTGCAAGAATTGATATTAAAAGTCCTTTGAAAGTGGAACATAGGAGCATTAATAGATAGGACGTACAGTAGCTCGTAAAATGAACAGGATGAAGGGATTGGGTGATTATTATTTCATTTGAAACCAATAATCTACCATTATTCTTCCTCATCATTGCCTCTCCATTGGAATTGAAAAGCTGTCCATATATATATATATATATTTCTATTCCTATTATTGTCCATTCCTGACTGCATTGAGAATATATCCTTGTCTACCAATCTTTACAACAGCACTTAGGGTCATAGAGCCACACAGCACTGAACCAGGCCATTCAGCCCAACTCATCCATGCCGACCATATGCCATTTCTAAACTAGACCCATTTGCCCACGTTTGTCCAATATAGTTATAAACATTTCTTATACATGTACCCATCAAAGTGTATTTTAGATGTACCTGCCTCAACGACCTCCTCTGGCAGTTCTTTTCATATACAGGTACCCATATGAAAAATTTGCCCCTCGGGTTCCAATTGTATTTATCCCCTTTCACCTTAAACTGTCCTCTGGTGCTTGATTCACCTACCCTGGGAAAAAGACTCCGTGCATTCATCCTATCGATACCCCTCATGATTTGATACATCTAAGATCACCTCTTAGCCTCCAGCATGCTATGGAATAAAGTCCTAGCTAACTCAATCTCCCCCTATAGCTCAGGATATCAAGTCCTGCAAACATACTTGTAAATCTTCTCTGGAATCTTTCCACCTCAATGACACCCATCCTATAGCCAAAACTGAACACAATACTTAAAGTGCAGCGTATCAAAGCTGTAACAAAACGTTCCAATCTATACTGATTGGATTAATCTACTCTGACCGATGAAGGCCAATGTACCAAGATCCTTCCTTACTACCCTATTCATCTGTGACACTACTTTCAAGAAATTAGCTACGTGTACTGTAGATCCCTCAGCTCTACATTACTCCCGATGCCCGTACAATTTACTGAAAAGGTTCTGACCTGGGCTTGACTTCTCAAAATGTAACACCTTGCACTTATCTGCAATAAACTCCATTAGGCATGGCTCAACACATTTACCTGTCTGATCAAGATCATGCTGTAAATTTTGATAACCATCTACGTTATTGTCTACGATATTGTCTACGATACCACTTATTTTAGTATCATCTGCAAATTTACCAATCATGCATTTTCATCCAAATTGTTCATATAAATCAATAATAGGCTTAACACTGATCCCTGAGGCACACCACAAGTCACAGACGTCCAGACTATGGGTGCTGTGTGTACGGAGTTTGACTCTGTGACCGTGTGGGTTTTCTCCAAGTGCTCTGGTTTCCTCCCACATTTCAGACGTGCAGTTTTGTAGGTTAATTGGCTTCTGTAAAAAAAAAATGGGTCCTACTGTGCAGGATAGAACTAGTGGATGGGGGATCATTGGTTGGTGTGGATTTGGTGGACCGAAGGGTCTGTTTCCATGCTGTATGTCTAAACTAAGCTAAACAAAAGGCAATTCTGTATCGGCAGCTGGGCTCTCCTTATATTCTATGCCATCTAACTGTCCACAGCAGCCTACCATAAGGAAACCTTTCAAAGACCTTGCTGAAGTCCATATAGACAATGACTATGGCAGCCTCATCAACCACCGTCATTACTTCTTCAAAATCACAATCAGATTTGTGAGACATAATCTACCACGTATAAAACGATACTGACTATACCTAATCAGCCTCTTTCTATCGAAATGAATATATATCTTTCCCTCAGAATTCTCCCCAGCCAGTTACCTACCACAGATGTTAAGCTCATTAGTCTATAATTCTCAGGCTTTTCCTTGCAACTCTTCCTAAATAAATAGAGACACGAAATTAGTCAACCTCGAGTCATCTGGTAACTCACCCATGTGGAACGATGATTCATATATCTGAGCCATGACTCCTGCAACTTCATCTAGTGTTCCCACAGTGTTTTCAGATATATCTGATCATGGCCCAGGAGATTTATCTACCTTCATATACCTTAGGATATTCAGCACCTCCTTGACCTTAATGTGGACCTTGCTCAAGACATCACTATCTGTTCCTTTCCCTGGTCTTTATGTCTTTCTCCACAGTAAAAATAGAGGAGAAATACTTAGTGAGGACCTTGCCCATCTCCACACATAGATGATTACTTTTGTTTCTGAAGGGCCCAATTCTCTCTGTAGGTACCCTCTTCCTATTAATGCACAAATAAGTTATTTGAATTTTTCTTAATCTTATCTGTCAGAGCTATCTCTGCTCCCCTCTTGCCCTCCTGATTTCCTTCTTAAGGGTGCTTCTCAGTCCCCTACACTCCTCCATGGATTCACAATCCCAACTGCCTATAGAAACATAGAAACATAGAAATTAGGTGCAGGAGTAGGCCATTCGGCCCTTCGAGCCGGCACCGCCATTCAATATGATCATGGCTGATCATCCAACTCAGTATCCCCTACCTGCCTTCTCTCCATACCCCCTGATCCCCTTAGCCACAAGGGCCACATCTAACTCCCTCTTAAATATAGCCAATGAACTGGCCTCAACTACCCTCTGTGGCAGAGAGTTCCAGAGATTCACCACTTTCTGTGTGAAAAAAGTTCTTCTCATCTCGGTTTTAAAGGATTTCCCCCTTATCCTTAAGCTGTGACCCCTTGTCCTAGACTTCCCTAACATCGGGAACAATCTTCCTGCATCTAGCCTGTCCCTCCTTTTTTTCCTGACCAGAGCCTCATTTTCTCACATCATCCAGGCTTCCAAGAGTTGCCCTTCACTCTGCCCCAGGAACCTTTTCCAGCATTTGCTTCTTTTCCACTCCTCCAATTGGCAACCTTAGTTTAAAAAGAATCAGGGGACACAGGACTAAAGCGGATAAATGACAATAAGGTTGAAGATCCGCCATGATCTTATTGAACGCCAGAATAGGCATCAAGGAATGGATGGCTAACTGTCTCGGAAGGAACAGCAGGTGCTGGTTTACACCAAATGCTGGGCTAACTCAGCGGGACCGTCAGCATCTCAGGAGAGAAGGAATGGATGATGTTTTGGATCGAGGTCCTTCTTCAAACAGATGGCTAACTGGTTCTATTTGTTGTGTCTTTATTCAATCTAATCTCATCAACAAACATTAGCTTGCACATGTAGGTTGGTTCTACCTCTCTAATAGTTCTGTGACTCCCATAAACATCTCATTTTGAGATGCCTGCCTGAAGTGATTGAATTCCAATTCTCTCCACTGGATGAAATTTGATAAGATAACAATCAACACCTTCTTAACCTTTTCAACCTATCTTGCATAATTATTGCAAATTGATCCAAACAATCCAACGTAAGGCCAAGTTGAATTTTCGAACCAACAATACCAAATTCTTCCTGGAGTCTCTTGAATAAGAATTTTCATTTTTTCCAACTTTAAAATATTCCTTAAAACTCATTGCTTTAATCAATCTGCTGAATGCACATCCTGATGTCCCCTTTGGGCAGTATAACTGTTTACTTTTTCGTTCTGCATTTTATGACAGACACTGGGATGTTTCATTAAATCCCTTGTACAATTGCGAGTTACAGCACTTTGATAATAGCACAGCAAAATCTATCAACGCTGGACTGGGGACAAAGTGGAGTGTTGAGAAAAAAATAGAAATCTGAAAATTATTATGTAATTGCTATTTATTAGGATTTCTTTTGGAAATTTTTTTTATGAAAGGGAGTACTGCGATTCAAATCCTATGTGCAGAACAAAAAAAATAATAATTTGGTTTGAAATTCTTCTCCAGATTGTTGCAAATGATACAACAAATCCTAACTGTTGCTCCAGAGCTTTTGTGACAATCAACATTTTGGACATGAATGATAATAGTCCAAAGTTCACAGACGAGAGATATGTGTTAACCGTGAAAGAACATGCAAGTATTGGAACTATTATCGGAACTGTTACGGTAGGTTCTGTTACACTGTTAATCAACCTGAACTGAAATGCTGGGATTGTTCTTGCTAAGCAGAGCGTGCTGCCCAGAATTACCCCTTATAGTTCAACATCTTCATTCTTAATTGGGCTTCATGCATGAGCTGTTCTTAGCTGGCTTTCTGTATCATTGGAGTCCAGCACTGAGGTATAAAAACAAAAAGCCATCAGGCACCTTGTTGTGGAAACCCCATTCCTGAGAAACGTCCCACATATCTGAGATGCTAAAGAGACTCTGAAATGAGCTTGTGAGCTACAACTTCAGTTAGCATGCAGTGAGCACAAGATGCTATCTTGGTAATGGAGCTTAAGTGCATGCAAGGAACAACAGTTTAGAAGTAATTAAACTCCTAATTAACAATTAAACTGTCTTCTATTCTTTAGTTAAGAGGCTAGATGATTTGACTTTGCTGTTTGATGAGAATTTTGATTCACAGTGGCCATGCATTTTAGTTGATGTTCTGTGGCCATTTATTCTGAAAACTCAATGAGTACTGCAACTGGAAAGTGCTGATCTATTCTCAGATTTAGATTTAGGTTCAGGTTTGTTATTGTGACGTGCAACGCGGTACAGTGAACAGCTTTGTTTTGCATGCCATCCAATCAGATCAGATAAAACTGTACATACATACAATCAAATTAAACTCAAGTACAAAAAAAGTAGAGCAAAGAGGCAGATACAGAAGGCAGAATATTCTACCATGTTAGGATTCACATGTTTTTTCTAACTGTATTAAACTGACTTTTTTTTAAAACTGTTTTCCTTTGGAAATTTTATGTGTAATTTATGTGTAATTTATGTATAATTTATGTTTCTGTATGTTTGTCTATTTGCCTGTGATGCTGCTTCAAGCAAGGTTTTCATTGTACCTGTACCACCTCACTGTTGTGGTGCATACAATAAACTTGACTTGACATACCTATTTCAGGTAGTTAACATATACCGTGTTTCCAAGAGCTTCTACGTATATTGGCATCACCATGATTAATGGCAGTCAGATTACAGGAAACAGTGGTCATGCTGGATTCTTGCAGGATTACTTGGCCATCAAAGCACTGACTGAACAACCCAGATGTTATTAAATCACAAAGTAAAGAACCAAAGAACCGCAGTTGCTGGTTTATACTAATGATAGACACAACGTGCTGGAGTAACTCAGTGAGTCAGGCAGCATCTCTGGAGAAAAAGGATGGGTGAAATAAAAAGTAGAAAGTTGGGGGCGCTGTTGAGTATGGTAGCCTCGCCTGCAGCTGTTCGTCCTTTCATCCTTTTTTTATTTTCAGTCTGTCAAAAAGTTTTGTTTTGGAGGACTTTTAGTCTTTTTATGTGGGGGTTGGGGGGGATAGGGGGAAACTGTCACTACCTGGTCGAGGATGCGTCTTTCCTTCAAGCCGTATCTTTGCCCCCTCCTCTCGGCCTACCATCTGGATTGGCGCGGCCCTTTCTGCCGGAGACCGGCCAGAGCTTCAGCTTCAGCAGCGGCGCAGCACTGAAGTACCATGGCCGAGCGGGCGATGCCTTACTGGGGTCGCCGTGTGGCGCTCCGGAGTGCTGGGACTGCCGACTTTAACACCATGGAGCTGTGGTCTGCGGTCCAGCTGCGGACGGCACTGACTTTAACATCACGGAGTCCTGGGATCCCTTTGCCGAGGGCCGCCAGTGTTGAATCTCTGCCCAGCTCGGCCTGTAGACTTTGGGAGCCGCTGTCTCCGGTAAGAAGTGGCCGATTCGGAAACTCCAAGCTGCTGAGAATGTTCTTTCGTTCCGACGTCGGAGTTTCCATCATCCCGGCGAGAGGGCCTGAATATCAGGGTGCCGTAGAGGCGACTGCGGAGGGCTCGAGGCCCCGACCACGGGTAAACAAAGAGGAAGATGACTGAAATTTATTGCCTTCCCTCACAGTGGGAAATGCTGATTCCGCTGTGCGGGGATGTTAATGTTAAATTCTATCGTGTGTTATGTTCTTTTTATTCGTATGGCTGTATGGTAACTCAAATCTCACTGTACCAATTGGTGCGTGTGACAATAAATGTAAACTTGAAACTTGAAACTTGATAACGTTCAACATTATGCAGCTGACAACTTTTATATTCATTTGTATAACTTTTTTTCCACAGGCCACTGATCCTGATGAGGGCATCTTTGGTGAAATTACATACAGCCTGTTACCATTGAGCATGTATGTGTTCATTTATCACATCTTCATTTCCATTATTTATAATTAATAACTTTTGCAACTGACTTTAATTATTTTAAATTTAAAATAGTCAATTTACAATTGTGATATAGTTTTGAGGCCTGGATGTTAGTGGTAATGGGGTTTCGTGTGTAAATTAAAGAGTTCCTTAAAAAGAAAAGCAGAATGGGATTGAAAATAAGTGAAGAGATGTTTTTCAATGGGATTGGTTAAAATTGACCCTTACAAAGTATTTTAAATTGATCCTTAAATAGTTGTATTTCTGTAATCCATAAAGTAGTGTGAAGTAAGTTCACCGATGAGACGTATAAAAATGTTTTTGGGATACTTGACTTGTGATACCAGCATGATTTAACATAATCTGGAATGGAAGAAGCAAGATTGAGAATGAAAACATGGAATAGTTGTGTTAAGATTAAAGGCACAACCCTCTAAACTTATCAAATCAATCTGTGTTTGTCGTTGGAGGAATATGTTGAACATTGGTACCCTACAATAGTATGCACGTTTAATCACTATACTTTTAGAATAATGCTTGTTACCCTAGAGAGAGTGCCGAATAAAGAATTATTAGACTATTTCCAGGGATAAGAGAATTCAATTACGAAGACAGTCTGGTGTCTTGTGGTTGTTCTCATTGGAGCAGAGAATTTCTAGAAGAGCATGGTAGAGGTACAAAATCTTTATGGATTTGAGTAACGTAAATGGAGAGAAACACTTTCCATTAGCAAAATGGTCATCACTAGAGCAACTGATAAAAGATTTGGGATGATGCGATAAAATTATTTTGGGAGTAGTTCAGATTTAGAATGCACTACCTGATGAGTATGGGCACAGTCGTGGCTTTCGAAAGGGAATTGGATTAGTCAAGTCAAGTCAAGTTTATTCGTCACGTACACATACGAGATGTGCAGTGAAATGAAAAGTGGCAATGCTCGCGGACTTTGTGCAAAAAGACAAACAAACAAACAACCAAACAAACTACAAACAGAATGTAACAGAATCACATTTTTATTTTTAAGGCTTGAAGGTAAAAGCATTGCATTTCTTTTTTCTATCTTATGATTTAATGATATTAAGCATTTTACTTTACTCTTTCCTGGTAGCGTCCAAAGCAAAATGTCTTCAGTTTACCCTACTGTTTGCCCCACTGAGTTATTTTAGAACTAATTGGTAATAATATCTTTTTCCCTTGAATGCCTTAAATCTCAAGTAAAAACTATTCAATTGGTACAGTTCTTTCTTAATCCAGTCTTCATTCAAAGAACATAGAAACATAGAAAATAGGTGCAGGAGTAGGCCATTCGGCCGTTCGAGCCTGCACCGCCATTCAATATGATCATGGCTGATCATCCAACTCAGTATCCTGTACCTGCCTTCTCTCCATACCCCCTGATCCCTTTAGCCACACGGGCCACATCTAACTCCCTCTTAAATATAGCCAATGAACTGGCCTCAACTACCTTCTGTGGTAGAGAATTCCAGAGATTCATCACTCTCTGTGTGAAAAATGTTTTCCTCATCTCGGTCCTAAAACATTTCCCCTTTATCCTTAAACTGTGACCCCTTGTTCTGGACTTCCCCAACATCGGGAACAATCTTTCTGCATCTAGCCTCTCCAACCCCTTAAGAATTTTGTAAGTTTCTATAAGATCCCCCCCTCAATCTTCTAAATTCTAGCTAGTACAAACCGAGTCTATCCAGTCTTTCTTCATATGAAAGTCCTGACATCCCAGGAATCAATCTGGTGAACATTCTCTGTACTCCCTCTGTGGCAAGAATGTCTTTCCTCAGATTAGGAGACCAAAACTGTACGTAATACTCCAGGTGTGATCTCACCAAGACCCTGTACAACTGCAGTAGAACCTCCCTGCTCCTATACTCAAATCCTTTTGCTATGAATGCTAACATACCATTCACCTTCTTCACTGCCTGCTGCACCTGCATGCCTACTTTTAATGACTGGTGTACCATGACACCCAGGTCTCGTTGCATCTCCCCCTTTCCTAATCGACCACCATTCAGATAATAGTCTACTTTCCTGTTTTTGCCACCAAAGTGGATAACCTCACATTTATCCACATTATACTGCATCTGCCATGCATTTGCCCACTCACCCAGCCTATCCAAGTCACCTTGCAGCCTCCTAGCATCCTCCACACAACTAACACTGCCCCCCAGCTTTGTGTCATCAACAAACTTGGAGATGTTGCATTCAATTCCCTCGTCCAAATCATTAATATATATCGTAAATAGCTGGGGTCCCAGCACTGAGCCTTGCGGTACCCCACTAGTCACTGTCTGCCATTGTGAAAAGGACCCGTTTACTCCTACTCTTTGCTTCCTGTCTGCCAGCCAGTTCTCTATCTACATCAATACTGAACCCCCAATACCGTGTGCTTTAAGTTTGTATACTAATCTCTTATGTGGGACCTTGTCGAAAGCCTTCTGAAAGTCCAGATATAACACATCCACTGGTTCTCCCTTATCCACTCTCCTAGTTACATCCTCGAAAAATTCTATAAGATTCGTTAGACATGATTTACCTTTCATAAATCCAGGCTGACTTTGTCCAATGATTTCACCACTTTCCAAATGTGCTGCTATCCCATCTTTAATAACTGATTCTAGCAATTTCCCCACTACCGACGTTAGACTAACTCCCTTTTTAAAAAGTGGGGTTACACTAGCTACCCTCCAATCCTCAGGAACTACTCCAGAATCTAAAGAGATTTGAAAAATTATCACTAATGCATCCACTATTTCTGGGGCTACTTCCTTAAGTACTCTGGGATGCAGCCTATCTGGCCCTGGGGATTTATCGGCCTTTAATCCATTCAATTTACCTAACACCACTTCCCGGCTAACCTGGATTTCACTCAGTTCCTCTATCTCATTTGACCCTCGGTCCCCTGCTATTTCCGGCAGATTATTTATGTCTTCCTTAGTGAAGACAGAACCAAAGTAATTATTCAATTGGTCTGCCACGTCCTTGTTCCCCATGATCAATTCACCTGTTTCTGACTGCAAGGGACCTACATTTGTTTTAACTAATCTTTTTCTCTTCACATATCTATAAACGCTTTTGCAGTGAGTTTTTATGTTTCCTGACAGTTTTCTTTCATAATCTATTTTCCCTTTCCTAATTAAGCTCTTTGTCCTCCTCTGCTGGACTCTGAATTTCTCCCAGTCCTCTGGTAGGCTGCTTTTTCTGGCTAATTTGTATGCTTCATCTTTTGTTTTGATACTATCCCTGATTTCCCTTGTTATCCACGGATGCACTACCTTCCCTGATTTATTTTTTGCCAAACTGGGATGAACAATTGTTGTAGTTCATCCATGCAGTCTTTAAATGCCTTCCATTGCATATCCACCGTCAACCCATTAAGAATCAATTGCCAGTCTATCTTGGCCAATTCACGTATCATACCATCAAAGTTACCTTTCTTTAAGTTCAGGACCTTTGTTTCTGAATTAACAATGTCACTCTCCATCCTAATGAAGAACTCAACCATATTATGGTCACTCTTGCCCAAGGGGCCACGCACAACAAGACTGCTAACTAACCTTCCTCATTACTCAATACCCAATCTAGAATAGCCTGCTCTCTCGTTGGTTCCTCTACATGTTGATTTAGAAATCTATCCCGCATACATTCCAAGAAATCCTCTTCCTCAGCACCCTTGCCAATTTGATTCACCCAATCTATATGTAGATTGAAGTCACCCATTATAACTGTTTTACCTTTGTTGCACGCATTTCTAATTTCCTGTTTGATGCCATCCCCAACTCCGCTACTACTGTTAGGTGGCCTGTACACAACTCCCACTAGCGTTTTCTGCCCCTTAGTGTTTTGCAGCTCTACCCATATCGATTCCACATCCTCCAAGTTAATGTTCTTCCTTTCTATTGCGTTAATCTGCTCTCTAACCAGCAACGCTACCCCACCTCCTTTCCCTTTCTGTCTATCCCTCCTGAATATTGAATATCCCTGGATGTTCAGCTCCCAGCCTTGGTCACCCTGGAGCCATGTCTCCGTGATCCCAACTATATCCATTCCATTCATCCCATGCAATTGGAACTTCTGCTTCACACATCACTCTTCTAACTAAGTGTTCAACTCTCTAATTTGTTTATCCCTACATTAAATTATATGTCTCAACTAACATTTCAATTAATATTATCTTTGAGACCCTATTCTTTAATTTAGGTACTAACTCTGGCTACTGTACTAAAATAATCTTTTGCCCCTATTTTCCTTTGTGGGTTAGAATATGGACCACTATGAATGGAAACAATCACACTATCACCAATATGAAGATGTCCCTTATCCTTCCAACTGCTAGGCAACATATCACATAGAACCCTTGATCATGCTTACCAAATATCAAAAGATAATAATAAAAACAGAAAATGTTGGAAGTACTCATCAGATCAGGAGGCATCCCTGGAGTAATCTTTTTTTTTAATATATAAAATAATGTTTTCTCTCTTAATTATTGAATTTCTCACATCTATTACTCCTCCTCACCCCACAGCCCAAATAAATCCACTGCTCCAAAGTGCTGTGGCCGGGATTCTGATTGTTCCTTCAATTATCTTATGTCTCTGAGTAGCATTTAGACTGTACCTGTTGAATGAGATAAGTTTCTTATTGTCCATTTCATTTTGTGTCCAGTACATTACTGGCAATGCTAACCCTGTTCTGAATCCACTGAATATATAAACAGTGGTCTTGAGCATGTGGTTCAGCAATCCTTTTCCTCTTGCTCTTTCTTCTATATCAGAGTGTCTCTTATTTATGCTCCAGATGGTAAAGGGTCAAGTGTTAGGATCTCTACCACAGAAGTGTTTGCTCTGGGCACTTTTGCTGCCTACAAACTCCCAGATATTCACAACATAATGTGGCAAGTGTAGGAAGGAGCTGCAGATGCTGGTTTAAACTGAAGATAGACACAAAATGCCGGGAGTAACTCAGTGGGACAGGCAGCATGTCTGGATAGAAAGAATGGGTGACGTTTCGGATTGGGACTCTTCTTCAGGCTGGATATATAGCATAGTATACAGATAAACTGCCACACTTGGGACTTTAGTGTGACAGACTGGTATATGTTTTGTATTATTGACTGCTTATAGTTAATACATTAATGCAATTTAAGTTCACAACTCTTAGATGTTACAAACTTAAATAATAGCATTTCAAGTGAAGCTAGTGAGTTGAAATGGAGTATAGTTTGAAGAGAGCTTGGGAATCGGGGCCTGATGAGTTTAAAAGAAGGGATGAAATGGGACACAGGTGCTTTGAAAGTGAAAATGGGAATCAGGGCCCTGTGAGCCTGGTGAACATCTCTGGAGCCAGATGTCAAACTTTGGGGATTTCTGCAGAGTTGGACAGAGAATCACTGGGGTTGTATTTCACATTTTTGTTGGCTTGCTATATACACAGTGGTTTACACTAAGTAATAGATATTGGGCAAAATGTTAAAAGTTTACTACCTCAGATTAAAATAAATCACAACTACTGTTAAAGAAAAACAAAGAATATCATTGCTCTCCCTTCTGTTTCCAATGAAATATTTGACCTCAGTTTATCTTATGATAAATTCCATGTGCGATAAGTCTTTGGCTGTAGAAATGTGCCCTTGAGGTCCACTTTGCACTATTAAAACAGTAATCAATCCAATTTAGGTATGTGTTGACATTTAAGCAGCAACATTTGCAGCCAGACTCATCAACAACGGTGCTGAAGGTCATTCCATAATGGGTGCAGGCACCAACAATGATTTTTCTGTATATCATCTGTCCAACTTACATAGATTTATATAGAACAATAGGCCTGGTACAGTTTGCCCCTGGAACGTTATGGCTGTGGAATTTAGAAAAGTCAAAGCTGAAGAATTGGAAATATTACTGATGCATTCTTTGTGAAACTTTTCCAAAAAGATTATTGACTGCTGAAGTATAATTTTTTTTTTTTTTTTTGTAAAATGGAAGATATGAATTTAAAGTCAACAGTAGTACAGGTGTGATCACAGTTGGGAACAACACAGCGATTGATAGAGAGAGACGTCCCATTTATTATGTGACCCTTCAAGCAACCGATGGTGAGAATCGTGCAGATACTACTATGATTGAAATTGTTCTGGAAGATATAAATGATTTCTCTCCGGAAATAGCAAGAGATTCCTACAGTGCATTCATCACAGAAGACAAAATAAACGAATTAAACATTAAAATTGAGGTAGGTCATAATCCCATCTTGTTTTACGCTGCCGATTCTGTAAATTAAAAAAAGGGACTGCTGGGAATGCTTAACAAGTTGGGTCCCACACTGTACTGGTCGCTGGAGAGATTATTAACCAATACTGCTGAGAATTTATGTTCATTTTTCTTAGGGTCCTTTTGAAATAAACACTATTACATTTATCTTGTGTGAGTATAATCACAGTTGTGACTTTGTTCCAGTAAATGTAAAAAAATGTCATTAACCTTCACATTGCAAAGCTTGCGTGCTGGTTAGGCTTTGGAGCATGTGTTTCATTCATTCTGTTTTATTACAGTCCGGTGAGAGGGAGAGATGGAACATTAAAAGGCTGACAAAAACATTGTTGAATGAGATTGCCATACACTATGGTTAAAAAATGAATAATTAAAATGACGGCAGTTAGATTAGTAATTATAACGCCTGATTTATTTTTGATTTTCTTTTAGGCTTTTGACAATGATGAGGAAGGTACCAATAACAGCAAAGTGCGTTATGCAATAATTGGTGGTGACTACCAACAAAATTTCACTATTGATCCTTACACTGGCATTCTTAATTCGATTGGAGTTATTGATCGAGAAGACATAAACCCTTCATGTAATGGAAAAATCACTCTAATTGTGGAAGCTCGTGATTTAGGTGTTCCATCTCTTTCAACAAATGTTAGCGTTGTTATCAATATAGAGGTAAGGTTTTGAACTTGGGTCTTTACACAACGTAGTAATGTTAGAAATAAGACCAGAAGCAATTCAATATCCGACTTATTCAATATTACTCTTCTGTTTCAATTTTATATAATACTCATTCCTTCAATGTTTTTATTGGAACCTTAAAAATGTCCAGTGGGCTCTTGAAAAATATTTTATTTAGTTAATGATCATATGATATTCATGTTGATATCAAGTATTTATATTGATATAAAGCTTTTGGGAATGTTTTTGACAGCAAAGGATTGTTTAGAAGATGTGTGGCCAATATTTACCCCTTAATCAATATTAACCATGAAAGTATACAATTATCATCAGATTGTAGATTATAGAAGCTTGGTCTCAATCTTTCTGTGATTTGGTAACTACATTTGAAAAGCATTTTTCCATCTCCAGAGTATTGTAAGTCATCCTGAGATGTGAAAGGTCATTCTTTAAACATAGGTTTTTCTTTATTTGTTTTAACATTTTCCCACTCTCTTGCACTCCCAGTTTTAAAGAAGTACTTGGCTTGCAGAAACATTTAATTCAATGTGCACAAAATGAAGAAGGGATGATAGTTGACACTAAGTGGACTGTGATTGATTATATTAGTTCAACGGTAAATTGGTGCCATTATTAAAAGTGAATATGAGCACAAATTCAAATGTAGGTAGACTGAGAGAGAATGTTACGTTAATTTTAATTTTAAATTGGATTTAGTCATTCAATAATTAAATGATATTAAATATTGAATTATTAACATTAAATAACTGATGATGGTTCTTTTTGTTTTAACTGGGGTGGGTTTGGGGCATGCATCCTACCCTTCTGCAGAAGGCATTTTGGCTGTTTAATTATTATAAAACCTCAAAACTGAGCATAATTTTAAGGGTTTAACAACTAAAGAGAGGACTGTGGGACATAGGTGATCATTGCTAGATCTAGTTTACCAACTTCACACAGGTTCTATAATAAGTTCTTAAGTTCATAAGTTCTAAGAGCAGAATTAGGCCATTTGGACGATCAAGACTACGTCATTCTATCATGATTGATCTATCTTTCCCTCTCAACTCCATTCTCCTGCCATCGCCCCATAACTTCTGATATCCGTAATAATCAAGAATCTGCCAATCTCTGTCTTAAAAATATACATTGACCTGGCTTCCACAGCCAATGCATTCCACAGATTCACCACCATCTGACTAAAGAAATTCCTCCTCATCTCCTTTCTTTTTTTTAAAATATTTTTCATTAGAGGCATCTGCATATCATAGTCCAAACCAATACAGACTTTGTTTAATGTTACATATTAAATATCCAGGTTTCCAGGGACCCAGTTACCAAAGTAGCTGGGATCCTCCTTTGTCAGTTACATATTAACATTGCCTCTAATTATTTATTTATATTTATAGATAGAAAAAATAAAGACAGAAAGAAAGAAATTAGAAAAATAGGATAAACTATCAATAATACAACTTAGGAGATAGGTCCGTAGATCAGAGAACATAACGATTCATCTAGTCCTGGGTTCAGGCTTCAGTCCGACCTCCGCGCCGGTCCAATCTACCCCTTCAAATAATCTATAAATGGAGACCATATTCTAGTAAATAATTCTGGTTTGTCATTTAAGACAAATCTAATTTTTTCCAAATGTAAGGTGTCCGACATCTCCATAATCCACATCGTGATTGCGGGGGTTGTTGGGTTTTTCCAAAATTTTAATATCAATTTTTCCCCAATTATTATACTGTAATCAAGGAAATTTCTTTGGTTTATTGTAAGTTTTAGGTATTGTTCTGATATACCCAATGGTGTTCTGATATACCCAATATTATTAATTTAGGATCGGGATCCAGTTGGATATTAACGACTACAGAGATTATTTAAAAAATATCCATCCAGTAATTTTTAATTTTTATACAATTTACAAAAGTATGGGTTAAATTAGCCGTGGGGTATTCTCATCTCCTTTCTAAAGGTGTATCCTTTTATTCTGAGGCCGAATGGTGTAATTCTACTATCTCTTGTGATCTTATGATACTCTGTCATTCAACATGATGAAGGCTGATCTGTTCCAGGCCTCAATTCCTCTTCTATGTTCTTTCCATACACTGTTGCTCTCAAATCCCCAATCTTTTGAAAATGTAGCTACCTCTTTAAATATCTTCAGTGATCCAGCCTCCATAACTTGGGTGGGGAATTCCAAAAACATTCATCATCCTCTGTGCAAATAATATTTTACATACCTCAGTTTTAATAACTACCTTTTAATTTTGTAATCATGTTCCCTCATTCAAGACTATTACACCAATGCAACATCTCAATATCTAGTTTGTCAATATCTCTTCAGATCACATATGGTTCAATATGATCACATTTCAAACTTCAAACTTTTTTAGTTGTTCATAACCTCAGGAACAGGAACAGCTTCTTCTCCTCTGTTATCAGGCTTCAAAATGGTCCTTCCATAAGCCAGAGTACTGACCAATTCTCCTCTACATTGCAGGCATCAATAGTTCAATAATTCAATGGCACCAGGCACCGTGCCGTGAGTAATTACTCAGGGTAGGCAGTCAGCCGGCTTTTAAAAAATCTTAAACTGCGCATGCGCAGATTGCTCTCCCCTCTATAAGCTGTCAGTTGACTTTTATAGTCTTCAAAAGCCATATGTCTTAATAAAGTACCATATTTCCTGGCAATGAAGACGCACCCCCATTTTGAGTTGCTAAATTTTGAAAGAAGGCTGGTGGGACATGGAATTTCCCGCGCTCAAAAAAAAAGTTTCAATATAAGGCCAAGGCTTCCTAATCTCATTCATTCTGAATTACCGAATGGGTGGGGGGTGGGGAGGGTGATGGCAGGTGGAGAGATGGTCGGAAAAACGGGAGCAAACCGGGCCAAGTAGAATCAGTTGTGATCTTATTGAATGACAATACTAGTTCAAGGGACCAATTGGGGGGAGAGTTCCTTTCACGTGTGGGGAGTCTGGCCAGAGGTAACGTTGCAGGGAGGGCAGGAGCGTTGAGAAGGAGAGGGTCGGGGATCATGCTGGTAACTCACTCACCGCTGCCGCGGCACTCTGGGCGCTGAGCCACCGCATTGTGGTCGGGGAGGGAAGTAGCTCGGGTGGCTGTGAGCGGCCGCTGGGACTGGACAGCGAAACTGGCCGCCAGCTCAGCGCTTTCTGCCGGCCCGCTCACCTCTGACAGTGCTCTCCGTCTGAACATCTCTCACCTGCCGCTCGCTGGCCTCGCTCATGTCAGCCGCTTCCCGCAAATCCTTAAATTCCGACAGCCAAGTAACCTCAATTGGTCCCTTGATCACACTGTCGGAATTTAAGGATCTTTCTTGATGTTGCTGTACTGAGGGATAGCCAAGTCTATCTTTCTTGGCTAATAACCTAACCTTCGGCCTCCAAGACACAGGTAAATGTTTGTGCCTTATTTTTGGGTAAAAAAATAGCGTCCTCATTGCCAGGAAATACGGTATTTGAAAACGTATAGCTCAAAGAAATTTACTTACCATATTATTTGTTCACGAACTTCATTCTTCTTTCTTTGTTTCCTAAGATACTCTTAAGATAAGGACATGTTTAAAAAAAAAAACGCCAAGAAACTTGCGCTGTACATGCGCAGTAGGCTGCTGCACATGCGCAGTATGCAGTTCATGGTGCAAAGGCAGAATTTCAGCTGCCTTCAGCTCCCCTTGTCATTGACGGCTTGAAGCAGCATCAACGGCACGTCAGCTGCACATACATTCGCATGTTACATGTACTGCGAATGAAAGGCACGGAGAATTATGCCTACCTAAGAGATCTATCTAAGAGATCGATCTCTTAGGTAGGCATTATTCTTCCATGCCTTTACTATTTATATTTAATAATTACCATTTTATAAATGTAGTCAGGGTAGGCACTGCCTAACTTGCCTACCCTGACGGCACGTGCCTGAACGGCACTTTATTTGTCACATTTACTGAAGTACAGTGAAATATATTTTTGTCTACAGTTCAGTACAAGTATCACTATACATACTTAATTAGATATATCTTGGATAAGCATCTCAGGTAAGGTACAAGTGTATAATAGTAGTGCACAGTATACAGATATGCCATTTGGCTCTATTTTCAAGTCCCAGTTTGTAAGTGCCGAGTTCCTGACCACTTAAGCTTTTCTCTGGAACTATTACACTACAATGCTGAGAACTATATTCTGCATTCTGTATCTTTCTCTTCACTTTCCTTATTGTACCTGAGTTTGGCTTGATTGTATTTACATATAGCGTTATCTAATTTAATTGGATGGCACGCGTAACAAAGCTTTTAACTGTGCCTCGATATACAAGAAAATAGGACAAGCCTCTCATTCCATAAATTATTCCAGAGAGTCTTTTCAGAATTGCCAACACTCGTATATCCTTTCTTAAATAAGGGTAATTAAACCATACAGAATAATCCATGTATGGCAATTATCACAACTTTCAATTACAATTACAATTATTTATACTTTTAAACTCTAACACTATATAATGGGAATGTGTATATCATTTGCCATCCTAATTACTTGCTGCATTTGTATTCCAACCTTTTTGCACTTCATGCACAAGAACACACAGATCCTTCTAGTCCTTTCATTTGCAGTCTCTATAAATTCAGTTAATAGTCTACCTTTTGATTCCTTCTTCCAAAGTTCAAAACCTCAGGCTTTCCTATATTGAACTTCATTTGCCAAGATTTTACATACTCATTAAACTTGTCAGTTCAGATTCCAAATATCTTAATTGCATCATGAGTTGTTTACAAATACACATGACTAGATGTTAAAAGTCCAAAGTGCCAAATATCAATTTACTCCCGATGGTGATGGGAGCCTTATGCACTCACCTATGCTCCTCCGATGTTGAGAAAGGCTAGCCGGACACATCATTGGGGTTATCATGTGGGCACCTACTTTCATCGACGTTTCGCTGATTGAACCCACGACGTCTCCAGTAGGCTCAACGGTGCATTCTGGCGTCCCAGAACCACCCCTCCCTGCATCTGTCTAGTCGGCTATTTGGGAGACCAAATGGGGTCTTTCCTCTTCAGCCAGAGCCACTGGCTACTCCGCTCTGCCACCCGTGATGTTTCTTTGATGGCCTGGCGTAGGGCTTGTCCGCTGATCCCCAGGTCCTTCATCAGTCTTAAGGTAGATGTTGCCACGGTAATCCTTGACTACCGGGCAGATCTTAGCTCTCCAGCCCCGCTGTTCTGCCTCGGTTGCAAGCTCTGTATATCACAGTTTCTTTCTTTCGAAGGCTTCCTGCACAGCATCCTCCCAAGGGACTGTGAGCTCCACAAAATACACTATGCGCTGAGAGTTAAGCTAAATGGTTGCTACGCCTACTTTTTTCCCTCTCCCTTCCTGTGATTTCCCAATCATCTGGTCCCTCCCTGGAACTCATAAGGACATAAAATCATAAAGAATAGGAGTAGAATTAGGCTATTTGGCCCATTAAGTCTACTCTGCCATTCAATCATGGTTGATCTATCTCTCCCTCCTAACTCCATTCTCCTGCATTGTCCCCAAACTCTGTGCAATAATGTCACTATAATCTCTAAAGCCACTACTTTTAAAGAATTTGTTGCAGACCATCGGGTCCTGGTGACTTAGTCACAAAGTTTACTATTCAATGCAATACTTATTCACTCAGATTCCTTCCAGAAGGAGCCATTGATGGATTGGAGAAACTCAGGTCAGGTAGCATCTGTGGAGTAAAACAGACAGATGACATTTTGGGTTGAGATCTTTCTTCAGACTGAAGAAGAGTCCTGAGCCGAAAAGGTGTCTATCCATTTCCCTCCATAGATGCTGACTGACCCACTGAGTTCCTCCAGCTATTTGATTTTCAGATTCAAACTTTATTGTCATTGTGCAGTGTACAGTACAGAGACAACGAAATGCAGTTAGCATCTCCCCAGAAGAGCGAAAATAGAATATGAGCAATAAATATATATACATACATACATTCGTCGTAGTGCAATTTTTTCCGGGGGAAGGAGTGTCTGGGGGGGGGGGTGACTGGCAATCACCGAGGTACAGAGTTAAGTAATGTAACAGCCGCAGGGAAGAAGCTGTTCCTGGACCTACTGGTCCGGCAATGGAGAGACCTGTAGCGCCTCCTGGATGGTAGGAGGGTAAACAGACTGTGGCTGGGGTGAGAGCAGTCCTTGACGATGCTGCGCGCCCTTCGCAGACATCGCTTGCTTTGGACAGACTCAATGGAGGGGAGCGAGGAACCGGTGATGCGTTGGGCAATTTTCGCCACCCTCTGCAGTGATTTCCGGTCGGAGTCAGAGCAGTTGCCATACCATACTGTGATATAGTTGGTAAGGATGCTCTCGATGGTGCAGCGGTAGAAGTTCACCAGAATCTGAGGAGACAGATGGACTTTCTTTAGAACATAATTTTACCGACAAAAGCGATACCAATGAACAAAATGACACGCAAGAAGTAGGATCATGGGGGGGGGGGGTTGCATGGTAGGCCCCTCTGGCCCACAGACTATTGGGGTGTTCTTCTTTCTGTAGCAGAAACTATTCATCCTATAGATTAATCCAGCAGGAAGCTTGTTGGAGGTGCAGTGCAATGATGTAGCAAGGAAGGTTGAGTGGAGGGTGATGTGATGGCACAGCCCTGTTTGACCTCATTGTGTACTGGACTTCAGCAGGGATATTATCTGCTCTGGAAGTCGTTGTTTTTTGGCTATTGGATGGCCTCATGCAGGACTTGAGAATGGCTTGGAGGATATAGCAGAGAGCAGGTAGTGTACTGCGAGATGGAGTCCAGGACGTGTATCGAGGAAATCTATGAAGTGGTCTTTCCAATGAGTGCTATCTTCTGCTCTCATCTTAACAGGTTCTGCTCTTTACTTGCCCCTCAGCCAGGTAGCCCCTTGCATGTTTGGACCATGGACAGTAAGCATAGCAATGCAAAGGTCTGTGTGATCTCTCCCATTGATGGTGCTATAAATCTACAGCACATACTTCAACTCCACACCCTTACTGGTCTGCAATACAAGATTTGACATTGAAGTAGACATTAGTTAAGGAAATGAGAGTGGAACTCTGAAACTTGTCCCAGCTCATTAGAAGCTATAGAGTTGAATCCAGGAAATGGAAATACAGGTAGTGGCTGTTATAATTGTTTGGTTGAAAATTAGATACCATGCCGGGAATTGCATCTGCTTGGTTTTTAAAGAGAAAGGACTTCAAAAGGAGTTGGGGAAATGATTTATATCCAGTATGCATTTGTGGAAAACAAGCTTTGTCAAAATAACAATGGGAAATATTTCTAAAATGTTTGTATCAATTCTAGCGGGAAGGTAATGACTGGAAATGCCAAAGATATTAGTCCCAGGATTTCTACTTTAAAGAAAAGTCTTAAATGAATCAAAACATGTGGTAAATCAAATTATTTGTCATAAAATAAATAAGTAGTAATCAGCAAAATCGGCATCCAATGTGACAAATTGAAATGGTATTTCACATCATTACTGCATTTTGCAACATGAAATGAAAATAACCTATCCTGGAGATACCACAGCCACTTGTAACATTGAAGGCAGTCATTCTGCCTAAACTTCCCATTACTTCAATTTGAAAGTGCTGTGTAATTTAGTCCCATACCTCAGCCTTTCCAGTATTAACAATGTAAATTAGTAATCTTCATTTGCTTGCATTTATTTCGAGAGGACTAGAATATAAAAACAGGGATGTAATACTGAGGCTTTATAAGGCACTGGTCAAACAGCATTTGGAGTATTGTATGCGATTTTGGGCCCCACGTCTGAGAAAGGATGTGCTGGCGTTGGAGAGGGTCCAGAGGATGTTTACGAGAATGATCCCAGGAATTATTGGGTTAACGTATGATGATGTACTCGCTGGAGAAATGAGGAGGGACCTCATTGAAACTTACCAAATAGTGAAAGGCCTGGATAGAGTGAATGTGGAGAGGATGTTTCCACTAGTGGGGAAGTCCAGGGCCAGAGGCCATAGCTTCAAAATAAAAGGAAATACCTTTGGAAAGGAGAGGAGGAGGAATTAGTCAGAGGGTAGTGAATCTGTTGAATTCTTTGGCACAGATGGCTGTGGAGGCCATCAATGGGTATTTTTAAGGCAGAGATTGACAGATTCTTGATTAGTAAGGGTGTCTGGAGAGGGCAGGAGAATTGGGTTGAGAGAGAAAGATAGATCAGCTGTGATTGAATGACAGAATAGACTTGATGGGCCAAATGGCATAATTCTACTCCTAGAACTTATAAACCTATGAACTTAATATGAACTTCAAAAGCAAATGCCATTTGAACATTCTAACAGAAGCTTCTTCCACCACCTTTTCCGGTAGTCTGTTTCACATGTTAATACTGTAACCATCTGTGCAAAGAAATTTCCTTCTCGCTTCATTGTTTGTTACTTTGAATCACAAGCTGCCAACCCATTTGTCACAGGAAGCATTTTTTTTTCCTAATTGTTCTACAAAAGAATTCATAATTTTAAGATTGGATGAAAACTCTTTCTTTGAAGGAGAATAACTACACTCCAATGCCTTCATGTAATTAAGTCCCTAATTCTTGGTATATCATGGTGCATTCTCTCCAATCATTGCTAAAATGTGATCGCAGTATTGCCCACCAATTTAACTCATTGGGAAGGCGTAGAAAGACATTTTGGTTTTTGTTTCTCTGGAGAGAAGGAATGGGTGACGTTTTGGGTCGAGGCCCTTCTTCAGACTGAGAGTCGGGGAGAGGAAGATAGAGATAAGGAAATGGAAGGTGTGAACGAAACATCAAAAGGGGTGGAGATCATGGAAAATGTAGAATAGATCATTGTTAGCTAGGAGAAGGTATCCTGACGGCTTTTCCTAGCCAACAATTATCTTCTCCTCGCTAACAGTGATCTATTCTACATTTTCCTTAATTTCCACCCTCTTTGATGTCTCATTCTCACACCTTACACTTTCTAATCTCTGTATCTCCCCCTCCCCTGACTCTCAGTCTGAAGAAGGGTCTCAACCCAAAACGTCACCCATTCCTTCTCTCCAGAACTCAGCGCCGCATGTCCTGCTGAGTTACTCCAGCATTTTGTGTATATCTTCGGTTTAAACTAGAATCTGCAGTTCCTTCCCACACAAACCAAACAGCCCTCAGCTCCAGGATCTGTTTGCGATGTTTCTTCCAAAATGCATTACTTCTATTTATTGATAACAAAATTGTTCCCGCCATCTGCCAGACCCCCTCAACCGGGGGTGCAGGCACCCCGCCAGCTGATGACCTGAATTCTTTTTACGCACGATTCGAGACTGGCAACATCACCCCTAGCTCACCGGCTAACAACAACACCGCCAGCGCGCTTGCAAGCGAGGCTGGAGGGAGGTCCACCGCTGGGAAAGTGCACACATTCTCGGAGACCAAGCATGACGTGAGGAGGGCTCTGACGCAGGTGAACACGAGGAAAGCTGTAGGCCCAGATGGTATATCTGTGCAATTATTAAAGTCTTGTGCTACTCAGCTTGATTCACCACAATATCCAACCTCTCCCTGGCCAAGTCCGTGGTCCCTGCCTGCTTCAAAAGATCCACCATTGTACCAGTGCCAAAGAATGCCTCTCCAGCTTGCTTGAATGACTACCGACCAGTAGCCCTCACCTCGGTAGTCATGAAATGCTTCGACAGGCTAATCAAGAACCACAACTGCGCATTCCTCCCTCATACTATGGATCCGCTGCAGTTTGCATACCATTTGCTGGAACTGGGGCTGAGCATTCCGCTGTGTGCCTGGGTCCTGGACTCTCTCACCACCAAGCCCCAGATGGTTAAGATTTGGAGACATACCTCCAACCCCCTCACCTTGAACACACGGTCCCCCTAGGGTTATGTCCTTAGCCCCCTACTGTACTCCCTGTACACACATTAGCAATGTTACAAAATTTTGAGATTTAAAAAATCAAGTCTGTAATTTATCCCATCAGATAAAGTATAAAAAGAAGTTTAATTTGACACCTAATTCACTTTCATATCTTCAGTATTAAAAAAGTTATGGCCATTTTCATACTCGGAAATTAGCATCTTGTTCCCTATTGCTTTTCCATTGGCTGAACACAAAAGCTGTGATCGAGGACAGTCAAAAGCCTATAACTTTCTTAAAAATTAAGAGAACTGAAATAAATTTTCAGTTATTATAGTTTGAAGCATTCTTAAACAAATATGAAACAATCTTACTTAGATGACTTGAAATTAAAGCATATAATTAGTTAGTTACCTAATTGTAGCTAATTACAAAACTCAATTACTGGATTTAAACATCTATCAATTTCTTAAGAATAGATTAACATTTTTAAATAGCCTGTGTCCAAATAACACTCATACAAGAATTCACAATATAACATAATTAAAAAATCTCATTGTTATGGATTTATAGGCCAAATGGAAGGAATTTAATGTTTAATACCTGCAAATTAATTGCCATTTAAATCAACTTGCGAGTGGGGTTTTCTGGAACGCGATCATTTGGAACGTGGCGGTTTGCAGTGATTTAGACCCCCATACCAACATGAAAAATACTGCCGGTTCGTATGGGGACTAAATCACCGTTTCGCAACTTAAAATGTGAACTAAAGGCATCTTAAGAAACACTTTTATACATAAAAATAAACGTCTTTTACCTGTCACCTACATGAAATCTGTCCCCGTTGTCGGCGTTTACGGCTTTAGAAGCTGATTTTAAAATTACTCCACTTTGGGAACTGAAATTGTCAGGCGATTAAAAAAAAAAGACACAGAACGGCCGTCGGAACAATTCTTCAGCAAAAGCTTGCACTCCGACAAAATATAATCCAGGACAAGGTAGGAGAAAACCACGTTTTAACCCCGTACCCCCCTCAAACGCGCCAAAATCGCGCACACGGCCAGTGGCAGAACTGCAGCGCTGCTGAAGGTAAGTATTGTAACATACCTACACACCTGACTGTGTGGCCAGGTTCAGCTCCAACTCCACCATCAAGTTTGCTGATGACACTGTGGTGGTGGGCCTGATTTCTGATAATGATGAGAAGGCCTACCGGGATAAGGTGGTTGACCTGGCACTCTGGTGTCAGGACAGCAGCCTCCTCTTGAATGTCACCAAAACTGAGGAGCTGATTGTGGACTTGAGAAGGGCACAACATCCGAGGATGTATATGCCACTGGAGATAAATGGGACTACTGTGGATAGGGTGAGCAGCTTTAAATACCTGGGGTCCACATCACAGAGGACCTGACATGGACAACACAAACTGCCGCATTGGTGAGTAAGGCAAGGCAGCGCTTACCTCCTCAGGCAGCTGAGGAAATTCAGAGTCTCTCTGAGGATCCTTCAGTGCTTCTACTCTGGGGCTGTAGAAAGCATCTTGTCCGGCAACATCTCAATCTGGTTTGGGAACAGCTCTGCCCAGGACAGGAAGGTTCTGCAGAGAGTAGTGCGTTTGGCCGAACGCACTATGGGAACTACACTCGCCCCCCTGCAGGAACAATACACCAGGAGGTGCAGATCCAGAGCCAGCAACATAATGAGGGACCCCTACCACCCCAGCAACGAACTGTTCCAGCTGCTACTGTCAGGCAAGCGCCTCCGCTGTCACAATGTGAAAACAGAGAGGATAAGACGGAGTTTCTTCCCACAGGCCATCAGGACTGTAAACTCTTATCTCACCAGGGACTAATTTACTGTTGTGTTGTGTCTTTTTAAAATTGAAGAAAATTCTAAAATGTAAATACTGGTTCTGTTCTATTCTGTTCTGTTGTTCTGTTATTTTCGCACAATCTGCAAGCATTGCCACTTTCATTTCACTGCACATTTTCATTTCATTTCACTATGTGCATGTGACAAATAAAGTTGACTTGACGACATATGGTCAATATATCCTTGTCCACTAAAATCTCCCACTATGTATGACAAAGCAGAGTTTTGTTTTGTTAACAATTATGTTTCTGAAACACAAATCTAGGTCATTATTGTGTAATTGGAAAGGAGTGGACCCAATACAGATCACATGGGTGTCACACAGTACTTTTCTATCCAGTTGAAAAACATCAATTCACAATATGCTTTCATCACTTAGTGCTAGTGGATATTTCAATTTTCCAAACGTGTTACATTTTACTAAACAACTGCCCTATGTAAGCCCACATATACAACATTATTGGGTTTTCTCATTTCTTTTATTTTAATAAGTGTGCAATCTTTGCTATCCTGCTCTCCCATATCTGAGTAGCACTGAACATAACAGTCAAGATTTCAGCAACAGCGTACATCTGCCCTGGCTTCTTTCAACAACCGTAGAAGAATTCCAAGACCTAGCAGTTTCTTAACTTTGAAATATGCCAAAATACTTAACACTTTCTCTTTATCTATTTTTATCCTTTCCAATATCACCACTTCCTCCTTATTTACTGCAATGTTAGCCTCCACCTCTTGCTTTTGTAACATTTAGATGCTTTTAGAATAAACAGGCAGACACAGTGGACTTTAACACAGCTTTACTATGATTCTCTGTTCCAATTCATTACACATCATCATTAAGTGTTATACATGCAAATCACAGATGATTGGTTTGGTCAATTAATATGCTGCAGTCCATAGATATCAGAAGTGTGGCTGATAAAACTATCCAGCTTCCAATTGTTCAGTTTAGTTCAGAGATACAGCGTGGAAATTGACAATTTTACCAAGCCAATTAGCCTACAAATCTGTACATCTTTGGAGTGTGGGAGGAAACCGAATCACCCAGAGAAAATCCATGCAGGTCCCGAGGAGAATGTTGAAATCCGTACAGTCAGCACCCGTAGTCAGGATCTGGCAGCAACTCTACCGCTGTACTACCGTGACGCCCCTCATGAGCGAAGTTATGAGGCAAATCGAGAGATTGCTGATTCAGAAGTGGCTCTTGTCTTTTTTCTTTTTTTTAATGTTTTGTCTCGTTTAAATGTAGTTATAGTGGGTTTTTTTTTTTAACTGAGTATGTGTGTGGGAGGCGGGGAGTGGTGGGGGAAACTTTTAAATCTTTTCCTTGTACGGAGAACCCAACCTTTTCTTTGTCGGGTCTCCGTTGTCGTTGGGGCCTAGCACCGTGGAGCGGCCTCCAACCGGAACGACCTGGGGCTCCAGTCGCGGAGCCTGCGGACTTACCCACCATCGCGGAGCTGGCCGAGTTCGGAGGGGAAGAGCGGTGGTGGCGCGCTGCTGCAGCCCGATCCTGGAGATTCGGAGGCGCCAACCGCAAGTCTGATGGACCGTGGGGAAGAAACATAGAAACGGAAATTAGGTGCAGGAGTAGGCCATTCGGCCCTTCGAGCCTGCCGCCATTTAATATGATCATGCAGCCCCAACTCATATCCCGTACCTGCCTTCTCTCCATACCCTCGATCCCCTTGGCCACAAGGGCCACATAAACCCTCTTAAATATAGCCATGGACTGGCTGAAGAGGGACATGAGCCTATATGAGCCTGTGGGTCCCTGGTGGGAGACAGCTTTTCGGGGCTTCCGCAATGGCGAGTTTTCCCGCCCGAGTTGCGGGGTTGAAAAGTACCTGGAGCAGGGCCTTACATCGCCCGGCGCGGCTTTAACGGCCGAGGGACTTGCTAGCGCCAGCCGGGGGCTCCAACACCAAGATCCGGAGCGCGGCCTTGCATCGCCCGGCGCGGCTTTAATGGCCGCGGGACACTTACCATCGCCCACTGGGGGCTTTGACTCTGACATCAGGAGGAGGGGAGAGATAAGACTTTGCCTTCCATCATAGTGAGGAGATTCACTGTGATGGATGTTTGTGTAAATTGTGTTGTGTCTTGGCTCTTTTTCTTGTGTGTATGACTACAGAAACCAAATTTCGTTTGAACCTCAAGAGGTTCAAATGATAACAAATAAATTGTATTGTATTGGAAGGTACCAGGGTTGGGTTAAGCTGAAAGTTTACTTTCAAGACATCTTGGGCTTAGTCATTGCTGGACAAGGACAGTCTTTGTAAAGTGTCATAGATTCACTGTCCTTGCTAAAACAGCTATTTTGGAACTGGTATAACCTACAGAATTCAGTCATTCTTTGAAAAAGATTGTAATGTGCAGTTGGGGTCTCAGTGCGGAATGGGGCCTCACTGTTCACTAATCACATCAAGTAGGCGTGAATTTCAATTCACCTGAGTCACGGACACGTTCCCTGCTTCTCTTCAGCCTATCAGGCTTTGTTCAATGTCCCAATTAGTTTTCAATGCCTTTGACTAGAATGACAAAACAGCACCAGAAGATACAGCACAATTATCCAGTGAACAATAACCAAGTATGGGAGATGGTTCTAATACGTGGGTGGACTTTAACATTCTTACCAACATCCCACCAGGATGAATCATCACCAATCTTTTCGAATCCTCTCTGTAATTCTTGGTTCCTTTGAGCCCAAGTATAATAATGTTTATGACAGAATTAACTTCTCCATCATCTCCTTAAATCCTTCTTGTATAGCAGCATGCCACGACCAAACCAGGCCCTGTGCTTATATTAACCCTATCAGGGTCCTATTTATTTGTTATACAATAATTTGTATACAATCAATATACACGGTGGCACAGAGATAGGGTTACTGTCGGAGATCTGCGTTGGTTTTCTCCTGGAGCTCCGGTGTCCTCCCACACTTAAAAAATGTACAGGTTTGTAGGCTAATTGGCTTGGTAAAGTTGTAAATGTCCCACGTGTGTGTAGGATAGTGTTAGTGTGCGGAGATCATTGGTCAGTGCAGACTCGGTGGGCTGAAGGACCTGTATCTCTAAACTAAAAAACAAAACATGTTTCTGTTGTACAATAGCAGGGGATGTAAAACAAAAAGTTTCATTCTACATGGGATAGGTTAGATTGTCAGTACTGGCATTCATGTTGCAGGTACTGGTAGACGGCGCATAATAATGATGTGACATAATCCTTTACCTCTGTAAAAACCACTCTCATGGGATTTCACCCTCAGGTTATCACTTGGTGTAGTTCAATGGGATAAAATTGAGTTATTTGAACTGGTGGCCGATGGATGTGTGGACTCGCTGAACTGAAGGATCTGCTACCATGCTGTATCTTTAAACTAATAGTCTGATAACAGAGGGGAAGATGCTGTTCCTGAGTTTGGTTGTACTAGTCTGAGTCTGGCTGTCTTCTCCCCAAAATCCATAAACAGAACTGCCCCGGCATTCAAACTCTGGTTATACATGCGTTCAAGCTTTTGTATTTTCTGCCTGATGGGTGTGTGAATAAGAAGGAATGTCTAGATTTAATTTAATTTAGTTTGGAGGTACAGCACGGAAACAGGTACTTCAGCCCATCGAGTCTGCACTGTCCAACGATCCCCTCACATTAACACTATCCTACACACTCTAGGGACAATTTTACTTTTATACCAAGCTAATTAACTTACAAAACCCATACGTCTTTGATCAAAATTGTACTTGATTATGTTGGCTGCTTTCCCAAGATAGTGTGAAGTGTAGATGGAGTAAATGGTGGGAAGTTTGATAATTCCTTAAAAGACGAGCTTCTCTTTTATTTTCCAAGATTCAAGATTCAAGTGACATTTATTGTCACATGCACAATTGGTATAGTGAAATTTGGGGTCACCATACAGCCATACGAATTTAAAAAAAAAGACAGAACACGATAGTCTTTAACATAAATATCCCCACACAGCGGAATCAAAGTTTCCCACTGTGAGGGAAGGCACCAAAGTTGTCATCCTCCTCTTTGATGTTCTTTGCTGTTCACCCATGGTCGGGGCCTCCCGAGCCCCCCGCAGTCGCCGCAAAGGTGGCCCGATGTTCAGGCCCTCTCGCCGGGATGATGGAACTCCGATGTCGGAACGGAAGAACACCCTCAGCGGCTTGGACTTCGAATCGGCCACTTTTTACTGGAGACCGCGGCTCCCGAAGTCCACAGGCCGAGCTGGGTGGAGATTCACACTGGCGGCCCTCGGCGAAGGGATCCCAGGGCTCCGCGATGTTGAAGTCAGCGCCGCCCATGGCTGGGAGCGCCACAAACCACAGCTTTTGCATTATCAGCTCCGTTAGACCCTTCTTCCTTTGCTACAAGGGAGATGTTGACGATCTCATCCTATAATTTTATCTTTTAATCTGGGTAGGAGCTGAGTACTAAAAGGGCCAGGTGCATTAGCAGCCAATTTTCCAAGAAATTCGTTGCTCTACTTGGTTTTCTTGCAAGTTTGTCTGCTTTCTTATTCTGTTCCCACGTTGGTTCTGCACTGGAAAAGGCCCGGGTCTTATAAAACTCTTCTGGCTGCTGGATAATCATCAAAGTACCATCAATTCACTCTTACTTTTTGTCAAGACATATAAACATAATTAATTCACAACCATAATCATGCCTTTTGGCTCCATAAAGTATTATCTTTTATACTTCTAATTACATCTGCCATTCATATAATTGCCCATTTCATATACAGGCACCTCACGTTTTATGCGCATTTTAATTTATGCATTTAAAAAATATTGCACATATTCCTTTAACACCAAAGTTTGATTTTTGCACTTATGTTTTTGGAATAACGAGCTTAAATTTACTACTGACAGCGTACTCATGTATATGTTTAAGTTATACGTTAAGAATAACAGCCTGTTATTGAAGCATGTAACCCCCGTATAAATTGCCTTCTGTATTGAAGACTCTTGGTATCCCTTCTATGTTGCCTGTTCCTTACACACTTGCTTTGTCTATCTTATATCTCTTTTCAATTTTGTCCTAATTTTCTCTCATGTCCTTTCTTTGTTCTGTATTTCCCTTAATTTTCTATGTTATTCGTTGAATTTCAATGTTAGAAGCCCCACTTTTCCTTCTTGGAATGAGCCTGCACCTTTTCTAATTTGAAGGCTAGCTACTGGTTATTCACCCTCTCCTGGCTGATCTGAATTATTTGTTTGCACATACTTGGTCCCTTCTTCAATTACTGAAATTGGCTCTCTGAAATTGGGTATCTTTTTCTTTATATCTTTCTGTCACGCCTTTAAACTTAATTATACTTGCAAAGATGGTTTCCCAGAGAGGCATATGGTGCCATTCCTGTCTTACTCCAACATTGGAACAATAGCACTTCCTATTTCACTTGGGCAGCTTACAGCCCAACGGTATGAATTTTGATTTCTCTAACTTCAATTAACCCTTGCACCCTCTCTCTCCGTCCCACTCCCACCCTAGTCATCGTACTAGTTGCACTGCCATCCTGTTTCACTGTCTGTATAACTCTTTATCTCATTATCACATTGCTCACAGCCAACAAAGGACCATTGTGGGCTCCAGCTTTCTTTGATTATCATTGCTTTTAAGCATATCTTTCATTCATTTGTCCTATATCTTCCATATCTCTCGTTTCCCTTCCCCCTGACTCTCAGTCTCAACCCAAAACGTCATCTGTTCCTTTTCTCCTGAGATGCTGCCTGACGCGCTGAGTTACTCCAGTTTTTTGCGCTGAACTTCAATGTTGCTTCCTTCCTCAGTGACCCAGATTAAGAAAGTTCTCGGATACATTTTTAGACTTCTTCACCCTTCTTGCCCCTTATGCTATTTCCACCTCTTCTAGGTCATTGTTTATGAATCTACATGGCCTAGAGTGTACAGCTGATATTGCTAGGTCCCTGTACTAGGGCAATAGAAGTCCTTTATTGTTACTGCTATATTTTACCTTCATTTTTCTAAAATTTGTTCCTCCAACCATCTCATTTGAGATTGTGAACTACGCTAGTGAAAAATCTCATAGATTGACAAACAAAATTTATTCTAGAAATACCTAGGAAGTCACCTTTATTTTCAATAAGAAAAGAACAATTTTGGATTATACATTGTCAGCTGCATTTGAAAAAGTCTATGAAGGTTAGGAAAAGGGGCAGGGAGTTAGGATATGGTTGGCTTTGTTGACTCAAAATTGTTCTTCATTTTCTCTAAGATGAAGAAATGTTTCTTCAGTTATAAATGTGTTATTAAACATATGTTTAAATTATTATTTATTTTCTTGAATACAGGATATAAATGACAATTCACCTGTATTTGCTAAGTCTGTCTACTATGCCTCTGTAATGGAGAACACATTAGGTAAGCTTCAACTCCCTTCTGATGAAGAGCATCTACCTTCATTACTCATTTCCTTTGTATTTCATTGTTCCTTTTGAGTCTCTTTTCTCCCATTCTTGTTCCATCTCTTATATTAGATAATCTATGTAATAGATCGAATAACACAATATGATTTGAACGTAACCAATACTCATCACTACTTCCACCATTTGAATGGTAGAATATTGGCCCAGAATTTCCTGGCGGTGGTGAATTACCCACATTGTCACTCGCCCACTGGAGAGAAGGAATGGGTGACGTTTTGTGTCAGAAACAGATCCTTCAACCTACCTACCTGCAATCACTCGTACACCAGTTCTATCCTATGCACTAATAACAATTTACAGAAGCCAATTAAGCTCCAAACCTGTGCATCTCTGCATATCACACAGAACACCGGGAGAAAACCCATGTGGCCACAGGGAGAAAGTACAAACTCCGTAGTCAGGGTCGAACCTGGGTCTCGCGCTGTAAGGCAGCATCTCTACCGCTCTGCCACTGTGCCACCCTGTGCCATAGATATCTATGCCTCTATTATCCTTTGTACCGTCTGGAAGCTTCCTCAGGGAGACCTCTAATTAAGATAACAAGAGAGTCCCGATTATATTAGCTTTGCTGAGTTAATGCAGAGGTCTTTTAATTTTAATTAACACTTTATTCTTAAAAGCTGATTAATTGGATCCAGTGGGATGGTGTAACCACACCTGGTGGTTTATTTTAGCTGCCCTGCAATTTAGTTTATAACAGGCAGTGAGGTTTATAATCACCCTCTTATATACCATCTATTCCATCAACATTGTTAGAATTTATTAAAAATAATATTTTCATTTTGTTTTATAATTTTATAATTGGATATATGTCATTGGCCAACCCTTGGTCACCAAAACTGATGAAAACACCACTTTTGCTCAGTTCCAAACACAAAACATTTAACAAAGACCATTATGCTGCTCTTGATGGACGTAAAGTGCTGGAGTAACTCAGCGGGTCAGGCAGCATCGCTGGAGAAAAAGCATAAGTAACATTTCAGAAGAAGAGTCCTGACTTGAAACATCGCCTATCCTTTTTCTCCAGAGATGCTGCCAGGCCTACTGAGTTACTCCAGCACTGTGTCTATCTTTGGTATAAACCAGTGTCTGCAGTTCTTTGTTTCCACATTATGCTGCCCTCACTTTGTTGAAGATTTAATAGCTGCAGTTTCCAAAGGAACTATCTCAGGTTTCCCTTCACATTTTGTACAACTGAACAAGTTCATGGCAATAATATCTGACTTATTTATTTTGTTGTTTGATGAATGTTTAAATGTTATCATCTAATCTAAGAACATATGCTCACTCTCCTTGTTTATTGTTGCCACGTACACAGGAGCCTTTGTGGCACTGGTTAGAGCCAGGGACAATGATGCTACAGAAATCAACAACCGGGTGATATACCAAATTGAAAACGGCAGCAGAGGAGCCTTCTTAATAAGAACGATCTTAATCAATAATACTGACCCTAAACAATACGCTGGAAATATTACCGTTGATCCAACATTTGCACTGGACTACGACAAAGGACCGAAAATTTACATTTTAGGGATCATTGCCTCGGATTTGGGAGTCCCACCCAAATCAGCCTATACAAATGTCCATGTGACTGTATTGGATATGAATGATGAACCTCCTGTGCTAGATCAAATTTCAATGAGGGACCTGGATGTCATGGAAAATTATACCATGGTTGGAATAGTGAGAGACATTACTGCCAGTGATGTTGATACCAATCACTCACTGATTTATCGAGTGGTTTCAGTGGGCTGTAAGAAACGCAATATCGCTGATAAGTTACCCGATCCGCCATGCCAGTATTGGTTTGGGCTCTATAACAATGGCTCACTCTATGTCAACAAATCTTCAGTTATTGATTACGAGGAATATGATGAAGTGCTCATTACAATTCGTGTTATTGACCTTTACACTGAAAAGAATAATCAATATACTGATGGTAAGCTTGTCTTCTATGCTGTATTGTTATTTTGTTGTATTAACATGGTTACTACACCCTTCTTAGTTTTCAGAAGGTGTTCTTTATGTCAATTTGTTCTCAAAGAGAAGGAACAATTACACTGGGCCATGTGCAGACGTGGCGTCAAAGGACGAGAAGCCGAAGCGAAGAAGTGGAAGCCAAATAACTGAACAGAAACGACGCCAAAAAGCCAAATAACCGAAAGTGTACCAAATCACCGAAAGTGCGCATCGTCAAAAAGCCAACTCACCGAACGGACGCAATGCTGAAAAACCAAATAACGGACATGATGTCGCCGGGGAGCGAGACTTGTCAGCGATTGGTCCAGACCCCCACGTCCATCACATCACTAGCCGGGGGAGACGGGAGGGTGGGGGTCATTTTCTCCACCCAAGACCGCCCGGGGCTGGAGGGTGATTGGGCACTCTGAACCTGAGCACCAAGGTGTAAGCGGCCGAAGGAGCGCATCCCTTGGGACAGCCCCCACTGTCCCCCCGGGACAGGCCACACTCTCTCCCCCCCGGGGTCAGAGCTGTCCCAAGGGATGCGCTCCTTCCAAGCCCTCTCCTTGACTACCCCATGGGCCGCCTGTCCCTGCGGCTGGGGGGGGGGGGGGGGGGGGTAGTGGTGTAAATCACCTGGTGTCGGGGGTTGAATCACCCAATCATCCCGTATGTGGGTCAGGGTCCGGGAGTCGTGTGGGGGGGGGGGGGGGGGGGGGGCAGGGAGTGGGTGAATCACCCTGGGGTGGGGGTCGGGGTCCGGTGGCAGTGCATCACGGTCAGTGACTTTAGGTGGGCGGAGGGACCAGTCTGTCCCCAACTTTGTTGCAGTTGACGGGGACATTGCCGGGCTTTCATCCACGTATGTGTGTGCGCTGCCGACCCACAGCCCGTTACAGTGTAGCTGCGGGACCAATCGCTGACAATTCCCGCCACCCGCGACATCATGGTTGTTATTTGGCTTTTTGGCATTGCGTCCGCTCGGTGAGTTCGCTTTTAGGAGTCCCGCCCGTTCGGTTAGTTGGCTTTTAGGCGTCCCGCCCATTCGTTTTATTGGCTTTTTGGCATTGCATCCGTTCGGTTATTTGGCTTTTCTGCGTTGTGTCCGTTTAGTAAGTTGGCTTTTTGGAGTGGCACCCTTTCGGTTATTTGGCTTTTCGGCATCGTACGCTTTCGGTTATTTGGCTTTTCGGCGTAGTTTCCATTCAATTACTTGGATTCAACTTTTTTGCTTTGGCTTCTCGTCCTTCGATGCCACGTTCGGGTACCCACTGGGTGGTATGGTGGCTCAGCGGTAGAGTCGCTGCCTTCCAGCATCAGAGACCCAGGTTTGATCCTGACCACAGGTACTGTTTGTGCAGAGTTTGTGCGTTCTCCCTGTATCCACATGGGTTTTCTTTAGGTGATTCAGTTTCTTCTCACACTCTAAAGATGTACAGGTTTGTAGGCAAATTGGTTTCGGCAAAATTGTACATGGTCACAGTGTGTAAGATAGAGCTAGTGTATGGGGATCGCTGGTGGGTGTGGACGGTGGGCTGAAGAGCTTGTTTCCGTGCTGTATCTCGAAACTAAACTGAACTAAACTAAACTATAGTTATGCACAATGATTTATTCTTTGTTCCTGCTTTGATGCAACTGAACTCATGATAAAGTGTAATATTAACCCTCAAATCCCTTTCTTGCATTACTGATGAAGCTGTAAATTCTCCATCCAGTAGGATAATCTTATGATTTTGCTATAATGTTGATTATTGTAACAATAGCATAATTCTTCTTCTTACGTATGGTGTGCACAGCCTAAAGTTGTAGGTCAAGGGTAGACATCCAGGCCAGGACAACATCAGTTACTGGGTGGATGGCTTTGATGCCACCACGGAAAAGCCTCAGTGGGCAGTCATTCACGATGTGTGTGATGGTCTGGTCTGGATGTCTGCAGTTGCAAGCAGGGCTGTCTTTCATCCCCCACTTATGCAGGTGATGGGCTGTTCTTTCATGGAGGGTGCGGATTCTGTTCAGGGTTAGCCATTGCTTGCGATGGAGGTCCAAACCCAGTGGTTTCACTGTGGCGTCTGTGATGACCTCGCCGTTTTTTAATGTTGGAATTGTTCCAGGCTCTGCCCCACTCAGTCTTGGACTCAAAGTCTCCGAGCACAATTAAGATCATAGTATCAGGCAGCAGACTGGCACCACTAGGAGAACTGCTCCCTCAAAATCTAATGACCTGGGCTCAATCCTGATCTCCGATGTTATCTGTGTTGAGTTTGACTGTTCTTCTTGTGATGGTATCGGTTTCCTCTGGGTTTACTTGTTTTCTCCCACATCTCAAAGATATGCAAATGAATAGGTTAATTGGTCACTAGAAATTGCTTCGAATGTGCAGGTGAATCGTGAATCTGGGAGAATCAATGGAAATTTGGAGAGATAAAAAGAAATATTAATGTAGGATTGCTGCAAATGAATGTTTGGCAGATGCAGATTTGGCGGCCCAAATGGCCTGGTTCTGTGTTGAAAGAGTCTATGATCTGCAATGGACATTTTCAATGGACATTGAGAATGATTGTGTTGACTCTATTCTGCATTAAAAGCCCAACTGACTGGGTTGTCTGGTCAGAAGCTAACGTTACATAAGTTCTGATCCAACACCAAGTATTGAGAGAATGTCTGGGCTTTAGAGATTCCAGCAGTACAATTTCTATTTTGAAATGTGAGTATAATTTAAAAAACAGGATCATGAACTTAATAGCTTTCTTAAAGTTGATTAAAAGTTGGATAAGAAAGTAAACTTGTCGTGGTGTCCAATTTTTAATAAACTGTGTTATAGTATTTTATAAGAGATTTGTATAGGAAAAAATGGCTGTGCATTGGTAATAGATGGAGTATAAAATGTGAAGGTTATTGATATGCAGAACATAGAAAACTGGTGCAGGAGGAGGCCATATGGCCCTTCGAGCCTGCACCGCAGGCATCAACATGGCTTAGATCAATTTTGTGTGCTGGAGACCAAAGATTTAATAAAGGGACTGGTTCAATAGGCATTTATAGATTTACAACTAAGGAAGAGAAATGGAAGGAAAATGCATGGATTGACAAATTAAATAAGGGATATATTGTGTGGATAATGATGATGCAAGAAAAAGTTGTTGAATTTGTGCAAACCTGACCAGAATAATCAGTTTTGTGACTTGGATTCTTCTGTCATTGATTGTTCGGAGAGTCTGAAGTCTATCAATAGTTGGTTGAAGCTGGCTGAACATTTGCGTTGAACAATTCTCATAGACAGCAAGCCAGCAAGTAAAACCAACAATTTTCAGTTTTCATTTAAACCATTTTATGGCACAAGAAAGAAAGAGTGACATGGACTCATCAGATTAAGGCAAAAATTGAATTAACATGTAAAAATCTATATGATTAAAACTCAAATCTTGACCTCTTCCTGTTTGCACTGCATATTGATTTTAGAAAAAATGCTACCACTTACGGCTGTGATTTTTGGCCATCTTACTCAGAGGGTTTTTCCCCATCGATTAAAAATAAAAGACTTATTAATGTTTCAAAAATGTTGAGATTCTCTCTCCTGTCAATCATGCCATGAAGGCCATGCCCCTTCCGGTGGGAGGGGGAGAGACTATAAATCCCGGAGGTGTGGACTGCCTCAGTCTCTACTAGATGGGGGGAGCGAGAGGTCACAACTCTCAGTCTGAGCTGTGAATAACACTGACCACATGTCTACTAAACTGGGAGTGGTTTTACTGACCTGTGAGTTCCCATTAATGTAGTTTGAAAATGCCAAAGTGGTTTGGTTTGAAAATGCAAAATGGTTTGGTTTGAAAATGCAAAAGTGGTTTGGTTTGAAAATGCAAAAGTGGTGTGGCCTTTGCCTCATTGAAAAGTGGTGTGGCCTTTGCCTTATTGAAAAGTGGCGTGGCCTTTGCCTTATTGAAAAGTGGCGTTGCCTTCTATATAATTAAAAGTCTAATCTTGACCACTTCTTGTTTGCACTGCATATTGATTTTAGAAAAAACGCTACCACGTACGGCTGCGATTTTTGGCCATCTTACTCAGAGTCCCTCTCCGCTCATCAGTTTCCCATCGATGCAAATTAAAAGAGTTCTTAGTATTTAAAAAATGGTATGAAACTACATGAAATGGTATGAAACTACATTTGAATTTGGTGGCCATGCACCCTGCTAGAAATGGAATTTCAAGGAATAGCCGTGTCAACTGCTAGCCCACCAGCCGTGAGTTAGTGTGCTGCCAGCACACCAGGCTTGAGTGACTGAGCTGCCAGCCCAATAATCCATTTGGCCCACAATCTCCATACTAGCCCTCTGGAAACCAGTCCCTTCAGCCCACAACACCAATACTAGTGCTCCAGAATGCCCCCCCCCCCCCCCCCCCCCCCCCACTGGCCACCAATTGGAATTGGCGGAGAGGCGGGATATTACATTGGGGAGGTGGGATATTGCATTTGGTCTAGTCTAAAATAAAATCTTTATGATATTAAAATGCATGCTGTTAAACTGAGAATTTTTCATCCCCAGAGCTGGACTGTAAGTTTTACTGTATTTATCTAAGGACATTACTATCTACACATACATGTAAATGTGGCTTAGTGTGCATTAAATCTCAATTACACTTTAAATTAAAAAAGTAAAATTTTAAAGACATTTCCAGTGCAAACAGTATCATGAATTCCAATAGAAGCCCAGATTTATTAAGCGTTTGCTTAGGATCCCTATGAATCAATGTATCCCATGGCAGAGGAGAGATTCACTGACAACTGCTGCTAGATTTCTACATTGAACTGTTAAGGGAATCTAAACCATCATTACAATGGCAAAATCCGAGCAAATTAACTGACACTAATTCAGAATTACATAATTCATAATTTTACGACAATTCATATTTGAATTACCCAATCGCTGTTTGGGACATGGAGCAAGTACACAGAAGTGGTTTGGAATGGTATCTTGTTTGATATGAAAGACAGTCTGTAAGGATTATTGTCAGTGTTGCAGTTATCCTATTGCAGACATGTGTAATATCATCTTTATACAGTTTACTTGGTATTGATTTTCCGATTTACCATACACTATCTCCTGACTGAAGAGACAGGCAGCCAGTCAGTTCCCTGGACTCTATCTATCCTCCTAATTGAACTTTTCCAACTGAGGTATTTAAGTTGCATCCTGTTATGTGCACAGGATATTCAACAACAAAAAAAGCTTCCTGTAAGGATTAGATAATTTGGAGCATAGGGTTCAAAATTGTAATTATTATTTTTTTAACCTTGATAGGTACACTTACCATCAACATTGTGGATGCGAATGACAACCCACCTGTGTTTCTTGCCTTTAAAAGCAAGTCTGGTAGGTCTCTAAACTGTACAATAACATTGCACAATGCAGTTAATTACGTGTAGAGCATTTGTATAAAGCCCTGGTTTCAAATATAACATGGATGTTGATTCATTCATTTTACTGCGATCTTAATAATTATAAAATGTTGTGATCAAAACTGAGACAGGGGATTTGCATAAAATAATGTTTCTTTTCCCCCATAATGATTTCCTATAACTCTGCTGAATTCTACAGAACATGTTAATTACAACCATATGCCAGTGGTACAAGTGTAGCAATGACAGGAACATAATGCACAGCTTGTTCTTATTCTGGAGAATAATTTTGCTGGCAAAATATTACAATATAAGATGATAGTTTTTTACCATCTTTCTCTGCCATTTCTTTTCTTTGGCTGCAAACGTGAGGCAAGGTTGTTGAATAATTATCACATTAGCTGAAGGTGAAAAGGTTGCAGTAAGAGGTCATAGCCAATTAAAAAATATGCTCAATTTTCTCTTCCTTTGTAGTAAATCAAAAGGAAAATTGAGTTTATAACAGGCAGGCCATCTACTTATACTGCTTTTCCTTTCCCAAGTGTAAATTGTATCCTTTCTCTTCCATGCTGCAAGAGGACTGGCAATTATTATGTTATCAGCTATATTTGTGGGCAATTTTGATGCAAAATTCTCCTTCCATTCTTGATTGCCCTGAATGCACTTAAAGTCAAACACACACGGTATGGATGGGCAGATGACTAGGTGCTATCTGCTTGTTGATCGCCCAGAAGTCATATCAGACTACATTGTCAACACCATACACTCAGTCTACAACAACCATCTTGAACTGTGCAAGAAGGACCTGCAGATGCTGGTTTACACCAAAAATGTGCACAAAATGCTGGAGTAGCTCAGTGGAAATGGGTAACGTTTCAGGTCGAGACCTTTCTACAGATCATCTTGAGCTTGCTGTTGTGTGTCATTTTAACTCCCTTTCCCATTCCTACACTGACCTATCTGTCCTTGGCCTTCTCCACTGCCACAGTGGGACCAAACTTGAAGAACAACACCTTATCTTCTGCTTGGGCAGCCGATAGCCTATTAGTTTGAACATTGAATTTTCTCATTTCAGTAACAGACTCCCACTGTGTTCCTTTCCCATTGCCAGTCCACCCAGTGTCTCTCCCCTCTTTTTAATCTTATTTATCCCCCTCCCCCACCCTGATTACCTCAACTCCCCCACTTGGTTCCATCCGATCATCACCCACACAGCCATCAACTTGGATTTCTTTTCCCTCCATTCATCTCTACTGTCCCCACCTAGATCTGATTCCATCTGTCCATGATACCTCCCTTATCTGATTTCACCATCAACTACCGGCCTCTGTCTCACCTCTTGCTTCTAAATACTGGTTATCTTCCATCTACACTCTTAGTCCCGATGGCCGATATTTCTCAGCCTGATATACCGACTATCTCTTTGCCTTTGCAGATGCGTGACCTGCTGATTTCCTCCAGCAATTTGTTTTTAACTTCATATCTGATCCGTGTGACTTGGACTGGAACAGATATGAAGTGATAAACAAACTGGGAGGCTTACAGGGTGAATTGATCACACTTGAAGTTCTATGATGCCAATCTTTGAGATGTAGCATTTTCTTTTTCATTTCAGTTATCGTGGCCGAATTAGCAACAATTTCTGCTGAAGTAACAACAGTTCAGGTCTGTCAAAACTAATGTGTGCGTTTGTTAAATTTCACTGACTTGTTGAGTTCTTGTTAGTATCTGTTAGTCTGGAGGTGATACAGCACTAGAAGCGGAAAATCCAGACGGAAACTGCTGCTGTTTTAGAATTATTTTGTATCCTGACACAAGATATTTCCTTTTGTAGAAGAATTGTTCTGCACACCACCAGACAGGCCCTTCCAAATGTGTACTCCAATCAAATCTATACCTCTTTACGTTTAATTTGTTAAAAAGGCAAAAAGACAACGCTGAAAATCTTTAATATTGATAGCACAATGATAAATTTATTCTCAGTGATATAATGATCTTAACAGGGAATGTTTTTTGCAGAGAGTTCTGTTTTCACATTGGAGATCATATATACAAGTTTATACAAGTAATTTAATCAATTTCAAATATCTATTTCCAATGGGGAAACTGAAATGAAAATCTGAAGCTATTACTAGGTTATTTTTGTACCACTCAGATGGTATGAACTCCAAATGTTGTATTTCACAGTTGTGCAGAGGTAAAGTTGTTGTCTTACAGCACCAGAGACCCGGGTTCGATTCTGACTATGGGTGCTGTCTGTACGGAGTTTGCACGTTCCCCCTGTGATGGCGTGGGTTTTCTTTGGGTGCTCCAGTTTCCTCCCACACTCCAAAGACGTATAGGTTTGTAGATTAATTGGCTTTGGTAAAGTTATAAATTGTCCTTCATGTGTAGGATAGTGCTAGTGTACGGGGCGAACGTTGATCTGTTCACTCAGTAAATGAACAATCTCTTTCTGTGCTGCATCTCTGAAGTCAAAAGTTCAGTGAGCTTAAGTTTAATTTTGCAATGATTTCAGATTTTTCTTTTGCCTACTGCAGACAAAGGTTTAAATTTGATTACAACATTTGTTGAATTATGGATATATACAGCCAGAAAGTGTTGCCTTTTTTTTAACATTGCTCATGTGCAAATTGGTTCTTTACTGGAGGCCAAAATCTGATTTCACACCTTCCTGGAAATCAATCAGGCACTTCCTGTAGCAGACGGTATTTGTGGAATCAGTTGCTTTCCATATTGGATGCACACTAAATTATGTTTTTGCCCTGGAACAATACTTGTTTAGGTAATTAATTGGTGAAATTGGTTTACGTAACACTAATGCTGTTGTACACGCTCAATCCAATTCAATGTTAATAATTTTGTTTGCTGTGCAGCAGTGTGTTATAAAGTGATCCACCCCTGCACTGGTCACAACCTGGCACTGGAAGCTAATTTGAGTAAGTGCCCTCCAACTTACTTACCAGCTCTCCTCTGCTTCCATCATCTACAATCTTCCAAGCCTCAGCCTCCTTCACCTCACGATCCCTTCTGATTCCCTGGCTCAGATATCTCTACCGTGGGCAGCACAGTGGCGCAGCGGTAGAGTTGTTTACAGCACTTGCAGCGCCGGAGACCCAGGTTTGATCCGTACTACAGGTTCTGTCTGTACAGAGTTTGTACGTTCTCCCCGTGACCGCGTGGGTTTTCTCCGAGATCTTCGGTTAATTCCCACACTCCAAACACATATAGATTTGTAGGACAATTGGCTTGGTGTATGTAAAATTGTTCCTAGTGTGTGTAAGGTAGTGCTAATGTGCTGGGATCGCTGGTTGATGCGGACTCGGTGGGCTGAAGGGGCTGATTCACTGCTGTATCTCTAAACAAAACTAAACCAAAATCCTTTTAAGATCACTAAGTGCAGGCCTCGGACTCATTGATATGTCTTCACCTGCTTCCCAATCGCGGGCAATACCTTCTGGCCTAAAAATCCATTGGCTCACATGGAGGTATGTAAATAGTGTGCTATCATTATTAAAGATTTTTTGTGTGGTCTTTTTACCTTTTTAATAAATTAAATGTAAACAGATGTAGATTGGATTGGAGTAAACAGTTGGAAGGGCATCAGTGTTCAAGAAGAAGGGTTTTTGGGGTTTCGGCACTGAGTGTTCAAGAAGAAGGGTTTCGGCCTAAACGTCACCTATTTCCTTCGCTCCATAGATGCTGCTGCACCCGCTGAGTTTCTCCATTTTTGTGTACCAGTCGGAAGGGCCTGTCTGATGGTGTGCAGATCAGGCACTGTTAAATATTCTACGAAAGGAAATGCCCCGTATCAACAAACAATTTAGTCATGGATTGCCACTTATAATTTCACTGGCACTCTGGGCCAAAGGTGTTGGAAGTTCCTGAATCAGTCTGACATGAGGAAGGAATTCTCCCTCTTGTGCAACACCTGGTACTGTAGCCGTGTCCAAGGTGATTGTTGTTGGAATGAACTGCAGATGCTGGTTTAAACCGGAGATCATATATACATGTTACAATTTAATCAATGGGAAAACTGAAAGAAAACTGAAAGTTTAAGAATAAGGAGTAAGCCATTTACAACGAGACGAGGAAACACTTTTTCTCACAGAGAGTGGTGAGTTTGTGGAATTCTCTGCCTCAAAGGGCGGAGGAGGCAGGTTCTCTGGATGCTTTCAAGAGAGAGCTAGATAGGGCTCTTATAAACAGCGCAGTCAGGGGATATGGGGAGAAGGCAGGAACGGGGTACTGATTGGGGATGATCAGCCATGAGCACATTGAATGGAGGTGCTGGCTCGAAGGGCCGAATGGCCTACTCCTGCACCTATTGTCTATTGTCTCTTGTCTATTAAAATCTGAAGCTATTTCTAGATTAGCATTTCTAGACTACCTGGCTAGCCACAAGAGACCGAGGCTCTTCCTCATGTTAGACTGATGCAGGAACCTTTGACACCTTTGGCCTAGGGTGCCACTGAATTTGCAAGTGGCAGTCCATGACTAACCTGTTTGTTGACACAAACTGCAGCAAACTATTTACATAGCTCCATGCGAGCCTCTGAATTTTTAGGACTTTGCCCACAAATTCACGTTTCTTGTAGGCCTATAATAATTTGAAAATTACCTGCTTCAATTTAATTTCAGTTATTTCAATTTAAAATAACTTTAAATTAACATAAAGGGCCCTCTGTCCATGAAAATGATTTCATACGCAGGTTTAAAACATTGCTGTGACACACCTGATTACGTTGAGTAGCAATTACAGTAATTCAGAAAAAAAGATACAAGTATTCAAAGTTTAAAAAAAATGGAAATCTTAAGTATTGACATACCAGTCTATAAAATACAAATTATGTGTTTGTCATGGTTAATCTCAAGGCAAGATGCTTAAAGCATTTCATTCAATCAAATGCATTTTGAGAGGGAGAGATGGAGCATAATTATCAATGGTAGTAAAGCTTCAAATTGTCATAATTCACATATACTAATGTTATTCCATGTATCTTAGTCATTAATTTTAATCAATGAATGTCAGTGTAAAATAGCACCCATGAGCATATTGTATAAATATGTTAAGTATAGATATGCTTCAGTGTTTGAATGCTCTTTCTCATGGTGGGCTCAAATCTTGTAATATTTAATCAAATAAGAATATGAATTAAATGAGAATACGTTAGTTGCACTGAAGGGCTTTCCTCAGATTTCCAAATGTGTCTTCGTGCACTTTCTTTCTGATGTCTTCCTGCCCCAACTGATCTCTGAATTTGGTAGACAAAAATGCTGGAGAAACTCAGCGGGTGAGGCAGCAACTATGGAGTGAAGGAATAGGTGACGTTTCAGGTTGAGACCCTTCTTCAGACTGATGTGGGGGTGGTGGGTGGGGGGCAGGAAGAAGAAAGGAAGAGGTGGAGACAGTAGGCTGAGGGAGAGCTTGGAAGGGGAGGGGAAGGAGGGAGAAAGCAAGGACTACCTGAAATTGGAGGTCAATGTTCATATCGCTGGGGTGTAAACTACCCAAGTGACATATGAGGTGCTGCTTCTCCAATTTGCGGTGGGACTCACTCTGACCATGGAGGAGGCCCAGGACAGAAAGGTCAGATATGGAATGGGAGGGGGGGGAGTTGAAGTGCTGAGCCACTGGGAGATCAAGTTGGTTAATGCGGACATCAAGCCAATTTTGTGATGTTTATAGCTGATGCATAAATGTGAACCTAACGCTGGTACAGCATTGAAAGGCCACTGGAGCTGGCATTAAAATTAATTAAAATTAATTTGGGTTATAAATTAGCTGCTAATTAATTCAAAGTTTCTCTTGACAGGCAGCTGACAATGATACTGGAAAAAATGGCGAAATTAATTTTGTTGTAACCCATGTTCTATTCATTTATTCGGATGGCCGACCAAGCATTGTATTGCCAGATGTATTTGAAGCATCGAGAGCGACCCTCATTGGTGATGAATACACAGCAACTATCAGGTAATGTAGAAACGAGGATCTGCAGAGGCTGATTCATATTAAAAGAGACACTAAGTGCTGCAGTAACTCAGCGGGTCAGGCAGCATCCCTTGAGATCATGGATAGGTGATGTTTCAGGTTTGCATGCTCTTTCAGACACTCAGACAAGTCTGAAGAAGGGTTCCGACCAAAAATGTCATCCATCCATGATCTCCAGGGATGCTGCCTGAACCGTTAAATTACTCCAGCACAGTGTAATTATCAGGTAATGTTTGAATTTCTTTACTGAGTTACTTTACAGCAACTATACCTAATGATAAAGATAGACACAAAATACTGGAATAACTCAGCGGGACAGGCAGCATCTCTGGAGAGAAGGAATGGGTGACGTTTCGGGTCGAGACCCTTCTTCAGGTTTCTTTGAATGTCTGGAAAAGCATCCCAACCTGCAAAATTATGCTAAACTGTAGTAATGCAACAGCAATCATCGAGAAATGTTCGAGAGAGTACAGGCCATCTTCCAGATATGAACCAGTCCACTCTAGATTTTCTGCTCTCGATTCTGACACTTTGAACCCCAATAAAGGTGGCCAGACATCCCCAGCTCCTTGCATTCAGCCTATCTTTGATCACAATGCTTTTCTGATGGGTAGTATTAACTGTAGCCAGAAGTGGTCAATTTTATATTGATTTGGATGTATCAAATGTGGTGACAAATATTCTTATCTCCGGGTGTTAAATGAGGGTTACGGAAGTAAAACAAATATTTTCTTAATTACTTCTTTAGGTTTGATTTGTTTATGACCCGCAGGCTCATAAATTCACAAGGGCTTTGAAATGTATTTCTTCAAATGTATTTATTTTTTGTCTCTGGCACCATTGCTGTCTGTATGGAAAGATATTGTATGAAAAGAGACCAGTTGGTCCATTGCCACTCTGTTACCTCTTCCAGAGAGATATTTAATTAGCCCCACTCCCATGCTCTGTCCCTGGAGCCTTGATTTTATTTTCCTTTGGAGTAAACCTAAATTTCGTTCCGAGAGTAAATTAAATAGGAACATTGCTTTGTTCAGGAATGGGCCCTTGTATACAGAGGTCAGGGACATGAGCTTTCTTTCTGCTGTTCAATGCTTTTTCATGAAGTAAACATTCAGAATAATGTACTGTTGTTTTGTAGAATTAAATCCTCACTGGACAAAACATTAAAGGGTCAATATAATGTAACCATAAAAGCAAAGGATAAAGGAGATCCCAGCTTAGATGCAACAAATTACTTAGATGTAAGTATTGTTAAGATGATTCATTTTACTATTTGTTTCTTTATATCAATATATGCTCTCACTGATGAACTAATGTACAGTGTTGCTCAGTTTGGTATAGACAGATAAAACACGATGCAATATGATGCAGCAACATGATGAATCTCTTTCCTATCAGTTCTAGTTTATGAAGTGTGATGTTGATGGGCTGATTCTCACACAACATAGATATTTCAGAATTGATTGTCTTGCTTTTCACTTTCCGCTTTGTAATGGGGTTGAAGCTGGGAATGAAGGAATATATAATGGGAGTTATGCATCAATCTGATGCCACTGTTTGAATTTTCACCCTTTATCACTTTTTGGATGATCTCATATTCTGCCTCCTAACTTCCAAAAAATGTATTCCTATTATACGGCTCATTGATATGTATTGGGTTGTTTCTCTTCAAAAGTCAAAACATACCTTTACAAACAAAGTAGTGTCTCTTGGGCAGTGGGCATCCTCTTTTAGCTCTGCCAGGGGAAGGTTACATGGAGGATACACACAGGTTCCTTTCCATACAGAATTAAAACACCCTTTATCTAATATCATTCAATACAGATACAGTCTATACAGATATCAAGCAAAATTTCAGTCTTATTATGTAAAGAAGGCAAAGGAAAATTGGCTTTTCTTATCAATTTGTACAGATGCACCAAATTTTGATGCATCACTGCTTGGTATGGTAATTGCTTTGCCCAAGACCACAAGAAATTGTAAATAGTTGTGAACACAGCCCAGTCCATCACACAAACCAGTCTCCCACTCCCATCAACTCCATCTACACATCACACTGCCTTGGGAAAGCAGGCAAAGTAATCAAAGACCACTCACTGGTACACAAAATTGCTGGAGAAACTCAGCGGGTGCAGCAGCATCTATGGAGCGAAGGAAATAGGCGACGTTTCGGGCCGAAACGGCACCTATTTCCTTCGCTCCATAGATGCTGCTGCACCCGCTGAGTTTCTCCAGCAATTTTGTGTACCTTCGATTTTCCAGCATCTGCAGTTCCTTCTTGAACACAAAGGCCACTCACTCCTTGGTCATTCTCCTCTCCCGATGAGCAGAAGATTCAAAAGCTTAAAAGCAATTACTACCAAATTCAAGAGCAGCGGCTTCCCCGCTGTTATCAGACTCGTGAACAGACCTCTCATATGCTTAGGATGAATTCCCAATACTTCCTCGTGGCCCTTGCACTTTTTTAAAATCTGCACTTTCTCTTTCGTTCTAACATTATATTCTGCTCTCTGTATATTTTCCCTTTTGCACTACCTAATGAGCTCATGTTTGGTATGATTTGCCTGTATAGCAAACAAAACAACGTTCTTCACTGTATCTTAGTACATGTGACAATAATAAAACAATAGTAAAAGGCATACAAATGCCAAACTGCTAAATTCATGTTATCGCATAAAGCCTTTTTATTTCCACCTGCATGGGCATCTAAGCCATCTCTAATTGCTCTTTTTTAGGCTTCTGAAGTTTTCCCAGGCCTTGTTGCATTGTATTATAACTGAGTTTTCTAGACCTAGTGCTTTGAGAAACTGCTAAACAAAGTTTCTGCGAGAAATCCAGACTATTTACTTCTGTGATTGGACCCTGGAAGGACCGAAGTCCGTCACGTGTGCCAGCCCCCCCACCCCCATCGACTCCATGTACAACATGCTTCCTCATGAGAGTAGCCAAGGTAATCACAGTCCACTCATTTGGGAGAGCACATCAGGCCAGGCACCATCACTGATGATAGTGCGGCACTCCCTGTTGAACAATGCAATGACATCTGTCCCTTCAGACTCGAGTGTGTCTCTTCCCATGGTCACTGTTACAGGAGTAAGATCACACAAGGTTCAATAAATGCACAATGATAAGTGCACCTAATGATACACTTTAAGAAGATCCCAGGGTAAAATTGTTGACCTTGCTCTGGAAGCCTCTTTGGTACTATAACAATTTCTAAGTACTTATGTTCCCCTCATGCCCCAGATTAAACTTTGTTATTCATCACTAAAAACAGTTTTCCAGTGGTGGATGTAAATAGTGTTGATGTTCTGCTTTAAACAACACAAAATGTGATCAAGGAAAGTTTAGGTTTGCTCGTCGTGGTTTGTGCTTAGGTGGTGATGCTGATGGTGATGTTTGACAAGCTCTGGAGAGTATTACAGTTCTGGCTCTAATCCAGAGGAAAGGATGTAAATTTTCATCTTGCCCCTTGCAAAGGAGTATTTTATTTTCCCGTTCTGGACTTTTAGTTTTTACTTTCAGAGATACAGCGCGGAAACAAGCCCTTCAGCCCACCAAGTCCACACCGACCAACGATTCCCGCTCATTCTACAGTAGGGACAAGTTTTACATTTATACCATGCCAATTAACCTACCAAACTGTACATCTTTGGAGTGTGGGAGAAAACTAAAGTTGTCGGAGAAAACCCACACAGGTCACTGGGAGACTGTACAAACTCCGTACAGACAAGCACCCATAGCCAGCATCGAACCCGTGTCTGCCGCTGTAAGCGCTGTAACTATACCACCGCGCCACCGTGCTGCCCTGATCTTCTTGAGGATGACTCAATCATAATATTTGGACAGTATTCTCTTCTGTGGGAAGGAGGAAGAAAATTGAGAAGGATATTTGCATTTCCCATTGCCATTAGTTTTATTCCTTGCTCGATATGAAGACAGTGAATGTAGACTGACCTGCAAAAGACAGCATCATTGCAGTATAAGAATGGAAGATGATACAAAAGAAGAAGAAATTATCATCATTGGCAATACAGTTTATAATGCATGTTTTAACACTTCTTTTACAGTTAATTACAGTGGACGAGACTTTCAAGGCACGATTAGAATTTCAGGTGACAACTGAGGACGTTCAAAGAAATTTGAATAACATAGCCATGTAAGTTCCCAAACTGACTTACTTGTTACACTGCATCTGTAATGTATTATACTTTTTGCTTATGGTTGTTTAAGTATATTTTTAATCATTTTTACAGTATTCTTCGCAAAGCTACACAGTCAGATCCACGTGTGGTAAGCATAACTGGTGTTGGCAATGGACGTGTTCAATCATTAACCAGGTTAGACATTAATATTCCTATACTACTTGATGGAAGCAATGCAGATATATACAGTAGTAATTAATGTATTAAGATGGAGATAAGTTAAAACAACAACAACCAGACAGTTGAATTTTAATTGAACCCTTTCAGTGAATACCTCAAAAACAACACATATCTGTGCAGATATGTGATGCAAGTTATTTGAGATTTTGGATTGTGTAATGTTTAATTTACAATGCATTTTCAAAATAAACATTGCAAACAGTGTGAAATGCATCATTGCAATCAAGTTGATGTGCTAAGAACGTAATTTAAATCACCTCACGTCATGGACCAAAAGCCAGAAGCAGTATTAGGCCATCCGGCTCATTGAGTCTGCTCTGCCATTCGATCATTGCTGATCTATTTCCCCCTCTCAACCCCATTTTCCTGCCTTCTTTCCATAATCTTTAACACCCTTTACTAATCAAGAACCTATCAATCTCCGCTTTAAAAATACCCAATTAATTGATGGATTAAATATGCTTGTGGTCTCCACTCATCTGTACTTAAATGGTTGGGGTACAATGGGCCAACCTCAATCTGACATTGAGAAACATTTAAGAGCTATTAAAAATGAAGCAGAAAATAAAAAAAACATTATTATTATTGTTGAAATAAAAAAAGAAACTAGAAACATATGAACCACTTATAGATAATTAAAGCATTAAAGTAAAAGTAAATAATGTTCCCCTTTCCCTTTGCCTCTGCCATCTTTAATCCTAAATCATCCTGTTTCACCTGGTAAATGATCTTAAAAGTGATTTCCCAGTGTAATGCTGAGGAATCTCTGCCTTCATCTCTGGACTCTGTAGGGAGTTCAGCCGTGAAGCAAAGTGACAGATTTGGCCTGCTGAACCTGTCAGTAAATCAAAGACATTTTACAGCATGAACATGAAAATCTCTGGATTTCTAACATTTAAACAACTAAACGCTGCTTCAGCCAGCAAATGCAGATCCATTGTGTTTTTAAGGAGGGCTGAGATTGTCAAAATGAACTTATCTCTCATGTTTCTCTCTTAGAAATGTAGCCAGATCCATTATGGAGGTTTACTTCATATATAACAACGGAACAGCTATAGCACCCAACAACCTTAACGGGTATGTCTTATGTCTATCATTTATGTTGTATATGCCTTCAAAAAACATCTGTGTAAAAGCACAAGATGTAGTCAAGCTCATACTCTGATTTAGGACTATTCTGGTAGCAAAATGTGATTATAGAACTATAGATTACTTCATAATTTGTCATATACATTTACACAGCATCAATCTCCACTGTACAATCACAGACCCTTCAGTCCACCAAGACCAAGCTAACCATTGAACAGCTTTTTTATAATAATCTCATTTTATTCTTCACCTATTTCCTTCTCTCCCTGGATTCTACCACTAACCTATCCATTCGCCAATGATTAGGATCTATTTGCATGGCCAAGACAGGACAGTAAATAGTGGAGGTGTCATAGAACAGAGGGACCCTGGGGTGAAGGTACATAGTTCCATGAAAGTGGTAACACAGGGTGACAGGTAGATGAAGAAGGCAGTTGCCACCCTGTCCTTGAGTACATTAATTGGGATGTCATGTTACACCTTACAAGATACATAGAAACATAGAAACTTAGAAATTAGGTGCAGGAGTAGGCCATTCGGCCCTTCGAGCCTGCACCGCCATTCAATATGATCATGGCTGATCATCCAACTCAGTATCCCGTACCTGCCTTCTCTCCATACCCCCTGATCCCCTTAGCCACAAGGGCCACATCTAACTCCCTCTTAAATATAGCCAATGAACTGGCCTCAACTACCCTCTGTGGCAGAGAGTTCCAGAGATTCACCACTCTCTGCGTGAAAAAGTATCTCGGTTTTAAAGGATTTCCCCTTTACTGGTAAGGCTACATTTGGAGTACTGTTTTATACTGGTTGCCCTGCTATAGAAAATATGTCAATATACTAGAAATGGTGTAGACAGACAGGAAGCAGCATGTGGGGCTGGGGAAGCACATCTCAGACCCGCAAACCCTCAGCATAGGAGCTCTGCAAGACTGCGTACTCTCCCTTCTTCTTTACTCTCTCTCTACACCAACAATTGCACCTCCCCAGACTCCTCTGTCAAGCTTCCCAAGTTTGCTGACGACACAACCCTGATTGGACTGATCCAGGATGGGGAGGAATCTGCCAACAGACAGGAAGTGACACAGCTGGTGTCCTGGTGCCATCGCAACAACCTGCAGCTCAATGCTCTTAAGATAGTGGAATTGAGAGTAGACTTTAGGAGAGCTCCCCCTCCCCTCACCCCACTCACCATCAACAACATCACAGTCACATCTGTGCAGTATTTTAAGTTCCTGGGAACCATCATCTCCAAGGACCTTAAATGGGGGGGGGGGGGGGGTGTGGGGTGGGGCGGTACCATCGACTCCACAGTCAAAAAGGCACAACAGAGGATGTATATAGATCGAATGATGCGCTGCAGCCTCCGGATGTCATGCTTGAGCCAAACCAGAACATGATGGAGAAGGTGAGGACAGACTCTATGATTGCAGTATAAAATTGGACCATCATTGCCTGTGGCAGATTGTGTTTTCTCAGTTGCCGTGGGAGGTACATCCTCTGTCGGGCCTTTTTGACAGTGGAGTCAACAGGTGGCCTCCCATTTAAGGTCCCTGGGGATGATGATTCCAAGGAACTTAAATGACTGCAAAATGCAGGGGGTCCAGCAGGGGGTTTGTGATAGCCAACACAAGTCAAGTCAAGAGTCAAGAGTGTTTTATTGTCATATGTCCCAGACGGGACAATGAAATTCTTACTTGCTGCAGCACAATAGAATATGTGAATATGTAAACATTGTATATAACGGGGAAAAAAAAGAAAAAGTTCAATAAATAACAAATATAGTGCAAATAACAAATAATAATATAGTATTTTGCAGTTCATAGCTTATTCAATGTGATTAATAGCCTGATGGCTGTGGGGAAGCAGCTGTTCCTGAACCTGGATGTTACAGTCTTCAGGCTCCTGTACCTTCTTCCTGATGGCAGTGGTGAGATAAGTGTGTGGTCAAGATGGTGGGGTCCTTGATGATTTTGGCTGCCTTTTTGAGGCAGCAACTACAATAGATCCCTTCGACAGTGGGGAGGTCAAAGCTGGTGATGGACTGGACAGTGGTCACAACTTTTTGTAGTCTATTTTGTTCCTGGACGTTCAAGTTACCGAACCAGGCCATGATGCAACCAGTCAGAATTCTACAGTGTACCTGTGGAAGTTCAGGAAAATCCTCTTCTGCATGCCAAATCTCCATAATCTTCTCAGGAAGTAGAGTCGCTGATGTTCCTTCTTTACAATTGCAAAGGTTTATTTTTTAGTTGTGTATATGTTGGGGAGGGGGTGGGGAGGGAAACTTTAAACTTTTTTATCTCTTCCTTGAACGGAGACGCGACCTTATCCTTGTCGTGTCTCCGTTTGCTGGGGCCTAACCTCGTGGAGCCTCGGAGGCCTCACTGGCTGGCGTGGAGGCTGTGGTGGCGAGGCGGCGGCTACCCGACTGCGGAGTCTCGGAGGCCTCGGCCGCAGGACCTGTGGACGGTAAAATTGGGAGCTCGCAGGTCCCTGGTGGGAGACCGATTTCCGAGAGCTCCCACAATGGCAACTTCGCCAGCCCTGAATCGAGGGGTTTGAAACGGCCCGTCGCAGGGCCTTACATCGCCCGGTGTGGCTTAATCGGCCGCAGAACTTACCAACGCCCGCCGGGGGCTTTAACATCAGGAGCCTCGATCGCCTCGATGCAGGAGAAGAATAAAGAACAGGGAAGAGATAAAACTTTTGCCTTCCATCACAGTGAGAAGGTGTTTGGAGATTCACTGTGATGGATGTTTGTATGAAACTGTACTAATTATGTGTTATGTTTATTTTATTGTTATGACTGCAGGAACAACATTTTGTTCAAACCACTGTCTGTTTGAATGATAATAAATGCAATTTGTATTGTATTTGTTGTCCTGGGCTATTGTTAGTGATGGAGAAGTGGCCAGACTGATGTTGGACAGCAAGGAGGGGGTGGGTAGTGGACAAGGGCCCAGTCTTTGCAGACTGGAGTCAGGCTGGAAGTGGGTGTGAAGTGGTGATTAGGGAGGAGTTGGTGGGGGAGGGAAGGAGGGGGCACCGGAGTTATGTTTCTGTCTATTGAACCTGCAGTAGAACTCGTTCAGGTCATTGGTCAACTGACGATTGTCACTATGTAGAGTCACCATCACTATGACTCTGCTGTCCCGATTGTGAAAGAATAGAACATTTTCCTTGTAAGAATTATGAAATGCAAATGTTTCTGAGGAGACATTAAAGTTCAAAGTTATTGGAAATTGGGAGTTTGCAGAAGACACAATTGCAGAACACTAGCTTCCATTGTACCAGTTATGTGCTGAGTTTCTTTCACAGGTGGTATGTGTGAAGAGCACAACTGTTAAAGATTTAAGTGATGAGTGCAACTTCTTCAGGTTTATGCAGCAGGTGATCTTGCTCCACAGTGTAGAGCAAAGTGACTCACTTGAATACTAGCCACAATGAAATGAGAGCATGTCCCAGATAGAACAATTAAATTATTGCAGCAGCATAACAGAAAATGTTTATTTCTTGTATATATATATATGCATACATACACATTTTCTGTTATGCTGCTGCAAGTAAGAATTATATTTTCTGTTATGCTGCTGCAAGTACGAATTTATATATATTTATATACGTAAAACCAAACACACATAATAATAGTACAAAATGACAAAACCTAATCTTTTTGATTGGTTTTGACCAACTAAATCAAAATTTGCAGAAATTTCCAATGGTGATTGATTTATTCCAGGGCATGGTCAATTTATTGGTACATCTTCTAGCTGTATGTTTATAAAAACTAATGCAAGATATTGCAGGAGCTTGATTTGGGCTTCTATAATTTGCATTTGAAATTTGTCAATCATTTGCATGGATTATGCTGATTTTAATGTAGGTGAATTGGTGAAAAAACTAACTGAGTAAAGAGGGTATACACAAAATGCTGGAGTAACTCAGCGAGACAGGCAGCATCTCTGGAGAGAAGGAATGGGTGATGTTTTGGGTTGAGACCCTTCTTCAAACAAAGGGTCTCGACCTGAAACATCACCTATTCCTTGTCTCCTGAGATGTTGAAGGAATGGGTGACATTTCTGGTCGAGACCCTTTGTTTGAAGAAGGGTCTCGACCCGAAATGTCACCCATTCCCTCTCCAGAGATGCTGCCTGTCCCGCTGAGTTACTCCAGCATTTTGTGTCTATCTTAGGTTTAAACCAGCATCTGCAATTCCTTTCTACACATTGAGTAGAGAGGGCACTCACTTACAGTGACACACAGTGGCTTCCCACATAAGTATAGAAACATAGAAACATAGAAATTAGGTGCAGGAGTAGGCCATCCCTTCGAGCCTGCACCGCCATTCAATATGATCATGGCTGATCATCCAACTCAGTATCCCGTACCTGCCTTCTCTCCATACCCCCTGATCCCCTTAGCCACAAGGGCCACATCTAACTCCTCTTAAATATAGCCAATGAACTGGCCTCAACTACCCTCTGTGGCAGAGAGTTCCAGAGATTCACCACTCTCTGTGTGAAAAAAGTTCTTCTCATCTCGGTTTTAAAGGATTTCCCCTTTATCCTTAAGCTGTGACCCCTTGTCCTGGACTTCCCTAACATCGGGAACAATCTTCCTGCATCTAGCCTGTCCAACCCCTTAAGAATTTTGTAAGTTTCTATAAGATCCCCTCTCAATCTTCTAAATTCTAGAGCAGTATAACACCAAGTCTATCCAGTCTTTCTTCATAAGACAGTCCTGACATCCCAGGAATCAGTCTGGTGATGCTCTGCACTCCCTCTATAGCAATAATGTCCTTCCTCAGATTTGGAGACCAAAACTGTACGCAATACTCCAGGTGTGGTCTCACCAAGACCCTGTACAACTGCAGTAGAACCTCTCTGCTCCTATACTCAAATCCTTTTGCAAAGAAAGCTAACATACCATTCGCTTTCTTTACTGCCTGCTGCACCTGTATGCCTACCTTCAATGACTGGTGTACCATGACACCCAGGTCTCGCTGCATCTCCCCCTTTCCCAATCGGCCACCATTTAGATAATAGTCTGCTTTCCTGTTTTTGCCACCAAAATGGATAACCTCACATTTATCCACATTATACTGCATCTGCCAAACATTTGCCCACTCACCCAGCCTATCCAAGTCACCCTGCAGTCTCCTAGCATCCTCCTCACAGCTAACACTGCCCCCCAGCTTAGTGTCATCCGCAAACTTGGAGATATTGCCTTCAATTCCCTCATCCAGATCATTAATATATATTGTAAATAGCTGGGGTCCCAGTACTGAGCCTTGGGGTACCCCACTAGTCACTGCCTGCCATTGTGAAAAGGACCCGTTTACTCCTACTCTTTGCTTCCTGTTTGCCAGCCAGTTCTCTATCCACATCAATACTGAACCCCCAATGCCTTGTGCTTTAAGTTTGTATACTAATCTCTTATGTGGGACCTTGTCGAAAGCCTTCTGGAAGTCCAGATACACCACATCCACTGGTTCTCCCCTATCAACGCTACTAGTTACATCCTCAAAAAATTCTATAAGATTCGTCAGACATGATTTACCTTTCGTAAATCCATGCTGACTTTGTCCAATGATTTCACCACTTTCCAAATGTGCTGCTATCCCATCTTTAATAACTGACTCTAGCAGTTTCCCCACTACCGATGTTAGACTAAGTGGTCTGTAATTCCCCATTTTCTCTCTCCCTCCCTTCTTAAAAAGTGGGGTTACGTATGTCCCAAGGCACTCTGCATCCAATGTTGTCTGTGACATGTATTAGTGCAGCAGCTGTTTTGCACACTGTACAAACAGCAAATGAATAAATGAACAGTTAATTTGTTTTCAGTCATGTCATTTTAGAAAAGAATGTTAGCTTGACTGTTCAAAGAAATAATGGTGATCCTTCGAATAGCAAATCCGTGAATTTGCCAAGCAAGCAGATATTTACTTAATGTAATCTGTGACAGTGATATCCTGCTGTGTGATATTTTCAATACGCTGCTTAATTTTGTCACCCTAATGCTTTTTGAAAAATGTCTCTTTAACATCACAACAGATTTATTAAATTGTTTATTTAAATTGTATTAACTACGTGGCTGCGGAAAACAACTGGGAATATAAAAGCTGGAATAGATAATTTAGTCATTTGAGTCTGTAACGTTGTCAGTGCCAAACGTGGCGACACTTGTGTACTGCCTGGATGAAGTCTACTATACAATTTTACTGGGTTGTATGCAAAACAAAGTGTTTCGCTGTACCTGTGTACATGTGACAATAAAGTATGATTGAATCTTTGAATAATCCTTTGAGCCTATTCCATCATGTTCATGTGGGATCTAAATCCACAAACCCATTTTTTACCTCCTATAACACCATCATTTGATTTTTAAAAATCACCTTTTTAGGCTGAAAAGCCTTCTTTGTGTAATACGTTTCTGTGAATCTATGTCTCAATTTCAATTATGCCAGAATAATTTTCACAGCTCAAGTTATATTTGAGATTACTGTTTCGTACCACCGAGTTGAATGTCAAATTTGATTGCTCTGATTGTGATTTTCTCCTTTTCAGCATTCTCCAACATGATCCAGAGTCTGTAAATGAATTGATAGAGCTTGGTCTTCTGAATATTGTAAGTACACAAAAAGTTTGGAATCTAGATAAAGGCTAAGTTTTATATGTCGAGAAGCACTGCTGTAAAAATTAGACAGATTGTAAAAGTTGTATGAGGTGAGAAAAAACTTTTTCACCCAGAGTTGTGAATTTATGGATTTCCATGCCACAGAGGGCAGTGGAGGCCAAGTCACTGGATGGATTTAAGAGAGAGTTAGATAGAGCTATAGGGGCTAGTGGAGTCAAGGGATATGGGGAGAAGGCAGGCCCGGTTATTGATAGGGGACGATCAGCCATGATCACAATGTATGGCGGTGCTGGCTCAAAGGGTCGAATGGCCTCCTCCTGCACCTATTTTCTATGTTTCTATTTTCTATATTTCTATGTCTGAGTATTAAACTACTGGGAACCAATAAAATGGAAGAAACCAAATTTGAGTTTATTTTAAGTGAAGAAAAACACTGGTAGATGCAAGTTGTCTGACTATTGCACAGAACATTTTCTTTCTATTACCTTCTCTGGAACAGAAAATCAATCTGCTTGCACAATGAATGTTCAATTTTCTTTCTGTTCATCTTTTATGTCATCTTTCTGTTGCTGCTGAAAGTTTAAAAAAAACACTTCTTTTTTTCAATGGACAAACAACATCTGCTGGACATTTTTTTCTGCTTTTCTGAAAACTGTTCTCTCTCCCCGTTTCCTTTTATCTTTCTCTCGTGTTCATTCTGTACTAATAGTTTCTCTTGATTTGATTGGGGAGAAAGATTGAGAGAAACGTTAGGGGGGAGAGGGGGAGGAGAGGGGGTAGGGTGCAAAGAGGGGGGAAGGGCATGTCTTCCATACTCTCACCAGATTGAGGAAAAATGTTAACACTGTTGAAGATGGAGCATGATCTCAATAGGGTGGATTATGTTTGACAAAACCCTCGCCTTGCATTTATCCATCCCCTGGTCAAAATCAGGTAGATCATTACTTTAGTTCAGACTGGTTGTGCCACTAGATGCTTTTGGTTTCTACAGAGAATGGTGAGTTGTTTTATTTTCACTGCCCTCATCAAGGAAAATACTGGGAAATAGCAGTATCCATCAAGAGATTATACAATTGTGTGGGAGAGCAGAAAATCTGATCATTAGTCAATTGTGACCAAACTTACTTATCTATTGAAATATGCTGATTCAAAATCATAATTATGGTTTCTTTTGTAGCTGTCTAAAATTCCATTCCAATTATTTTACTTGTATCACATGATTAAAAAACCCATTAATGAATATCAATTGTATTTCTTATAAACTGCATTTTATTGAATTTTGTATGTTCCAGAAAGAAACAACCAAACCCATTAATGGTGAAAGTCTACTCATTGTTATCATTGGCGGATTGATAGCAGGTTTCGTTATTGTATTAGCCATCATGATAACCCTTCTGTTCTGTGTTCGCAAAAGGTATCTATACAAGCAACACGCGGAAAAGCAGTTTAAAAAATCTTTAATTAACGTTCCATATATAAGTTTTAAATTTGTCTTTCTCATTGGTCATGGATTCTGCTCAATGAATAGCTGAGCCTTGCGTTTGGAAAGTCCTAAGCTTGAACCTTGATTTTTGCAACAATGCTGTCACTTGTAATGATGGTGGAAGTATTATATTCAGAATCTTAGCCACTTTTGCATCTCAGGTCCAACTATTTTCTGCTTGATCATCTGTGGAAATGGTTAGAATTTCAACGTCCAATAAAAACCTGGAATTTTTATCAAAGCCTTAAATCTTTGATTGGAGGGTGTATTGCAGAGTTTGTTGCCTTATCCTTAAGATTCTATTCTGGAGAAGTTTAGTTTTTCCATCAAGATTTAACAACATGCATGGAACGTAATAGCAACATGGAGTATGTAGCATAATGTCACCGTAATGACACTGATGTCGCACAATGTCCGTGTCTCTCTTAATAAATCAGCATTGAGGAAGCAGCAACTAATAGCTTTCCCACTCTTCACTGTGGAAATATACCTTAAGGCTGCAGCCTGATCCCGCATAGGCTGGCACAGATTCTGGCTGAAGGATTTGTGGTAATTAGTCATTATTAACATATTACCATCGACAAAAGAGATTAATTTGTTAATAATAGTCAGAATAATGTTTGGATGATGTGAAGGGGTTCTAACTGGAATAAATTCATGTTTCTGCGCATTTGGTTGAAAGGAAACAATTTAGATTCCAGGACCTGTCAGAAATTACCTTGGAGCCCTTTATTCCTTACAAATGGCTGCCTGGATATTTTTACCAACATGAAGAGAAAATAATTATTTGTAGCGTGGCACTGCAGATGCTGGTTTAAACCAAAGACAGACACAAAATGCTTGAGTTACTCAGCAGGACAGGCAGCATCTCTGAAGAGAAGGAAGGTGTAACATTTCTGGTCGAGACCCTTCTTCAATCTGAAGAAGGGTGGCGTTTTGGGTCGAAGAAGGGTCTTCAGTCTGAAGAAGGGTCTTGACCCGAAACATCATCCATTCCTTCTCTCCAGTGCTGCTGCCTGGACCACTGAGTTACTCCAGCATTTTGTGTCTATCTTTGAAAATAATTGTTTTTCAGAAATATTCCATTTCAAATATGATTTTTGAACAAAATGAGCAGCATTTGATTTAGCATCAAATCCTTGCAAAAATATTTAAAATACAATCTCTCAATTCTAATTGTAGTACTGTTATGAGGATATTCGTTAGATCTATATATCACCTAGGTCACAACTCTTTATAAATGAAGCTGGTTTGCTTTCAATACAGAAGGCCGATACTAAAGAGTTACTTAAGACCTCTTGTATCCTGGGAAGCACAGATCCACCCTACATAATCTATCAATAACCTGTTACCTGCTTTGATCTTCCTCTGAATTTTGAAAATACTTCAATATTAGTATCATGTTTTGACAATTCTACAGGGAATCTCAGTTCCTGTAGCTATCAAAGCCACCAGTCACACTTACATTTAAAAAAACCACGTAGTTCTGCAAACCTCTGTCACTCAGTGTCATAAAGCAAGTTCCCCATACCACCACCTAGTCACTAGATATCAAGATTCAAGTGCTCATGTTTTTCTACTACACCTGCAAAGCTAAAACCAGAGTGAACAAAACTAATAATGAGCAAAAAACAAAATGCTGGAGGAACTCAGAAGACCTGACAGCATCTGTGAGGGAAAATTGTTTTTTTTTTTTTTAAATATTGGAAATCTTGAACAGGTCAGGATGCATCTGGGGAGTGAAAGTGATCCTTCTTCAGAAAGGATTGTATTGCCATATAACATATTTCACACTCATAAAGCAAAGGATGAAATATCGTGGGGAAAATCAATCTCACTTGTTTATGATATGCATATTGACATTTTTCTGCTGATAATATATTAATTATGTTGTGTACACCTTCCTGCAGTTACAAAAGAAAATTAAAATCAGCAACTGCAATGAACACAGCTAAAACAATTTCCTTTGATGCACTACAGAGTGGACCTGTAGTTCCTGGCACAAATAAATACACCATGGAAGGGTGAGTCAAGCAAAGTTGCAGAAAAATAGCTTTTAATTTAAAAGAGCATTTAAATTTATATATTATTCTAATTTAAAAAAACACGTAATTATATGTTATAATAGTAGAATTAATAAACTTTAGTGGTATCATTGGTATCATTTAAAAATTGGTATCATTTAAAAAATAAATTGGATAGGCATATGGATGAGAAGGGAATGGAGGGTTATGGTATGAGTGCAGGCAGGTGGGACTAAGGGGAAAAAAATTTGTTCGGCACGGACTTGTAGGGCCGAGATGGCCTGTTTCCGTGCTGTAATTGTTATATGGTTATATGGTTATATAGTGGCAAACAAATCTATAAATATAGCATTGAAGCCCTGATAGGATATACAAACCACGGATGCTGTTTGCTCTTTGGTACCACAATAAATATTGATGAATGACCCCGTTTTTGTTGTTCATCACTAGTTCCTGAGGTGGACCGTGACACTGTGATTCTTTTAGCATTGTGTAGATGTTGGGAAGCTTTGTCTGGAACTGCTGTAGGTGACTGCCATTGACAGATAACTAGATCACTGAGAATATTACAACCACCAAGTGTGGTCCTTGATCATTGGTTATTCTCCTATACTGTAATTGAACAGTGAGTGGCCATATCCCTTTAAATATATCAATCGTGTACTGCAAACAGCCAGGTTTAATATTGGCTGGCAAATGAAGGTAAGTACACAAAAGCAGTTCCCCCTTCCAGGGCAGCACAGCAGCACAGTGGTAGAGTTCTGCCTTACAATGCCATAGACCCAGGTTCGATCATAAGGTAAGGTAAGGTTCATTTATTGTCACATACACCAATTGGTGCCATGAAATTTCACTGGCCAGGTCAATCATATAATTTAAAAAAGCAACAGACCCAAAAATACATTTTAACATAAACATCCATCACAGTGACTCCCACACATTCTTCACTGGGATGGAAGGCGATCCTGACCTTGGGTGCTGTCTGTAAGGAATTTACGCGTTCTCCCAAGACTGTGTGGGTTTTCTCTGGTTTCCTCCCACACTCCAAAGATGTGCAGTTTATAGATTAGTTGGCTTCTGTAAATTGTGCCTCGTTGTGTAGGATGGAACTACTGTATGGGGTCGGCGTGGACTCTGATTTAATTTTACGATGATGTCCCGCTATGTTTCTTTGCTCTACAGAAGGAAATGTTTCCCCAGACCTAAAAATACTTTGAATCGTAAAGCATTACTGTCAGATAACCCCTCAAACTCTACAAATTCAATTGAATGCATGACTTTACTCTTTATTTTCACCCTATTGTAAAAAATAAAATGAATCACCTTCAAGGCCACTGCATCTGTCCTGAGCTGGAATGTGTAAATTCTTCAAATGAAACTTCAAACAAATGAGGTCAAGGCAAAATTCCTGTCAACGATCACTTCAATAGAAATTGTGCAAGACTAGAACAGTAAACTAACAAAGAAGGAGTTGTTGATTATTATTGCTAATATAAAAAAAGTGAAGTAAAGAAAATATCCAATTATTTTAATTGCTTGTTTTTTTAAATAATCCTGCATCTTTAGTGCAAATCCAGTTTGGAACACCAATTTTGACACTTCAACAGACCTCAATTTTGAAGACATTACTTCAGATCAAGCAAGGTAACATTGAATAAGCCATCTTCCGTATTTTCTAGGATACTGCATGACATTTCGTGGAGAAATGAGATGAAAATTATTATGTGTAATAATTTACGTGATAAGAATTATAATGTAAAGATAAGAATAATTCTCATGATGCAGAAGGGGATCATACAGAGGCAGTGTATTGGTGCCACTAACTACTGTTTACTGCTCTGACCCCAATGCTATTATGACAAACATCATCTTTGATAGGACTTGTTAATGTGTGGCTAGAGTATATTTGTGTTTCCATTGGTAACCCCCCTTCTTAAACATAGAAACATAGAAAATAGGTGCAGGAGTAGGCCATTCGAGCCTGCACCGCTATTCAATATGATCATGGCTGATCATCCAACTCAGTATCCTGTACCTGCCTTCTCTCCATACCCCCTGATCCCTTTAGCCACAAGGGCCACATCTAACTCCCTCTTAAATATAGCCAATGAACTAGCCTCAACTACCTTCTGTGGCAGAGAGTTCCCATGCAACCCATGGTTCTATGATATACATAGCATAGAACCATGGTTCTAGCAGACCAGTTGGACGAGAGCTGTCAACATGAACCTTGATACTCCTGTGGGGCTCGAGGAACAGGAATGATCTCTGTTCTTCACAAGTTTAATGTAGGGTGCCAACCCACCAAATTCCCATCTCATTCCATGAACAACTTTCCGCATCGCCTCCAGCCTTGATGTTAGCCAACATCTATTGGTTTTGCTGGTAATATCCAGGTACTGGTGGATTATATTGGGCCATCACTTTGTTAACAAATTCTTGCTAGCTTTAGGTAGTGTAGCCCACAGCACAAAATGGACCTGGTTCCCATCAGTATTAAAGTCTACTCATTAATTATTTCCATATAGAGAGGAATATTCCACTCTTTGCTCTGTACAAAACAATATTATATAGTGCTTGTGAAACTAAATGAAGATGTCTTAAATCTCTTGGTGCATATATAATGCTACACATATTACATTTTCTTTATCATAAGGTGCTGAGCAAGCATAAGGTATCTTACAAAATTGCTCATGGATGCAATTATAATTCTCATAATGGACCTCTGAATTCTATTTTATTTTATTTTTATTTCTTCTTATGATCTTCTATTTCATTGACTGTAATGGACTATTAATGATGTAGTATCTGCCACGCAGAACATACCAGATCATTTTAAATTGTTTAAATTTGATCCGATCCATATATATATTGAGGAATAATTAATAATTCTAATTGATTCAGGCATATAAAGAACTTTGAGGGGATAACTCAAAGTTGTATATTTATTAATATTGGATGTCATATTTCTTACAGCATTAATTCGCTAGATGTGAATTTGGTAGATATGATGATAGAAAAACCTCAAGTGAAACCAAATGCATCAATGGTAAGTTAAAACCACATTGACAATCCATAAAACATTTGTATAAACATATGTAATATCAAAATTAAAACTTCCAAGTGTGACAAGTCTAAGACACCAGACTAATATAAAAATATTATGTTTCTTTAAATTTGATAGAAATATCAATGTTACTCTGAGATAATTGTATAGCTATAAACAGAGATATGCTGTCGGATTTGTGTATATTTTAGTATTTTTACCATCAAAACGCAACAATGCTGACAATCTCTTTCAATTAAGTAAAGCAAGCTATTTGAAGACACTGTGCCACCCAGTCCTCTGGGATTCAAGTGTTCGCTCATTATCCCTTTACACTGGTTGAAATGTAGGTCAAGGTTGTGTAAGGTTGTGAATTGGACGACAAGTTTTTTTCTCCAGTTCTGATATTAAAAGAAATTGGATAGCATCAACTCAAAGCCTAGAAAATGTAGACTCATTAAAATAAATGAAACAAACAATATGCTGTGATCTTCATGAATAACGTGACAATGTTGCAGTAAATTATTTCACCAAGTTAGGAAGCTAGGTGATGTGGATATCTTTTGGTGTGTTTTTCATAAAGTGACGAATATTTGTCTGTTCTTAGTTTAAAAATTCAAATGTTTTTCTTTGTTTAAGATGACTGAGAAGACAATGGGCATTCACACAAATGAAAATGCCAGAGTTTTGAACTTCGCACCAGATATAGAGAAAGAAAGAGATGGCTGGAAAAGAGGAGTTGACAATCTCACCACCTTGAGCACTGATATTTGAGCATCAGATCAGGGGATTTTTGTCTCTAGCATTTGTTAAATTTTGAAATTTGCACATAAAATCTATTATCAAAAGAAATGTGTTGATAATAGTTAGTGTTGCCTTTGTCAAGTGGAAAGAGCTTTCTCAAATAATGCGGTTTTGTGAAAATCATTAACATGTCATTCTCACACATGTATTTGTTATATTTGTCTTGACATAATTTTATTAATAAATTAGCATGTTTATCTAATGTTATTAATTCCCTCAATGCCCAGTAAACAATTGAGATTGTGGTTAAATTGTAAGATAGCAGCATTTCATTAATGAGGCCTAATAATAGGACATCGTTACAACCATTGTGATTAATTAAGAAGGACCTTAATCATCATCTGTTCTTCTTGTGGCGATAAAATCTGTAGTTCGTTTTCTGGTGTTCATTCTGGTTTATCTACATACACATGCTTGACAGTCTGGCTCCAAGTCTTGGTCACTCATTATATCAATACTTGTTAACAGTAATTTCTAACATATTACTATAGGGAAAATTCTTAGCAGTTTGAGTGAAAAATACAAGAGCATTTGGTTGTGCAATGTTTTCAAATAGAGCAAACATAAAATATCAAGTCTTAAAATCAAAGTCCGTAAAGTTTTGTCACAGAAGGAAAGATGAATATAGTTGACTATGTTGTAATTAAAAAATATTTTGTGTATGATATCCTACTTTTTACCCAAAGTAATAAATCATGTTTTATCAGTTGTTCTCTTTTTCAACTTTTATTGGAATAGCACCTTAGAATGAAGACAATAAGATTGGTTATTTTTGGGGTGGGTTCTTGTCAACATTTTACAGTGCATTTAAAATACATGCCTCAAAAAGATCACTATGATTTGCTGAGCCCCATAATTTATGTGATTTGAGGGTGTCAACATGTCTCAAGTGCAGCCATTGAAGCCCAGGAAATCATAGTTCTGTTGTAGGCTTTCACTGTTTCATATCCACTAACATCCGACCTCAATGCACATGGGGCCCCACACTTCCGTTCATATTTAGAACTATTTCTGGTCTCTATTCCTCTCTTTATGAACCTTGAGTATAGAAGTTGGGAGGTCATGTTGCAGTTACATAAGATGTTGGTTTAGAGGGATATAGGCCGAAAGTAGGCAGGTGAGACTTGTGGAGATGGGGCATGTTGGTCGTTGTGGGCAAGTTGGGCTGAAGTGCCTGTTTCCACGCTGTGTGACTCTATGTCTGCTTGTACAAGCTCCATTGCTCACCAGGTTCATTGCTGTTTTCATTGTTCCCCGACAGTGGTTGCTCTCTAGTCCTTTCAATAAGCAAAGGAGCAAGACCCAGGAGAGGAAAGTGAGAAAAAGGGCCTACCACTAACTGTTCCAATTGTTACAAGTAACATCTCAGAGACCAGCACTCAATTGTTTCGGGCAAAATGTATTTCTTTGCATTCTCACCCACTGGGTACTGCCAGGTAGCTTGGAAAGTACAGAAGCATGTTTTGAGAGCCACCAGACATCCAAAGTCCCATTGACACATGCCTGACGCTACTATTGTCATGAAGTATGGAATATTGCACGAGGCTGCAAATACCTCAAGAAGGTAGTAACAGGCAAATATGGTAAACTCCTTATAATTTACATAACAGGTGAACATTTAGAACAATTCCACTGGGGTACTACGCAGACAGTGGAAACAGATAATGAAAAAATGGCCATTTAACACAGCTACTGCAGTCTTAAGGGCGGGATAAGTGTCTTTTTGATTGACATGTGATCTATTGTAGGCCAGAATGTATGTAAAATAACTCTACAATCTTCCACTTAGTTTATACAAAATATTTCTGGCTAACACGCAGGACCCTCTGATCTATGGGAGAAGGGAACAGTTTGGTTGTAGTGGAGAAAAGTGGGTCCAGTTTCCTGACATAGTGATGGGCCACAATTGCACATCCGCTAACATAGAATATGCTGAATAGAGTTATTCATATCGAGGAACTGTGTTTTTCACACAGACTTTGAATTGTGCAGCTGATTGTGGGGCAGCTCGGCGGCACAGTGGTAGAGTTGCTGGATCACAGCGCCGGCCACCCGGGTTCGATCCTGACTACTTGTGCTGTCTGTATGGAATTTGTATGTTCTGCCTGTGACCTGCGTGGGTTTTCCTCCCCCTCTCGAAAACATGGATCGGTGATGTTTCGGGTTGGGATCCTGCTTTAGACTGGGTTAGGGGGTGGGTGTGCAGAAAGCTAGAAGGTAGGAGGAGTGGGACGAAGCTTGGCAAGCAATTGGTGGATACAGATGAGGGGGGGGGGGGGGGGGGGGGGGGGGGGGATAAGCAAATAGTTGAACAAAGGCCAGAGATTAAATGACGTGTGATAATGAGGAGTTGCAAATTGTGAAGCCAGAGGAATGAATGTAGATGGAAAGGGAGGAGGAGGGGGGAAGTGGGTACAAGTCCAGGTGGGATGGGGCACAGGGAAGAGAGGAATGAATAAAAGAGTAAGGAAGGGGAGAGAAGAAGGGGGTTGGTTGGTAAGTTTACTAAATTTGGAGAATTCATTGTTCAAACCATTGGGTTGTAAGCTACCCAAGCGGAATATTGAGTGCTATTCCACCAGTTTGCCTGTGGCCTCACTCTGGCAATGGAGGAGACCTAAGCCAGGAAGATCAGTATGGGAATGGGAAGAGGAGTTAACATGATTAGTAACTGGGAGATCTGGTAGGCTTTAGCAAACCGAGTGCAGATTTTGGGTGAAACAGTCATCAAGTCTACTCTTGGTCTGGCCAATGTAAAGAAGGCCACATCAGATACAGTAGATGAGATAAGAGGAGGTGCACATGAAAACTGTCTCACATAGATGGATGTGCGGGGAGCAGATATAAGGACAGTGTTATATCTCCTGTGGTTGCAGAGGAATGTACCTGGGAAGGGTGTGCTTTTGGTGGGAAGGGATGATTGAACCAAGGAGTGGCGGAGGGAGTTGTATCTAAGGTAGGCAAAATGGTGTGGGGATGGGAAGATGTGACTGATGGTATCTCTAATATGCTCCTCCAAAATCAATCAAAGTTAAATTCATGTGATGCGCCTGAGTGAAAATGAAAGTAATGCAACAGCACTCTCAATGACATGGCCAATGTCCAACCTCCACGTTGCTAACTCTTTGGAGGACTGTTACAACCAGGGAATGATCCATCAGCCTCAGACTTCTTTTTCTACAGCTACAAATGGAAGGTGTTCAATACAGCACAGAGAGAATCTCATTAACACCACCAATCTCTCTATCTATCAACGTGGTAGACATTTTCAATGCTCAACAAATCTTGGCCAAAGTCCAAAGATGCTGATTGAGTGCTACACTTGCCTCTCATTCTGCTGCTTACAACGGACTGAAGAATGGACTCCCCTCTTCAGCTAAATTACAACAGTGACAGTTGCACAATCACGGTAACTCATTATTTACTCCATGTTTACTCGAAGTGGCACTGCACTAAATAATACTGCAGTATTGAGGAACATCCTTTCCCTTACACAGGAAAGTAACAGGCTATATCAACTTTGATGTGAGTGTCACCCACTTTCTGCTACTTCACTAACTGCAAGATGAACTCCAGGTCATTCTGCTGTGTCAGCAGATAGGTTTCTTTCCGCACGGCATCTGCATCCCTGTGCCAACGTAACATTCATCTCATCTGATGTGAGCTTCCCTCCTGCACAATTACTGTTGCAAGTATAGGAAGAAATGGCCACTAAACTCATGATGAGTTAACTGTACTCCTAGCAAGGTTGCCTCTTCAACATAGTGAAGATATTGAATAAAAACAAATAATAATCCACAAAGTGACCTGGTTTTATGTTTTGCCTGCTGTTGCCGTAAACTTTGCAACACACCACTTGACAGCAGAATGGATGAATATTGTAATCAAAACAATCTTCATATCAGAGCATTTTAAAGCAAATATAGACCAAAGCAATTCACGATGATATTGCAAACTATTTCACCTGTGCTGAGTTTATAGACCATATTATTTTCTTTGTCCACCTGTATCTAGGTATTGCTGTCCCACTGGCCATCACTGACCTGGAAGGGAATTGGCTAGGGTTAGCATGGAAGGTCAAACATGAACAGTTCTGATCCTCGATGGACTAGTTTGGAATTGCACCAATGGTAAGAGCAGCACAAGCCTAGACTCCACGGTTAAAGGATAATTGCAAAGGCACTGCCAGATTACCAACATTGGGGTTGCAAATGTTATCCTGAAATAGAAACATTCTTTCTCTATGGAACCACTGGCACCCTGGAATCAGGCCATTAGAGGGCTTTGCAATCTGCTGGAGTTCAGATCACACTCCACTATCATAATATTGAGGATTGTGCCAGCCTCATGATGTGACAACTCCTCGTGCTTTGATGGCTGCAGTTTGAGCTTCACTGCAGCACACTGACTTTGAGTGACCTCCGCCTGTGCTGCTATGGAAACAAAAACTTCTGCCACTGACTGACGCACAATGGCTGAGTCTGCATGGAAATACCCATTATTAACCAGTGACACAGGATGAACTCTTAGATAACACACACTCAAACCACCGCCGCATGATATTTCTAACAGGTACTTTTGGCAGGCTGATGACAGTGCCCAGATCAGCATCTTCCGATCAGTTGCCCCATTGTATCACCATCTGAGTTCTTTGGAACAGCACTGTTGCCCTCCAGGGAGTTGATGCAACAGTGACCATAGTGGACAGTGGGCAGGCTACAACCCATAGTGCCAGTTTTCATACCACATGGAATTCTTGCACATGCAATACAATCTATATGTTGTGCACTGCCAAGATCTTCACAGTTAATGACAGAGCTCTGGGGAGTGTTGCGGAGTAGAGGGATCTTGGAGTGCAGGTGCATAGGTCCTAGAGAGTGGTGACACAGGTTGATAGAGTGTTCAAGAGGAATTGGAATTAGTGCTTTGGGATGACAAGTACAATGATCCAACACGCTTCTACTCTTCCTTGTTGGAGTCGACCTCCTCAGCAGCAAAAGAGTACATGGAAAAATGAAGCTGGGCAAGTGGAACCACTGCAATTCTGCAAAGATAATGGTTCAATGGTGCTTTCATTGTCACGTGTGTAAAATGCAAACATATAGTGCAATTCATTTCTTACAAACAATCCAGTAGAGTATTGCCATATCTAAGCATATCCCCAATTAGCAAATTGTACAGAATTAGTCTACTGAACCCGCGTGCAAGAGGTGCCTTGATTTGATGCCATTTATCACACCAAAATAAGGCAAAGGACATTGACATGGCGAGGGAACACACACAATGGCGCAAGGGGAGAAGGGATTGAAAGACGAGAAATGTGAATATTTTCATCTTCAACCCTCCTTTGTTTGCGGGCTCAATGGAAGTAAAAGCCTCATTCACCAAAAAGCAAGTCAGCCCCTGCTCCTTACAGTTTCCCTCAGCTTATTGCAAGAGACACCAATTCCTTTCTGTCTTCAGCAAGATAGGAGAGTGCTCATTATTGTTGCTCAATGTGTTTGCAGGAGACAACTCTAATGGGGACGTGTGCATGGGTATGCATGGTGCAGCAGTGGTAAACATTGCAGTGTTGGCTTTGTCAGGTGTTTTCCTTTTGTGTAACAGCCTTGAACTTGACCAAGTGGAATGAGGAATGAAGTGAAGAGATTGCTACCTTCACGTGGTCCACCCTGTTTCGACGAATGCAATCAACCTGGTGTGCACAAACAGAAGATCAAACAGAACACGTTGTCTTACAACTTTAGGCTGTGCATGCCATACGCAAGAAGAAGAAGGACATTCATAGCTTTCCACAAATGGGACCAGACTGTTCATGAATCATTCCTAGTGTTTATCTTTTTGACCAACTTAGCTTTAATTCTGCAGGAGCAGCTGGGTTGGTCTTTTGATAAAGGTTCGCGTTAGAGGAGTAGAATCTGGTAATTCAACCCATCGAGTCTACTCCGCCATTCAATCACGGCTGATCTAACCCCATTTTCATGCCTTCTCCCCATAACCCTTGACACTCGTTCTCATCAGGACCTTTGCGGTAAGTAAGCTCTCTTTGTTTTGCTCTCCATCTCATCAGAAGAATATTTAAAACCTTTTAGTGGGTCTGGAGGCTTGCTCCCTCCATGGATGTAGATACAATCAGTCATGGAATTACAAAGTTGCAGCAATGGTTTGAATGAGTGATCAGTTCTCCTTTCAGAACCGGCACACTGCTGACAATTAGATTAGAATCCATTTTGCAGTTGTATAATATTGTTAAAGGACACACAGCAAGAAGGAAATTGAGTTTAGAATTTACACTACAAAGTACTGTAATAACTCAGCGGGTCATGCAGCATCTCTGGAGGACATGGATGGATTATTTTGGGTAAGGACCCTTCTTCACACTGTTCTTTCAAAGCTAAAATATGTAGACTCTCTTGCACGGGGAATGCAACAGGAAAAATGTGTGCAAATGTAACCAGGGCCCTCTGTGGATAGTGCATCCTCCATGATCTCTACTCACTTTGAGCATATGTATGACTTATTCCACTTTGAATGTCGCCTTGGACCTTGTACACAGTATAATATCAGATCCCCGGAACCTTGCCTTAACCTGCTGCTGACTGCCATGAGTTTTCGTATATTGATACATTTTTACCCCATTCTTTTTTCTTTCACTGAAGATCAGAACTGTAAATGTAGACAATAAATGGTTGTCCACTCTTTTATGGGATTATTTGTGTTCTTTATGGTGCACATTTTTTCATTTTATTTTCTACACTTTTAGGTCCATTAGTTCACCTGTCCTGCATATCCGCCTCAAATTAATAGCAAACCTTTTTTTTTTATTCCTCTAGTACAATAATATGCTTCAAAAAAAGTTGCTTCACCAGGTCCACATTACTAATTCCTCACATCCAACAGAAATACCTTATTTAACATTATTCCAAATTAATCTGTCATATAACTCACATTCCTCCTGTAATTATAATTGTCTAACTGAAATCTTTCCTCGTTAGTACCATTTAATATTGCTCGTTCTCCTTACAGCCAGACAGCCGTTTATTCTCTGATTATGTAGTCGATTTTCTTTACATTTATCATGGTTCAGTACATTAACATACTCTGTACTGGAGACCTTGACATTCCAGAACCTCTGTCTGGTTCTCTCACCAAGTAGTTATTAGCTTCCTCTCTTAATCCTAAGGTTGCATCTCTCCAGAACATGTTTGATGAAAAGCTTCAAACATAAGGAACAGAACCTCATATTTTGCTTGGCAGCTTACAACCCAGCAGGGCATGAATGTTGGTTTCTTTAACTTCAAGTAACCATTGCTTTCCCTCTCTCTCCATCCCTACCCCACCGTAGTTCTCCGACTAATTCAGTCCTCCTGATTAATTTGGCTGATTGTATGGCCTACACCTACCCCTCGGCTGACAATGTAGCATTCATCATTTCCTTAATCGACTTTGGCTTTGATCTGTCATTTTCACACCTTACCCTACCATATCTCTAGTCTCCCCCTCCCCTGACTCTCAGTTTGAAGAAGTGTCTCAACCCAAAATGTCACCCATTCCTTCTCTCCAGCGACGCTGCCTGTCCCACTGAGTTATTCCAGCAATTTGTGTCCATGGAGTTTTGTAGACAATAACCTACATTTACAATGCACATTTTATATAAAATATTTCACAATGGTTTTGATAGAAGATTTAAAACACCTGCAGTTGACTTTAATAATTATCAGTTAAATACCTTTAGAATTTAAATACCTGCAGTTGAATGATGGGGAGGCCAGCTGTGTGGAAGGAGGGAACAAAGACAGCAATAGTCTTCTTTTTCTGGAATTTTGCTGACCATATCTGTGAAATTCTAGCATACATATGTTGATATCTTGTGATTAAATACAATACTGTGGCCCCTCATCCCTGGATCCATGCATATGATTTCAAAGCAAACTGGAGATCAAATTCTGACCCATATTTCATATTAAAAATATTAGCAATATTTTAATTACATCATTATCTTTTATTTCTGTTAAACAGCACTTGATTTTTTTTTGTAATAAATATGTTTAACATGTTTGACATCATTATGAAATTGGAGTGGGAGATTGAGGAAAAAGGGCATTATAAAGTGACTGAGTTCACCATCTTCTGCTTTCATATTGTTATTTTTCTGTAATCGAGTTAGGAGATCAGCAACAATATAATCAGGGTATACGAAATAGGCATGTTAGATTTTTATGTTTCTCTCAGTTAATATAGTATTTGTAAATGCCAATATAATTCCTCGCAACTGTGCTAGTCAGGAAATAGACAGGCCATCTCAGTTACGATGCTTTAAATAAAAATCATTCTTCCATGTTTGCCTCAGTTGAGATAATTATGCAGAGTATTTCAGCATTTCGCAGTGGATTGCAACCGTATTTTAACTGTCTGATGCATGCTGCAAGATGGCCGTTTATACTTATTGCCAAGTACGATGTCCATGCTGACATTAGCTTATTTTCTTGTGGTCTGCAGCTGCTGAATGTTAGCTCAAATGCACATTGCTTGACTAGGTGCAAGTGCAGTCTTAAAAAAGAAATATTTGTTGTTTTTGTTTGGTTGAAAGTACTTAAAAGTAAAATGTGTTTGTAGAACTCTTTCAGAAGGTACTGTCAAATGTGTTTCCCGAGTCTTGGAGAAACAGAAATCATAGCATCAGTTAGTGTGAAAAAGGGTGCCAACCCAAAATGTCATCTATCCATGTTCTCCAGGGATGCTGCACGGGTTACACCAGCACTTTGTGTCTTTTTTTTGGTAAAGCAGCATCTGCTGTTCCTTGTTTCTACAAAGCATTGGTCACTGTGTTCAGATGCTGGGCTTAACATGGAGTCCTGCAAAAAAGGCCAGTCGATTCATTGTGCTGAAGACTCAACCTCTCCAATGATACAGCAGTCAGAGTTGATGTGTTTTTCTTAAGTAATTACATTACTTACAAAAGTAGTCAATAAAATTAAGGTAATATGATGTATGTTACATTACGTTAATATTAATTAATGCAGCAAAGTCATCAAGAAAGGTGATGATATCTGTGTTCATATGGAGGTCACTATTTTGAATGACATTGTTGAAGGTTAGCATGCAAATGGGGAATAGGAAGAAGCCGGTATAGATCTATGCAGTACATCAGAGGGAACAGTACGGGATATGCAGCATCTCTGGAGTGAAGGAATGGGTGGCATTTCTGGTCGAGACCATTCTTCATACTGATGAAGGGTCTCGATCCGAAACGTCACCTGCAGTCTGAAGAAGGGTCCCGACCCGAAACGTCACCCATTCTTTCTCTCCAGAGATGCTGCCTGTTCCGCTGAGTTACTCCAGCATTATGTGTCTATCTTCAGTTTAAACTAGCATCTGTAGTTCCTTCCTACACAGAGGCAGCAGAACAAATCATGTTATTGATGCTTCCCAGCCAGCAGGGCAGTAGAGCTGCATATCAGGAGAATTGCATAAACTTTTATCTCATTAACAGCTGGCTGGAATTGATGACAATTTCCATTGGTGTACAAATGTTAAAGTGAAAGTGAACATTTGTTGGAAGAATGTGTCTGTCAACAGTATAACATTGGAATGTACTTTTGAAAAAAATACAATCAAAATATAATAAAAGTTAAAAAGAACACCTGTTCCATTTATCCTGTTACAGATTAAATAGCTTTAGTTCATCTAACCCATTCTAACACACACCATCCACAGAGTTGCAAAAAAAAGACCCATTTAAAGCATAACAAAAATTATGAAAAATTCCTTCTGTGATCCCTGAAGGCAGTGTAAGCTATAGTGTGAATAGTTACCAATTTTAAGCTTTGACAATACTAAAGTAATACTTCATTGAGATATTCTTTCCTTGCACAATGTTCATTTCTTAAGCCAAGATCTTAATCATTGTGAAAGAAATTGGATCTTATGTGAGAAGACCTCATTTTGCACAATCCGCATTGTGTACCTTTTACTGTTAATTTAAGCACTCAAAATAATGAATTACTGGCACTATATTTCTGATTGTTGTGACTGATGGTAACACACAAATGGTAGGAATTTTATACTGAATATTCTGAATCACTGTTCATTTTAAACAAGTGAGCTTAAAGGAATCAATATTAAAATCAGTTGACTTTATCTAATAACACTCTTTCAAAAGATGAAGCCCTGAAACTATAAATCATCCCTGCAATTTGAATAAAAACCTTGAGGAGATGCTTTATATACAATTCCAAAATGCCTTATCACCTCTCAGCATGGATGGCAGCTCAAACCAAGTAAGAAAACAAACACAATCAGATTACAGCATTAGCTGCACTTTTGTCTTTGATATTCAAGCTGTGAGATATAAATGATATATAAAGAGTAACCTCATTATCGCCCCAAACTATATTATGTAGGGTTCAAAGCACATCAACCAGTTGCTTCGATTCCCCAACATATCCTTAATACTATTAAAGCAAAACTACGCTATTACACATTTGAAGGATGAACAGTATAGATCAAGAGTCAAGAGTCAAGAGTCAATTTAATTGTCATTTGGACCCCTGGAGGTCCAAACGAAATGCCGTTCCAAACGAAATAGATAACATAAAATGCTAGAGTAATGCAGCAGGACAGGCAGGCAGCAGCTCTGGAGAGAAGGAATGGCTGAAGAAGGGTCTAGACCCGAAACATCACCCATTACTTCTCTCCAGAGATGCTGCCTGTCTCGCTAAATTACTCCAGCATTTTGTGTCTATCTTCGGTGTAAACCAGCATCTGCAGTTCGTTCCTACACAATATAGATAACATGCTATGATGGTGTTTCTTTTTGCTAACATTAGATAGTCGTTTCTTCAACTTTAACAACAAACTCAGCCAATTCAATTTAGAAAGACAGAAGGAATCAATTATAGGAAAAAACAGTTGATTAAAACATATAACTCTTTTAAGGCATGAAACCAAAAAAGCCTAGAAAGAGGTATCTGGAGAGATTCAATAAATTATTTATGTCTACATAGTGAAATTGCAAAGAGGGATCTTGCTAGTGAGAAAGATTAGCACAAAGCTTAACATTCAAAAGAATGTTAATATTTAGTTCAGAAAGACAGAATACATCAGTTTGCATGTGGTTAAGAAGGAACTGCAGATGCTGGAAAATCAAAGGTAGACAAAAATTGCTGTAGAAACTCAGCGGGTGAGGCAGCATCTATGGAGCGAAGGAAATAGGCAACGTTTTGGGTCGAGACCCTTCTTCAGACTGATGTGAGGGTGGGAGGGGGGCGGGAAGAAGAAAGGAAGCGGCGGAGACAGTGGGCTGAGGGAGAGCTGAGAAGGGGAGGAGAAAGCAGGGACTACCTGAATTTAGAGAAGTCAATGTTGGTTTGTGGTGGTGACGTCTAACAGCCTTATCAAATGAATATCAATGGATCTCATTTTTCTTTGCCTGTTTTATGTTAGTGGATCTTTGTCATGCAGTTACATTAGTGTTACTTAGCCATTGTTTAACATCCAAGCAGTACAGATGTCAGCTATTAAAATTAGTTGAAAACACATTGTTTTGTTTTACAAAATACATTGGTGTACAGGGGTATATGTAACACAGGTGATACACACAGTGATGGCTATTTACCCACACACCACCCAAATGGCATCAACCATATACAAAAAGCTGAAAGGGTGATTGAGCCATGCAGTTCTGTCAAGATAAGCTTATCTTTAGGTAACTTGTAATTAGTGTTAGTCCATTGTATTTGTATCACTCTTTAATATTGTTGCACATATTCAATACAAGGCTTTTTCTTCTTCAGTAGAAATATGTGTCTATCATTTTCATTTAATTTTGCTGGAGCAGAACAATTATAATGGTACATTTGAAGGCAACTATTTGAACATTTGTTATATTTGCTGCTTCGCTGCTGTCATGTATCTGTACATTAGGGATGGCTCGACTGTGATCATGTTTTGTCTTTCTGCTAACTGGTTAGCACATAAAAGCTTTTACTGTACCTCGGTCAGGGGCTTCAATATTGTCTGTAAGTCTCAGCTAAGCAAACACATAAAGTGGATAATTTTGTGAGTGTTCATTTTGAGTTACATGGGGTAGATATTATAATTTAACAATAAATCCCATTGCATGGCTGTGTATATTAAGGATGGTAATAAAGATTTTGCATATACCTCAAAAAATATTCAGAGCATCCTTAGCTGTGAATGGATATATAACAAGCAATCAATGAATACATTTCAGTAATGAAGAGAGAAATAAGAAGCAGGACAAATTGACTATTAGGGTACCAAGTGATGGGTTTATAACAGCCAGATGTCTAATGAGCTTGAGATAATACTTTATCGGGCCCAAGCGAGAGAATAAACCAAGGGAAGTGGCAAGGTCTGTGGCTTATATTCAAAGATGGTTCATGTAAAAATAAAATATGCTGTAAATATTCATACCGTACATTATCACAATGCCGCAAATTGATACATAGAACAGTTCTTAAATATAATTTCAGCACTCTGGCTGGCGATTTCAAGCAAGGATCATAAATGGTTTTCATATTTTAATATTCTTCAGTTTTTGCTGTTGAAGCAATATAAACAAATTACGACAACAAATTTATTAGTATTCCTGTTATTAAAATGAAAGAAAAATATTCCAACTGGAGAGTGTGACTGATATTTCAATCTATCCCATTTTTATTGTGTATCATAACAATCGAGATGACATTATTTTACCAACCCACTCAGAAAATGTTAATAACACTAGAACAGAAACTAGACAGTGACATTTTGTTAAAGAAACAACGTCTGGCATTGAAATTAGTCACAAAAACAGCAAGATTTTACCGAAAGATTATTTTAAGTGAATCCAGGGAGCATCTTCCACAAAGGAAAATAAACTAATGAGAAAATACTCGATTTCTCCAATGAGAGGATGAAGTAAACCATAACATTTGACTGTTATTTCTATCAATTCAACAAATAGTACCCAAAGGATCAATTCAAACACACATCATAACATTCAGCAGCTACTTTCCTTCCATTTTCAGCTTTGGGGAATCTGAAATATCAATAATAACAATATATCATTTGAAGTGACAAAATACAAAACCTTGAGTTAACTTAACTATACCACCATATATCCTACTCAACTCTAAAAACCAGCAGATTATTGCGTATGGAAAATGGCTTCATACATCAATTAAATGGAGGAAAATGGGTTCCTAGGTGATTTTTTATACATTCAACTGACAAGTTATATTCAGTTAGGTTGACAGCCAAAATGAAAGCTAGAAGTAGTGAGAAAAATAGAAACATATATCGTCAAAAGGTAACAGGATTCTATTCAGATTCTGTCTAACAAATCTCAAAATACCTTCAAATGTTGAATTATTTTGCGTTCATTTTTCTTATTGTTTCATTGCTGCAAACCAACTATTTCCTGTAAAAGTATTTTAAAACATTTTTGGGAAGTTCTTATTTAGTATATATTAGAATTAATTTGTCTTTTCACTGGGGGGTTTAGTAAATAATACATTCCCATATCTTTTCAAAAAAAGTCCTATGTTTTTTCTGACAATACAAAAACAAAATTAAAAGAGGAAAACTTTTAATAATCAGTCCTACTTTCAACTAAATTTATTTTGACAATGTGGTTGTGCAGCCCAATAAACGTTAACTATAAAATGTCACAAGATTATATGAAACTGAATTTGATTGTCTATTACCAGTGAGGGGGATACACAAATACAAGGCAAGTAGATAAAATGTACTGCAGAGGTTATAAGGAATGCTGCATTGTTCCTGGGGCACTGCCAAGCACTTCAAAGAGGGCTCTTTCAGAACACGTGGTGAATGATGCCAGAGCTACATTCTGCCAACTTAGTCTTTTGCCGTTAGCTAGATAGCAACTGGCAATTCCAAGTGGTGGGGATAAAATAGCACTTAATATTGATTTTGTGTTAAATCAATGAATCTATGTACGTTTGCCGTTACACACATATTAATTAAATATTATGAAATGCAAAACACTGTTGTTTAAAATGAGTTAAGGTAAAGATACAAGAACTAGTAAAACAGATTTTCAGCTTTTAGCCTCTTTTATGTTTCACTTGCCTAAGTATTTATAATCTTTTATTTGTCTATGATGCAGGTTAATTTTGCTGCTTTATTAATTTGCTCAGGCAAAACGTGAAAAAGGTTAGAAACAATAGGAAATGTACTAATGAGACAAACTTTTTCAGGTTTTGTGATAATTTGTCAACAATCCTGATCAAAGATATATCATTCCGCTGCGGTGTCCCCACGAATACAACATTGCGGACTTCTAATGTTGTGTAGAACTGCCTGAAAAACATTGCTTTGTCTTCTCTTATTTTCTTCCTTTCCCAAAGATCCTTTCAGTGAATTAGGTTTATCATTTTGGTACACCTCAATATTTTGCTTGCCATGTTCCTCTATTTGCTTTTCCAAATGTTTCTGGATAGCTATTCCAAGGACTTCGGCATCCACGGATGCTCCATAGACTTCCCATGTCATACCTTTTTCATCCCACTGGACTTCGCGCACCGGCTCATCCTCTTCCATGGCCTCCACACACACCTCAGGGAGAGTAGGTAACGGAGTCTTCTCCAAAGGAGTCATTGGGCCGGTGGCAACTGATTTGCATTGCACGGTTATATCCACTTGCATCTGAACATCTTTTTTTGGTGGCGCAGTTACAGATGGTATATCTGGTGGACAAGCAGTTGGCTTTTCAACGGGTGGATCTCTTAAGATGACCTCAGGAATTGTAAACACTGGACAGTTATCCAGAGGAGCCATGGGGCTAGTAGCAATTGACCTGCTCTGCACTTGGATTGATACCTGCACCTCAGCGTCTTGACTTGTTGATGTGGACATACATGTCTGTGAACAGCATGCAACTGTCCCCAAGTCCTCGTTCTCTCTCTCGCTTTGCCGACCATTTTCTGTGATATTCCTATCCGGCTGAACACGCAAATTAACCTTCGTTTTCTTTACCTCTGCCGGATCAGCGAGGCACTGGACATTAATGTTGTGGGCTGTCTCTATTCTCGTCGTCTCCTGGCCCAATCCGGCAAAGGGCACATCGGCACTGGGGTCAGAGCTCTTCATATCTAACCTTATTGTTTCTTTTCTATTTTGGTCTATCTCTGTGTTAATCTGGGCAGCGTCACTGCAGAAGTTGCCGCTAGATTCTTCCTGCCCGTGTTCCTTGCTTATATCCATCGCCTGCTCTGAGATTTCGCTGGGATTGTCTATTTCTGCGCTGGCAAGTTCACCCACACTAGCGCTGATCTCCAGCGGGCGGCTGGTGCTCATATCGTTCGAGCAAGTATTGGAACAAAGAATAGGGCTGTTGGACTGAGTCGCAGGATCCCCCCCTTGGTTATTGCAGGGGGTAGCGACAACGGCAGCCGTCAGCGTGCCCTTACTCTCCATCTCAACCGGATCTGATACTGCAAACTGCAAACTGTTGAGATCTTTAATGGTCCCCATCTTGTTTCATAGTTAACGTGGCGCTTTCGCTGAACTGGCTGCGCTCTCTCTGTTCTTACAATGGGCTGTTTGTGTTTTGCTCAGATCCCCAGGAGATTTCCATCGGAAAACGGAAGCATTCAAGTCTGAAAGAGAGAGGAAAAAATCGTGCACAAAATGAAAATGTGGATTTAAAAAGCGAGAAACGTTCTTTGAAAAACCGTCCGAAAGAGCGAATATTAAAATTTGTGTCTACAGGCGAAAATTAAAATTGAGCCAACTAATTGTTGAATCACTCCAGTGGCACATCGCGCTGTTTGAAGCGGGCTATTACAGTACACCGGGGGTGAGGAATGATTGCAATGTGGGGAGTTTCTAGGCAGCATTCCTCCCCTTCTCCAGGTCTGACCGCAGCTCCTGACCCTGAAACCAACTCCCCCTGAAATGGTCAACTCTCCAGGCATCGTCCTGCCGTTACCGAGCAGCGCCCGCTCATTCCCCCACCCGTCCGGTCCAACTGGTTGATTTTTCTACAGTCCGAACTGAATCATATCTCGATCGCACTCGTTTTATTTATTTTTGCCTTCCCATACGCCGGGCTCTCGGCAATCCTCCCTCTCCCCCCACCTTCTTTCTGGAAAGATTTCGCACCCCCACCCCACTTGTTTGATTAATGGCGAGGTTGGAGAGACCCGGGATCGAACCAATGGACGAATTCACCCCCCTCACCTGGATCTGGCGTGTCGCAGACGAAGGAGGCCCCTCCTGGTCGATTCTCCCACCCCCCTGCGCTGGACACAAGACAGTCCTCGTCTCTCCTGGGAATGCACTAGGGCCTCGGAGGCTGCTGACCGGTTGGAGAAATGCAAAGAGGGACTTTCCTCAAAGGATTTCCAGCCGGCTTCTGGTTTCTCCGGGCTTTCCGCTATCCCTACAGAAAGGCTGGAGCCGTATCGGAGGAGGAGGAGGCGCCCTTCAGTCTCCCTGGAAACGTCCTCCGTTTTTTTTGTGTCTCCCTATTGACACCTAGATCCTTTATCAGCATTGCACCGACATTCGGGGCTGCGTTCCAGTCCCAGAAAATGCGTTCAGAAGTTGCACCTTTTGAGATTAAACCAAGAGCAGATGTGAATAAATGCTGATTGGGTTGCATTCAATACACTAGGCAAGAGCATGCGTGTTAACATATGTGTGCATGGGAGTATATCGCCGAGTGAGAACACTGACAACACCCTTCTGTCACCCCTCCTTACCAATATTTCACATTTTACTTTGTCTGAGGTGAATGACTTGGGGCTGGGCCGACTCTCCGATGTGTTCAAACCAACGCAATGTGGGGACAGGAACGCTTCAGAGGAAATGAACCGATTAACTAAATAGCACGCGGTCTCTCTTGTAAACCCTAACTATTTATTATACGTTCACATTGATTGAAAGTGAAATAAACATCTTACGGATGAAATGTTCAAGTTGTGTTGGGCGTGGTGTTTAGTCAGTGTAGAGTGGAGATGGGGGCGGAGTGTTGGAATCCGGTGATCAATTCAATGCCTGCAAAGGGTTGGACTCTTGATCGGAGCCACATAGAAAGTAGGTGCAGGAGGAGGCCATTTGGCCCTTCGAGCCAGCACCACCATTCATTGTGATCATGGCTGATCATCCACAATCAGTAACCCGTGCCTGCCTTCTCCCCATATCCTTTGATTCCGCTAGCCCCCAGAGCTCTATCGGACTCTCTTTTAAATTAATCCAGTGAATTGGCCTCCACTGCCTTCTATGGCAGAGGATTCCACACATTCACAACTCCCTGGGTGAAAAAGTTTTTCTCATCTCAGTTTTAAATGACCTGCCCTTTATTCTTAGACTGTGGCCCCTGGTGCTGGACTCCCCCAACATTGGGAACATTTTTCCTGAAACTAGCTTGCCCAGTCCTTATATAATTTTACGTTTCTATAAGATACCCTCTCATCCTTTTAAATTCAAGTGAATACAAGCCCAGTCTTTCCAATCTTTCCTCATATGACAGTCCCGCCATCCCGGGGATTAACCTTGTGAACCTATGCTGCACTGCCTCAGTAGCAAGGATGTCCTTCTTCAAATGAGGAGACCAAAATTGCCACATGGTGTCAATTAGTAAAATGATACATTCCCTACTTCCGATGATGGAAATTCCATTGGTGCTGTGTAAGCGGGGCGCTGGGAAATCGTCGAAATTAATTGGATTTTGCTTATTATAGAAAATAATTCTACCATTCATTAGCAATCAGTACTTGCTATGTGCAACTCTAGTTCCTTGTGTTTTTTGACGCGCCAAATATTTATTTGGAGCTATGTGTCTACTTCAGTACTTCATTTTAATGGATTGCTCGTTCAATGGCGGCCCAGGAAATGTAATGCCCACTGTTCGTACATTTTAGCGATTAATTTGAAAGTATCAGTAGGTAATATATTATCAACTCCGACACCGGTAAATTAAATAACGGCCGCATTCTTGATTTTAGTCATTAACTCAAATTGTAAACAGCAATTGTAGAGGAAATGTGAATTTGTGTCCAACAGACGCCCGTGAATAGCATGGCCCAGGGAATATCAGACCAAAGAAGCATTTGGAAGGAAGCCTTATTCGATGCCTGTAACATTGAATGCAACACTTCTTAATTTAAAATCCTAATTTTCTGGAGTGATTTGTGGTGAATAGGCTCTTTCAAGGCGGGTCCCGCGAAAGACAAGGGATATTTTATTCATCTTATAAGTAACCTGGATATTAGGAAGTGTCACTTGGAAATAATTTCAGACATGGCACAGCAAAGGAATAAACTTTTTAATGACCGACATTTAGATTATCGCTTTCGTATTCTTAACAACCCCATATCATTAATAGTTTGTAGTTTAGAGACTGGTGTCTGACTGAAATCATTAGCTCAGGAACACTAAGGGATGATTAACCAATTTCACTTCCTTTATGCCAGTAGGAAGAAGAATGTGGCCCAATTTCTTTGGACAACTTCTATTTCCAGTTCCCCTTTTTTGGTAGAGAGAATATGATGATCATTTGTGAACTTTATGTAACAGTTTGTGTGGAAGTTATTGCAAATCAACTGATCACATACCCTGGAAATCTGAAGAAAAAACATAAGGTGCCGTTTGTTGAAAGATGTGAAATGTTATCGCTGTTTCTCTTTCCACAGATGCTGCCAGACCTGTTGAATTCTTCAATGGCTGTAACATTGAATGCAACACATCTTAATTTAAAATTCTAATTTTCTGGACAGATTTGCGGTGAATATGCTCTGTGAAGGCGGGTCCCGCGAAAGACATGGGATATTTTATTCATGTTATAAGTTACCTGGATATTAGGAAGCGTCACTAGGAAATAATTTCAGACATGACACAGATCAGGTGTAAAAATGCCCGCTCACTCTCAGAGATTGGAAATTTACAGACATTGAATAATTACAGAACTGGAAGAATGAAGTTGAGAATCCAGAACGACAACGCTTCCTGTAAAGATCCACCAAGTAGCTAATTTCCAGGGGGGAACCCGGCAACTGGTTACACCCCCTGAAATTGATGAGTTACTGGGTTTCATGTCGTGTGTTAAATTCCAGATTATACGTGGTCATGGAGTAATGTTGTCATCTTATAGAATAATTAGTTATTGACTGGCTCTATTTATATATTTTTCATTTTTGAACCTGGAAGCCGTGCGTGAACATTATTAAATTTAGTGTGGTTGAGTTTGATCTAATTATTCTAAATCAACTTAGAAAATAACTGAATTGAATCTATGAAATATATAGGAATGCCTTCAAGGTTCTGACTTCGCATCACATATGTAATGTAATGTGTAATGTGTAATGGTCATATGAAAATTCAGGCACCTTATGTTTTTTCTTCAGATTTCTAGGGTCTGTGATCAGTTAATTTGCAATAACTTTCACACAAACTTACATAAAATTCACAAATGATCATCATACTTTCTCTACCAAAAAAGGGGAACTGGAAATAGTTGTCCAAAGAAATTGGGCCACATTCTTCTTCCTACTGACATAAAGGAAGTGAAATTGGTTAATCATCCCTTCGTGTTCCTGAGCTAATGATTTCAGTCAGACACCAGTCTCTAAACTGCAAACTATTAATGTTATGGGGTTGTTAAGAATACGAAAGCGATAATCTAAACGTCAGTCATTAAAAAGGTTATTCCTTTGCTGGCAATTAATTCTGCTTCTATCTATGGAAAATTAATAACATTAGGCTTTAGTGCACAGCGAGGTTCTCAGCAACTATCTGTCCACTTTTCATAATTTTGCATTTCATTAATTGTTTATATGGTCTGACTTTTACAAAAACATACCAAAAAAAATGCCCGGATGCTTTTAGCACTATGATTTATTTTTCTTATTTGCATAGGAATCACTGAATGTTAACGGGATTAGTTAACCAGTGCATCATTACAAGTAGACCGTTTCAACTATTACTGCAGTTGTGAAAAAATAATTATGCAAGCTGCATTTCGTCAATGGACTTCAGAAAATGACACAAACATATTTTATCACTGTGCAAATGTGGACACAGTGTTAAGAGGAGGTTTGAATGCATTTATGATTTCTAAACCCTGTTTACTTGTGCATCACTTAACCACAGAACACATGTATAAACCTACTGCTAATAACTATGGAACCCTGGTAAATCTCGCTCCTAGGCAGCAAACACTTTCTGCTCCGAGGGGAAACTGCAGTTCCAATTGAACACCAGATTTACAATATGAATGTGTGAACAAAAGGTGAGAAAAACAAATGTAGCAATTGCTGACAAAGGAAGGTCCACCTTCAAGAACATTGTTAAAAAGGCTGTTCTTGATTGGCTAAGATGTTCGAAGAGGCAATGTACAGCCTTGTAGTATATTCATATCTATAATGCCAAATTTTACAAAGTTACCAATTATACTAAACTATTTTACTAAACTACTTCAACAAGATTTAAAACATTTGGAACCAATCCTATTTAAAATAGAATGGAACATATAATTTGATATTAATATAACTCAAGGGTGAAAAATATTTTTTTCATCATATCCATAAATCACACTGCCATAAAGGATAGTTGTTTCATCATATCCATTACACTTTCATAAAATAACAAAGAATGGAAGAGATTGACATTTTTTTCACCTTCCATCAGTGAGGAATGTGGAGGAGTCACTGTGGTGGATGTTTATATTAAAATGTACTTTATGTGTCTTGTGACTTTTAATTATATGATGATTGTATGGCAAATCAAATTCCTCGTATGTTGCAAAACATCCTTGACTAATAAAGTATGATTATGAATATGATTATGATTATAAATGTTGACGATTCATTACCTGATTACTGAATAGAATCATGAAGGCCTTAAGGTTTTTATTGTATTTAGTATTTTTAAAAAAAGTATATATTTCAGTAGACTAATATAACTGGATATGAAATCTGTTTGGTGTTTTTAAAAGATATTCCATTCATAATGTCTAATTAAGAAAATGAAGTGGATATGAGATGGATTAAAGTTAACAAAGGGTCAGAAATAATTTCTTGGTATATTAATTTATCGGTTATCATAGTAGACAACCAACAACAAAAGGTTACTGTTGAAGCTTCACATAAGCATTCTTTAACATATTTTGTATCTCTGTTAATAGCAGATCTACTTTTCAGTAACAATGTGTATTTATATAGTGCCTTTAACAGTAAGAACGCCCTAAGGCTCCCAAAATTATATTAAGAAAGACTACACTTGTTTTGTATCAAAGTAGTATTGTTCATTCGGTATCCATTTCTAGTGTCAAAGAAAATCTAAGCCTAAAAGTAGAATATTTTGGCTACTCAAAAAAAATAATACTCACGAGTTCAACTTGAAAAAAAGAAATTGTTCAGGGCAAAGTTCATCAATTAAGCAATGCATTACAAAAGGGAGAAAGAGGTTTCAGAGTATGAGAGCTGAAGGAAGACCAAAGTCCATTTTGATTAAACAAAGGGCTGGCAAAAATAAAGTTAACCCTTACAGGCCTCTCAAAGTGATATATTGGAATGTGATGTTTATGATGCTGGAAAATCGAAGATAGACAAAAATGCTGGAGAAACTCAGCGCGTGAGGCAGCATCTATGGAGCAAAGGAAATAGGCAATGTTTTAGGTCGAGACCCTTCTTCAGACTATTGGAATATGATTGTGGTTTGTCGGGTCTATTTGTTTAAGTTGCAACTAAATATGGTGGTTTAATTTTGTTTCGCAGCGAATAGTCTGAGGAATTAACGGGTGTTTTTACAAAGTGCTCAGGATATTTTAGGCCCTGGTGTGGGCAAAGATCGGTATGTCCTATTTATAGAGAATCCAGCAACAGTAGACCATTTAGCCTCGTGAGCCTTTTCAATTATTAAATTAGATCATGACTGATCTTTGCTAACTCCATGTGTTTGCCGCTGCCCTGGGGACGCCAATGGGAGATTGAAGGGACAACATCTGCCTTAAGACCTTTAATTGTCAATTAATGAATTAGGTCTGGTTGTATGAGAATGATTCTAAACTTTCGAAACAGAGTTGAACATTAACAATACCATTCGACCCTATTTAGAAATGTCTATAATCATGAAATCTTAAATCCCGCTATATCTGTCCCTTGAGCCTTTAAAACATAGGAAACTCCACGCAGTAGGCAATTTTTTTTTCCACGTAAATGGCACATTTGATTATTAGCAAGTATATTTATGAAGAAGTTTACGAGAAGCACTAAATAGCTAACAGTTGTTCTTCACTGCTGAGAATTGTCATGAAAATTACATTTTCCAAAGAGAGTGAAAAGCCGTGTCATTGTGTCACGTTTTCCATGGATAAATTAATCAGAGTTATGGAGTCGTACAACATGGAAGCAGGCCCTTTGGTCCTACTTGCCCATACCAATCAAAATGTCCCATTACACTATACAAACCTGCTTATGATTGACTCATATCCCTCTAAACCTTTCTGATTCTTTCAAAATACTCTCAAACCCATTCTGTATAGTTTGTGGCATTTGAGCTTTATCCAAAGGATTACCCTAAATACTAGTGAACAAGACTTTCATAATGCAATGGAAAGTCTGTGTATTTTTCTGCATTTTATGTTTGTTATTATATACAGATTGAATTGTTTAGAATTGTATGTAGATGGGAGTGATGGATGTACATTTTCTCCATCCAGTTTGATTTTTTATGTACCAGAAATTAAAACATAGTGAATGTTCATTTCAAGTTAGACTTGTGGTGAAGGGGAAGCGAGGTTTATTAAAAAAATCCCTAAATCCATGGAGAACATATAAGCTGCATTTTCTCATGTGTGTGTAAATTGTTAAAATATAATTAAATTTGCCCATTTGCACAAGTTTTAAAAGAACCTTCTAAATGTATTTTCAATGGATTTGTGCTTTGTCTTTAAGGTCTGATAGAATTAAATTTTGTTGCTGACAGAATTAAATAGGTATTAAGCAATAAAAAACTAGCATGCTGAAGGTATAGAGTCGCAGTCTTTGGCCCTACTTGCCCATGCTGATCTAAGCTGAATCCATTTACCTGCATTTTGCCCATTTCCCTTTCAACTTTTCCTATCCATGTACCTGTCCATATGTCTTTTAAATGTTGTTATAGTATCTGCCTCAACTATTGTAATTCATCTGGCAGCTCATTCTGTATACTCACTACCCTGTGTGTGAAAAAACTGTCTCCCACATTCCTATGAAATCTTTCCCCTCTCACCTTAAAAAGATGCCGTCGAGACTTAATCCCCTTACCTTGGGGAAAAGACAATGTGTATTTACACTATCTATTCCCTTCATGATTTTATACCCCTCTATAACGAGGTCCCTCAGCCTCCTGTGCTCCAAGGAAAAAAGTCCCAGCCTACAAAATCTCTCCCCACAGCTATTAGCTGAAAAGAGTGCAGAGAAGATTTAGAAGGATGTTTGTAAATCTTCTCTGCACTCTTCCCAGCTAATAACATATTTCTGCAAATATTCTAAGTGTGGCCTCACCAATGCAGAAACACAGTTGGAAAAAATCACCAGTAAATTCATATAAACATTTGCTTAATGGTTTGATGCCACACAGAGTTCAAGAAATGTTGATAGACGCCCACATTGTTCTTACAAATGAGCTAAGCATAAAATCTAAGAAGAAAAGTTTCAAGAAACCTATATTTCAAGCATAAATGTGATGGAATAATTATCATTTATACAGATACGAGAATTTTTTGTAATATATTGTTATATGCTGAGTTAATTTGATATGTATCTATTCTTTCTTTGCAATAATTGTACATTAATAGGACATTTTACTGATAAATATAATATCCTCCAACTGGGCAGAGAACAAAGAGATTAAGATGAATGCAACAATTGTTTGCCACACTACATTTTTTTTTTGTGTGTTATTAACCCCAAAGTTGAGACAGATGTAAGAATGTGGGAACATTTCTGTAATTATGGTGAATGTATGATTGCAGAGAATTGAACTTTTATGTGATAGATATATGGAAATATCCATATCCCACACCTGGATTTTTTATTGGTGATTACATGGTGCAGCTTTATAGGACTTGGGTCCGGCAGCATTTGGAGTATTACATGCAGTTCTGGTCATCCCATTCCAGGAAGGATGTGAAAGCTTTGGAAACGATACAGAGAAGGTTTACCAGAATGATTCGTAGATTAGCGGCATTAGATCTTAAACCCATTCTCCTGCCTTCTCCCCATAACTTCTGACACCTGTACTAATCAAACATCTATCTATCTCTGCCTTAAAAATATCCACTGACTTGGCCTCCACAGCCTTCTGTGGAAAATAATTCCACAGATTCACCAGCCTGACTAAAGAAATCTCTCCTTATCTCCTTCCTAAAAGAACATCCTTTAATTATGAGGCTGTGACCTCTAGTCCTAGACATTCCCACTAGTGGAACCATCCTCTCCACAGCCACTATATCCAAACCTTTCACTATGTATCAATGAGGTCCCCCCTCATTCATCTAAACTCTACCGAGTACAGACCCAGTGCCGACAAACGCTCATCATAGGTGAACCTACTCAGTCCTGGGATCATTCTTGTAAACCTCCTCTAGACCTTCTCCAGAGCTAGTGCATCCTTCCTCAGATATGGTGCCCAAAAATTGCTCAAAATATTCCAAATGCGGCCTTACCAGCACCTTATAGAGCCTTAGCATTACATCCCTGTTTTTGTATACAAGCCCTCTTGAAATCAATGCTAGCCTTGAGTTTGCTTTCTTTACTACTAATTCAATTTGCAGATTAACTTTTTGGGAATCCTGCACCAGCACTTTCAAGTCTGTTGCATCTCCGATTTCTGTATTCTCTCCACATTTAGAAATTAGTCTACACCTTTATTCCTACTACCAAAATGCATGACTTCATACTTTACCACACTATATTCCATTTGCCACTTCTCTGCCCACTCTCCCAACCTGTCCAAGACCTTTTGCAGAGTCCCTGTTTTCTCTACACTACCTGTCCTCTCACCTATTTTTATATCACAAACTTGCCCACAAAGCCTTCAATCCCCTCGCCCAAATCATTAATATACGACGTGAAGAGTGGCCCCAGCACTTACCCTTGCGGAACTCCGCTGGTCACTGGCAGCCAACCAGAAAAAGCCCCCTTCCTTGCCACACTTTGTCTTCTGTCATCCAGCCAAACTACTCTCCATGCTAGTATCTGCCCTTTGATACCGTGGGCTCTAATCTTCCCTTGTAGCCTCATGTGTGGCACCTTATGAAAGGCTTTCTGAAAATCTAACTACATCTACTGTCTCTCCATTGTCTGTCCTGCTATTTACTTCTTCAAAAAATTCCAGCAAATTTGTCATACAAGATCTCCCCTTCACAAAGCTATGGTGACTTCAGCCTATACAATATTTTGAACTGTTTATTTTCTGATAAGATAGCATCACCCAGCTTGAAGAAGTAGATAAATAAAACATTAAGGATTGGCATGATTACTAGGTAAGATTTAAAAAATCTAATATGGACTTGCAAATTAACTCATTACTAAACACCAGATCAGTGCATTGACATGATGGGTAAAAAGGTTTTTAACCAAGGGAATGCAATTAAATATAGATCTCTTATTTTTTAACATGTTTGCATAAAAGTATTTTCTACATTACCTCAATACTAAAAGTAATGTTTAAATGTGATGTCAAGGTCCAATTTGGGATCAGAAGAAAATAGAGTGAGAATTTTGGAGGAGAATGGAAGGTGAATCAACTGCATTGTCAGAGCTTATTTTCACAGAACACACACACACGTGATTTTACTTTTAATGATTGGTCTTTCTTTCCTGCTTTGTAAATATTTATATTTTCAAACATTTGAAAAAGAGCTTTGTCTGGATGTCTATGAGTTCATTTGCAGAGCTCTCTTCTTGGCAGGATAATTAATCAGCTGGAGAGAAAATAACTAATGGAAATAAGTGTCTGGCTAGTCAGACCCTGAGCTATAGCTTTAGGTTTGCATCTTTTTTTTAACGGATGAAAGCCTTCAGAAGGGTGTTCCATAATATAAGTGGAACCTGTCCTTTGTGTTTGATGCTGTAGTTGTATTCCACTTAAGAAATCTTTGGTTCTAATGACTTTGTGGAGTGGAGTAAAACATGTATTGACTATTTTCAGCATAAGCCACAGAGGACTATTTTCTGCCCCTGCATAATCTGTTTTGAAATACTGTAGCTGAGGATAAACTGAAAGATACTTCAAAATAGTAGTAAATTAAATGCCGAACATATTCAACCAACGTAGAATAACAATTAACAGATGCTTGAACAAAATCGGCCAATTTGGGGAGACACAGTGGCTCAGTGGTAGAGTTGCTGCCTTACAGCGCCAGAGGACCCAGTTTGATCCTGACTATAGGTGCTGTCTGTACGGAGTTTGTATGTTCTTCCTGTGACCGCATAGGTTTTTGCCAGGTGCTCGGGTCTAAAGATGTACAGGTTTGTAGGTTAATTGCCTTTGGTAAGTTGCAAAATTGTCCCTAGTGTGTAGGAGATTATTAGTGTACGGGATGATCGCTGGGCGGTGCAGACTAGGAGGGCCGAAAGGCCTGTTCCCGCGCTGCATCCCTCAAGTCTAAACCAATGAGAATTTATCTCAAAAAGAGATAATTTAAAAGTGAACTCAATTCAAAAGTGAACATTCAAGCCACTTTTGTATGTTCCAGTGGTTTGGTAGCATTATAGTAAGGCCGTTTTCCTCATTGTGAATGGGTTGAATACACATCTTGAATTCTACAACTAATATCAAGGCAGGCAAGCTGTGAAGGTAGTACAGAGGGGACTGTTAGGTTGACTGCACTGCTATTATGAAGAGTCGGAGAAATTTGGATCTTTTCCAAGGTAAAAAATAGGCGATGATACAGAAGCATACAGGGTTGAGACGTAATGATTATTTTAAAAAAAACTATGCCTTATATTCCTTTAAATTATACTGTGGAAAATTGAATTTGGGAATATATCAGCCAGGAGAATTCGCAAAAAAAAAAATTATAACCAGTATCAGTAAAGTTTTCTTTATGCAGGAATCAATACATTTTCAAATGGAGCAGTGGTGGAAAATAAATCTTGAGTTGATCAGATACAGTGGGATAATCCAGTGGACAGAATATTAAATTTCTCCCTGAATTGATGACCTAAGTTTATAATGATCTTTGAAGAAAAGTTGAGTCTTTACTTAGATTAGGCTAAAATAAATGTTTGGTTTTGAACCCTTGCAATTTGTATAAAGGAAAACATAAGTCACAGTGGACACCATCTCTGTTATATTACATTCAGCTCTGGATTACTCTGACGATAAAAGCACCTAAGGCAGGAGGTATATCTGCTCAGCTTTCACCATAATACCAAGTAAACCGATCCCTGAACTTCTGGATCTTGCCTTGGGGCCTCTACCTGCAACTGGTTTCTGGACTTCCTGACCGGCAGACCTCAGTCAGTTAGAATTGGTTATACCATTTCTTCCTTCCTGACCCGCAACATTGATGTCCCTCAGAGTTATGTGCTCACTCACTTACTCTACTCCCTGTACACCCACGACTGTCTAGTTAGGTACGTCATTAACTCAACCTTTAAATTTGCCAGTGTTGTTTCACTGTTGACAGCTGGATTAACAACAGTGATGAGACAAAGTATAGGAAAGAGATTAAGAACCTTGCGTAATGGTCAAGGACAACACCCTATCCCTTAATAGCAGCAATTTGAAATAGTTGTTTGCGTAGGAAGGAACTGCAGAAGCTGGTTTACATCGAAGATAGACACAATATACTGGAGTAACTCAGCGGCTCAGACAGCATCTCTGGAGAAAAGGAATAGGTGACATTGTGGTTTGAGACCCTTCTTCAGACTTCTTCAGAGTTGGTTGGTGACCAAATGACAGGGGGAACATAACTTGGTGTTATCAACAAAGCAGCATTAGTAGAGATGGTCAATGGCTTCATATCACCTGGTCCCTTCACATTAGTGTGATGATTAATAAAGAGAACCGAATCGCTACTTTCTTAGGCATCTGAGAAGAGTTGGCAGGTCTATGCGGATTCTCTTGAACCTCTTCAGATGAGCTATAGAAAGGATTCTGATGGGATGTATCTCCAGCTGTACAACAACTACTATTCTCTTGACCATCTAAACCTGCAGAGAGTGGTGAATATAGCCCAATCGATCATACTCTCATCCGCTCCATCCAGTTAATCTTCAGGAAGACCGATGTATTGTCGAGGATGTCTATTTTCTGGCAATTTCCTGACATCTGGGAGAAGACACAGGAAGTTCAGATGTTCAGATGTCCAGGCTTAAAAACTGTTTTTCCCCCCACTATTCTTAAACCCGTGAACTAATCACCTCTTTCACAATCCCTTCCTGGAGATGCTGCCACGTATTCTTAACTCCAACTCATTCAGTCATTTTGGTTATTGCACTTTAATTAATTTGCTCTACTTGGGATTACACTGCAATCTTGCACCATTCTGCTGTTTTGCACTCTTTTATTCTATTTATGCTATTAATCATTACTGTATGTGACCCAGTAAATCTGTCAGCTTTATGTAAACAAGACTATTTTATGGTGCAGATGACAATAAACTCATCTCAATGTGATTTTGAATTGATAACGTCATCCCCATAGTTAAGACCCAATGGAGAAATATTGCTTTAGAATAAGTTTGTGAGAAGATAAATATTTTTTTCCTTAAAGACACAAAATGCTGGAGTAACTCAACGGGACATGCAGCATCTCTGGAGAGAAGGAATGGGTGACACTTTTGGATGAGCCCTTTCTTCAGACTGGTCTGAAGAAGGGTCTCGTCTTGGTGTCACCCATTCCTTCTCTCCAGAGAAGTTGCCTGTCCCGCTGAGTTGCTCCAGCTTTTTGTGTCTCTCTTCAGCTTAAACCAGCATCTACAGTTCTTTCCTACACATTTATTTTCTAAGTTTGCTTCCAATGTTGTTGATCCTGTGCCTCAGATTGTGATGAACATTACTATTCCATAAACCTAATAAAATACTAACATTAAAGTAAAATTTATAATTGCTAGAAGACTTTCTTATTTATTGTTAATTATTTTGGAATTAAGAATATATTTTGTTGAACACCTAACCTTACATCACATTTTCACCTAGGATTGACATTTGGAGAATGGAGTGAAAACATTCAGAATCTGAACTTAATTTCACTTCAAATTAAAGGAAATGTTCTGTTAATTATAAAGCACTCTAGCTTTAAAACAAATACATCCTTTATTTGCATATTAAGTAGTTCTGATGAAAGTCCAGTAGATATATATTTTTTCTCTTTCTTATAGTTGACTTTTAATCTTTTTACTTCAGATTATATGGTTGACTTTAAGCAAATAGACGTCTCTAAATATGTAAACAGTAAATTTGCTAATGTTTAATCTTGTATTGTTTATTCTTCTTGCGTACTTCTTGCGAATGGCGTGCACAGCCTAAAGACATCCCGGCCAGGACAGCATCAGTTACTGGGTGGATGGCTTTGATGCCACCGGGGAAAAGCCTCAGTGGGCAGTCATTCACGATGTGTGGGATGGTCTGGTCTGGATGTCTGCAGTCGCTAGCAGGGCTGTCTGTCATCCCCCACTAATGCAGGTGATGGGCTGTTCTTGCATGGATGGGTGCGGATCCTGTTCAGGGTTAACCATTGCTTGCGATGGAGGTCAAAACCCAGTGGTTTCACTGTGGCGTCTGTGATGACCTCTCCGTTGTTGGTGTTGGCATCTTTCCAGGCTCTGCGCCACTAAGTCGTGGAGTCAAAGTCTTCCAGGGATTTAACGGAAGACCAGAAAGGTTTGTGGGCCTTCAGGCGCATGTTGGGCAGTTTGTTCAAGTCAGCATGGATGGGAAGTTCAGGGTTAGCCTCGATGGTGCGCCAATCTTTTAACATCCTCTCCCTCCTGTGTATGCTGGGAGGGGCAATATGTGAGAGGACAGGGAGCCACTGCAAAGGTGTTGACTTAAACATCCCTGTGATGACCCGCATTGCAGATTTAAGGATAATGTCAACTTGTTTGGTGTGGCAGCTATTAGCCCAAGCTGTTGAGCAAAACTTGGTTGTTTGTTTATTACAGTCACACCATATAGTAGAGCTATGCACGTGCAGAGAACATCTGTTAGATCAAGGTGTTATCAGCAAGGATATTTTACACACTAGTCTGATGACAATATTTATAAAATGGTTGCTCTCAAAATTTTTTAACCACCATATTTTCCCATTAAGGTCAAGCATTACCAGAATAAATTCTATTGCAGGTAGACTTTTCAGGAAACGTGTTACATGATTGCAAATGAATGCACAGTAATTTATCAGAATTTTTTATATAAACATACTCACATAAGCAAATGTTGCAATAATCCAGCCCTGTCACAGTCCATGTGAGTTCTTCTCTGTGTAACAGTAATATATCTAAACTGGAATACAAAATGCTCACAGGTTGAAAAAATCTTCCCATCCAAATAATAGAGGTGGTTGCACTTCAGCTCTACATAATACATACAAGGAATCAATTTGCCTGTCAAATAAATATTGTTGGTTAGCAATAATTGCATCTGCACTTTACACTGGATTCAATATTATTTCAATGCAAGGTTTAGAATGAAAAAAATAATTTCCTTAAATGCATTTTTTTTACAGCTTGTTCTCTATATGGTTTGACATTAACTGAAACAATAATTAAGTTGGAACATTTACAGATTCACAAAATAATTCTCAATATAGTGTACGGAGCAGCAATCTACAATTGCCTACTCTCATATTTGCAGAGGTGTTAATATAGTTTACTGAAAAAAACTGGAACTGAATGAGGCAAAGTCAGAATACCCCCAAACATTATTAATATTTATATTCAAGAAGACTATTATTCAATTTTGCCGATAAATAAATATTCATTAGACTGGGACTAGTCAATTTATAATTGGTTCTTGTAATACTTTTAAAAATGGCTAAGATGAAAAGAATTGAAGTGCAATACACATATTACATCTTGAATAAAATGAAAATCAAGAATGTTATTTTGTTTCTAAAATAAAGCAAAAACATTGCTATGGTAACAATGGAGCACAGGATAATTCCTTATGCTAGTCAGAACCTTTTGCTGAATAACTGACTCATGACACATTACCTAACATAATTACAATGCTTGTGATTACAATAAGCAAGGCTATAAGTAAAAGTAATCCTGGAAATCACAGAGGTATTCTATCTAGATGACTTGTAGCTGTTATTTTATAACATTTTATTTTATATTTTTGTGAATGCCTAAGGAACGTAAAAGTGTTCAAGAATAATCTTTGCTTAATCATACTTTGTTTTTATTCATTTGGCGTTACATCACAAATTCCTAGCTTACTCAAAATTTGAAATAAACGGTAAGTGCAATTTCTTTTGATAATACAATTAGGATTTAAATTAGCAGTAACTAAGTGCACAAATTAACACAATTTCCTGTCAGCTTTGTGCAGTTTTGTTTATGTTCTTCCCTTAAATATAAAAAAATATTATTTGATACAGTGGCTTGTACAATTACACTAAATTTATAGCAGTGGTCACCATGACAATGGAATATATGTAGGAGCACACATATATTCTTCTTTTATTATAGTTTACAATTTTTCAAAGGAAAAACATATTTCTGTTTAAGGAGCCAGAAACACTCTGCTGGTGTTGGGTTTCGACCTGAAATGTCATCTATCCCTCAGACAGGTGCTGTCAGACCTGCTGAGTAGCTCCAACAGTTTGTTTCTTTTTGTTCCAGATTCCAGCATTAGCAGCTTCTTGTGTCTCTAGCTTTCTCTTTAAGGATACCGTATCTTATTGAATTAGCGTGGTCAGGGATTTAAGCCATTTTACACCTTGTTTGCATCCACAATGTCAAAATGGAGCTGAGCCCCCTCTGACCATGAACAAAAGCATACTTTCATATGTAGAAATAAAGAACTGCAGATGCTGGTTAACACACAAAAGGACAGACAGTGCTGGAGTAACTCAGCAGGTCAGGCAGTCTCTCTGGTGAACATGGATAGGTGATGTTTCTGGTCAAGATCCTTCTTCTATCCATTCTCTCCGGAGATGTTGCCTGAGATGCTGAGTTAAGGGCCTGTCCCATTGGATGACCTAATCCATGAGTTTAGAAGACCCTAGACGATTTGAAAAAAATGTCAAGGTTGTGTTGACTCGCCAAAGTAAAAGATCTCCAATGACCTACTAGGACTATGTCTACAACCTCCCACGACTATGTCTACGATATCCTACGTCCCCCCTTGACCTCAGTCTTCCACACCTAAGACCAACTACGACTTGCTACGAGTGGAAAATGATCGCATGATAAAATTATGTCATGTTTGCATTTTTTTCTCGGGCCAGTTACCGACCAACGACTATGTATAATTACCTACGACTACCATCACGAGCTACTACGACCTACCTACGACCCACCTACAAATAAAAAGTATCGATTTTTTCCATGCCGACCTTTTTTTTACTCGTGGACATTTTTTATCAGGCTGGAAAAAACGCCGCAACCTACTTGAGGCCACGAGTACGTGGAGACCACTCACGGGCATGAGGAAGAGTTACAAAGACCTCATACGACCTCCTATGACCTCGTGGCGACCATGCTGCGAGTATGAGTCAAGCAGAAATTCGGCAGAGATCACCAATTAGGTCATGAAAGTGGGACAGGGGCTTTGGTGGCAAAAACGGGAAAGCAGACTATTATCTAAATGGTGGCCGATTGGGAAAGGGGGAGATGCAGCGAGACCTGAGTGTCATGGTACACCAGTCATTGAAAGTAGGCATGCAGGTGCAGCAGGCAGTGAAGAAAGCGAATGGTATGTTAGCTTTCATAGCAAAAGGATTTGAGTATAGGAGCAGGGAGGTTCTACTGCAGTTGTACAGGGTCTTGGTGAGACCACACCTGGAGTATTGCGTACAGTTTTGGTCTCCAAATCTGAGGAAGGACATTATTGCCATAGAGGGAGTGCAGAGACGGTTCACCAGACTGATTCCTGGGATGTCAGGACTGTCTTATGAAGAAAGACTGGATAGACTTGGTTTATACTCTCTAGAATTTAGGAGATTGAGAGGGGATCTTATAGAAAACTTACAAAATTCTTAAGGGGTTGGACAGGCTAGATGCAGGAAGATTGTTCCCGATGTTAGGGAAGTCCAGGACAAGGGGTCACAGCTTAAGGATAAGGGGGAAATCCTTTAAAACCGAGATGAGAAGAACTTTTTTCACACAGAGAGTGGTGAATCTCTGGAACTCTCTGCCACAGAGGGTAGTTGAGGCCAGTTCATTGGCTATATTTAAGAGGGAGTTAGATGTGGCCCTTGTGCTAAGGGGATCAGGGGGTATGGAGAGAAGGCAGGTATGGGATACTGATTTGGATGATCAGCCATGATCATATTGAATGGCGGTGCAGGCTCGAAGGGCCGAATGGCCTACTCCTGCACCTAATTTCTATGTTTCTATGTTTCTATGTTTACTCCAGCTTTTTAAATACGTTCCCGTGGTTTGGGTCTTTTTTCATGTAGATACAATACAATTATTCTTAGAAGTCAATCAGTACTTTGAACAACTGAGCAACTTAATTAAGCAGCAATCAGATCACAAATTGAAATTCAGCTTTTTTTCCTCATTTGCATTTGACAATTGCAATCCCACGATATCGAAGACAATTTAAAAGTTCACCAATAACTTGCTAATCTGAGCCAAATGTCTCAACCAGTAAGTCGAGATTCTGGTGAGAATGTATGTTCATAGTAAAGGGTAATTTGAAAGAGTACAGCCATGTATTAGTATGGCACTAGTGATTAGTTATGTTCCTCAGTAAAATTTAATTGACTGATTCTTTCATACCATTCTTCCAAATAAAATACTTTTTGATGTGTAAAGCAACTGCATTGTGGGTAAGCAATATAATGTATTATCCTGCAATAAGTTGTTCAAAAAAATCAGATTAAAAGTATTGAATACATTTCAGTTGGAGCCATATAGTATGTTATTAAATTGAAATCTTCAGCATGCCAAGCAAGGTTGTCAACACTTGAAATATAGTGTAGGAAGCAATTTTCATATTCTCCACAAAAAAAAACACCTTTGTACGCGAGTGCTCACGTGCATGTTGAATATGTACTACTTAAAATGTTTCTTTATATTTTGAGGGCATGAAGGATATGACTGCAGCGAAGGATATTTGTTGCAGTGAGTTCAAATTATGCTTAGATGGTCAAAGGGATCACCAAAGCCCTTTTGTATCCAACTTCATGTTGCACTTACAGTATATCATAGTCCATACAACACCTCCTGGATTTTGATGATTTCCTGGGCAATGTAATGGATATGTTTCGGCACCTACTGAAATTTCTGTTCTGTTAACTACACTTCGATGTTCTGCGTCTTCTAATAAATTGACATTGATCAGTCTGTGACCAGGTGAGCTGTCACTGTACAGAGTAGCAGTTCGTCACTTGACCCGTGTCAAAAATAACCAGAAAGAAAAGCCCAGTCAAGGCAAGGAAAAGGCAGAGAAGAAGGTATCACACCTTGAACATTAACTCTGCTGGTAAATCAAAACACGTTGTATGGTTTGATTACTGTTAGCATGATGGTTGGCAAATCTAGGAATAGTCACTTAACAATTGAAGGCATGGGCTAGAGGATGGCAATATATAACTGCTCATGTTCATGTTCCTTTAGAAAAATTATTAGTTTGGTGACATTAATCAGCTGAGAATGAAAAAGGAGAAGGAAGCACTGGCCAAATGGATGTATGCATGATAATTGTATAATAATTGTATTTTGCTGATAATTTATATTATTCCTATACTACCATTGAAAAAAATAGAGATAAAACAAATTTAAGAAGGATGTACTACCCCTTGAATTATCTTTCAAATTATACCGGGTAATTTTTGAGAAACAAATGTAAAATTACTTAGATTAAAATTGAATTTCAACTATTTAGATTTCATTCTTGGTAAAAGATCAACTTAATTTGCAAAGAAAAGGTGCAAGCTGGGCATTTGCTTGAGAAAGTGACCAAAAAGATCAAATATAAATTTGCTATTTGAGTTAAAAAAAACTGATTTGCAGCTTTTTGATTAAAACGATTATTTGAATATTAGTCAAGTTGTTTTCCGAGAAGATGGCAGGCAGCCATTTTTTTTAAAGATCCATACGTTTGATCTGAAGTCTTTGAGGAGAGGTTACCAGAATGATATTTCCAAAGAAAGTGACTTGGCAAATATATATATATATATTTTTTCCCATTTGGATATTGGATACTGTTAGCATTTAAAAAAAACAGTTAAGTATATCTGATTTGCAAAGTATTGCAGTCCAGCCAAAAGAATAGTAAGTCAATTTTCTTCTGAAACCCTTCATTATACTCACAGTTGTGCCTGCTATGGTATTGATGGAATGATGGGGGTGGGATCGGTGTGGATTTGCAACATGGATTTGGGGACAGTAACTCTGTACAGTATGTATGAGGAAGTTGTTTCTAGCTGCTCTGTACTTGTATGAAGGGGGTTCCTGATACTGGTGTGAGGTTACTCTGTGCTGATACTGGAGTTGGACATTATGCAGCTATAAAAAACCACCAACAGTTGATAAATCCTGTACTGTACTCTGTCCTTACCAGCCTTATTTTAGTACCTTATTTCCTCGTCTCCAATAGTATTAGAATCTCTCCTTTTTGTCTTTACACGGATTGTGAAGCTTCCTCCTTGAGAATATCTAAAGCATTTGTCTGCATGCCCCCAACAACCCATCCCACCTAATTATTCTTTAACACTTCTCAGACACTTCATTTTCTGTTGCAATGAGATAAAGGACTGGGGAGCATGGATTTTTCTTATCACCCAGATCTCTACATGCATGTGATTATTATCAGACTTGTATTTGCATGCTTTTTCAGATATCTATTTCAAGTCTACTAAACTTATGCGGAAGGTTATATATATTCTCAAATAATTTGAATTGATAGTGTGTATTATTGTTTGCAGAGATTCACTTTCAAAGGTAAGTTGATCTGGTATTTACATTGTAGCACTGATACCATGGCGCATGTGCATGGTCATGACACCATTGCAGAGGTCATTAAATATCTTCCTGCATATTAGCAAAGGTTTACTATGGCATCCAAAATCTTTGCATTTCTTCCCATTAAGTCTGAACCATCCTGCTGATGAAGTTTGCAATCTAGCCTCCAAATTACATTTTTATTTCTCAAGGTAATTGTTTCTTTTACATTGCCCTGTATACGAGGCTACTTTAGACTTTAGACTTTAGTGATACAGTGCAGAAACAGGCCCTTCAACCCACCGAGTCCACGCCGACCAGCGATTACCCCATACACCAGCACTATCCTACACTTCAGGGACAATATACAATTGTACCAAAGCCAATTAGCCTACAAACCTTTGGAGTGTGGGAGGAAACCAGAGCACTGGGATAAAACCAATGCAGTCACAGGGAGAACGTACAAACTCCTTACAGAAAACTCGTTGTCAGGATTGAACTTGGGTCTCTGGAGCAGTAAGGCAGCAAATCTACTGCTGTGCCACCATGCCGCTCTATTGAGTCCAATTCTCTTGGGAATCTGACCAGCAGGGAAAAGAAGAATGCAACTCAATCCCACACGACAGAACACATTTCATTGTAGAGTTGATGCCTCACAGCGTTAGAGATCTACCTGGATTCAATCGTGATCTTGGGTGCAGGCTATGTGGAGTTTGCATGTTCTACTTGTGAATGCATGGGTTTCCTCTGGGTACTTCCTTTTCTTCCCACATCTCAAAGTCATGTGGGGTTGTAGGTTAATTGGCCTCCGTAAAAATTATCCCTTCTGGGGAGTGGATGATCAAGTGGGATACCATAGAACTAATGAGAACGGTTGATCAATGGTCAGTGTGGACTCGGTGAGCTGAAGGTTCAGTGGTTCATTTAATAGAAAGAATCAGTCATTGAGAGATAATTGAAATTGGACATTTGACTATGCTGTATCTCTAAGCTAGAACTAAAACTAAAACCAAAAACACTAAGTAGATGGAAAAAGGAGCTTATTATGTAAAATAAAACAAAGGCGGCATTTTGTTGAGACCACCTCCCCGAGGCTCCTTCATGTAGGACATCAATTAGGACCGAAGCGGTATGGTCTGGCTTTTGGGTCTGAGCCAGATTTTGTTTCTCACAGCATTTCTCCCAGTACTATTCACAAACTCTTGTGCATGAAAAAAATCTGCCATGTATCCAATTGTTGAAATATGTGTTTAAAATTTCTGGGGAAAATAGCAATGGTTCAGTGGTTCATTTAATAGAAAGAATCAGTCATGGAGAGAGAGATACAGCACAGAAACAGGAACTTTGACTAACTGAGACTGCACCAACTATCAAGGACCAATTCACACTAACCTATTTTCCAGGCCATTTTATTCCCCCCACATTTGCATCAATTCCTCCCAGATTTCACCACACCTACACTCTAGTGCAAGATACATAGGGCAATTAACCTAATAACCCACTTATTTGGGATGTGGAAAGAAACTGGCGCATCAGTTGGGCGGCACAGTAGGGCAGCAGTAGAGTTGCTGCCTTATAGCACTTGCAACACCGGAGACCCAGGTTCAATCCCGATTATGGGTGCTGCCTGTACGGAGTTTGTACCTTCTCCCCATGACTGCGAGATCTTTGGTTTCCTCCCATACTCCAAAGACGTACAGGTATGTAAGTTAATTGGCTTGGTGTGTGTAAATTGTCCCAAGTGTGTGTAGGGTAGATATAATGTGCAGGGATCACTGGTCAGTGTGGACTCGGTGGGCTAAAGGGCCTGTTTCCATGCTGTATCTCTAAACAAAACCAAACAAAACAAAACAAAACAAGACAAAACTAAACTAAACTAAACCCAGTAGAAACCCGTTCAGGACTACATTTCCAAAGCCACTTCAAAGAATATAAGCCAGAAAGTATTTAGATTTTATTACAAAAAAATAAAAATGTTCTGCAGAATAAATAGAAAATTATCTCATGCACAAAATGAATAAGGCTTTGTTGTTAGCATTTTAGGTGGAGCCTTTAGTTTATTGAATTATGAATCAAAGAGCAGCAAGTCCTTTTTAATGTAAGTGGAAATTCCTACAACGTACACAGTGTTAAAGAGATCTACAGTAAGTGCTAGACTAAGTGGGACCCATTGGGAGGGCTGCAAGAATCCTCTGAACCTGATGAGCGTAGGAGGACTGAGTAAGATGGCCAAAAATCACAGCCGTAAGTGGTAGCGTTTTATCTAAAATCAATATACAGTGCAAACAGGAAGTTGTCAAGTTTAGACCACCAACCATTTGCAGTGCTTTTTCTTCAGCCCAAGCCCCACCAACCATTTGCAGTGCTTTTACTTCAGCCCAAACCCCACTTCTTCTTGTTTAAGGGAACTGCAGATGCACGAAGGTACCAAAAAAGCTGGAGAAACTCAGTTCAGCATTTGGAGCGAAGGAAATAGGCAAACGTTTCGGGCCGAAACTTGGTTGAGCATGAAACATTGCCTAATTTCATTCGCTCCATAGATGTGCTGCACCCGCTGAGTTTTCTCCAGGGTTTTTGTGTACCCCCACGTGAAGCCTAAAGTTGTAGCAAACTTGTTCTATTTGATCTTACTTGATTGAGCACGCCAGGTTAATTGCATTTGTCGAAACAGGGTTGACCACGTGAAGGTTGCAATCTCCCACCCCCCCAAGCCCCACCAACCATTTGCAGTGCTTTTACTTCAGCCCAAGCCCCACCAACCATTTGCAGTGCTTTTACTTCAAACCAACCACATTTTCATTTTCAAACCACATTAAGGGCACTCAAGTTCAGTAAAATCATACTCACAGTTTAGTAGCCATGTTTTCAGTGTTATTCACAGCTCAGACTGAGAGATGTGACCCTCTCACTTCCCCATGTTGCAAGACTGACTGAGGCACTTCCGGGTTTTATAGTCCCTCCCCCCTCCCACCAGCAGGGGCAGCAGAGAGAATCTCAATTTTTTTAAAACATTAATAACTCTTTTATTTTTCATCGATGGGAACAATTCTCTTGTCCTGCACAGCGGAGGGGGACTCTGAGTAAGATGGCCAAAAATCACAGCCGTAAGTGTCTGCGTTTTTTCTAAACTCATGAAACAGAAAAACAGGAAGTGGTCAAGATCAGACTTTTAGTAATATAGATATGGCACTGACTTTTGTTCTGCGTTTGACCAGTACATTGATTAAGCTACTCCATGGTTACACAACAAGCACTTTAAAAAAAAAACAATACCATGTAATATAAATGATTCTGGAAAGTAATTACTACTTTATTGTTCTGGGTTATTGGGTCATACAGCAAGAAAACAGGCCTTCAGCCCAACTAGCAAATTCCACCCAAGATGCCCCATCTATGCTGGTCCCACTTTACTGCATTTGGCCCATATCCCTCTAAACCTTTCCTATCTATGTACCTGTCCAAATGTCTTTTAAATGTTGCGATAGTACCTGCCTTAACTGCTTCCTCTGGCAGCTCGTTCTATATAATGTTTTATATGAGTTGCCCCTCAGGTTCCTATTAAGTCTTTACCCTCTCAACTTAAATCTATGTCCCCCATTTCTTGCTTCCCATATTCTTAGTAATGGACTCTGTGCATTCATATGATTTTGATCACCCCTCAGCCTCCTGCGCTCCAAGGAATAAAGCCCTGGTCTGCCCAACGTCTCCCTCTAGGTCTTGCTCTCAAGCCCTGGCAACATCCTCATTTTTTAGATTTTCATTCCCAAAATTGTTTACATAGTATTGAGGGATCATTGTAGGAACATAATTCATATTGTTTGTTGGTAAAGCACGTCCTGTAAATTAACAAAAGGTTTTGTAACAGGTTTTAAAAGCATAGTCTTTTGCTTATCAGAAAGTAAAATTTCTTTGGATATGAGATAAATTATTTAGCAAAACCATACACTGATTCAAAGCTGATATACAAAATTAAATGTTTTTATACCGCACAATGGTTGTGCAACAACGGCAACATACGCAAGTATAATCAGATGTATTATGGAAGTGTTTATTATATGAAAGGCAAGATAATTCTCTTGCTGCAAGGAATCAGAAGCACAAAACTGTGTTTTGGACATTATTGGACATTTTGGTTATTTTCAATATTATTGCTCATCACGCTTTAAGTCAGTGTTGATTTGTTTTGCAACAGCAAAATATGTAAATAATTTGGATTTGATAAAATGGCTTCGCCAAATAATATAGTTCCATTGTGATACATAAATAAGAAAGCAGTTGTTCAAGCCTGAAGCAAACTGTGGTTTAGTTGAGTTGTTTATATTTGGACATAGCTGATGAAGCTTCGGCTCCCACTAAAATATTTCTTGTGCACTAGCTTTCAAATTCCATATGGCATTCTACAGTGGAATTGCATTGCAGTACAAGATATTATTAAGCCTATTGTTCAAAGGGAATGATTTAGAAATGTTTATGTTCTCCATTCAATTACAAATTGTAAAAACATGTGGAGGATAATGATATTTACAGAATGAAATATTAATTTCTTGAAATTTGACTAGGCTTGGAAAATGGTTAATGGTGTTTATCTATGCTAAAGATCTTTTTTATTCAAAATACATGGAGGTGGTTTAGATGCAGGAATAACAACTTTAAAAAAAAACATTAGTTCAGTCATGATATGCTAATGTGTCTTCATAAATATTTGTCATACGAAAATCCATTTAATATAATTAATTATTGATATTTCAACTCAGTATTTGTATTGGTTTATTATTGTTATGTATGCCATGATACTATTCAGGCAAATCATACCATACATGAGTACGCGCAAAAGAGAAAATATACAGAGTGCAGAATCTAGTGTTACAGCTGCAGCAAAAGTGCAGATAAAGAAAAGTGCAAAGGCTACAACAAGGTAGATTGGAAGATGAAGAAATTGATCCTTTATCATATGAAAAGTCTGTTCAAGGGTCTGATTCCAGCTGAAAAGTTCTTGAATCTGGTGATATGTGCTTTTATGCTTTTGTATCTGGGGAGAAGAGAAAATAACCAAGGTGCAAGTGGTCCTTGATTATATTAGCTGCTTTTCAGAGGCAGCATAAAGTGTGGATGCAGTCAAATGGGGAGTGGTGGGGAAATAGTTTGTGTGATGGATCGGGTTGCATTCACAACTCTCTGTGATTTCTTAGTCTTGGGCAGAACAGTTGCCATTCCAATCTGCGATGCAACTGCATTGGATATTTTTATGGTGCATTTGTAGAAATTTGTACGAATCATTGCAGACGTGCCAAATTTCCTCAGTTTTCTGAGGACGTAGAGGCATTGATGTATTTTCTTGGCCATAACACCAATATGGTTGAAGAAGGGCACATTTTTGGTGATAGTTATTCCTGTGAACCTGGATTAAAGACCATTTTAACATGATGAATTTAGATTTCTCTCTATGCAAAAATAAACTATATGATTTCTTGACTATTTTTTATTTAATTACAATGTATATTCAAACCATAAAATATTTTTCAGTAATTTCTCAGAGAGAATGACTTAGTACAATAACTTCAATGTACTGGCAGGGGATCATTTGAAGTTAAAGCACGGCCTAGTTTTGTACATATTTATTTGACAGGAAAGAAACATTTTAAATTGAGTTGCCATGGAATTTGAGTCACATAAATTTCACGGTATAACATAAACTCTTCTTAAACGCCTCAACCACAGTTTGTAGCGTGGATATAAATGGGCCAATTTCAAATAATATGCTCAGTACTAATACACAGTCCAGAGAGAAAAAAAAATTCCTTTTGAAAATAGCATAGTGTAAATTGTGAAGAGCATGTAATTTGGAATCTGGATTATCTAATTATTCAGGTTGTCTTTGCATTTCATTGTGATGGATGTGAGGATGCTGGTGTTAGATGAGTCAGACTGATTGCTACAGCAGTAGCATCTGCCCCAATTGTTCTGCTTTTCACTGGATGCATGGCACTCAAATCCAATCAGGATACACTATGCAGTTGGTTACCTAGCAACAAACTGACTTGGCTAGCTCCTGTCTCTATCAGTGGCAAAGGGAACAATCCAGTAACTAAAATGCGGTAAAATCTTCCATAAGAAGCTGAAAGTAAAGATAATTATGAAGCATTTTTATAATTGAAAGTAAAACAGACTTTATTTATTGTACATTTTCACTTTCTTAACTTTATGAATAGAATAACAGAAACAATTTTTTGACCTTTACACGCATCAGGTAGTATTGATAGGAAAATTAAGTATTTTATAGAAAGGGTGAGTCTTTGGTGGATGTTCTTCAGCAGAACACGGTGGTTTTAAATCCCATTCCAGCAAGGGTCAAAATAGTCTGAAGAAGGGTACTGACATGAAATGTCACCTATCCATGTTCTACAGTGATGCTGCTTGATCCGCCGAGTTACTCCAGTATTTGTGTCCATAGCAACTATAGTTCATTATTTCCCCATTCCGGCAAATCCTGGTAGGTCAATGAAGTGCAGTGGAATACATCCCTCCCACAGCTTCAATATGGTTTAGTTATTAGAATGCAGGAACACTTCTTGATGTTTGGAACTATCCGCTTTATCGGTTGGCAAATAATTATTTCATCAATAGAAAGATTCTGCCACTCACTCACACTAATAGGCCTTTTCCACGGGGCGACTTGACGCAAGATGTAGCCAGAGTGAAGTGGTCGTGGTCTAGCACGATATCACACGGTATAACGGGGGGGTAGACAGAGAGTTCCCACGGTACTCGGCATTTCTGTTATTTGTGCGAGTGACTTGTCCGTCTCCCGAGCTTTCCCGTTAAATCTTGAATGACATTGTAAACTGTCAAGTGTAATTAAATCATCACGTGGCACAAATGGTCACTTTTTTTTTCACACTCTATAAATATCCTCCCTTGGTTGAATTGGTATATACACACACAAAGCAGAGTTTTACTGTGTATGTGGGAGAGGGGTAGAAAGAGACGTACACTCACAGAGGCAGAGCCTCTCAGCCTGTGTGAGAGGGAGGGAGGGAGAGAGAGAGAGGCACACACAAGGTGGATGTGAAATCTCACCTGCCTGTTTCAGTGACAGACACCCGCCGCCAGTAAATGAAGACACTCCCATCTGTCTCCCCCTCCTCTCCCTTGACTCCCTCACCTTTCCCTCCCAACTCCAGTCCCGTCCCGATCCCCTGGGAAACTGAAGGGAGCAACAATTAACTGCTGCCTGCCCGCTGAATTAAAGAGTTCCCACGGTAGTAAGACGATGTTAGTTGTGCCCAAGTTTAAATTTCCAACGTGTGTTTCAGAGTAAATCAAAAACTGTCTGAATCAGCAAGTTAGACACAAAATGCTGGAGTAACTCAGCGGGCGAAGCAGCATCTCTGGAGAAAATGAACAGGTGGCGTTTGTGTTTATCTTCGGTAAAAACCAGCATCCACAGTTCCTTCCTGCACAATGCATCTCAGTGTCAAGTCTCTGACTCCCGTTGGCAGGCCATTTGGCCCACAGCCAGCCCAGCGATGACTAACCTATGTCACAGGGGGATGGTGTGAAGGCGGAGTTAGAGCTTGATTAATGTTACGGTTGGGGAATGGGCCATAATATGGCCAGGGAAACGCTGTTATTCGTGATGCCCCCTCCGCCCTTTCCCAGCTGTTCTCAATCGCATCCCTGGCCACACAAAAATTTATACTTTAAGAAGGAATACACGGAACATTTAAACTCAGAACGCTTCTAACAGAGTGAGCCATGTGAGCACTTTGATCATTCTCCCTGTATTTGCATTTGACAAAATAGTCGGAAAAAAATGTTTAAAAGTGTTCATACCTTTTGCTATGCCTAATTGGCCCTTACCTCTGCGAAAATAGTCTGATATTCGTAGGTGAAATGTCACCAACAATAATTGATTCTGTTATTAATTGACTAATAATTGACTCTATTAGCAATTTATTAAATCTGACTACATGCGGCACAGTGGTTGAGTTGCTGCCTCACAGCCCCAGAGACCGGGGTTCGATCCTGACCATGTCCTTGCACAGGTTTCCTCTCGCACTCCAGAGATTACAGGTTTGTAAGTTAATCGGCTTCGGTAACAGTGTAAAATTGTCCCTGGAGTGTATAAGAATAGGTGGTCGGCGCGGACTCGGTGGGCCGAAGGGCCTTTCTGCGCTATATCTCTAAAATCTGAAGTTAGGTAATGTCTAAAGGAACTGCAGATGCTGGTTAATACGCACAAAAGGACACAAAATGTTGGTGTAACTCAGCAGGTAAGTCAGATATGGGAAGAAAAACATAAAAAGCTGGAGTAAGTCAGCGGGTCAGGCAGCTTCTCTGGAGAAAAAGTATAGGTGGCGATTCGAATTGGAACCCTTCTTCAGACATCCTAATCGCAATTGAGTCTGAAGATGTGTCTCATCCCGAAACACCACCTATTTTTCTCCAGAGATGCTGCTTGACTCGCTGAGTTACTCCAGCTTTTTGTGTCTGTCTTCGTTTTAAACCAGCATGTGCAGTTCACTCCTTTACACGGGTCTCTGGAGAACATTGATTGGTAGCGTTCCGGACCCTGCTTCGGAAAGGCATCGATCGCTGGTCGGCGAGGACTCCGAGCTGTATCTCTCAAAGAAGTACATGTGAAAAATTTCTCACGGACCATAAAAATGCGGGACCTTTCAGTAAAGTCCCTTTTAAAGATTATAGTTATTTTCTCATGAATAAGTTGATGTCCATATGCGGATGCAAATCTTTATTTTTTAAATTCAATCCCACAGAAGACAATTTTTACTCACCTTCTGTCCCCTCTGTCCAGCTTCCGGGTTCACCGTTCGCAGGAGTTCCCACGGTACACGCAAGAGTCAGTACGGATATCGCACTGGCCACTACGTGCATATAATGTTGCAATGTTCAACCACAAGTGTACAAGTCACTTTTGGAGAAATTCAAGCTTGTTTGAATTTTCTCCCGAGTCACCAAGTTACACGAGTACCTGCCGTTAGCGCCACGGTGGTCCACGAATGCCGTATGGTTATCGCAAGAGGTTCCCACGATGTTCAACTATGGTTAACTCTTGCATCAAGTCGCCCCGTGAAAAAGGGGTTTAACCAACTTATGAATCCTTCCATTTATTCCATGCCATTTGCCAAAGGTAGAATAAAAATGACATGCACATGGAGTGATCAGTTGTTTTCTTTGCTGGAATAAGATTGAAGGTAGCAACATAACATGACACCAGTAAACGTATTATTTTAGGGGTAGGGAGGAGAATGGAGAGTTGTTGCCAAAACTTGCAACTGCTCTGATAGACCCTGAGTGTGTAGCAACTAAAATGTAACACAATTGTCAGTATGAGTCTGAACTCAAATATCTGAGTGGATGGGAGTTCCTGGAATGGTTCAGTATGGTGTATAATGTGAGGTAAGATGGCTTAATTGCTCCAAATATAGTCATTGAAGACATCTATAGCACCAGTTTTCTGCGGAAAGCATCCTGCATCTTAAAGGACCCATTTCACTCCACCCATCACTTGTTTACCCTTCTGCTCCCAGGAAAGCTCTACAGGTCCATCAAAGTGCACACCACAAGACTAACAAACAATTTTACTTCGGAGTCACGTGAGTGACTACGTGAAGAAGCCCGCCACGACACATGCGTGTCATATCACTTTCACGCTTGCAAAACGACAGGCGGGGTGGAGCGTTCCCCCGCAGCGGTAAGTTTGAAGCCGCGACCTGCAGGTAAGTGATTTACTCTGCGGTAGTTTTTGTCCCCGCGCTGTTTTACACAGGGGGGGGGGGAAGCTGGACAAAATAGTGTCCACAAGTGCTGCGAGTGAAGCTGGCTGGGGAGGACTGCGAAGTTGTGGGAGCCAGCAGCAGCTGAAAGCACAAGCCCCGTAAGGGATCAGCTGTGCTGACTTTTGGTCCCGCGCCGGCCAGAACACCACGGCCGGGTGGGAGACTATTCAGAATGGGGCCGTCGACTTTTGACAAGTCGAAAACGGCAGGAGGCGGGGTGGAATGACGTGCCCCCGTAGCGAAAATTTAAACCAGGACCTGCAGGTAAGAACGGCGGTCTTTTTGTGTTTTCCCATGCTAATTACAGGTGGAGAAACAAAGAAGACAAGGTCTGCGACAAAGCTGGTGAGGGAGGACCACGGAGCAGCGGGCAGCCAGCAGCAGCCAGCGGCACTTGGATCACCGATAGTGGGATCAGCTGTGCCCGATGTCGCATCCGCACCGGCCAGATCCACGCGGCCAGGCAGTAAGGCTAGACACAAAAACAAACAAGGTCGTGGACTCAGAGGAGTCCGACTTTGAACACCGTGGGCGGCCAGCGACCGTGAGCGCTGGAGCCGGATGGAGCAGTGTGTGGAGCATTTGCTCCAACATGACAGACTCCGGGAGATGGAGTCGAGTCACTGTGGGGCCTATGATAAACACACAGCAGTACCTCTTGAAGGGCTGCACAGTGCTTCTACCTCATCAGAGGGGAGCACTGCGGGTCAGTTCTGGGCTGACCTGGAAGAGGGGTCCACAGAAGGAAAGACAAGTGTGCAAGGGGTGTAGGAACGAGAGAACCTACTGGACTAATAAAAGGGACTCCAACAAAAACCCACTACAGCCAAAGACAGCACCCCTATGCACCCACCAGCGGAACTGGTGAAAGCACGAAAGCCAGGTACTCAAAACATGAGTCTTTTTTAGGCCATGGCCCAGGCCAGCCTTCTTGGAAGATGCGAGGACCTCCAACGCCAACCAAACCGAAAATCCAGACACCAGCGCAACAACAGCAGCGAAGAACCTACAAAAAGAAGTAAACCTGCCACTGGTAACTATGGAGGTAGGTGGGTCTGGTTCCCTACAAAATACAGGGAGCATGGAGGTTTGGGGGAGATTACACTCTTTTCTGAATGCATGGAGCATGTTAACAACCGATACTTACATCTTAAGCAGTATCCAGGGATATACAATAGAGTTTATACACAAGTATATGTTCAGGACCGGCGTGCGGTCCTGAACATCGGGCCGCCCGTAGCGGCAACTGCGGAGGGCTTGGGGAGGCCCTGACCACGGGGAATAGTGGAGGAAGAGACTGACTTTGGTGCCTTCCCACACAGTGGGGAACTTTGATTCTGTGTGGGGATGTTTTATGTCAAACCCTATAGTGTGTTGTGTCCTGGTGATTTTTATTGTATGGCTGTATGGAAATTCATTTCACTGTGCCATCAGGCACACGTGACAATTAAATCTATCTTGAATCTTGAATCTTGAGTACAGCCCTCCAGTTCAACATATACCGAACCGAATGTTTGTGCTTTCTGATAAAGAAAAATCAAAAGCGCAAGCTGAACTGGAGCGGCTTTACGTAAAAGGTGTAATTGAGAAAACTCAACACGAACCATTAGAATTCGTATCCAATATATTTACCAAAAACAAAAAAGATGGTGGTTGTCGCATCATCATAGATCTGACAAAATTGAATACATTTGTACAATATATTCACTTCAAAATGGAAACCTTTGTTACTGCTAAACAACTAATTTCCAAAGGTTACTTCATGGCCAGCATCGATTTAAAAGATGCTTACTATTCAGTGCCTATACGAGGTGACCACAGATGTTAATTAAAATTCAACTGGATGGGATAACGCTGGCAGTATAAAGCACTGAATAAAGGGGTTATCATCAGCCCCAGGCTGTTCACAAAAATTTTGAAACCAGCCCTAGCGTTTCTACGTAAACATAAACACATGCTCATGGCATATTTAGATGACATACTCATTGTGGGCAAAACTTTGGAATTGGCCAAACAAACTGTAACAGCCACAAAACAGTTATTTGAAAAACTGGGATTTATTATCCATCCAGTTAAATCTAAACTAACGCCTTCCACTACTATGGACTATTTGGGGTTCACCATTGACTCAGTTCACATGTCGGTGACTTTGCCTAAGGGAAAGGCTAGAGATTTAATAGAGGCTTGCAATAACCTCATTGACATCAGCAAACCATCTATCAGATTGGTAGCAAAAGTAATTGGCAAAATGGTGGCTGCCTTTCCAGCCACACAATTTGGACCTCTACATTACCAAAACTTACAGAGAGCAAAAATACAAGCACTCTAAATTAATGCAGGTCACTTTGACAGACCTATGAAACTACCAATCAAAGCTAAAATGGAACTAAAATGGTGGATAGATAACATCTGGCTTTGTTCCAATCCAATCATTGTCAGTAACCCTTCCATGGTACTACAAACTGATGCCAGTGCACTTGGGTGGGGAGCCACCAATACCATCACCAGCTATGGAGGTAGATGGACTGCTCAGGAGGCATCATTATTACTCACACTGGGCATAAACTACCTGGAAATGTTGGGTGCATTCCATGGCCTAAAGTCATATTGTACTGGGTCATATCACCAGCATGTTAGACTACAGATAGACAATACCACCGTGGTAGCATACATTAACCACATGGGTGGAAACAAATCGACATCATGTGACAATCTGGCTAATACAATTTGGCAATGGTGTATCCAGAGAGATATTTGGATATCAGCCACTTATCTACCAGAAAGACTAAAGTTAGTGGCAGACACCAGGTCACGCAAATTTTATGAAAACACCGAATGGATGTTGAATAAAAAAGTATTTGCTGATATTACAGCAAAATATGGAACACCAGATATCGATCTATTCGCATCCAGACTTAACCACCAGTTATCAAATTATGTTTCATGGGAACCAGACCCTGGGGCAGCGGCGACAGATGCATTTTCGTAAAAGTGCCTGTTCGTATGCTGTACTGCTCTATAAAGCATGATTTTGATGATTAGAAAGAAGTAAAGAATGGAGCAGGACAGACATCATGTAGCACTGGACAGAAAACGTCAGCCTGAGCAAAGCGAACTTTGAGCAAACACAAGTGTGAGAGACTCAAAATATGTGTAATAGGCATGTCGGAGGCAATGGTAGAGGCAGGGAAGGTGGTTGGTTGAGTTTTAATGTGGAATGAAGAATATGCCTGAGAGCATGTTACTGCAAAATAACAGCAGCTGGAATAATTCAACTGTTTCTTATATAATCAAGCTGCAATCTTCTGAATATTAGGCATTGCTTTGTCAAATAAATTGACACAGAATTGACTTCATGCATCAGAAATTGACAATGCATCAGGGGGATAAACTTCAGTGGAACAATATTGGGCCAGTGGTAAATCAAATTGTTAATTTGCTTTAGCCTGATTTTGCATTACTATTGAAGACAGATTACATCTGGTGCTTGATGAGATAACATTGTTTAACATCATTTATTTGAACAATTATTAGCTCACCTTTATAATATAATTAAGCTAACGAGGAGATTTCCACTATTTCCACTGCTAAAAAAATAAATAAATGCAAAATTGAACACATTAATTCACAAGGAGTAAAAGAACAGATTTGCAAATTAAAACTGATCTACTTTTTAATTAAATGGCAAGGAAGTTTAATTGATTGCTGCAAACATCATTTTACCATCTGCAAATGCAGCTAACAGTTCACTTAATCATGGAGGGTATAATTGTTTAAGGGATGCAGTGTCAAACTTATTCTTCCTTGAACTTGAATATTCCCTCTTTTTTAAAACAAAAGCTAAATTACAAAAAAACAGATTTGTTAAACAATAGCAATTTTTGTACAATGTATAATACTTATGATACTTTTTCTTATTTGTTTGTGTATTCTTGTTCTTAAAGAAGGTAATTGAAATTTTAACAATTCCCACATCTATCTTCTATACATAACTAAAACTCGGATTTTGTTATCTTCCGGTTTGCGTGTTTTTTGTATTTGCGAAAAAACGGTATGCGAAAGCGCTATGATTTTTCGCCAGCGTATTCACCGTTCTCCTCTGCAGCGAGTGCACCAAGTTTTGTTCCGATCGGGCGTCTAATGTAAAAGTTAGCGAGGTTTAAAAATTGCACGTGCGCAGATCGATCTCCTCACCTGCCAGTCGGCGCCGCGTGGATTGGTCTTTTGTCCTGTCACTCCGCGGAACGGTCCGCGCCTTCCTGCGCCATCGTGTTTTTACTGGAGCTGAGGGAGGTTCTGGATGGCCGGCCCAGACACAATTTTCGGAGGGACCGGAAGCAGCCCCGCCCAACCTACCCCAGCCTGGCGCAGAGTCGGAGATGACACTGATGTCACCAAACGGTAAATGGAGACTCTACTTGAGCTGAGGGAGACTCTGGATGGCCTGGTCTTCAACCAGACACAATTTTCGGAGGGACCAGCAGCGGCCTGGCTCAACCCAACCCAATCCAGCCCAACCCAACCCGGCCCAGCCCGGCGGTCGATGATGCCGATGTCGCCAGACGGAAAACGTAGACTCTGATCCCGGCAGAGGAGAACGTCCAGCTACGAGCACCCGCTGTGTGTTCTCAGCGCACTGTCAGCTAGAGCCCCCTCCTCCCACATCCCTCCTCCCCCTCCTACATGCCTCCCGCCCACATACACACCTCCCTCCCGCCCCACACCCCCCGGCGCCTCACACTCCCCCCCATCACACACCCCCCCTCACCCCCACACCCCCACACCCCCTCCACCCACCCTCTACCCCCTCCTACACTCCCCAGCCAACACACACCCCCCTCCCCTCCCAGCCCACACCCCCTTTGCCACACACCCTGCTTCCCTCCCCTCCCACACATGACGAGGAGGGGGAGGAAGTGCTGGGAGATGAGGGGAAATGAGCCGCAACTGCACAGTTAGAGGCTTTGGGTGAGTGGTGGAATATTGCGTTGGGGGATGGGTGCGTACTGGAATATTGCGTTGGAGAATGGGTTGCGCTGGGGGACCAGGCTTCCCGTGTGACTGGGACCCAACGGGTCCCACTTAGTTAAGCTAGTATCCTAAATATGCTATTTATGAAAAACTGCCAGCAATATGATTTTGTTTTTAGGTTAGTTTAGAAATACAACATGGATATAGGCTCTTCAGCCCACCGCGTCCACACCGACCAGTAATCCCCGTACATTAACACTATCCTACACACTAGACACAATTTACAATTTACTGAAGCCAAATTAACTTACAAACCTGTACGTCTTTAGAATGTGGGAGGAAGCCTGGGCACCCGGGGAAAACCCACGCGATCACAGGGATAAAGTATAAACTCCAGCCAGATAACACCCGTTGTCAAGATCGAACCTGGGTCTCTGATGCTGGAAGGGAGCAACTTTACTGCTGTGCCACCGTGCTACCCTGAAGAACATGTAGAGGCGTACAACAAATTATAGTGAGATTTAAAGAGTAAAGTGAATTGGTTGATTTTAATGCCACCAGCACCCTGGCTGCCACTCTGTGCTCCTTGAACACATCACCACTCCAATATAGTCAGGGCAGGCTGTTTAATAATGACTACACTGCCTCTCTATTTCCCTGTTCCTGAAGTGTATTTTTTGCATACTGTAAATAATATCCTGAATTCCTTCAAAGCGTGCAACAGATGGTTTATTGTTATACTTTGAATGTGTTGCAGGAAATTTATACCAGGTACATTGATTTTAATTTGTGATAGATGTAAAACTTGACTGTGTTCCATTAAACAAGAGATGGTGTATCAAACCTCATTATCTTTGAACTCTACTTGCTGATTAAATTGGGAAAACGATAAAGACCCCTCATGACTCACTGATGGCAAACACTGATGGCGAAATGCATTTCCTTGTCTCTGTACTGTACACTGACAATGACAATTAAAATTGAATCTGAATCTGAATCTGAATCTGAAACACACAGGTGAAGCAGGCAGTTAAGAAGACAAGTGATTCATTTGTCTTTTTTCTGAAGGATTTGAGTACAAAGGTAAAGATGACTTACTACAATGGCCATTTGACCTTGTTCCACCCTTCAATCCAATAATGGCTGAGTTTATCCTGTCCTCAGAATTACTTTATTGCCTATTCCCCGTTAATCCTTGAATCTTCCTCATCTTTATCATGGAAACATTAAGGGCCTGTCCCACTTTTGCGTCATTTGCACGTCACGCAAATTGCGCGCAAAGATTTTGTAGATCCCCAAACCCTGTGGCGCCGCGCGCGACTGCGCGTCACTGCCTACGGCACCATGCACCATGCACGCGTAATGCGCACAATGCATGCATCACGTGCATAAATGATACAGCGTAAATTACGTGCAAATGACGCCCAAGTGGGCCAGGCACTTTAGTGTTCCCTAGTTCTAGACTCTTCCACATAGTGAAAGATCTTCTGCACAACAATGACTGCAATCCCGTTCTGAATCTAATTTATTTCATTCAAATTACCTTTTGTTCTTGTGGATTCCAATTAGTATGGAACCAAGCTGCTCAATTCTCCTTTATAAAGCAACACATACACCATGGCAATCAACCATGAACTTTCTGGAACCACCTCCATTATAAATCTATTCTCTCATAAAAGGACTGAAATTGTGCAGAGTACTCTAGTTTGTAGCATATCCCATAAACTTAGATATAATTTCTCAATGTCGATTATGCCACCAATTTTAGTGTTGTCTGCAAATTTACTAACATTGTTAACATTGTCATCCAGATTATTAATGTACATAATATTACTGCGGCACAGCTGGTAGAGCTGCTTCTTCACCTCATCAGAGACCCGGGTTCGACCCTGTCCTCGGGAGCTGTCTGTGTGGAGTTTGCACCTTCTCCCTGTGACCGTGTGTGTTTCCTCTGGGTTCTCCCACATCCTAACGACAGACTGGTTTGTAGGCTAAATGGCACTGTGTGCATGATAAAGTGGGATAACATAGAACTGGTATGAATGGGTGATTGATGGTCGGCATGGACTTGGTGGGCAGAAGGGCCTGTTTTCATGTTGTGTCTCTCAACAAAACAAGCAGCAGTGCACCCAGCACCAACTCCTGCGACACTCCAGAGGTTACAGGCTTCCAATTGCTCTACTTAAGTCATGTGTCAATTATTTGCTCTGTTTAGTGACAATATATATATATTTTTCACATTCAGTGCCCAACCTGCGGGTGTATATTGCTGCATGATTATTATCATGGAAATAATAATCATATCAGTTCTTTATTGGACAAATCATGTACGTCTCTGTTTTCTATCCAAACATTGCGGTTAAAATTGGCCTCCACTATAGTCATTCAAAAACATAATTCTACAAAAGGAGATGGAAATTCAATTGTATAAAATCTACAGAAGTACACATTTTTCAGTATGAAATAAAGACTAGTCGGGGGAGCTATATTTGGGATGAACAAACTCTAAGTAAAATTAATGAAGTGAAGTTGTCAGGGTCATTCCAGTAATGTTACTCTGCTGAATCAACAATCACTCCATTTATGGTGATTAACAGAATATCTCTTACAGTGTAGGGCCGCAAGTAATTGATTGGATACGATGGGAAGAAGACACTGGAGCCTGTGAACTGTCCTCCCTATCATATTGATATTAAGAGCTTGCCTGGAACATAAATGCAAAACATCCAGACATTAAGGCAAAAACAAAACCAATTGTGACAATTTGAAAGCTTAAAAACAAAAAGCACTCCTGTCGGAGCACAGTAATTAAGTTCACCGACAAGTTGGATTTGATGTTTCAGAATATGAAAGATTTCTTTCATTTACCTCTTCACTTCTCATTGAAGCAACACTTCAGATGTAGAACTGCTTTTTACACAATAATAGGATGTGCATTTTTACTTGTCCAGCTACTCTCCATCTCAGGAAAAGAACTATAGTTTACACATTTGTTTCAGTTAAAGACAGATTATTTTAATAATTTTAAATGATGTTGCTGCAGGACAAAGTAATTTATAACCTTGGGTTACTTGATGGATCATCACTATTTCAAATAAATTAGTCCAGGTTCTGCAGTATCTGCTTTTTTGGCTCAGTGGTGTAATTTTAGTCCCAGGATTACAAGTATTGGATCCATGCATATGTGAAGTGTGAATTAGGTAGCATTTTAGTGAAGGTCATTATGTTCTTCCTAGGTTTGACACATAGGTATATCATGATGTCCATTAATGTGCAAGCTCAGGAGCTTGATAAATTTACTAAGATTTGCAGGGAATGGTATGTCAGAATGCTGATACTGGATTTCAAAGCTGCTGCACAGAAATATTAGGGAAAGTGTTTTGTTATCTGTCTACTTGTAAAATAAGTAAAGTAGCACATAATATACAGAAAAAAGATGGCTGGACACACACTCGTGTTGGAATCAAAAACAGAAATGATTTATTTCCAAGTCAAAGGTCACTGACATTTACTGAGCATGTGCGAGAATGAGCACAGCTCATATGCATAAATTACATGGATATTGTCACATCCTTTTCTATTTGACATTTTGGGATTACATTTCCAACGATCCCAAAACAAAGTAAACTTTCATAATATTGCACCTTCTTGAAGTGGTATGAAACTGCACTTGAATTTGGTGGCCTTGCACCCTGCTTGAAGTGGTATGAAACTGCGTTTGAATTTGGTGGCCTTGCACCCTGCTTGAAATGGTATGAAACTGCACTTGAATTTGGTGGCCTTGCACCCTGCTTGCACCCACAATGTCTATACTAGCCCTCTGGAAACGTCCCTTCAGCCCACAACCCTAATACTAGCGCACCAGAAAGCCCCCCCCCCCCCCCCACTGGCCACAAATATTGGAATTGGTGGAGAGGTGGAATATTGCGTTGGGGGACCAGCCTTCCCATGTGAAAATGGGACCCAACGGGTCCCACTTAGTCTAGTATGTTCTATATCACAACAAACATTAGTTCATCAGCAAACATTCTCTTCGAATTTTAGCGTGACTGAAAGAATAAGCAGCAGGCACAGAGAACAAAATAAACCTCTGAAGAAAGGTGGGAAGGGTCTGTAGCAGGAGACCACATCCGACAAGGTGAGTGGCAAGAAAGGCTGAACTCCGTGAGAAAGAATGTGAGACATCCGCGCTTCAATAGGAATGAGCACTTTGACATTTGCTCTGTTGCAGCCATAGAAACAGAAACAGCCTAACATGTCATGGTGCGGCTGCTAATTGCGGCCTCCTTTGATGAAAGCAAATGGTTTGAGCAGAAGCTTTGAAATCAGATCAAATTCCTTCGGCATCTTGACCCCAAATATTATCAATCCGTTTCCCTCGCAAATGTTGCCTGGATTGCTGAGTTCCTCCAGCAGTTTGTTTTTGATCAGGATTCCAGCACCTGCAATTCCTTGTGCCTCCATGTAAATAAATTTCCATAATCTCACATGCATCTTTTAAGGAAATAATAAGCATCATGCTGTGTCTCTTTTATAAACAGTGTGCAGATTCTTGTTTACAAATTTGACTGACTTTCTATACGATGATACTTGTTTTCCCTCTCAGGTAAAGCATCATTGATTCTGTCAATAACATCAACTATTTGACTTCCTCTCTTGGGATGTGCATTCTCAGAATATATTGGATGGTTCTGACAAAGTTTTGGTCAACAACTTATCATCATTGTAACGGTTTAAAATAATCTATGAGCTGTGACGTTCCCAAATTCGCTGCTTGACTTTACTACATATTTGAAATGATTTCACTCTTTCTTAAACGTTCGTGCAATTTCACATTATTTTAAAGCTCACCACTTAAGCAGAATTCAATCCCAGATCTTTATAGAAAAAATGATTAAAGTCCTAAATGAAATGAGCGGTTACCAAACTGATTTCCATGCACATTATCACAGGATTGTTTCTGAATGTCAACTTAAATATTAAATTCAGGACAAATATGCACATGACATTTTTGCACTGGAATGTTAGGATTCACATATAAAAGCAATCTAAAATGCTTGAGCTGAAATAATCTTCAATGCAAAGGTCAGAAAAAAAATTATATTAAAGTGTCTCTTTAAGTCTGGGTGGAAATTGCTTTTCTATGCATTTTGCCTTTCATAAATGACTAAAGATGATTATAAAACAATTGTTGTTGTTTGTGGCAGCCTTTTCATGCCATAATATTATTTCTGATCTTCTGAAAGAGGTTTGTATCTCTCAGCACTGAAGATAATGTTATAATGAAATTTCATTGCTAAATTGCAAATGTTTTTTCATGTTTCACTGTTTTTCATGCCTATCAAATTGATTTAGTTTTCAAGATTTTGTGGATAATTGTTCTATAATGTCCTGAGATTACATTGTAGAATGTCAGATTACATTCGAAGATCTTCCCCAGCTGTACCTTTGATGAAGGAGTACCAGGGATGACTAAATTGCTAGCCCTGATTCTATTCTTCGGCAGAAATTTAAATGAATTTATCCATGCACTTTATAGAGGCAAAACGAAGAACTCTAAAAAACAAAGCATGCCCTAAGCGATGTACATTTAAAAAATGGCATAGAAAAGGACAGGAAATTAGAGGCTTTGGAGCAAAGGAGAGCAAATGTAAAAGAAATAGTATTGGTCCTAGGCATGAACACTGATACTCATAATATGGCACATAACTTCAAAGCACAGTTTATCCTATCTGCAGTGAGAGGTGTACCGCTAAATGATGTATGATGGGATAAGGGCAACATGGAGGAGCAGCGGTAGAGTTGCTGCCTTCATCCACTTACAATGCCAGAGACCCGGGTTTGATCCTGGCTATGGGTGCTTGTCTATATGGGGTTTGCACATTTTCCCCATGACCTGTGTGAGTTTTCTCTGAGAGCTTCAGTTTCCTCCCACACTCCAAAAACGTACAGGTTTGTAGGTTAATTGGCTTGGTAAAAATGTAAAAATTGTCCCTGGTATAGGATAGCGTTAATGTGCAGGGATCTCTGGTCGGTGGGACCCGGTGGGCCGGAGGGGCGCTGTATCTCAAACTAAAAACTACGTCCATTAGACGTAAGAGCAGAATTTGGTCTTTCGGGTCATCATCTGCTCCTCTGTTCAATCTTGGCAGATCCATTTTTCCTTCTCAACACTAATTTCCTGCCTTCTCCCCGTAACCTTTGACGCCCTTACTGATACTGGATATCCAACTCATGGACCCAAGAATCTGTTGCAGTGTCATGCTGCTCTAATCGAACAGCAGCTTACTTTCCATTATGTGCAGCAACCCTGATGACGGTGTCTCTGCTTATGCAGCAATGAAAATTGCAACCTTTGCATTCAAATGCTGCATCATCCTAGACGGTAATTGGAATTGCACATCACTGGAATGAATGGGAAACATCTCCCTCCAAAGTCTGTGCAGAGTGGTAACAGATTTCTCCGTGTTCTTTGGTAATAAGTTCGGGGTCCGTGACAATCATAAGAATATAGCAGCACGAGGAGGCCACTAGAGTCCCAAAAGCATACCCCGCAGTTCAATATGATCACACCTCAGTTTTAAATGATTGCCCCAAATCTTATAACCTTGTTCTCCTCTTCTACGTGTGGAAACATCTCAACATATCAAGCCCTTAAAGACCTTATGTTTCAATAAGATCTTCCCTCAATCTAAAATCCAAAGAAATATATAATCGATCCTATGTATATTACCAATGATTTTCTGCTTTAGATTCTCACATTTATACTCTTTGAATTGTCCTTAATGTTTCTTCAACAAAATCCTAATTTCATAAGTAGTCCCAATCCCAGAATAAGAGATCAGCCTTTCTGGCGTGAAATGAAAAAGGCATTATATCATGCAGAGTTGTAACTTTTTGACATTTTTTACTCAAGATGGTTGTGTAGGCTGGGTTTCCCAGTTTCTTCAGAATAAAGACTGACTGATTTTTGGAATTTATGCAGGGAAAATGTATTTGAAGACAAAAGTAATTAACTCATGGAATAGACGCAAAAGGCCAAATAGCTTACCCCTGCTTCTATTTCTAAAAATAGAAGCATAAAAATGAGGCTTGACTGCCAAAATGGTTCGACATCCATTGAGATTTCACTACCCATTAAAATGTGCCAATACACAAATCAGGGAAACTCAAACATTTAAGCACTTTTTAAAAAAAAAGATAAAATTGAAAACTTTAAATATGGTAAGTAAACAAAAAAAAGAACACTTTAAGCATTTCAATACATCTTTGCCATCATTACCCTGAAAGATCTGATTAATCTTAATGATAACAGATCACAGAAAATGTTACAGTGAATAGAATGCTGCAAACATTCAGATTAAAGAGAAAACAGTAGAGTTTAGTTTAAAAATAGAAAACAAAAAATACTATTGTGGTACAGTGTATATAGTTCCTCATTAGAGGAGTTTAATTATTTAGAAGAAGAAAAATGATTTTACATGTCGGCCTGGGGTTTCCTATCAATTTATGTCTAAAATTTAGCAGCCAGGAACAATATCAGCCACTTTTGGAAGATATTATGTAAAGTAAAAAAAGAATATTTGCATTTCTTCAATCTTCTCCTGCTGATGTTTTCCAAATTTTTGTAGTTGGATTGAAAACAATATTCTATGAAAGAGCAAAGTGATCCATTGAAGCAAGCTTTAATTCCATGTATTTGACATTGGTAGGAAATCAAAAACATTGTTTTCACTCAGGGCTGCAATAAACATGCTGGAGGCTATTTTTCTTGATACACTTTCTTACAACCTGAGAGCAGTAGAACCAGTCAAACTTATGGACACAAAGTGCTGGAGTAACTCAGTGGGTCAGGCAGCATCTCTAGAGTACATGGATAGGTAACGTGTTGAGTCGGGAAGGGTTCCGATCTGAAATGCTACTTATCCATGTTTCTCCTGAGATGTTGCCTAACCGGCTGAGTTACTCCAGCACTTTGCATTGTTTTGTGTAAACCTGCATCTGCAGTTCTTTGTTTCTACAACCAATCAGACTTATTTAGTTCACAGTCATCCCAAATAGTTCATTTCAGAAAATATTTCTATTTCATGAAGGCTTTGGCTACTTGTTAACTCTTTAAAATTGTGCCAAGTTCCTATAATTGTCATCGCCATTGTGGATAAGGTTAATTATCATGTAGTTCTGGTTTCACAGAAACTGCATCTATTTTTGTGTGATTGTGAACTGTGTGGTGTTTTTATTCTGTCTAATTTAATTACGGCTTAGTCACAGAACAAACTTTAATGGGTTCCTAGTATTAAATTGTTATGCAGTCTAAAAGGTTTCTGGTATTTTGCAGATTCAGATCTTCTTTTACACATGGCATTCTGGCGTGGACAGAAGGCACGGCCAGCAGCCCTCGTCCCGTAGAGAGAGCCGCTGAGCCAGTCCCTGCTTATCCCCTGAGGACTGGAAACCCAGAGAGGAGGATGGAGGGAATCGGTGGTGGCGAACACAAGAGCAAGGACCGGTAAGAGAGTAAACTGGGGTCTTACCTTCTGTGTCCTCAAGGTCAGCTGCGAGACTCACACCTGGGGCACAAAGGCTGAAGGTGGCTGCGAGAGGAGAGGGACGACAGTTTGCTGGACGATCCGAATGGAGGCGATGGCTGGAGACCCTGAGGATCACCTGGATTGGGCGTTGCTCCAGGAAATCGAGCATGCGGACTGGACTTTGGAAATGGTGCCACAACCTGGTGAGTCTTGCATGCGCTCTCAGTGGACTATTACTATGCACTTTGATCTAATAAGGGGTTGTGCTTAGCTATGGCAATACTTTACTGAACTGTATGCAAAAAATAATTTCATTGGATGTCTGTACAGGTGATAATAAAGAACCATTGCATCATTGAGATTAAATTTGCCAGGAACAGTTGTTATGTCCCAGATCCAAAAGCAATGTCATCACTGTACCCATATTTCTCCACAGTGGTTCCAGTTTCTCACAATGGCATAGGTATAAGACAGCCTAGGCATCCTCTGACCTGTTGTCTAAGCTACCAGCTGCCACTCTATTGCACTGGTGAACTCCTCAAATGCAGCAAGTGAACTTAGGCATGTTTTTCTGCTCTCAAGTCAGATACTCTGTTTGTAGAACCCGTGCCTGCTTAAACCTGACATGTGCTGCAGTCCTATTCCAATAAACAGGAGAAACCAGCTGAAGATGGGTTCCGACCCGAAACATCAGCTACACCTTTTCTCCAGAGATGCTGCCCGACCCACTGAGCTTCCCAACGTTTTGTGTCTATTTTAGGAGAAACCAGCTGCTGGGAGAGAAGTAGAATCACCACTGTGGCAAACTGAGGAGTTATAATTTTCCAATTTTCGATCTGCACAAATTTGAATCAGATATCCTCATAAATTATGAGGAAAATTAAAAACAGAAGCCTCTTGTGTTAACCTCTCATTAGATCTTTGTGTCTCCCTTCTAGTTGCACTCTTGTTATTTTAAGTTTACAGACCTTCTAAATGATCTAATGTGTTCATTTCTGCCAACCACCCATTCCCATACTGGTCTATTCCATTATTCATCACTGGACATCAAAGGAATAACTTTTAAAATTAGAGACACAAGGAACTGCAGATGCTGGAGTATTGTGCAGAATATTAAGTGCCGGAGTAACTCAATGGGTCAGGCAGCATCTCTAGAGAATGTGGACAGGTGACGTTTTCAGTCGGGACCCTTTTGCAGACTGCTAAATAACCTTTTAAATTTATTTGTCTCTTTCTTCTCTATATCGATCAGATCTTGCTTTTCCTGTCTTCTTTACTGCACTTGAATTGATATTGAATTGATCCTCTCCTTGTCCAGAGTTTGCATTGATTACTTTATGATAGGATGGAGTAACCTCCTTGTCCTCTCAAATCTTAAATACCTTAGAGTGGATGTCAAGTCATTAAATTGTAGAATTTCCTGCAATGTGTTATAAAATATTACAGCCATTAAATGTCTAATATAGGGCAGCTGTTATTGGCATTGACATGATTAACTGAGCCAATATGTATTAAATCTCAACAGTTACAGATCATAACTGTGTAATTGGAAATTACTTAAATTTCTTAAAATATAAAGGTAGATTTCACAAAGGAAATGTGTAGGAAGGAACGGCAGATGCTGGTTTAAACCAAAGGTAGACATAAAAAGCTGGAGCAACTCAGCAGGACAGACAGCGTTCACAAAAGAAGGTGGGATTAGGAAGCATCCCCACTGGATGTATATCATGCTGATGTTAGTCCATCCAGCAGTCTACAACTAGTTTCATAGTGTGAACTGACACCAATAAAATTGTTTTCTTCCAGACATAAATCAAATGTAAATTTCCAGTTGAGGAAGGGTGGCCCAACAGTAGCGTTGCCGCCTTACAGCGCCAGAGACCCGGGTTAGATCCTGCTGTCTGTATGGAGTTTGTATGGTGTTCTCCCGTGACTGTGTGGGTTTTCCACGGGTGCTCCGGTTTCCTCCCACACTCCAAAGACGTACAGGTTTGTAGGTTAATTGGCTTTGGTAAAGATTATAAATTGTCCCTAGTGTGTTGGATAGTGCTAGTGTACTGGGATCGCTGGTCGGCACGAAGGGCCTGTTTCCGCACTGTATCTCTAAACTAAACGAAACAAGGTCTGTTGTCTGAGTCTATAAACTGAGAGTGTTTGTGAAATATAGAAAATAGATGCAGGAGGAGGCCATTCAGCCCTTCGAGCCAGCACCGCCATTCATTGTGATCATGGCTGATCGTCCCAAATAATAATGATAATAATATTTATTTATATAGCACTTTTAAACAAAATCACTTTGAACGATTAAACTAATTGAATAGATTAAATGTCAATAAATCCATACAAAATAAAAAAGAAAAAGAAAAAAGACACAGAACAGTACACTATAGAAATCAACAAGAAACGTCCCCCCACAGCAGAATTCACTGTGAGGGAAGGGACTTGCCCAAAATATCCAGTTTTCCTCATCTAACTCCACCACGAGGTTTATAATTCTATATGTGGCCTCCTCATCCAACCCGGTCATTTCTAAACTCCAGTGCCGCGAAGCCTATCATTTCGGCGTCGGGTCATATGACAGCCCAGCAGCTCCCAGGGAGCGGCCTCGTGAACCTCCGCGAAGACTGCATCAATCACAAGGTTCTCCTTCCTCGCCGGAGACCAAACCTCCGACTCTGGCGATCTCGGATCCCTATACTCCGCGGTGCTGTAAACCAGTGCCGCCCGCCCGCGGCTGGACGCTCTGCAGCCGCAGCTCAACGATGTTGCAGTCGGCAGTCACAGTTCCCCGGAGCTTTCCGCAAGGCGACCCGGTAAGGCATGCCCTCTCAGTGACTGGTGTTGGTGTCCCAGCATTTGCACCGCCATTGCCCTTAAAATAAGTCTGTAGTCCCGGCAGGAAGCGCCGCGGTCCAGCGCTGCTCCAGCTCGATGGTAGGAATGCACTGAGAGGACGACTGCGGTCCGGATGAAAACCGCATCTAAATCTTTCAGGTTTTGACTGGGATTAAAAAATAGTTTTTGCCTTCCCCTCCCCCCACCCACCACATAAAAGAAGACCTCCAACAAACATTTCGTAGTGACAGGACTAAAAATAAAAATAAAAAAGGGTGAAAGGACGCACTGCAGGCGGAGCAGCCATACACAACGGCGCATCACCCCTACAGTCCGCCATCTTTATTAATAACCCGTGCCTGCCTTCTGCCCACATCCCTTGATTCCACTAGCCCCTAGAGCTCTATCTAACTCTCTCTTAAATCCATCCAGTGATTTGGCCTCCATTGCCCTCTGTGGCAGGGAATTCCACAAATTCACAACTCTCTGGGTGAAAAAGTTTATTTCTCACTTCAGTCTTAAATGGCCTCCCCTTTATTCTAAGACTGGGTCCCCTGGGTCTGGACTTGCCCAACATTGGGACCATTTTTCCTGCATCTAACTTGCCCAGTCCTTTTATAATTTTATATGTTTCTATAAGATCCATCCCCTCATCCTTCTAAACTCCAGTGAATACAAGCCTAGTCTTTTCAATCTTTCCTCATATGACAGCCCCGCCATCCCAGGGATCAATCTCGTGAACCTACGCTGCATTGCCTCAATCACAAGGATGTCCTTCCTCAAATTAAGAGACCAAAACTGTACACAATACTCCAGATGTGGTCTTACCAGAGCCCTATACAACTGCAGAAGAACATCTTTACTCATATACTGAAATCCTCTTGTTATGAAGGCCAACATTCCATTAGCTTTCTTCACTGCCTGCTGTACCTGCACTCCAACTTTCAGTGACTGGTGGACATATAGTGATTTAGGATTATACACTATTCATTGCCCTTAAAATAAGTCTTTCATCCTACAGCAACAAGCATGGGTATGTGGAATAAGATCAATAACCCCTTTAAAGAATGCATAGACATAATACCACTGTGGTAGTGCATGTTTTCACATTTACATTAAATCTTTCAAATTTTGCATCCAGGTGAACCATTTTTGCCTTCATGTTCTATTAACTCCAAATATCTGTCTTCTCATTATTAAACATAATTGGAACAAGAAAGCCAAGGTTCTGGAAACTGGATTGAGTGGTAATGTTTTCTTCAGTGCCCTGTGTGCTGATTTGCTGTGAATTTCAATTTTAAATTGTTTGCACAATTGTGCTCCACGCTTTACCTGTCAGGTTGGATTGCATGGTTTAAGTTGGAAATATACATAGTATGTATTATGTTTCTTCTGCTCATTTTCCAGCACAATCCAATTTCCCCCCCCTAGTTATTCCAGCACATTAAATATTACTTGTGAATGTATGAAATATGAATCAAGGCGAAGACATACATTCCCTCCACCTCAAAAGGAAACCTACCTGCTGTCTTGCTCATAACCTATCAGTTCAATAAAATTGATAGCTTTTTCCGTTATAACTTGCATTCTACCTACAGCAGGGGAAAATAAACCAATTACTAATAGAGTAAGGAGTCAGTGATGTGAAGCAGAGAATTTGCATTTAGAAAGTAGGTGGTGAATGACAAGCTACTGCCACTGCTACTGGGAGATTAAAACAAAGAAAGCTAAAAGCTAATATATTCCAAAGGCATTCATTGAGCAAAAGCATAATGTGATATTATATGGTTATGCAGTAAAAGTGTTGAAAAAGTAAATGGGATGATGTTGGGTGCCAGAATACTATTGTGGGATACAGCAATTTTTGTGCACTGTGTGAAGTTTATATGAGTACCTTTTGCTGCTCACCTAATTCGGTCTTTTAAGGTGCATCTTGGATGGAAGTGGTGAAACCAAAATTCTTTAACCTGTTTTTAAAAAAGTATTTTGCATTTGCAATACAACAATTCTTGTTTCTGAAGGATTTTGAAAATTATAGATTACCACTATCTTTTCATCAAATGTGCTTCTGTATCCTGAAGTTTAGGCCCATTGCTAGATATATCACCATTAAATAACATGAATCCTAACATATATATTTAAACATCATGTGCTTGTTTTCTGGATGTATTCTCTTGTTTTCACTTATTTTCCTTTCTAGCTAATGTGAAGCATTGCTGTTGTTCCTTTCATCTGTTCCACAACGTTGCTTTTTCATCCATATGGCCTCCTATTCTTCTGACTGACTGCTTGATTTTAATGTGCTCATAAAATCTTTGCTCTTATTCTTTATATTCACTAACAGGTTTTATTTAAATGTTCTTGGAATTTTAATCGCTTTTTGGTTCGGTTGCATGTTTTTTTTTTTTTTTTACTGCTTATTTCATTTAACTTACATTTTCCTTTTTTTTGTATAACTGCTGTTGGAATCTGTTGGATAGCAGCATGAAATGAAGATATCATTTTAAATCGCCTTTTATTTTCTGAACTTCAGAAACAAACCCGGTTTTTGATTACTTGCATTCAAAGTGTTCCTGAAACAAAATGTATATTCATAGAATCACATAGCTGTCACATCAAGAACAGATGGTATTTTAACCAACTCGTATTAGATGATAAACCTGATCCCACATACCTAAGCCCCATTTTCCTAGGCATTCTCTGCTATTCCTCAAATTTGATTCTGCATGCATTGGGACTGCACTGTGGTGTAGCGGTAGAGCTGCAACCTGACAGTCGCCAAAGACCTGGGTTCGATCCCAACTAGGGTTGTTGTCTGTACTGACTTTGTACACTCTCTCTGTGACCACATGGGTTTTCTCTGGGTGCTCTGGTTTCCTCCCACACTCCAAAAAACATACAGGTTTGTAGGTTAATTGGCTTAGATAAAATTGTAAATTGGTCCTCTCGTGTCGGTAGTGTAACGTGTACAGTGAGATCGTGTGGTCGATGCGGACACAGTGGGCCAAAGGGCCTGTTTCCGCGCTGTATCTCTAAAGTCTAAGGTCATGAAGTATGGAGAACTTTGCCATAACAAGCTCTTGTAAAGAATACATTGAACCATAAGTTTCAGATATGGTTGATGGCATATTTTTATGTGTATTCTAGAATTACAAATATTGCTCACTTCTGGTTTCAAATCTTAGCACAGATAATAACAATAATTTGCTAACTTTATCAGCATGAAAAATAAGATTATGTAGCTTTAGTTCAATTCCTGGAACGCTTAAATCTAGAATAATCAATCATAGTTGAACAGCAAAGAACACTGTTAGCACATTTGGAAAGTGCTCCCATTATCACAGTAGATCAATACAGCAAGTTGCTGGATTGTGTTGTTGACAGTGCTCCCAAATTGGCCTTACTCATAATCACCTCACTAATGCCCAGGGCCTTTAGACTTCATCAAGCCTTGATCAAACAGTTGAATTCTCAAAGTGAGAATTCAACTGTATGACAGTGACTCTCCTTGATGTCAAGGGAGCATTTGATCAAGTGTGAAATCAAAGCACCGTGGTAAAACAGAGATCAATAGGTATCAAAGGACAAACATTCCAGCAGTCAGAGTTGCAAGGTGTATAAAGGATGATAGTTCTGGTTATGAGATGTCAATCATCCCAGGCCTCGGACATCACTGCAGGAAATCCTCAGGCCAGTGTCCTCCTAGAGCCAACCATTCTCAGTTGCTTCATCAAAGATCTTCCTACCATCATAAAGTTGGAAGTTCAGATCTTTACTCATGATTGCATAATGTTCAATTCCTTTTGCAGCTCCTCAGCAAATGAAGCATCCCATGCCTACGTGCAACAAGACCCAGACAACAGGCAGGCATGAGCTGATAAATGGTTAGTAACAATCATGTCAAGCCAGTGCAAGGCAATTAACATCTTCAACAAGAGAGAGTCCAACCACCTACCTTTGAAATACAATTGGCACTACCACCACCAAGTCCCAACAGTTTGTGAGGAGCTATTGACACACAAACTCAACTGGACCAACCACAAGTAAAACTGTGGCTACAAAACAGGTCAATGGATGGGTATTCTGTCAAAAGCAACTCATATCCTGTCACACCAAGGTCTGTCCATCATTCACAAGGCTCATGTTAGGAGCATGAAATATTCACCTCTTTACCAGATGACTGCAGAACCAACAACTCGCAACAAGCTCAAAACCATCTTGGTGAGACAACTTATTTCACTGGCACCTCATCAACCACGCAAGATAGATAAAAGCATGTCATCATCTTCATTCAGATAGTGTATCTAATACTGATGGTGTTGACTCTGCCTCACTGCTGATCAAAGGGAGAACATGCAATTTCTACGTAGACTGCAACTAATGTCAGGAATGAATTCTGGCCCTTGGCTGTAGTGTCTGCAATGTGTGTCAGTTGCTAAATGCACGGCAATTAGGGGGGCGCTGTCCTGTGCATGGCTGCCCAGCCAGCAGCTGTCTGTCTCTTCATCTTTTTATTTTTTATTTTAGTTAGTTAAGTGTTTTGTTTGGAGGTCTAGACTTTTTAATATGTGGGGTGGGGTGGGGGGGAGACGGGGGAAACTGCCTTTCAGGGTCCCTACTTGGTCGGAGAGGCAGCTTTTCTCCGGGCTGCAGCTTCGACCCGTCCTCGCGGCCTACCCAGAGGGCCTGGAGCAGCGTTTCCTGTCGGGGACCGCCCAGAACCTCGGCTTCGGTGGCGGCACAGCGCTGGAGCGCTATCGCGGAGCAGGCGATGCCTTGCCTGGGTCGCCGCGCTGGAGCTCCGGTGAGCTGAGGATCGCTGGGGAAAACATCACGGAGCTGCGGGACTGTGGAGCGACCAGCTGCGGGCGGCGGCGCTGAACTTTACACCGGGAGCCTGGGATCTCTAGATGAGGTCGCCAGTTGTGGAGCTCCAACCGGCGCAGCCTTGTTCGCTTCGGAAGCCGCGGGCTCCAGTGTGGAAGCGGCCGTTCCAGGGTTCCCAGGCCGCTAGGAGGACTCTCCCGATGCCGGAGCAACATCACCCGGCGAGAACGGCCTGGAACATTGGGCCTCCGTAGAGGCAACTGTGGAGGCCTCAATGGGCCCGATTATGGGTGAACTGGGGTTGGGGACTGGACTTTGTGCCTTCCCTCATGGTGGGAGCCATTGTGGGGGGATGTTCTTTGTGTTTAAGACTCTTATTGGTGTTATGTCTGTATTCTTTTTTTGTGCTGCAAAATGGAAAAAAGCATTTCACTTCACTACACCTGGGTGTATGTGAATGTGACTGATAATATACCTTTGACCTTTGATACTTTGATTATTTCACAGGCTACACCAATGACACTTCTCCAACCCATCAACTTTCTCAACAAGTGGCAGTGCATAGGAACGCTACCACCTTTAGATTCCCCTACATGTTATGCAGCATCCTGACCTAGAAATACATTAGGGAGAAGCTGTAGATGCTGGTTGAAACCAAAGACAGACACAAAAAGCTGGAGTAACTCCATACCTCCCTCACCCTAATTGTCATACTGGTTTCACAGTCTTCCTGTTGAGGTGTATTGTCTGTATAACTCATTATCACCCATCCCACAACCAACAATAGACCACTGTGGGCTCTACCCTTCCTTGATTACCACCGCTTTTTTCATATCCTCCATTAATTTGTCCTAAGAACCATCTATATCTCTTGTTCCCCTTTCCCTGACTCCCAGTCTGAAGTAGGGTCTTAATCCTTATGTTCCTTTGACCTAGTTACTTAAGGAATATTTGAAAATAATAAACACTCTCTTAAATTGAGGTGAACACAATAGTGCATCAGTTATTGAGAGTGCCTCACAACTAAATGGTCCAATGCTTAATTGTGACATGTTTGTGCAGAGTTTGTATGTCCTCCCTATGGCCATCATATCCTGTGTAGTGCGGATGGTGTTATCTTCTTATCTATTCCTCCTCCTCACTTCCACTTCTCCTTCAATACAGAATCTCTCCTGATTTATGCTGCAGTTGATGAAAACATTTTCAGACAAGTTTGGAGAACAGATGGCTGACTGCAGAGACATGTCCCATTAACACATTGCGAACTTGACATTTATGCAGGTGCCTGATTGTTCATTTTTCAGGTTCCTTTGCAGCACAAGCAGCCTCTACCATAAGCCACTGATGGGTAAAAATGAGTCACTTGATATAAATACTCAATCCCAAATGTAATGGATTTGCATTGAATTCTGCTTCTGAAGTTCAGCCTCATCAAGTTCAGTGAAAGCTAACTTCTACGTAAAACAGTTTAATGTGAATATGTTACAGCATTGTTAGTTTAGAGGAAACAAAGGGTGAATGTTTACCAGAGAGCCATTTATGATTAGCATGTTGTCATTCAAGTGCAGGCCAGGGCAGCAAGAGAGCTTTCAAAGCGGTTGCATCAATTTAGCAATCTGTCCTTTAACTGATTGCAAGGATTACTGATACGTTGTTCCAGAAAAGCGATAGTGTTCTACCCTAACAGATATTAGTACTGTTACGCAGAAGGCAGTCCTGACTCGGGTTAGTAGATTCAGTGAGTGCTCAGTATCTGCTCTTGGCATTTTCAAACATGCATGTTTTATGGGCAACGTTTTACGAGAAGTCTTGGTATTCCCCAGGATGTGAAACCCAAGCAGAATTGGATCCGTACTGTTTTCCACATCTTGCTATTGATTTCCCTTTGACATAGCTCTCTTTCAAGTGAGACACATATTCTGAAACACAATTTGAAGGACTAAATTAGTCATAGTCTGTGAAATGCTCCTGCTGATTCTCTTTTGATTGGTTTATAACACCAAAGGAAAAAAGTAGATTGTTTTAGGGTTTCCCCCCCCCCTTATTTCCCACCAAATCGCTATATTCTGTTTTGTTTTACATGTTACCCAATATTTAAGAGAATAAATGTTGATATGAAGGTAAAGGAAATCATAAAAAAGGCAATGGCCGGGAAGGCAGGCATCTTTATCAACACCAAGCATTCCTGAAGCAATGCACTGTGAAAATGGGCTGGATGTAGGGCAACGACAAGCCTATGATGGGCAGGACTGTGTTCACCATTCTCTGCCGGTTCAGGCAGTCAAGACCAAAGCAGTCAACACACAATCCATCCCATCAAAATATTTTCCATGGAGCATTTGTGGAAGTTTGAGAAAATCCTCATGGACATGCCAAATCTCTTCAGATGCCTAAGAAGAAATATATACATAGATATAAAACTATATTTTTAGACCCTTTAGAAGAAGCAATGAATATTAAGGCTGATTCACAACAACTAATATCATACTTTTATAATAATATATTAAATAGAGAATTACCCTCAACAGAAGCACTAAGAGAAGATTGGGAACATGTGCTAATGATAAAGATCTCGAAGGATAGATGGGAAAAATATCTGATGAACACACATAATTGTTCTATTAATGCAAGACATAATTTAATTCAATTCAAATTATTACATAGACTGTATTATTCAAAAACGAGGTTGAATAAATTTTATCCAAACGTCTCTCCCAGATGCGATAAATGTTTGTTTCAAAACGCTAATATAACACATTCATTTGTAGGATGTACAAAGTTGAATACATTTTGGAGCGATATATTTGATATATTTACAAAACTTTTTAAGTCCACAATAGAACCTAAAACAGAATGGATTATATTTGGAATAATAGTAGATATCAATTTAAATAAAGACCAAAACGTTTTTTTTAATTATGGGTTAATAATTGGAAAGAAATTGATACTTAAATTTTGGAAAAACACAACCATACCCAGCTGTTAAAATGTGGATTAGGAATATGATGGACATAGCATGCCTTGAAGAAATGAGACTCCGACTAATAAATAAATATGACCAATTCTTAAGGAGTTAGTCTCCTTTCATCAACTTTTTGGAATCATGTGATGCAGCGGTACCGTAAAGATTGCTGATTTCAGTTCATGCCGCGGATAGATCTACATCTCCGAATAAAGATTTGAAAATTTCTCTTTTAAGGGGCCTTCTCTCCTATTTCTACTTTCTACTTTTTCTTTTTTTTATATACACACTTCACGTTTTTCTATTCTCTACCATCTCTTTTTCCCCTTTCTATTGTTTTCTTTTTCTTGTCTTACTTCCCTTCTCAAAACATAAAAGTAGAGGTTGTACATAGAATGGATTATGGTATGACATAGTTGGCACCTAAAATTAGGTTCCACTGTACTGTTTTGTACTGTATTAACTTCTAATAAAATAAACAAAACAAAAAAAATAAAGTAACTATGCTGATGCGCTTTCTTGATTACTGCATCATTGTGAAGGGATCAAGTTGGATTGCTGATGATATGGATTCCTGGGAACTTGAATCTGTTGAGCATTCCTGCAGCAGATCCATTGATGAGAATAAGGTAGAGCCAAAAAGCTGGAGTAACTCAGCGGGACAGGCAGCATCTCTGGAGAGAAGGAATGGGTGAAGCTTCGGATCGAGACCTATCTTCAGACTGAAAGTCATAGGAAAGGAAAACGAGAGATATAAACGATGATGTAAAGAGATAAAGAACACTGAATGAAAGATATGCAAAAAAGTAACAAAGGTAACGGAAACAGGCCATTGGTAGCTGTTTGTTGGGTGAAAACGAGAAGCAGGTGCAACTTGGATAAGAGAGGGAGAGGGAGAGGTAGAGGGAGAGGGAGAGGGTAGAGGTAGAGGTAGAGGGAGAGGGAGAGGGAGAGGGAGAGGGAGAGGGAGAGGGAGGGGAGAGGGAGAGGGAGAGGGAGGGGAGAGGGGAGAGGGAGAGGGAGAGGGAGAGGGAGAGGTCATCTTGACAACTTTAAGGGCTGGCTTGTTGTCCCAACATCGTGATGCAGATTTCTTGTTTTTTTTTACTGTACTTCATCTCATTGTTTTTGCAGATCTGGCTGACAACAGTGAATGACATTGGCAAACCTAAAGTTCAAGTAGGCATCATACTGGGCCACAATGTCATGGATGTCCAAGGGGTACAAGCAAAACAATATATTGTTTTTATGCGTGTATCTACCTGAGATTAACCAGAGTTGAAAGTGCATGGAATTGGAGGCAACTTTACCATATCGTTAGTGAATTTGTTGTGACGCAGGAGACAGAATATGGAGGCAAAGTACAGCACATATTCTGAATATTGAGATGTGTAAGATTTATTATGGACCTGTATGGAGGCCTCAGCTTTTCATTAAATTTGCCAAATCCTAGCATATGTCCCTGGACCTGATAACGCATTTGCAGCGGAGCGCATTGCTGACTGTTTCAACAGAGCTGTCAATCAGAGCAGCGATCAGCTTGTCTTCCTGCTCGGGGATTTTAACAGATGCGATGTCACCACACTGCTTCCAAACTTGGAGCAGTATGTTACCACACCTACCAGACTTGACAGAACGCTGGATCTGTGTTTCGGTAACATACCGGGAGCCTATGTCTCAAAGCCCCGCCCACCTAAATCTGCTGACAGACTCTAACTCCTCCTATTTGTCATTCTGTGTGGATGCTGTTATACCAACAAAGCAGGTCAAGCTGTACCCTAATAACAAGCCTTGGGTTACCAAGGACCTGAAGCAGTGTCTTAACAACAAAAATGTGGCATTCCTACAGGGAGACAAACACAGAGTAAAACAGTATAATAGTGAGCTGAGAAGGAAGACCAGGCTGGCCAAACTTCACTACAAAAACAAAGTGGAGGAAAAATTCACCACTGGCAATGCAAGGGAGGCATGGCAGGGACTTAACAGCATGATGGGCAGAGCACAGAAACCGGCCCTGTTCCAATGCTCTGACCCTGCCACCTTCGCTGAGCAACTCAACATCTATTACAGCAGGTTACACAGAAAAGCTGGAGAAACTCAGCGGGTGCAGCAGCATCTATGGAGCGAAGGAAATAGGCAACGTTTCGGGCCGAAACCCTTCTTCAGACTGAAGACATCTATTACAGCAGGTTTGACAGGACACCCCCCCAGAATGACTGGACCCTCACCAGCAGTTCATCAATCACAGTGGATAAAAGGAAGGTTACATCTATACATAGAAACATAGGACATAGAAATTAGGTGCAGGGGTAGGCCATTCGGCCCTTCGAGCTTGCACCGCCATTCAATATGATCATGGCTGATCATCCAACTCAGTATCCCGTACCTGCCTTCTCTCCATACCCTCTGATCCCCTTAGCCACAAGGGCCACATCTAACTCCCTCTTAAATATAGCCAACAAACTGGCCTCGACTACCCTCTGTGGCAGAGAGTTCCTGAGATTCACCACTCTCTGTGTGAAAAAAGTTCTTATCATCTCGGTTTTAAAGGATTTCCCCCTTATCCTTAAGCTGTGACCCCTTGTCCTGGACTTCCCCAACATCGGGAGCAATCTTCCTGCATCTAGCCTGTCCAACCCCTTAAGAATTTTGTATACTGGGCCGCATCAACCCTCACAAAGCTTCTGGCCCGGACAGGCTCAGGGGCAAGGTGCTGAGGGAATGCTCAGTTCAGCTGGGTGATGTTATCACTCAGCTATTCCAGCATCTCCTTGACTCCAGCTGTGTCCCACGGATGTGGAAGGAGTCCACACTCATACCGGTGCCGAAGAAATCTAACGCCAGGGAGATGAAGGACTACAGACCAGCGGCACTCACATCCATTCTTTCCAAGTGTATGGAGAGGGTGGTAAGTGATCACCTCACTGCTATGGTGGTGGACAGGCTTGACCCACTCCAGTTTGCCTATAAGGCAAGGTGTGGGGTAGAGGATGCCTGTTTGACTCTCCTGGACACAGTTAGCAGACAGCTGGACTACCCACACCCCCACACACGGATTTTATTTATGGACTTTTCTTCAGCTTTTAACACAGTTACCCTCTGCAACCGCCTTCTGGATCTACAAGTCAACCCATCACTTATCCTGTGGATAAAAGACTTTCTGCAGGACCGGCCTCAGCATGTGGTGGTAAATGGTTTTAAATCCAAAAACATGATTTTAAACACTGGTGTCCCCCAGGGTTGTGTCTTATCACCAATTTTATTTTCCATCTACACAAACAACATAACAAACAATAACAGTGACATTTCCCTTTTTAAGTATGCAGACGATATGGCCCTGGTGGCCCACATCAAGGATCACACTTCTCTGGCTGCCTACTATCAGCAGGTCAACACCCTGATGCTGTGGATCAAAGCGAGCTCTCTGGAGCTTAACATCTCCAAGACCAAGGAGCTGTGTTGTGGGGGGAGGCGAACATCTTCCCCCCAACCTCTCTTTGAACCTCTGAGGCTGAATGGGCAGACAGTTGAGCAGGTAGAGGCCTTTAGATACCTGGGCACAGAGATTGACACCCGCCTGTCCTTCTCCCAGCACACAGACTCTGTGTACAAGAAGGCACAGCAACGCCTGTTCCTGCTGAGGAAACTCAGGAGCTTTGATTTCAGACAAGACATTTTAACAGCTGTCTATAAATCACTTATAGAATCTGTACTCACCTTTAACATCACATCCTGGTTCACCCTCACCTCTGTCAAAGACAAATCAAAGCTTTCCCGGATCATCAATCAGGCAAGCAAAATAACTGGCAAAACTCAAAATCAATTATCAGTACTCCACACCCAGGCAGTTAAAAGGAAAGCCAATCTCATTACACAGGATCCCACCCACCCCCTGCACAAGTCTTTCCAACTTTTGCCATCAGGCCGCCGATATAAAGTCCCCCTATCCAAGAAAAACATCCACAAAAACTCATTCATACCCATTGCCATAAACAGCTTAAATAAAAAATGAACAATGGACAAATTAACCCTGACGCATTGTCACTTTACACGTATCCACAACTTTTATCTAGTCTATTTTTACAGTTTTTAATCTTTATATTTGCTTTTAAGATCGATACACACTGTGTGTGCTCGCAGAAATCTGTGTTGTATGACTGCTTATCAGTACATTGTCCTGTCTGTATGTTGAGCCACGTCAAAGAAGATTTTCTGTTACGACAGACAATAAAGTTTTCTGAATCTGAATCTGAATCTGAATATCTGCGGTTGAGGGGTAAATTTGGTGTTGCAATTGGGATGGTATTGCTGGATCCAGTGAGATTTCAGCTGAAGTATTCAGTCTACTCAGCAGCTCCAGTGGTGTGCCAGAGTGAAAATACTCCAGAGGCTGCAGCAGGAGACTGACTGACAGAAATGATGCATGTGTCAGATTTTCCGTTGTTACTATTGAGGCAAGCAGAGTAAAGTGTGGCTATCCATCTTAATGCCCCTGTTCCAAATGTCGATCTTGTTGAATTGCGTAGGGAGGTTTTCCAAGGCATGCAAAAGAAGCAAAATCTTCATTATTTGATGTTTTATAAAATCTTGGGTACTTTCAAGGTCAGTGAAATTATAGTGAGCAGAATGTTAAAAAAGTGTTTAAAAAATAGCGGCCCAAATGAGATTTAATCTATTTCTACACCTTTAGATTTCTAGTTGCACTCAATTAAATCCTTAAATATTTGAGGAAATATTATTGAATATTATTGAATGACCTGTATTATTGGCATTGGCATAATTTATTTTTTTACATTTCAAGAATTTAATGTATAAATACCTGATATTATACCTTTGAAAATCACCAGATACTAATGGAAGCTGTAACATTGCTTCAGTTAATCCAAGCTGAATCCTTTATCAGTAAAATATCTCTGAACTCCAGATCATTTACAGACTTAAAAGTCATGGTGTAAGAATTATAGATTCTACTTTAAAGATGACCAAACACTGCACTCCCATCTTATTCCACTTAGACCAACTTTCATCTCGGAAATGAGACTGCTTGGTTCATTTAATCGCAATTCATTTTTGGTCACAGATTCATTCGCCAGCTTACTCCAGTCAGGGGGATGAAAGCTGAATCCTTTCATATTTTTGACCTTGAAAGGATGAACTGTAGTCTGTTGTTAGAGTGATAAAACCAACGGCAGATGTGCAACAGAGACGTTGGGCTGTGAAAGTGCTTGGAGTATTCTGTGGGGATTGACTCATTGTTCTCTGATGGAAAAGTGATTACAATTGTAAGTAGTTCGCTTTTTTCCCTTGGAAAATGGATGGAAATGTACAAAGCCCAAAGTGCTTATACATATGTTAAATGGAACACTGATCATTTGTTATAAATAATGCCGACAAATTTAATCTTTACAATGTAAAATACAGGATTAGATGATAGCATTGTCCAAGTGTTTAACACATTTCCATCTCATGCCTTTTTCATCTAGTTCAACAAAGACATTAACTCATCTTATTTCCATTAACATTAAAATTGCAAACAGTTGGTCTGCAATATCAGATCACAGTCTTAAGGCATCATAGTGGAGTTGCAGTTTGAGCTGCTATCTCACCGTTCCAGCTACTTGGGTTTGATCCTGACTTCTGGTGTATGTCTACATAATCACTAGGTTTAGGTTTAGTATTGTCACATGTACTGAGGTACAGTGAAAAGCTTTGTTTTGCATGCTATCCAAACAGATCAGATATACAATACATAGATACAATCTGTTCAAACTCAAGTACAATGGACAGAACAAAAGGGAAGATAAAGAGTGCAGCATTTAGTTCTCAGGAGAATAGCATATTATCCCTAGACAAAGTCCAATTTCCTCATTGGGGTTGAGGTGAATCAAACAGTATCCTACCTTATAGGCCGATCATTCAGAAGCCTGCTAACAGAGGTGAAGAAGCCGTTCCTGAGTGTGGTTTCAAGCTTCTGTACGTTCTGCAGGAGGAGCAGGGAGATGATTGCATGAGCGGAGTGGGAAAAGTCTTTAATTATGTTAGCTTCTTTTCCAAGGCAGCATGAACAGTAGATGGAGTCAATGATGGGAAGTCTGGTCTGTGAGATCTGTGTAACCATTTGGGTTTTCCAGGGTGCTCCGGTTTCTCCCCACATCCCAACAATGTGCTGATGGATGAACTGATTGGTATAAATTAATTCGTCATGTATATACATTTTGGTATATTATGGTCTCCCTAAATATGTTTAACCAATAAACACTCTGGCACAGATCTTCTAGCATGAGTGACACGAGTTTTAGGATTAGGTTTATTATTGTTATGTGTACTGAGGTATGGTGAAAAGCTTTGTTTTGCATGCTATCAAATCAGATGAGATAATCGATATAACTAAAAGTCTCATCTTGACCACTTCCTGTCTGCGTTGTATATTGATTTTAGAAAAAAGCACTACCCTATATCTCTATGATTTTTGCCCATCGTACTCACAGCCCTCCTCCGCTGAGGCAGCCCTGAGGGTTTTTCCGATCGATGAAAAATAAAAAGGTTATGAGTGTTTAAAAAAATCTTGAGATCAGCTGATTGGTCCTCTTGCCTGTCAAACATCATGATCAATGCCCCTACCAGCGGGGGGCGGTGAGGGGCAGGACAGTAAAACCCCTGATGCCTGGACATGAGTCAGTCACTGTTTAAGATCACGAGGGAGAGGCCACAACTGTGATTCTAAGCTGAGAATCAACTGAACTGTGAGTCTGCAATTTACATGCAATAAATGATTTGTTAGCCCTTAATGAAAATGAAATGAATTGCTTGGCCTGCCCTGTGCTTGAAACTGCAATGGAAATGGAAATGAAATGATGCAATGATCTGTTTGGCTTGCTCTGTGCTTGCAACTGCGATGGAAATGGAAATGAAATGAAAATGCAATGAGCTGTTTGGCCTGCCCTGTGCTTGAAACTGCAATGCAAATAGAAATGAAATGAAAATGCAATGAGCTGTTTGGCCTGCCCTGTGCGTGAAAATGCAATGCAAATGTAAATGGAAATCAAAATGGAAATGAAATGAGTTGTTTGGCCTGCCCTGTGCTTGAAATGGAAATGGAAATGAAATGAAATTAGTTGTTTGGCCTGCCCTGTGCTTGAAATTGAAATGGAAATGGAAATGGAAATGGAAATGGAAATGGAAATGGAAATGGAAATGGAAATGGAAATGGAAATGGAAATGGAAATGAAATGAATAGTTTGGCCTGCCCTGTACTTGAAATTGAAATGGAAATGAAATGAAATGAGTTGTTTGGCCAGCCTGAGACCACTAATTTCGGCCCACAAGGCCCCTATTAGCCGAGAAACTAGTCCCTTTTGTCCAAAATGCCCGTATTAGCCCAGGAGGCCCAAAAGGCCCAAGCCAGGCCAGGAAAAGTCCAGAAAAAAGTGCCTTTCACTGAGATTTCACTCAGAAATTTTTTAAAGAGCCCCTTTGGCCCATCAGGCCTGTACTAGCCCAGGAGGAGTCCCTTTGACCCATCAGTACGTATTCCCCCTGCAAGTATTGAACCTCACCCCAGTATTTTTCTCCCTCCCTTCGTTGGCTCCATGTGAGATCCAGGTCAGGATAGACTTTCCTCCTTCATTGCAGTGATCTGCAGAAAAAGATGAAAAATGTTTAAAATTGATTCTCCACCCTCTCCCCCTTCTCTCTCACAGAGTCCCTCACCTGTTTCTGAGCTGCTAGCCCACCAGCCCTGAGTGACTGAGCTGCCAGCCCAATAGGCCTGAGTGACTGAGCTGCCAGCCCACCAGGCCTGAGTGACTGAGCTGCCAGCCCACCAGGTCTGAGTGACTGAGCTGCCAGCCCACCAGGCCTGAGTGACTGAGCTGCCAGCCCAAGAATTCATTCGGCCCACAATGTCCATACAAGCCCTCTGGAAACCAGTCCCTTTGGTCCACACCACACATACTAGCGGTCCCCCCCCCCCCACTAGCCACCAATATTGGAATTGGTGAAGAGGTGGAATATTGTGTTGGGGGACCAGCCCTCCCATGTGAACATGGGACCCAACGGGTCCCACTTAGTCGAGTACTATATATAAATACAATCAGTTCAAACAAATACAATAGATAAAGTGAAGGGGAAGATACAGAGTGCAGAATACAGTTCTCAGCATTCTCCCCACATTTCCCTTTTTCCCTGTTGATATCTAGGTTCCAACATTGTATCAACACTAGCAACTGTACCTGTGGACTCTTAATAGGATCCAAAATAACAAGCTCCAATAGATCTCCCAGCACTTATGCTGGGAAACCTACATAAACTGAGCCTGTGATGATCTAAACTTGGCACAAGCACAATAATTGCATACAAGTGAATGAGAGACGTTAGATGCTGAATAAATGGAAGCATTCTTAAGTTATTTATTTTAAATTAATCTCAATATTTTAAATTGATTTTTTAGTGTGTGAATTTGTTGTTATTGTGTTAAGTAGGGATGTTACAAAATGTTGAGATGTTAAATATCAAGCCGGTAATTTATCCCATCAGATAAAGCATAAAAAAAACTTTAATTTGATACCTATTTCACTTTCATATCTTCAGTATTAAAAAGGTTATGGTCATTTTCAGACTCGGAAATTAGCATCTTGTTCCCTATTGCTTTTCCATTGACTTAACACAAAAGCTGTGATCGAGGACAGTCAATTGACATAAAAGCCCATAACTTTCTTAAAAATTAAGAGAACTGAATGAAATTTTCAGTTATTATAGATTGAAGCTTCTGAAACAAATTAAACACATCTTACTTGGATAACCTGACATTAAAGTATATAATTAGTTAATTACCTAATTAGGTAGCTAATTACAAAATTAACCGTTGTGACAGAAATAGTAATAAACTGCCAGACTGCCTTGAAAATTCAAAAATGTGATATTCTCAAGATCAGAGCTTTAATATTATTGTATTATATGCTGTACGTCCGTAACAGACAGGTACAGAAATTCCAATTTCTAGCAAAAGACCAAGTCTTTATGGAGAAGATTAGCTGCTAGCTGGTACATTGGCATATCATAATCCATAGCATCATAATAATCCTCAGACTGCAACCAATAAGCAACTCTGTACACTTTGTTTTTCCTCAACGTTTGAATGTTGGCATTGCAAATTACATGTTTTTGCTCTTCGAACCACGCATGACATGCTTTTCTGCCCACTATTTTCCCATTCAGACCGACTTTTTCCAAACGAGGTATACAAGAACAAGATGTGCCCATTTTTAAGATCCCTTTTAGACTTGGGCATGACAGAGAAATTCAATTCAAGGTGAGCTCTATGCCAGGCTGGACATTTGGATTGACAATTTTGCATTTCTTTTTTGGAGGCATCTGAAAAATGTAAAGAAAAAAAACCACTGAACAGCATTAAGTACAAACAAGTTTTTATTTGCAGTTTTAGAAAAAAAAGTTGAAATGATTTTGTTCAACAAAATGCCTAACACAAGTTAAACGTTAAAACAAATAGTAAATACCCAACTGTAATGTATTCATACATATTCATGTATATGTTAATGAGTTGGTGTTGTATATAAGCAGGGAATGTTGGGTAATAAAACTCTCTCTCAAGATCCAGGCAACCTGCGTGTAAGTTGTTATTCATTCTACCGTCTGGAATATAACACAATTGGCGACGAGGATGGGTTAGAGTTTGTGAACTCATCCTTTAAATACAGTACAGGACTGTTTTGCAACATGCTGTATTGTTTAACATTTTAAACAGTAAATATGGAGCTGTAGTCACAGTTGTTTGCGAGCTGGACACGGTAGGTCGCAGATCCTTCTATGCAGGGGACTGTAGTTTAAAACAGCAGCTGGACAAATCGGCAAGAGTTTGTCAGGCTACCTCTATGTTGTGTCTACGTGGCAAGATGTCATCTTGGGATTGTATAACATTTTAGACTGAATTTTTTTGTCAAGTTCCTTAAGCTAAATAGCCTTTGTACAGCTAAGTTTTAGGTGAATTGTTACACCAGAACAGACAGGAAATCTGGGTTTTTGAACGGACTTTAAAAAAAAAAGAGAACAACACGATGGCTGTGTCCACGGGCTATATCAGGAACCTTGGCACTTTCGACAAGAGTAGAGAGCCGTTCAGCTCCTATATGGAGAGAGCGAACATGTTTTTCATAGCAAACAACATAATGGAGATTTTACTTCGGAGTCACGTGAGTGACTACGTGAAGAAGACCCCATACAGCCGCACACGCGTCATATCATCAGACGCATAGCGGTAGCGACTAGTTGTGAGAAGCAGAGCCCCTCCAAGTGGTGAGTAAAAAACCTGAAGGTAAGTGCTTTCACTTTCGCTTTCAGGTCACTTTCTGCAGGGAAACTTGTGCTGTGTGCCAGACAAGTTTAACTATGGAGAATGTGCGTAAAGGCAAGGGGAGGCGTACCGCAGGTAAAACTCGAGAAGACCGCGGGTCTGTGAGTAGCGGGGCACCCAATTAAAGAGTCGGTGGCAGACTACAGAAGCGGTAACTCAGAGTACCGTTACTGCACCTGTAGGGAGCAAGGCCAATAAAAAATCTGTTCGGCCAGTAGACTCTGAGGAGTCAGACCCGGAGGTTACCCCGCCTCAGACAGGCATGATATCCACTCGGGTCGCAAACCTAGAATTCCTGATGGGGAAAATGATATATCAAGACCCACTCCAGGAAGCGTATAGCCCGCATTGGCCTACGGGAGAGCCAGCGCAGGGAATACCAGGAAAAAGTCCGGGTCAGCATTGGCCTACGGGAGAGCCAGCGCTAACAATGCCTGAAGGAAGACAGTATAGACGTTGGCTTACAGGAGAGCCAGCGCTAGCAGCACCTGAAAGAGGGTTTACTATGCGTGGGCCTACGGGAGAGCCAGCGCTAGAAACACCTGAAACAGGGATGCCAGATCTCCCCCACCAAGAGGAGGAATATTTTCCGGGGCAACAAGATTCAGATGTGAGGACCAGAGCCCAATAACAGAGCCTAAAATACCAGGGCTGGCACAAAATATTGCTGTTCCCAGACTAACAGGGGAACCATTTGGAGATGAATTAGCAATGGCAATAAATTAGTTGCTCGCCCACCAGCTCCAGGAACTGACCATGGATGAAATTGTTAAAAAATATGAAACCCCGCAGAATTGCGCACTGCTAGCAGTCCCAACAGTGAATAATGGAATATGGGGCTATTTGGGCATTGTAGTATGCGCACAAGAAATGAAATTACAGCGGGTGTTGAAATTACTGGGGTCAGGCATTACAGCTTTCGCAAGAGGCTTGGATGAGGAACATGTGTCTGCATCACAACATGATGCCTTGGCGCTCATGTGTAGTGCGCACTTTGAAATAAACTGTATTCGTAACAGTGCTATAAGACCTAACATACATCCTAAGTTTGCGGGGCTCTGTAAACCATCCAATATTCAATTGCCTAATCTGCTTTTTGGAGAGAATCTAGCCAAAAGGGTAATAGACCTGAATGAAGAAGCAAAAACCGTGGGGATGATGAAACCACCGGTGCTTGGCAGATAATGAGATCAATGAGAAGGCAATTTCCCTACCGACGTGCTATGACTGGGGCCGGTGAAGGAACAAGTCGGTCTTTCCCATATATGCGTTATTGGCGCACTGCTCCGGGGACACGTGGAGGTTACAGTATTCCCACTAAGAGCAGGGGACATCAATTGCCAGCGGCACACCCAGAGGTAGGTGGGTCGGGTCCTGTAAAAGACATAGTAAATGTCTCACACTTACAAGTTGGAGGAAGATTACAATTCTTCCTTAAAGAATGGCAAAAAATAACATCTGATACATTTATACTGTGCAGTATTGTGGGGTTTAGAATTGAACTCTACCCATATTTTGATCCTCCCATCCAGCATATTTCAAGCAGGACACGTATTTTCTCAAAAGAAGAGAACATGGAGATTCATGCAGAACTTGAAATATTGTGCAAAAAAGTGGTAATTGAGAAGTCAGTTCACCAACACCATCAATTTGTGTCAAGTATTTTTCCAAGAGCAAAAAAGGCTGGTGGATGTAGAATTATTTTAGATCTGACAAGTCTTAACCCTTTTGTACAGTATAAACATTTAAAAATTGAGACATTTACCAATGCTATACAGCTAATATCAAGAAAATACTATATGGCCAGTATAGATCTTCAAGATGCATATTACTCTGTGGCTGTGCATGATAATGATCGTAGATACTTAAAGTTCAACTGAATGAGTCAATTATGGCAATTTAAAGCATTGCCTAATGGTTTAACCTCAGCTCCTTACCAAATTGTTAAAACCAATCTTAGCATTACTAAGAGTTCAAGGTCATTTGGTAATGGCCTAGTTGGATGATATTCTAATTGTGGAAGACACTTGGGCTACAACAGAAGCATCAGTGTTAAGAATCAAGCTCACTTTCAAGAGGCTGGGATTTATTATCCATCCAGATAAGTCCAAATTATTACCAAGCACAGAAATTGATTACTTGGGTTTCACTATTAATTCAGAACACATGGTAGTGACTCTGCCCAAGGATAAAAGGCTGCAGTTAGTTGAAGGTTGTATTAAGCTCATTGTACAGCACCAGCCCCCAATTAGGCAGGTGGCAAGCTTGCTTGGCAAACTAATTGCTTTATTTCCAGCTGTACAGTTTGGACACTGCATTATCAGCAATTACAGCGAGCAAAGGTACAGGCATTAAGAAAACATGCAGGGCATTTTGACAGATCCATGCAATTACCAGTTGCAGCTATTGCTGACATACAATGGTGGATCAGGAGTGTTTTAAATGCCTCCAGGGAAATCCTGGTTGAAACGCCTTCCAACATTCTACAGACTGATGTAAATGCTCTAGGATGGGGCGCAACTAATACTATTTCCAGCTGTGGAGGTAGATGGAATGTGGAGGAAGTCCCTTTGCTCCTAGAACAAGGAATTGATTGCCTAGAGCTGTTAGGAACATTTTATGGGTTTAAAGCTTATTGCTCTAATATGCAAAATTTACATGTTCAGGTACAGATTGACAACACTACGGCAGTAGCGTATGTTAATCATATGGGTGGTATCAAGTCAGAATCTTGTGATAGATTGGCAAACGTGATCTGGACCAGGTTTATTACCAGAAACATTTGGCTTTCGGCAACCTACCTACCAGGTAAATTCAACACAGTTGCAGACACAAGGTCACGAAAATTCATTGACAATACAGAATGGATGCTGGATCGTGACAAATTTAATAAAATTGTAGCACGGTTCGGGATGCCAGAAATTGACTTGTTTGCATCCAGACTTAACCACCAATTACCTAAATATGTGTCATGGGAACCTGATCCAGGGGCAATAGTGGTGGATGCTTTCTCGCTGCATTGGGGAAGAATATTTTTGTATGCATTTCCTCCATTTTGCCTCATTAGTCGGTGTATACAGAAGAACAAACAGGATTCCGCTTCAGGAGTATTGGTGGTACCAGACTGGCCTACACAACCATGGTGCCCTCAGATGTTAAAAATGATCACAAAGCCCCTTATGATTATTCCTAAACAGGAAAACCTGATTGTGCACCCTGTAACTGGTGATTCACATCCTTTACATGACCATATTGATTTGCAGATTCTAAGGAGGCCATATCTCGGAAGACGACTATCAGATCATACTGTGGATGTTATGGCAGCAGCCTGGAGGGATAGTACCCAGAAACAGTACATTTCCTACATAAGGAAATGGGAGGTGTTTTGCTTAAGGCACTTATATTTCATATCACACTGCAGACAGCTCAGACGTGTTAGAGTTTCTTTCAACTCTTTATTTTGATTTACAGTTAAGCTATAGTGCAATCAATACTGCAAGGAGTGCCCCATCTGCATATCTATGGAGAGAATCAGAACAAAATCCAATAGGGTCACACCCTTTAGTCTGTAGGTTCATGAAGGGAATTTTTAATTTCAAGCCCCCTAGACCTAGGTATGCGGAAATATGCAATGTAAGAGATGTGCTAATGCTCCGTCGTCAATGGACTCCTATTGCAGCTCTGTCCTTGGCTAAAATTACCATGAAGGAAGTGATGCTCATGACACTGGTTTCAGCACAGAGAGTGCAAACATTGCAGAAACTACAAATAGACAGGATGAAAATAGCAGCAGATGCCATTACATTATATGTCCATGACTTACTTAAACAAAGTAGACCTGGGGTCACAGGATGTAAGTTGGTTTTTCAGCTTATCCTACGGATCCACGTCTATGTGTAGTATCACACTTAAGATGTTACATTGAATCCACCAGAACCTTAAGAGGTGCAGAAACAGCATTCTTTATCAGTCATAAAAATCTGCACAAGAAAGTATCGGTTCAGACTATTTCAAGGTGGCTGAAGCAGGTGTTGGTTGATGCATATATTGATACTGACAAATTTAAATCTCATTCCACCAGGGCGGCATCAACATCAGCGGCCAAGGATTTGGACGTCCCAATAGACCATATCCTCGTGGCCGCAGGATGGGCAAGTGAACAGATGTTTCACAAGTATTACCATAAAGAGATTACAAAACCTGGGGTGTTTGGTGATGCTGTGTTGGATTCAGTATTAAGTTCCCCCTTGGGATAAAAGGGTTACTATTGTTGTGATAAATAAACCATTAACTGATTTCATCTATGTTATGGTTATGCGTTGTTGATTGCTTTTACTCATTTAGAGTCAATCAATGCAGTGAGACGCCTGGATTTGAATCTTCGGCATGAAATCACAGAGTTTTAAAATCTTCACGTAGTCACTGTCGTGACTCCGAAGTAAAATAGTAAGATTAAATGAGAACTTACCTGTTTGAGGTTTGATCTTTATTTTATGTGGAGTTACGATGAGGGATTACTTGCCCTCCGCCCCCACCCCCATAAAGGTCAACTGGTAGTTCTAGTCTTCACGTATCTTACTATCATAGTTCAGTAATTATTATCTGTGATTTCACACCGCTGCTTTGAAGATTGATGCGTGTGCGGCTGTACGGGGTCTTTGTCACGTAATTCCTCATCGTAACTCCTCATAAAATAAAGATCAAACCTCAAACTGGTAAGTTCTCGATTAGTCTTACTATTAGTGGTGAAGGAGAGATAGTGACTGAAACAAATAAGGCCGTTTGCGAACGCATGAAAGCGATTCTGCTCACGGCGATCGGTTCTGAAGTGTATGGCACACTCGTGAATCTCCTTGCGTCCATAAAGGCAAATGACTTGCCATTCAATTACATTATAAAGAAATTGGAGGAGCACTTCAACCCAAAGCCTCTGGAAATTGCAGAAAGCTATAAATTTGGCACTAGAAACCAGAAGCAGAATGAGACAATCAATGAGTACATTGTTGCCTTGAAAAACTTAACTGTGCACTGTAACTTTGGAACCTTTCTCGGACGCGCACTACGCAACAGATTTGTTTGTGGTCTCGTGGATGAACTAATTCAGTCTAAACTAATGAACACTCCAAATCTCACATTCGAGAAAGCATGCAAGATTGCTACCACAATGGAGATGGCATCAAAGAATGCTCACGAGTTTCGCCCACACGAACTGCAGTGGCTGTTTACAGTCACAAGACAGTGCCTATGGCCAAACCAAGAGGCCCTATACCAAAACCAAATTATGGCAGGGAGCCAAGTTCAGCCAGTTGTTATCACTGCGACAGTAATCACTCATCCCAATTTTGTCAGTTCAAAATGGCCAAGTGCTATAACTGCCAGAAGAAAGGCCATATCGCCTTAGCATGTCGGGCCAAGCTTAAAACAGGAAATCAACAATCTGCAGGAATCAAACAACAACACCGGAGAGGAGTTAACAACTTAGAGATGAACCCAGATGGAAATTAACTTGGGTTGTACACCATTTATGCAACCAACATCGATAAGCCTACAATCCAGCCAAGGCAAGGACTTTCGAACTAAACTATTGGTTAATGAACAGTTAATCGATATGTGTATTGACACGGCAGCAGATTGTTTGGTCATGAGCAGAGTCCCGTACGAAACAAAGTTCCCACAGATACCATTGTTTGAGAGTAAGGTCAAGCTGAGAACCTACTCGGGCAAAATTTTGGATACATGTGGACAAATGAACTGTAAAGTTCAGCATAATGGTCAGTCAGTAACATTGCCCATCATAGTGGCCAGCTACAGAAATAAACCAACCCTCCTTGGAAAGGATTGGCTGAGTAGAATAGAATTAGACTGGAAGAACATTTTCAGCGTTGATTTGTCCAAATCACATCTTGAAAACGTCATAAACAAACATGCAGAGATTTTTGCTGACAGTTACATGGGAATAACAGGGTACTCTGCACACATTCGACTTAAGCAAGATGTGAAACCTGTGTATTGTCGACCAAGACCTGTACCATATGCACTAAAGCAACAAGTGGAGGTAGAACGGAATGGAATGCTCGTGAAGGAAGATAGACCAGAGTAACTGGGCAACGCCAATTGTGGCCGTACCCAAGGCTGAAAAAACTGTTCGACTATGTGGTGATTACAAAGTCACAATCAACCAAGCCGTTGATGATGAACAATATCCGTTACCAATCTCGCAAGATCTGTACACAGAACTTAGCGGAGCAAGAGTCTTCACTAAACTGGATTTGTCTCACGCTTACGCCCAACTCAACGTCGACAAGGAAAGTCAGCAGTACTTGACTATCGACATACATAAGGGCTTGTATTCATATATAAAGCTGCCCTATGGTGCGAAATCCTGCGCAAACATTTTTCAGTCTGTCATGGACAAAATGTTACAAGGCATTCCGCAATGTGTGTGCAACCAGGATGACCTACTGATATTCAGAGGGCATGGTAGAACATCTGGAAATCCTCGAGCAACTTCTCACATGACTGAACTGCCACAATGTCAAACTGCGACAAAGTAAATGTGCATTTGCTCAGTCAGAGGTGGTCTACCTTGGACTCAAAGTAAATGCTGAAGTAGGGTTTCGGCACGAAACGTTACCTATTTCCTTCGCTCCATAGATGCTGCAACCCCCCCTCCCCCCCTTCCCCACTGAGTTTCTCCAGCACTTTTGTCTGCCAACGGACATCGCCCTGTGAAGGTGAAAGTTGAAGCAAAAGTGAATGCTCCAAAACCCAACAATGTGTTAGAGCCACGATCATTCCTTGAGATAGTGCAGTTATATGTACGATTCCTTCCAGATTTAGCAACTGTGCTAAAGCCACTACATCATCTGCTACAAAAAGATGTGAAATGGACATGGGGAAAGGAACAGCAACGTGCATATGACATTTGCAAGGAAAACTTGACAAGTGACAAACTCCTTGTTCACTATGATACGACACACGCGATGAAACCTGCTTGTGATGCTTCAAGTTATGGTGTAGGTACAATGATCTCTCATGTAATGAATAACGGACAGGAAAAGCCTATTGCTTTTGCATCCCGCACCCTATCACCGAGTGAGCGTAATTATGCACAGATAGAAAAGGAAGCACTCAGCATCGTGTTCGGAATCAAGAAATTCCATCAGTTTCTTCTCGGCAGACCATTCACCCTAGTGACTGATCACAAGCCACTATTAGTGATACTTGGTCCCAAGTCAGCTATACCTGCCATGGCGGCATCAAGGATGCAGCGCTGGGCAATTTTGCTGTCCCAGTATGACTACAAAGTTGAGTACAGAAGCTCCAAGTGCAATGCAGTTGCAGATGCATTGTCCCGGTTGCCCCATGAGAACTCTGACGTGGGAAGTGAGAACTCAATCTACACACTACAAGTTATAGATGAAGACATTCCGTGACTGCAACAGAAATTGCAACAGAGAAAGACACTGCTGAAGTGGGTCTATGACCAGACATTGAACAGATGGACTGAAATCGATAGTGGATTGAACTCAGTTCTGAACTCAGAGTTGAAGCCTTTCCATAATCAATGCCATGAATTATCATGTGAGCAGGGATGCATTAAGTGGGGTTACAGAGTGGTTGTACCAAAGTCTTTGAGAAACAAAATTATGAATGAACTTCATGCCAAACATCCTGGCATAGTAAGCATGAAGTCAATTGCCAGAAGTTTTGTGTATTGGCCTGGTATTGACAGTGACATTGAGTCACTGGTGAGCAAGTGTAGTGTCTGTCAAAATCGCTGGAGTAAACCACGAAAAACCCACTGCAACCCTGCTCATGGCCAAGTTGACCTTTTCAGAGAGTTTATGTAGATTTTTGTGAAAAGGATAATAATCACTTTCTGGTACTAGTAGTCATTCCAAATGGATTGAGGTTCCAGGACAAGGGGTCACAGCTTAAGGATAAAGGGGAAATCCTTTAAAACCGAGATGAGAAGAAGAACTTTTTTCACGCAGAGAGTGGTGAATCTCTGGAACTCTCTGCCACAGATGGTAGTTGAGGCCAGTTCATTGGCTATATTTAAGAGGGAGTTAGATGTGGCCCTTGTGGCTAAGGGGATCAGGGGGTATGGAGAGAAGGCAGGTACGGGATACTGAGTTGGATGATCAGCCATGATCATATTGAATGGCGGTGCAGGCTCGAAGGGCCGAATGGCCTACTCCTGCACCTAATTTCTATGTTTCTATGTTTCTATGTTTAAGCATATGGGGTTAAGCACTACTACTGAGTGTACCATAGATGAGTTGAGATCAATTTTTGCATGCCATGGTTTATCGGAAGAACTTGTTTCTGATAACGGGCCTCAGTTTCGTTCAGAGAGTTCATGCAGTGGATTGGTGTAAAACACACACTTGTTCCCCCATACCATCCTGCCTCCAATGGGGCAGTGGAAAGGTCTGTTAGAATTCTCAAAGGTGCTCTCAAGAAACAGGTTTTGCAGGGTAGTTCAAAGCTCAGCATGAAACATCGTTTGGCTAGTTTCTTGCTGAAGTACAGAAACACACAACACACAACAACAGGTTACTCACCTTCAGAACTATTGATGAAGAAAAGGCTAAGAATACGCCTGTCTAATTCAACCCAATTTGGCCTTGAGAGTTGAATAAAAACAGTTCAGACAAAAATGCCATTTTGACTCCCACAAAAAGGAGAGGTACTTCAAGCCAGATGAGCAGGTTTGTGTTCTCAGTCCTCTCAACAAGTCCAGTCGAGACAAATTGAAATTTGGGAAAATAGTGGAAGTGTGTGGAACAAAAGGTACATAGTTGGTTGGAGATAGGATCAAAAGTGTTCGTGTTGTTCAAATGATTAATATTTCACCACTCTTTTAATTTGCCATTTCCATTAACCAGGGTTCTGGTCCCAGCATACCATCTAACACACCAAGGCCCCATTTCCCATGCAGCCTTTCATCTTGCCATGTTCATGGAAATGTTATTTCATACCGTGTAACATCTTTGAAATGGCAATTAAAATAGAGGTGAAATGTTAATGGAAACAACATCCGATGAAAGATCCAATAATCTGGTATCAACTGCATTGGGCTTGTCCACAGCATGCTGGATTACTGGAGTTTTACTGTAGTTGCCAAAGGGGTGCACACCATCCCTCTCATTCCATCTTTTGCATTCTTCTTTCCCGCATGTCCTTGTGTTTGTTTTAAGAATACTTGTCTGAGAAACTTGCTAAGTGTTTGCTGGGCCAGAGAGTGAAACCCAATGCAACTGATTGCTTATTCCCAACACCCTTTCTCTGGGTTCATAAGATCATAAAATCATAAGTGATAGGAGCAGAATTAGGCTATTCAACCCACCAAGTCTACTCCGCCATTCAATCGCGTCTGATCTATCTCTCCCTACTAAACCCATTCCCCTGCCTTCTCCCCATAACTGCTGATACCTGTACTAATCAAGAATCTATCTCTGCCTTAAATGTATATCCTCTGATTTAGCCTCCACAGTAAATAATTCCACAGATTCACCAGCCTCTGACTAAAGAAATTCCTCCTCATCTCCTTCCTAAAAGAACGTCCTTTAATTCTGAGGTGACTCTCCCACTTGTGAAAACTTTCTCTCCACATCCACTCAATCCAAGCCTTTCTCTATTCTGTACATTTCAATGAGGTCCCCTCTTTTATTCTTCTAAACTCCAGCAAGTACAGGTCCAGTGTTCTTCTTCTCAATTTCCAAACATTATAAGTTTCCTGCAATAAGGGATTTATAATGTTAGAAAATGCATTATTTCCTCACCAGATTGATTTTTGAAATATAGTTTTCTCTTTCAAATGTTCACATTAAATTCTAAAACCATTATAGTGCATCTCTTTAAATATTTTTTTCAAAAACTGGATCATAGTTAATTGATTGGTTTAACACTAATACAATGTTCATATATATTTGATTTCAAAGCATTCTGTTAAAGAATCATGTATATGTGTCTGTGTATGTGTATGTGCATGTGTATATGTATGTGTATGTGTATGTGCATGTGTATATGTATGTGTCTGTGTATGTGTATGTGTATCAATTATTGCACATTACCATGCTATAATTAACGATATCATGAAGATAATTGCAAAATGCCTGTTATCTAGGGAAGGTTTACAATGTACCATGCAGGAAAGCTTTGCCACCTAGTGGAACAGCAGATATCTGCATCCACATCATATTAGCAACCAGTATTATTAAACAGTTATTTTAGTTTTTCTGTTTCTTTTTTTTTGCAGCCAATAACAAGAATTATTGTCTGATAAATCCCCGTACCTTATACTCTGGGATTCAGTACTCCCAAAACTTCATAATATGCTACTGTAATATAATATCTCCAAACTACTCGACATCGGAGTCAGCAACCCTTTAGGTAACAGGATCTTGACCTCCTGACCCAGAGACTGTAATCAGTGATAGGCGACAAAACATTCTCCACAATATTTCTCATAACCAATGTCCTGCAAGGTATGTGTTCGCAGCCCTTTACTGTACTGGCTATCCACTCATCACTGTGGTCAAATTCTGCTCCAAATCTATTTACAAATTTGCAGATTACACCAGCGTAATGGACCATATCTCGAATAATGATTAAGGGAACTACAGGGAGCACACAGAGAGCATGGTGAGAAAGCAACAATCTCTCTCAATGTCAGCAAAATGAAGGAGCTAGTGATTGAGTAGGAAAATTGGTGGTGTACACAACCCAGTCAGTATCAATGGTACTAAAGTGAAGATGTTTGAGAGCTTCAAGTTCCAGTGAAAGTATTACCAACAATCTGTTCTGGATCCCTGTTGAAGCTGGGACCAACAAAGAACACCCATACTTCTACTTCCTCAGAAGACAGAAAGAGGTCTGTCACGTCTCCAAGGACTCTTACCAACTTCTATATATGCACCATAGAAAACATCCTATTGGTTTGGCAATAGCTCAGCCCAAGACTGCGAGGAAAGCACATGTTATTCATATAAATCTTGTCAATGTAAATGAGTCTCAACATGACAAGGAGGACCTGCTCTCATGTTATACTGAACTTAACATACTTTACCTCAGTCACTGCCTCTGCATACCAGTTTCTCATGGTGATTAATGTATTCCTCTTTGGGTAGGTTTTGTTGCTTATTTCCAGCTCTGTAAAGCTCTCTCAGCTGGTGAGGCTCTGCAATCTTGGCAACTGGTTCGGTTATTTTTTTTTCTAATCTCAATCCAATGCCAGTGGCATATTGTTTTTTAGAAATGTATCCATTTTTGCCTGCTGAATTATCCTCATTGATGCAGTAAAAAAAAACCTAACGCTTCATTCAATGTGAAGATTAAGTGTTCATTCCCCATATATGAATTCTCAGATGGTAACTTCATCAGAGTTAGTACAATAACACATTATTTTGAACTCCTATGTTTGATCGCCTCATCGCTTTGAGATAGAAAGTGATCTCTCTTTGCATTCTCAATACAGTCATTGTCATATTGTTACCTTAGGACTGAGAATTACTAACAAAAGATTATAGATGATGACCAATAAATGCCCAAGAAGTTTGCTCAATTGGTATTGACTAAACTGTTTAACTCAATAAACAACCCCCAATGCCTCCTTCTCGATTTGAGCAGAATATCTCTCACTTTTCATTAGTGTACATAATGCCAATGTAATTGTTGTTTTATTATGATCCAAGTACCACTCCACACATACATTTCAACATGAGCATATGAAGAATTATTAGCCTGACTTTTCTCATATGGGTCTTACAGATTTTGTTGCTCCTGTCCAATTCAATTTTTCTTTTTTTTTTCCATAATTGATGGTTGCATTATAATTGTTGCATGATCTGATGAAAACCCAATATTGTGTTGAATTGTGCCCGGGAATATCCTTAGCTCTGTGATGTTTTCAGTGTGCGCTTTTGTTCCCCAATCAATGCTTTAACTTTTGTTTGACTGGTTGTTTCTACTTACTTTACTTCTTTGTGTATTTTCTCCTACTGTGCTTGTGTAGCCACATGAACATTAATCCTAGTATTGGTCAATTCTCCTCTTTACTACGTGTCTATTAGTGCAGTAAATCCTTGCGATAACGGACCTCTGTATAACGGATTTCTGTAATAGTGGACTGAAGCTCCCATTGCACAATTCCCCACTTCAACCAGGTTACCCAATGGGCTGTTGTCATGTGGCATGCATCCGGTTGTGGGAGCGCAGAGAGCAAGCAACATGAAGGTGCCTTGAGTACCGGACCATCCCCAGCGCACCGAGTGAGGGGTCACTGTAGCGCACTGGCTTGCGAATTCCTGCTGGTTTAACCCCCAGCTCCTCCCTGACACTGCTTTATTCTCTCCTGGCCTTGGGTGAAACTAGTTAATATTTACCCCCCCTCACTAGGTTATAGCAGACAATTGGAAATAGCAGACACTATCCCCCCACCGTGGTCAATTAAAACAAAGGTTTACTGTTCATCAGTTTGATTGCAAAGCCAATGTGGAGGTCACCAATTGAATCATTCCAGAGAGAACACATGAACTGGGAAAGGTGTGGACAACTTCTTGGTGGTGTTTACAGTTATTCAAAATTGTTTGAGGTAGAACAGGCGAATAGAGGGAAAACATGCCCAGCACCAAATAGCAAGGAGTGAGTTCCAGTTTTGTGACCTGATGTTTTCCTGAGGGAATTGCATTTGATAATGGTTCACAATTATGATAATTTCAATTTGAACAGTTTGTGAAATGAACTGTTTTCAAGCATCACTTCATATCATTTTATAATCCAGTCTCAAATGGAGAAGCTGTGAGATTGGTACATACAATGAAATCATGCAGGGCAGGACCTGTTTCACTGTGAAGTATTGACCTGCTAATTTTCATCTGAGCTACAGATTGACGCTGAATTCCATGATGGGATATAGTCCAGCAAAAATGCTTTGAGATTTGTCAGAAATGTTACATCTTGAGCTGTATCTGTACACTGTGGACGGCATGATTGTAATCATGTGTAATCTTCTCGTTGACTAGATAGCACGCAACAAGAAAGCTTTTTACTGTACCTCAGTGCATATGATAACAATAAACTAAACTAAACTTCTGTCACATAGAATTTGGGAATGATGAAACAATAACATTTTATTAACTGAGGTGAGTTTATGGAGCTTGAATTGTTATGAGAACATGTTCTGCAAAAGTTTGTTCATTGAACTCTTTCTTCCATTGCTCAACAAATGTCAACTGGTCTGTGGAGTAAATCCTTGTAATTAAGAGAGAGCTGATTGATGACAAGGCTGGCAATTTCTCAAATTCTCTTGGAGACCATGGGAAAATAAGCAGTTACTCATTGTCAGACCAGAAATTATGGTTAGAATCCCAGGACAACTTCTTATCAAATGACCGTTTACTGTTAAACAAAAGTTTTATTGGTTCACTGATTGCTTTCCCTTGAAGTAAATGAATGGTGCAGTAGGCTCACTCAATCTGTAAAGACAAGTGCTGTAAGGCAATCATTGCCTGTATTAACCAACGTGATGAAGAGATCTCTGGTTGATAAATACTTCTAAAAAGCAATATGGCCAATAGTAAAATCCAGTGGGAAATATAGCAGCCCAAAAAAGTCATAAAGGTACCTTCGTATACAGGCTGAGCTAAAGTAATTAAAAAAATGTTGAAAGAACAAAGGGCAATTTTGCAATTAAAACCTTTCAATGTTTTGTATGCTATTCGACATACCTGTATCAGTTTATATTGCAACTGTTCAGAAGTTGTATGCTAAACTGATGAAATGAGCAGGGCAAAGCAAACGGCTTTCAACATTTGAGAACAAGTGTCTAAAGAAGGGTCTCGACCTGAAATGTCAGCTATTTCTTTTCTCCACAGATGCTGCCTGACCCACAGAATTACTCCAGCTTTTTTTGGCTATCTATGGTGTTTGTAAAAGGTTTTAGAAATGAACTGCCGATGCTGGTTTATACCGAAGATAGACAAAAAATGCTCGAGTAACTAATCAGGTCAGCCAGCATCCCTGCAGAAAAGGAATAGGTGGTATTTTGAGTTAGCTCCCTTCCTCAGCTATCTGTCTGCCTGTCTAGTGTTTGTAAAATCCTGTTCAAAATCATGACCACAAAAGGTGCTCTATCCATTGAAAGAGTTCCATGAGAGAATGAAATCTCAACTCCACTTGTTATGAAACAATTATGTATCTTAGTTCCTACCAGCTTTGACATCCTGTTCTCTATTCTTCTCAGGTCTGCATTATCAAATGTTAACACTGGTACCCTAATTGAATGGATTGCTGTTTGAAGATGACATGGCATTCAATTCAAACTCAGCAGCTGAATTGCAGACCTTGAGGAATATGTTCTTTGATATAACCATCATATTTAGCAGTGTAAACAGTACTTGGAAAACATTGTCACAGCAGGAGGGGCCGACGACATACCCTAAATTTACACCAATTAAAAAGCTTTGAATGGATCATTTCTGCTCGTGAGGTCAAATCCTTAGTCTAGTGTAGAGATACAGCACAGAAACAGGCCCTCGGGCCCACCAAGTCATGCCAACTAACTATCACTTTGTACATTAGCACTATCCTACACACTAGGGACAATTTACAATCTTTACAGAAGCCAATTCATCCAAGAACCTGTACTTTTTTGGAGTGTGGGAGGAAACTGAAGCACCCAAACAAAGCCAATGCGGTCCAAGGGAGAACATACAAACTCCGAACAGACACCAACTGCAGTCAGGAACGAACCCGGATCTCTGGCACTGTAAGGGAACAACTCTACGCCTAGCTTGGAAAACAAATTTTCACAAAAATCAGGAATGGTTAGGTCCTCTTCAGCAACCTTCCCTTGAGCAAAAAGGTGCCTATTTATCAGGTATGTTTCCTCAAAAATAAGCACAAAATGCTGGAGTGGGTCTGAGGACATGGATCATTTCTGTTTACTTGAAGAGTAAACATTGAAGTGTGTTTCGTCAGTGACCTTCTTTACTGCTGTAAAATCTGGGCCGTGTAAACTAAGCAGGAGGAGAAGATAAGCAGCTTTCATATTCAGTGTCTCAGATGGATCACTGCAGCCACTTGTGGGTCAAGAGGTCATCTGTAATGAGAATCAAGAGCGGGCTGAGCTACAATCTGTGCGGACGAGGCTGTACGCACTCTCATGATCTTCTTCTAAAGGTCTGATCAATGGTCAAATCATGAACTGCCCACTGTGCTGAGAAAGCCAAGACTCCATCTAAATGCATTAGCTACTGTAAAACTAAAAGGCAAGCATATAAAGGCTTAATGAAACTTCCAGTTTGAATAGTGTGTGAAGTGTTTATGATGTGCGGCCATTTGCATATATTCCTTACTTCAAACATGAACAAACTAAAATATATAAAATCACACAAAGAGTGTGTAGGAAGAACCAGAAGGCCTTAAGACCTTCCTGTGGGGATGGAGGTGTAAAAGGACTGGACGTCCATGGTAAAGATGAGGCAATGGGAGCCTAGAAATTGAAAGAGTTGAAGATTGATTGAAGAGTTGAAGGGCATGTGATGTGTCTAGGATGTAGACATTTACAAATTTGAAGGTTTTAATCAGTTAACTACATTTCAAAAGTTATTTTATCTTCTGAATGTATTGTGGTTCTACACCAGTAGAGTTGATGTAAGATTTATCTTTGGCCTCATTGAAGATATAATTTCATATTTTTTATTAACTCTTCTTCAACAATAGCAGGACTCGCTTCAGTTACATAACCAAACTCACAATCTCCTCACAATGGTATTGGGAACATTGTGCGAGAATTCCGAGACCTTTAACCCATTAATCCATCCAACACTCAATCTACTCAACATAAATCTCCTTGATAGTTGTCAATAGCTGAACTTGTAGTCTAAACATTCTCCATTCACAGGATATGTTGCAATATTGTTTGGTTCAACTCTTTTCATTCACGTTCTCCTTCAGATTTGGCTGGAACCAGACTCACCAGGACCACATTCTTGCTGGTGAGAGCACGGTTCAATTGCCTGAACCAGCTGTAGGGCTGGGAGGAAACTGTTCCTGAATCTGGAGGTATGCATTTTCAAATTTCTGTACCTCTTGCCTGATGGAAGAGGAAAGAAGAGGGCCCACTACGGTGGTGTCGTCTTTGGAGTATTGTGCACAGATTTTGGTCACCCCATTATGAGAAGGATGTAGAGGCTTTGGAGTGGGTGCAGAATAGGTTTAACAGAATTCTGCCTGGATTTAAGATTATTAGCTACAAGGGGAGGTTGGAACAAGCTTGGATCATTTGCTCTGGAGCACTGGAGGCTGAGAGAAGGCCTGATTGAAGCATATAAATGATCAAAGACATCACTAGGGCAGTCAGCCAAAACCCTTTTCCATGGGTGGAAATGTCAAAAACTAGAGGCCACAGCTTTAAGATGCAAGGATAAAGTCTAAAGGTGGGTGCCTGGAAAGTGCTGCCAGAAATGATGGTGAAGGCAAATACAATAAGAGGCTTTTAGATAAGGACATTGATATTCAGGGAGTGGAGGGAGAGGAACCAGGGGGAGGCAAAGAAGGTTAATTTAACTTGGCATCATGTTTGACAAAGACATTGTGGGCCGCAGGACCTGTTCCTTTGATGAACTATTGTATGTTCTATGTATTGAAGTAATGTGAGGGTGTGAATCTGCTCCACTATAGAGCGAGGGGTTGGATCAACATTTGACCAAGCCTGTTGCTAAAGATGAACTGGTAAGCCGTGGCCTTGCATTGTGGAAGTCTGCTCACTGAGCCTTCCTCAATGATCGTCCATCTTTGAAGTGGCTGCAGAGGGAGGTGGGCTGAGATGATTGTGGGGGAAGCCAGATTATATAAAATCAATCTAGGATTGCTGTGGTTATAAACCAATGAAAATATATGTGATAAAATATTGGGAAAAAATATGCTTGAACCCGTACAGTGAGAAGTCATTTAAAAGTGGATTTACAATATTTTCTTCAATGTCCCAAGATATTAATCACAGATATATTCAACTGAGCTTCTGTCAGTGGTCCTGCAGTTACCCTTATGTGAGACTGTAATTACAAGGCTCATCCCCCCAAAAAAAGAGGTGGGACTGAGATTCAACAATCACCAAGGCTGTATGTATTTTTTTTAATTGTAGTTCAAATTGATTGTTTTTGTGGAATATAATTTGAATTAATTTGATGGTGGAATAATATGCAATTATATTACCATGAATAAAATTACAGATGCAATAAGCACGATTGGTTAAGGGGGATACATCCACCAAAATAATAAATTCCCTAATGTGCTAATATCCGCTATGAACTCCACACATTACAATTTACCCACAGAACCAAATAAGTCCATGTAGTCCCACAGTGGTAGACTGCTGATGTAATCAACTGTCTCACAATGTGGTAGTAAGAGATATCTTATCCAAGCTATTAATGACATCCTCTGTGATTGTGACAAATGTTGTTTACCCGCGCCCTTTGCAACCTGACTGCAAGCTTCAGCACAGTTCCTCTCCACCATTGTCTGGTTGATGGGACTGCAATTGCATTTTTATCTATCCAGTCATAGTAAAAAAATAGTACTTCAATGGTTATCTTCCAGTTTCTGCACAATTACTTTTTGTATCCCCAAGGATCCGTCCATGTCCTAAACATAGAAAATAGGTGCAGGAGGAGGCCATTCAGCCCTTCGAGCCAGCTCCTCCTCTTGAGCATCCAACTCAGACATTCTCAGGAGGCGCTGAACGAGACCAGACTTTGATATTGTGCGTAAGGAATTTGAGGTTATGTGTTCAGGTGGCGTGAATGAGAGACAGAACAAAATAATAAGCAGAGGAAGGCCAAGGAAAAGTCTTTGAGCTTAGCCAGTGATAAGGTGTGAGTGTGTAAAATGTAAACACAGTCAGTTGCCTCCTTTTCTAGCATGTATAGAAAGGAACTGCAGATGCTGGTATATATAGAAGAGACATAAAGTGCTGGAGTAACTCAGCATGCCAGGCAGCATCTCTGGAGGCAAAGAATAGGTGACGTTTCAGGTCAGGGCCTTTCTTCAGACTATTACTCCAGCACTTTATGTCTATCCTTTTCCAACATATTTGATTAAAATATTTTTACTAACACGGTCATACCATATTTCTTTGTTGAGTAATTCAAATAAAATGTAATTTAATAGCCCCATAAGAGCGAACATTGCAAGCCTCTTGACGTTTATCACATGTCTATATCTCCAACCTATGACTTGGGAAAATAGACTCAGTCAGGTAAATGTTAGAGTTTAATCCGTAACAGAAGAGATTTTGACCTACTTATAAGATTTACTGAATCCGCAGTTAATAAGCTTGGATAAAGACACAATAGGGACTCCAATATCTACTAAGAATACAGAAATTATTCCATTTACAGCTGCAAAGTTTAACAAAATCTGCCTGTACCTGACATAATCCTGTTAGAATTTTAGGTCATAACCTGTTCACAAACATTTAGCTGAATCTACAAAGATATACACTTATTTATCGAAGGGTCAAAATTATTCAAGTATCTATTACAATGTGGATCTTGCAAAGCAATCTTCTTATTAAATTGCTTCCGTTAATGTTTAAATGTTTAGGCCAATGTGATTATGACGATCCAGACCAATGTTCTATCACTGGACTGTTCAGTGGTCTCATCTGTTTGTGGTCAATGTGCTGCAACTGGATTGATATTATAAGGGGAAATATCAGTCAGTATACCGACCCATGCTTAATCTGCTAATCTTCATAATAATCAGTAAATTTTCAGAATAAGAGTCAAGAATCAACATATTTTTCCTTGTTATCATGCATCGGGAATGATTCTTATTTGCTTCAGACTAACAGAACACAACATAACAAATAAATATACAACAATCAATAATACAACAAATTAAATCAGTAATACTAAATAACCAGACTATACTAATGCAAAGTTAAAGTACATGATGCAACTGAAACAATGTGCACAGTAGATCGCTGCTGTGGTAGGGTTATGGATGTGGTTGTGAAATGTGGCTCAAGAACCTGATGGTTGATGGGAAGAAACTGTTCTTGAACCTGGAGGTCATAGTTCTCAGAGTCCTGTACCTTCTTCCCAATTGTAACAGCAAGATGCGAATGTGGCCAGGTGTGGGTCTTGATAATATTTGCTGCCTTTTTGAGACAGAGTTCCTTCCAATGATCCCTTTCAATACGGGGAGTTAATGGCGGTAATGTTTTACCATTTTCTGTGGCTTCCTTTGTTCTTGAACAATTGAGTTATTGAACCAGTCTGCGATGCAACCAACGAGTATACACTTTATTGTACACCTGTAAAAGTTCGATAATTTGCCTATGTGTTGAATCAATTTTCTGAGGAGGTAGAGACATTGATGAATAGAGCCAGGATTTTGCCATAACTGCCATGTGCCTTTTCATGCCCTTTTTGATGATTTCACCAGGATAATGCCTTTTTCATGATCAAGTGACTAAATCAGCCTTTTTTTGCCATTTTGCTAAAAGATCGTGCTTTTTTTCTAGTGTACCATGATTACAATGACGTTTTCTATATTAACACGTTAATATTAATGTTATTATTAATGTGTTAACATAATATAACTTACAAGAAAACTTCCACCACTGGGGCAAAACATTTGAATATACTTATGAATAAAACATTTAAGAATGAACTGCAGATGCTGGAAAAATCGAAGGTAGACAAAAAATGCTGGAGAAACACAGCGGGTGAGGAAGCATCTATGGAGAAAAGGAATAGGCGTCGTTTTGAGTCAAGACCCTTCTTCTGACTGTTGTTGAGGGGTGGGGAAAAGAAAGGAAGAGGCGGAGACAATAGGACTAGAAGGAGAGCTGGGAAGGCGGAGCAGGGAGAAGACAAGGGCTATCTAAAATTAGAGAAGTCAATGTTGATACCGCTGGGGTGTAGACTACCCAAGCGAATTACCCAAGCTTGTCTCCTCAGTACATTTACTGCTGGCTCCAGTTGCAAATCTGAGTTTTCGAATGATCTGTGCAAGGCATTCATTGATGCTGGAATTCCACTGTGGAAATTTTAAAACAAATTTCTCAGAGGTTTTTTTTAGAGAAATACACAGAGACCATATACCAAGCGAGTCATCATCACAGAAAAATTATGTTGACAATAACTTCAACATTGTTGTGCAGAAAATTAGAGATGAAGTTGCATGCAACAAAATATGGATCTCAATAGACGAGCCAACCGGTGCTGGGGGGAGATATGTTGCCAATGTGGTCATTAGTACACCGGAGGCAGGTCAATCATCAAAGGAGTATTTGATGACATCAGAAGTATTAGAGAAGTCAAACAGCTCAACTATTGCTCAGTTGTTTACATCTTCACTTGCTACTTTGGCCAGATGATGTAAAACGCAATATCTTCTGTTTGTTACTTAAAGTTTTTTCCCCAAAATGTTGCATTTGACATGCTTGGCTCAAGGACTTCATAGAATTGCCAAGCGCATACATTGCTTGTTTCCAAATGACAATCGCCTAGTTTCCAATGTCAAGAAAATCTTCCTCAAAGCACTTTTTATTCTTGTGCAGTTGTTCAAGGAAATGGCCACCTAGATTCCGCTACCTCCTCAGCCCGTTTTGACTAGGTGGGGTACATGGCTTTCTGCTGTACTCCACTATGCTGCAAACTTTGAAAAGATAAAATAAATTGTATGTGAAATCATGCCGAAAAAGTCTCTCCACTGCGATCTTGTGTTTATTGCTTCAAATTTTGCAATCTTCCCACAAGCTATCACTTCCCTTGAGAAATGTGGTGTAGCATTAGTGAATAATTTGCAGGTTTTCAACAAAGTAACTGACGATATTCGTAAAGTTCCTGGTAATGTAGGTCTCCTTCTTTCGTGTGACGTGCACAGCCTAAAGTTGTTGGACAACTTGTTCTATTTGATCTTCCATTTGTGGACGTCGAGTTAATTACATTAGTCGAAACAGTGAAGGTTGTAATCTTCCACCCCACAATGTAGGTAAAGACATGCAAGGAAATGTGAGAGAGTGATTAATTAACAAAGATCTTGAAGAAATACAAAACATAGCTAAAGTTCTCAAAGGTAGTTGTAATGCACAAGATATCGACATGAATATAGAGTCTGTAGCTTGTTTTGGGTATGCACCAGTGACCTCAGCTGAGGTAGAAAGATGTTTTTCACACTTGAAGTATGTTCTGCCTGATAGATGGCATAGTTTAACACCAGATAATTTGGAAAAAAAAATGCTAGCAATTATGTGCAACCAGGCAACTTTGGTCATTTAATGTAGGATACTATATTATCATTTTAAACCATATTTTGGTGGTGGAAATAAATGTCTTTTTATGCCTTTTTTTTGTCAAGAAATGCCTTTTTCATGCCTTTTTTGTAATTTTATTATGCATTTTTGCCTGCCTATTTCAGTGTTTTTAAGTACCTAAACATCATGGCTCTATTGATGAACTTTCAGGATCCACTACTCTTTGTGTAAAAAAAACTTGTCCCTCTAAATGTCACCCGTAAACTTTCCCCCTTTGACCTTAAAGCTATGCTCTCTAGTCATTGACATTTCCGCCCTGGAAAAAAAGGCTCAGACTGTCTATCCTATTGATGCCTCTCATAATTTTATATGCTTCTATCAGGTCTCCCCTCAACCTTCAATATTCCAGAGAAAATAATCCATGTATGTCCAATCGTTTCCTTATAACTACCCTCCAATTACCCTCTAATCCAGGCAGTGTTCCGGTAAACCTCTTCTGCACCCTCTCCAAAGTGAGCACATCCTTCCTGCAATGGGATGATCAGAACAGTGCACAATACTCCAAATGCAGCCTACCCAAAGTTACATAAAACTGCAACATAACTTCCTGACTTTTATATTTAATGTGTCAACTGATGACGGCAAGCATAATGTCTGCCTCTTTACCACTCTATCTACTGTACTTGAGTGCCACTTTCTGGGCGCTGTGGACTTGGAGTACAAGATCCCTCTGTACATTCATACTGTTCTGGGACTTGCCATTAACTGTATACTTTCCCTTTACATTCAACCTCCCAAAATGTCAAACCCCACACTTGCTCAGATTTAATTCCACATGCCACTTCTCTACCCACTTCTCTACTCATAGTTGATCTAAATGCTGCTGTATCCTTTGACAGCTTTCCTTACTATCCACAATTTTGGTGTGGTCTGCAAACTAACAAACCATCCCATACGTCCAAGATGTTTATATTTATATATACCACTAACAACAGGAGTCCTAGCCCAGATCCCCGCGGAACACCACTGGCCGCAGACCACCAGTGAGAATAACATCCTTTCACTTCGACGCTCTGTCTTCTATGTGTAAGCCAGTTTTGAATTCAACCTTCAAATGTTGCCATGGACCCCATGCCATTTCATCTTCTGAATAAGCTTAACATGAGGGACTTTATCAAGGCCTTACTAAAATGCCCTACCCTCCTCAATCACCTTGATCATCTCCTCAAAAAATCAATCAAGTTAGTAAGATAGGACCTGCCAATGACAAAGCTATGATAACTGCTCATAATTATGTTTATATCTCTATCAAATGCGAGTTAATCTTACCTTTAAGAATTCTCTCCAATACCACTGACGTGAGGCTCACCGGCCTATAATTTCCAGGATTATCTCAACTTCCCTTCTTAAACAACAGAATAACTTTCTCTACACTATATTCCTCTTGGACCTCACCTGTGGCTGGAGAGGATACAAAAGATCTTTGTCAAGGAACCTGCAATGTCCTCTCCTAATAATTGGGTAAAATCATGGCAGGTCCTGGAAATTTAATCACTTTTATGCTTTTTAAGAGATCAATCACCACCTTCTCCTTGATCTGAAACTGCCAAGCATATTAGTATACCCCACACTGAACTCACTATTCTCCATGTCCTTTTCCTTGGTGAATAAAAATACAAAGTACTCATTTAGCATCTGGCCAACATCCTCTGACTCCAAGCATAAACTCCCTGCTTGATCCTTGAGTAGTCCTAACTTCTCCCTAGTTACCCTTTCAATTTTAATGTACAGTATGTATAAAAAGCTGGAGGATTTTATTTAATTCAACTTGACAATGACATTTCATGGCCCATTTTAGCACTTCCAGTTGCTTGTTTGAGTTATTTCCTGCTTGCTTTATATTCCCTAAAAACCCTATTTGATTTAATTTTCCTAAACCTTACAAATGTACAACCTCTCTGGTTGTCCAGGGTTCCTTTACCTTAACAACCTTACCCATTCTCCTCACTGGGACATGCTGGTCTTGAACAATGATCAACTGGACTTCAAATGACTCCCACATGTCAGGTGTGGACTCGTCCAATATCAACTGCATCCAATTTACTCTCCCTAGCTCCTGTCTAATTGTATCATAATCTACCTTACCCCAAATTCATATTACGTGTCCAGATCCACACTTATTCTTTATTAATAATTTATGGAGTTGTAATCCCAAAGTGCTCTTCCACTGAAACACCAGTCAGATGACCAGGCTCATTTCACAATTCCAGGTCCAGTATGGCCCCTTCTTGAGTTTGACTATTCAAATATTGTTTTCAGAAAACCTCTTGGATACACTGACAAATTCTTCCTCTTCTGAGTCTTTTGCGCAGTGCCTATCCCGGTCCATATTGGGGAAATTAAAGTCATCAACTACAATAACCCTGTTGTTTTGGTACCTTTCTATAAACTGTTCACATATTTGTTCCTCTATCTCACACTGGCTGTCAGGAAGTCTGCAGTACAATAAAAGAATAACAGCATATTTCTTATTTTTGAACTCTACCCATATCGACTCAGTGCTCAAATCCTCCAGTAGGTTCTCTCTGAGTGTCGCTGTGACATTCTAAAAGGTTAGTAATGTAACTCCTCAACCTCTTAAGCCTCTATTTCCATCACAAACACATAGAAACATGGAAAATCGGTGCAGGAGTAGGCCATTCAGCCCTTTGAGCCAGCACCGCCATTCAATATGCACTATTGTCTTTATACCCACCATGACTATGTAACAAGGCACAGCACAAATGCCATCTTTAAATTCACCAATGATACAACCATTGTTGGATGAATAATGGGTAACAATAAGTCAGAGTTCAGGAGCTTGATTGATAATCTGATTGCATGGTACCAGAACAGCTATCTTGCTCTCAACATTGGCAAGACCAAGCTGCCGATTATTAATCTCAGAAAGGAAGAGCCGGAAATCCATGATCCTGTCTTCATCAAAGGGATGGCAGTGATGAGAGTCAACAGCTTCAAGTTCCTGGGTATACTTACCTCTGAAGTTCTTTCCTGATCCCGGCACATTGATGCAGAGAATGGAGGGATATGGATCACATGTGTGCAGAGGAGTTAACTTGACATCATGTTTAGCACATTGTGATGGATTGTACAGTTCTGCATACCAATTTCTTGGTGAGAGCAGTAAATTAAAAAAAAAAATCTCATTTAATTATTGTCCTGGAATTTCAGTCAATGTTCAAAATCATTCCATTATATTAGGCAAGATTGACCTATGAAAAGTATTTTCTTGGTAATATCAATCATTTTTGTTTGCTGCATGAAGCATGACTCAGGAATTTTGTGATGGATTGGGTGGAAAAGTGTGTCTCTTCTATCCTTGTCTTTGTGAATTCACTATCTGACCTTGGCAATCGCTTCGCCCAACACCTCCGCGCAGTTCGCAATAACTCAGCACTTCAACTTCCCTCCCATTCTGAATCCGACCTTTCTGTCCTGGACCTCCTCCATGGCCAGAGTGAGTCCCATCGTAAATTGGAGGAGCAGCACCTCATATTTCGCTTGGGTAGTTTACACCCCAGCGGTATGAACATTGAGTTCTCATATTTCAGGTAGTCCTTGCTTTCTCCCTCTTTCCCCTCCTCTTCCCAGCTCTCCCTCAGCCCACTGTCTTCGCCTCTTCCTTTCTTCTTCCCGCACCCTCCCAACCCCACATCAGTCTGAAGAAGGATCTCGACCGGAAACATCACCTATTCCTTCGCTCCATAGATGTTGCCTCACCCACTGAGTTTCTCCAGCATTTTTGTCTACCTCCCATTTGCTAATGTAACTTTCAGAAGTTGTCGCAACAAAGTTTTAAATATTTTTTATTTGACTATGAACAGATTGCTAGGTACAAATGCTTTAATAGCTAGATGAAAGTGGAGTTGAGGCACACTTGCTTCAAGTAACCCTGAGGAATCTATTGGGGAAATCATACCAGATTTGATGGCTTGGCTGTGAATTGTTGACTATTGATGAACTGTTTCATGTTTAAAGGTTAAATGAAGAGAAGTGTCTTGGAAATAGACAAAGATGAAATGTTAATCTAGACTCAAATTTTTCTTCACAACTTTCTAGTACATTTTCAAAAACAAGCATCAAATACTTAAAGGTAGACAAAAATGCTGGAGAAACTCAGCGGGTGAGGCAGCATCTATAGAGCAAAGAAAATAGGCAATGTTTCGGGTTGAGACCCTTCTTCAGACTCAAATACATAAAGGTACCTTATCATTAGAATGATACATCTCCAAATGCTAAAATCCTGTTTGTGCATGGATTTTGGCACTTCTTGATCCAGGTTTAAGATTATATTTTCCAATAGTTGTCAGGATAAAAGAGTCCCAAATCAATTTTTAGGACGTGGGCAGCTGCAGTTTGGGATGAATCATAGATTTTCCACTTGGCATTCACTCTATAGAATGTCAAATAAAATGATGGAACAATATGCATTTACCACCAGGTGTCAGTGTTTCACAGCTTAAGCAAACATTTTTCCAGTAGCTCTTTATTAAACAGTGTAATCATGGCTTAGTTTTCTTGGTAGAAATGTCTCCATTTTGATATTTGCATTGGAGAACATAATAGGTAGTTACGTGTTATTTGTTGGTGACTGTATGGATAAGGATATCCATCTTATGTATAAGCATTAAATGAATGGCAGATCTTCTGCAGCCATTTTTCCAGGACAAATGAGCCTGCCTCATTTTTATATTATGAGAAAGTATATATTTTATATTTTGAGAAAGTATTCAAAAATTGGACCAGTGAATCTCAAAAAGAATTGTAAATTGTGGAACATCACCATCAAACCAAATATCAGACAAATGGCAAGTTTAATAGTGCTTGTTATTGCCTATATGTAGAACATTCAGCAGCATATGGTGAGGATCAATAGTCCGTGAATGTGAATCACTACAAGTTGCTGACAGATTTGTATTGCTTCCATGGCAACAGAGATGGTGAGCATGTATTTAAAGACAGGTCAAACTATTGATTCAGATTAATCCTATTGTCTTGTCAAAATTACATCAAAAATTACACCAGGAGAGAGAAATTTTAGATATAAAAATTATAAAATCCTTCAACATGGATATTTTCAATAAAGTAACAATGTAGATCACACATCAATAAACTTATAACGTTGATGACTTGTAAGCACAACGGTGCATAGAACAGTTGCTTTGCTAAGCCATCCAAGATGATATAACATTTACTTACCTAGTACAGTACAGAACCATAGCTGGTTCATCAAGGTAAACCTGTATCTGCTGCGAATTGATACACGAGTCTCATGGACCTATGGATACAATGACATCCTCAATGTACAAAAGCATATGGAGTAAGATCAAACATAGCTTGTGATTAATGTTGATGATAAATAACCCTGTAAGTGATCAGGTTTTTTATTACGAAGTCACTAAGATGCTGAATTTAAGATGCTCAATAAGAATATGAATTTTAACATAGGCAAAGAAAATTCCTGAAATATAATATTATAAAAAGGAACCTCAGATGCTGGTTTATAGCCAAGATAGACACCAAATGCTCAAGTAATTCAACAGGTCAAGTAGCATCTCTGTAGAAAATGGATCAGTGACATTTCAGATCGGGAGCCTTCTTCAGACCAGAAGAATGGTCCCAACCAGAAGCATCACCTATCCATTTTATCCAGAAACGCTGACTGACCCGCTGAGTGAGTCATTTTGTATCCATCCCAAAATATAACACTATTTATTCATTCTGAACATTAACTTAATATTTTTGTTCATTTTTCAGGATGTGAATGTCACTAGCAAAACCAATATTTCTTGCCACTCCGAAAATGGAAAAAGTGGTGATGAACCATTGCCTTCTTGATTTGCGGCAGTCCTTCTGGTGAACATTCTCCCATAAAACAATTGGGAAGGGATTTAGATTTGATGCAGGTTAAAGGATGATGACACAAAATGCTGGAGTAACTCAGCGGGACAGGCAACATCTCTGGAGAGAAGGAATGGGTGACAATTCGGGTAGAGACCCTTCTTCAGACGATGATATGGTTGTAGTGGATGGTACTCACTGAAGTCAGTGCATCGATGTTGGAGGGAATTAATATGCATGGTTGCCAATGATACAGTATCTAGGAAGGAACTGCAGATGATGGTTTACACTGAAGATAGACACAAAATGCTGGAGTAACATCAGGACAGGCAGCATCTCTGGAGAGAAGGTCTGAAGAAGGGTCTCTCCAGAGATGTTGCCTGTACCGCTGAGTTACTCCAACTTTTTGTTTCTATCTTTTTTTAAACCAACAGCTGCAGTTCCTTCCTACACGTCTAGTCACATACCCTGGATTTACCGTGGCACTACAGTCATCAAAGCCCCATTATCAGCATTCTAGATGTCACCATTGACTAGATTATCATTTTGACTATGTTTACATTAGCAGGTCAGGGGTTAGGTAACCAGCAATGAATGACTCACCTATAGACACTCCAAGCCCTTTCTATCATCAAAATGCATATCAAGAACCTGATGGAGTACTCTCCACTTGATGAATGCAGCAACAACAACTCTTAAGGAGCTCAATATAATCCAAGACAGATCAACCTGTATCAACGGCAACAAAGATTGACACAAAATGCTGGAGTAACTCAGCGGGACAGGCAGCATCTCAGGAGAGAAGGAATAGATGACCTTTCGGGTTGAGACCCTTCTTCAGACCGAAGAAGGGTCTCGACCTGAAACATCACCCATTCCTTCTCTCCAGAGATGCTGCCTGTCCCGCTGAGTTACTCCAGCTCTATGTGAGTAGACTCTTGCTTCTCAGAGATGGCCACTATTTTGTAATGCTCTGGTGTGAGTGTTACTTGCCACTTATCAGCCTCTGTTGGAATATTGCCTGGATCCTGCTGCATGAAGGTATTGACTTTGTTCCATATGCTAAACAGTTGTGAATTAAATAGATCATCATCAATTGGATGATTGAATATCCTCAAGATAGACACAACATGCTGGAGTAACTCAGTGAAACAGGCATCAGTTCTGAATAGAAGGAATGGGTGATGTTTTGGGTCGAGACACTTCTTCAAACTGTGTCAAGGGAGAGGGAAACGAGAAATATGGAAGGGTAAGGTGTGAAAATGAGAGATCACAAGGGATTAAGTTCAAGAAAAATGTAGAATAGATCTCAAATTCAGATTCAGATTCAAACTTTATTGTCATTGTGCAGTGTACAGTACAGAGACAACAAAATGCAGTTAGCATCTCCCTAGAAGAGCGAACATAGAATAATGAGCAATAAATATGAACTTAGCTGGGGAAGTTTATTCTACATTTTCCTTGATCTTTGTCCCCTTTGATCGCTCATTTTCAGACCAAATGATGTTTCTGGGTCCCTCACAGTTGACAGCATCCAATATTTTTGAGAGTTCAAGAAAGGATTGCCTGCAATGGCTGTTGATGCACCTTGATTGCTCTGGGTCTTGACGTGTGGTGACGATTACATCCACTCCATCTCTAGAAATACAGATGATTGTATAATAATTCCTAAAATAGTAAGTATAATTGGAATAACTGGTGAAGTGACCAGTTAATGAATTAGAGATGAGAAAGGCTTTCAGAGAACCAACAGGCCTGCTATTGCATAATCTGACACCTGAACTGTCACAGGACTTTAAACGCTGAACTCTGCGAAAGGGAAAAGCTCCTCATTATATTGTCATATATCAAAATACTTGATTTAAAGAACGTCTCTTCATCGGACGCTGAGCATATGTATTATGGAAGTTTTCAGAAGTTTTCAGTTATGTTTTCAGAAATTGAAATTAAAGAAAAACGTTTTTAATTCCTCTTGCCAACAATTATATTCCATTTCAAGCCTTTGCACGCTGAAGTGAATGATTTTGTCCCAGAGGAGATATTCAAATATTGTCAAGTAAATGTAAGTACAGCTCCAATGAGAATCTGAATTAATCTACTAATTACATCGTTTGGTGTCATCATTGTACTGAACATATTAGCATATTAAGGCTTGTGGGTGGACAGCTGGCTTATTAGCATATGTAAAAGATGGACAGCAATGTAGATTTATAAAGACTTGAAACAAACTAATTTTGAAACAAACTAATCTTATTGCAGCCCTAACATACAGTATACAACACCTTTATTATTCTCAAATCCTCTATTTTTTAAATTCTCAGTCTTCCTTTTATTTTCACAGTTTGTCTTCTGTAAGTTATAGCTGTGGCCTAGAAACATAAAAAATAGTTGCAGGAAGAGGCCATTCGGCCCTTCGAGCCAGCACCGCCATTCATTGTGATCATGGCTGATCATCCCCTATCAATAACCCGTGCTTGCCTGATCCCCATACCCCTTGACTCCACTAGCCCCTAGAGCTCTATCTAACTCTCTCTTAAATCTATCCAGTGACTTGGCCTCCACTGCCCTCTGTGGCAGGGAATTCCACAAATTCACAACTCTCTGGGTGAAAACATTTTTTCTCACCTCAGTCTTAAATGACCTCCCCTTTATTCTAAGACTGTGGCCCCTGGTTCTGGACTCGCCCAACATTGGGACCATTTTTCCTGCATCTAGCTTGTCCAGTCCTTTTATAATTTTACATGTTTCTATAAGATCCTCCCTCATCCTTCTAAACTCCAATGAATACAAGCCTAGTCTTTTCAACCTTTCCTCATATGACAGTCCTGCCATCCCAGGGATCAATCTCGTTTGCAAAGTTGCGAACCTGATGCAAAGTTTTGGATGTGTCCTTGCTGGATGTGTTTAAAGATACAGCTTGGAAACAAGTATTTTGCCCACCGAGTCTACACTGACCATCGATCACCCATACACTGGTTCTATGTTACCCCAGTTTCGCATTCTACACAATCGGGGCAATTGTACAGAAGCCAATTAACCTATTTTCACTGCACACTTGTGTTTGGCCTGCCTAGGCCTACTGGATTCTCACTGGATATCCTGGTTGCTAACCATTTAAATTCCCCTTCCCATTCCCACGCTGACCTTTCTGGCCTGGGTGTTCTCCATTGCCAGAGTGAGGCCACAAGCAAACTAGAGGAACAGCACCTCGGATAACTTGCAACCCAGTGGTTATTAAGGTTTGAATTTTCAAATTTTAGGTAACCTGTAACTAACCCCCTTCCTTCCCTATAAGCCCACTCTCTCCCCCTTCCTTCCCTCCTCTGTGGCCCACCTGGACTCCCACCTATTTATATGACCACCCTCCCGCCCACCCACCATGCTACTTTGCTCTCCCCTGTTTTCATAATCCACAACTCTTCAAATGTTTCCCACACCTATCGTTCTTACATCTTGCCTTTGTTCCAACAATCTGCCTGTCAAAAAAACACCTTTGCCTGCCACGCTGTGTCCCACCTTCCAGCTTTCTCCTTTCCCCCCCTCACCCCCATCTACAATCAGTCTGAAGAAGGGTCTCAACCCAAAAGGTAGCCTATCCATATTCTCCAGAGATGCTGGCTGACCTGGTGGGTTACTCCAGCACTTTGTGTCCTTTTGCATATTAACCAGCATCTACAGTCCTACAACTTACAAACCTGCACGCGTTTTGGAATCGGTCGGAGGGGGGCGCTGCGCGTCGGCTGCCCTGCCAGCAGAGTGTTCATTATTTTGACTTTTTAAATTTTTTTGGTGTGTCTAATGTTAGTTTAGGTGTCTCTTGGTGTCTTGTGTGGGAGGAGGTGGGGAGGGGAAAAGGGGGAAACCGTTTTTGGTTGCCTCCTTCATGGAAAGGCGACTTTTTCATATAGCCTTCCTCGCGGCTTAACAGCATGGATTGGAGCGGTCTTTTCCGGAGTTGGGCCCGGAGCATCAGCAGCAAGCGCAGCTCGGACTTTCCCATCACGGAACGGGCGAACCCTTGCCGGGTGTCGCCGGAGAGGAGTGACTTTGGCACTGTGCGGGCTGTGGTCCGCGGAGCTTCTAGCCGCGGGCATGGCGTGGACTTACCATCCGGAGCCTGGAATCCCTTGCCGGGGACCGCCAGAGAAGAGCTCCGACCACCGGCCCGCGGCCTATAATATCCTGAAGCCGCGGTGTCCAGTAGGAAAGTGATGATTTAGGACCTAAAAGCCGGGGAGTGTGTTTGACCGTCCCGACGTCGGAGTTTTGATCATCCCGACGAGAGGGCCTGTGCATTGGGCCGTCCGTAGCGGCGACTACGGAGGGTTTCTGGCCCCGACCACGGATGAACAAAGGAGTAGGACTGGCTGAACTTTGTTGCCTTCCACCACAGTGAGGAATACTGTGGTGAATGTTTGTGTTAAATTTTATTGTGTATTGTGTGTTCTTTTAAGTGTATCGCTGCTGGCAAATTCATTTCACTGCACCCTCGGGTGCATGTGATGAATAAAATTGACTTTGACTTTGAAACCAGAGCACCCAGATGAAAAGCATTATACGTACAATTAGTTCAACAGTTTGATTGTTGGCATCATAAACTAAGCCTCCTTGTGCACATATGAATTATAATGAAAGGGAATGCATCACTGCCCGTAGGCATACATAAAAATAGTTCTGCTAAGATTTAAATTGGGAGAGTTTTCTGATAAATGTTCTTGATTGGTTTGAAAATATATATATTTTTTCCTTTTTTTCTCTTTCTTGTTGATCGTTTACTGGGCTACCGTTCCTCAGGTACCATAAACCCTCTTCTTGCTTGGAAAACTCTATTCTTGTTTTACACCTGATAGATAGTTTGTGTGAGTAAATTAACACAGTGAGCAACGCAGTTTAATCCAATTTCCATTTCCATCATCCGATGCCTTTTAACAGATATCGCCAAATAGCAATCGGAAATAATTAAAACATCTGACGTCTTCCTTCTTTGACTGGTGAGTTGAAATATTATTGTAATTTTTAAATGTTCTGCTTATTCCAAGAACAAAAACGTCACTCAACCACAGCAGGGGGTTCGGGAGCCCCCCAGACCACGGCAGGACAACAGAGGAGGACGACTGAATTTTTGGAGCCTTCCCTCACAGTGGGAATTTGATCCCGCTGTGTGGGGATGTCTGTGTTAAAAGCTATCGTGTCCTGTGCTCTTTAGTATTTATTTGTATGGCTGTATGGCGACCACACATTTCACTGTACCAATTGGTACATGTGACAAATAAATGTATCTTGTATCTTGTATCTTCTCTCCAGAGATGCTGCCTGTCCCGCTGAGTTACTCCAGCATTTTAGGTCTACCAGATAATTTACAGATATGATTTACATGAAGTATCAAGTTTCTTGACTATTTACCCAAAACATGGAGACTTGCCCAGAATTTTCCATTTGTTCTTGAAAAAGTGATTATTTTTTTTGTTTTCAATAAGATCTCAACAATTAGTTATTCGGCATATGGCTGAATGAGTGAATTAAAATGCTAGAGGGTTGCATTTCAATTGTTAAATGTCATTTTCCTATGCCTGCCTTTTCTTGTATCTTGTACACCAGTAAATACACCAGCTAGTACACCAGTAAATCTGTCATGTCTTATAAAAACAAATTACAGCTTATAACATAAATATCAAGACATTTATTAAATGTTAATTACATATGAACAAACAAATGTGGAGAAAAGTAGGAAGCTTAAAGGTTACCGATTATTTCAAATAATTGGTTTAACGTAATTTTGTTAAGTAACAACAAGACTAACGGCTATGATGCTGTGGAGTGAATGCTGTCAAATGACAAATGCTTTTAATAATACAATTTTCATCTTGGTTGAGGAAAGCAAATTTATTCCCTTGTTTTCCAAAATATGAAAAATAAGGTTAGATATTGAAGAAAACAAAATAAGAATTCAGTTCCATGTTTGGCCCTGTATGGTTGCTTGTAGAGTAAAATGAGCTGCTGAATCTGATCAGTACCTTTAACAAACATGATGCACGTTGAATATTGGTTTGCATGCTTCTGTTCATGTTACATGTCCCACATGGGGAACATGGTGAAGAAATAATGTGGATAGACACAAACTGCTGGGGTAACTCAGCGGGACAGGCAGCATCTCTGGATTGAAGGGATGGGTGACGTTTCGGGAGACCCTTCTTCAGACTGAGAGTCAGGGAGATACAGAGATAAGAAAGGGTAAAGTGTGTGAAAATAAGACATCAAAAGAGACGAGGTTCAAGGAAAATGTAGAATAGACTGTTGTTCTACATTTGCAAGCATGCAAACATGAATCTGCAGTCCTGCTAGGAGAAGGTGACCACAAAGCAAACTGAGATAAAATGTAATCAGGGACAATTAGACTGGTCAGAGAATTGGGAAGGGGGAGGGTTGAAGAGAGGGGGAAAGCTTGGGTTACTTGAAGTTAGAGGTCAATATTCATACCATGCAGCCCAAGCAAAATATGAGGTGCTGTTCCTCCAATTTGCACTGGGCCTCACTCTAACCATGAAGGAGGCCCAGGACTGAAAGATCGGGGTGGGAATGGGAGGGGGAGTTCAATTGTTTAGCAACTAACAGATCAGGTAGGTTTAGGCGGACTGAGTGGAGGTGTACAGCGTACAAGAATAATGTAGGTCATAAACATGCAAACAAAAATCTGCAATTATGTTACTTAATAGTATAAACTTACCTTTATCCCTGTTCAGAACATTGTTATAGACGTAAGAACTGATGGAAGAATGGACCCACAGGACTGATCCCTATTTGGATAAGACTGTCAAAATTAAGGGAGACTGCAGTTAAATTTCCTTTTGGTTACCACCTCTCCATTCTGATTTCCAAACGACAACAGGAAAGCACTAATTCACCACAAATCATCTGACAATTCCAACTGCACTTTCAATGAAGTGCAGTCACTTTAAGGGTTCTAAGGATCTTATAGAAACTTACAAAATTCTTAAGGGGTTGGACAGGCTAGATGCAGGAAGTTTGTTCCCGATGTTGGGGAAGTCCAGGACAAGGGGTCACAGCTTAAGGATAAGGGGGAAATCCTTTAAAACTGAGATGAGGAGAACTTTTTTCACACAGAGAGTGGTGAATCTCTGGAACTCTCTGCCACAGAGGGTAGTCAAAGCCAGTTCATTGGCTATATTTAAGAGGGAGTTAGATGTGGCCCTTGTGGCTAAGGGGATCAGAGGGTATGGAGAGAAGGCAGGTGCGGGATACTGAGTTGGATGATCAGCCATGATCATATTGAATGGCGGTGCAGGCTCGAAGGGCCGAATGGCCTACTCCTGCACCTAATTTCTATGTTTCTATGTTTCTATATTTAATCTTAATGGAGCAATATGCAAATTGACTTATGGTTTACACTTGATTCCTGAAACTCTGCTTTGCTAATGTGTGCAGTCATGCAAAGGACTACGATGTGTGTACTTATGTGCATAATACCTTGTACTGTACATGCATAAGGGATCATTCCTTGGAGAAACCATATCAAACTGAGAAGAGACTTACCATATTGCACCAGTACAGTGCATTCATGGGAGTGTGAATTTCCAAATTATTACATATCCATGTATTCTACAGTCATGTAAAATAGCATTGTGTCTCATCGATTAGTAAATTGATTATAATGTTGGCTGCCTTATCCAAATAATTTTATTTATAATAGAGTTAATGGAAGGAGCTGTGTATTTGCGGCATATGGCTTTTGCTCTTGATTTTCTCTTAAGCCTCCCGTGTGGAGGTTCTCCTGGCTTTCTCAGTCTATGTTAACATATGGTGAGCTACAGGAGAAATTAAAAAAAAAAGTATTTCCCACATTCATTCTATCTGAAACAACATCAGTCGGAAACTCATTTATAATAAGCATAGTTTGATGTGCTTATTCAAAATTTGATATATTTTCTGTCCTGTACTATTCAATAAAAGATTATTTCACCCTGATCACATGGAAGATAGTATTGTACACCAATCAGATGTACTTTACAGAACCTAACCTGTTTTAATCTTATAGTATCTTTCTCTAAAGTGTAAATTCATGTATTTGACAAACTTAGCCTGACCTAGCGAGTGTTTGCAACATGTTATTTCTCTTCATGATTTCTAGTTTTTTTTTCTCTTTTATTTAACTATAATAAATGGACAGGCACCTCACCTTTTATGGTCCTGAAAAGCAGTGTGTAATTCTGAGGGGAGAAAGGTTTAATAGGAACCTGGGGAGTAACTTTTTCACAGAAAGGGTGGTGGATTTATGGAACAAGCTGCCTGCCGGAGGAGGTAGTCGAGACAGGTACTATCACAATATTTAAGAAACATTTAGACAGGTACATGGATATGACAGGTTTAGAGGGATGGTACCCAGAAGGGGGCGTCGAAGAACGAGAAGCCGAAGCGAAGAAGTGGAAGCCAAGATACTGAATGGAAACGACGTTGGAAAACCATATAACGGAATGGACACGACGCTGAAAAGCTGAATAACCGAATGGAAACAAGTTTAATTTTACTTTGCCGCATTTGGACTGCCAAAGATTATTTTTGTAAGCGTTGATCTACCATGGTGTCCTGATGAGTTAGTTCTTTCTTTTACTAATCTTATTTGGCACTACCCTGATGATTTATTGGTTCATAGTGCACCACATTAGGGAAAGTGAATATTGATGAGTATTAGTTCACATTACCTATAGTCCAAAGAAGATACACATATGACATTTGCCATTGTAGAGCTAATGAAGTTGGTGTGAAGGAACTCAAGACTGGTGTAGAATCACAGGGGCACGGCAACGTTTGGTAGAAAGTTAATGACTGGAGGGTCAGTACTTCGGTTCTGTGGGAAGGGGGTAATTGGGACCATGAAGGTCAGGTTGGAGTGGGATTTGTCATTGTCTGGAATGGAGACTGGGTTTATGATTAGGTGCTGGCAGAATGGATGGAATTGGTAAACCAGGCAACGGTTGGGTAGTAGCAGCCACAATGGAGACATGCAAAAAGGGTGTTTGAGAAAGTATTAGAATTTGAGCATATGTAGACAGCTTGAAAAGAATTGTTCAAAATGTAAATTGGAGGAACAGCACCTTACAACCCAACGGTATGAATATTGATTTCTCTAAGTAAACATTGCATCCCAACTCTATCTGTTCCTCCCCCACCCTAGTTGTCATACTATTTTCACTGTCGTCCTGTTGAGTTTCAGTGTCTGTATAACTCATTACCACCTATCCTAAGCCACCAATGGACCATTGTGGGCTCCACCTTTCCTTGATTATCATTTCTTTTTGCATATCTTCAATTCATTTATCCTTTACCTCTCGTTTCCCTTTCCCCTGACTCTCAGTCTGAAGAAGGGTCTCGACACGAAATGTCACCTATTCCTTTCCCCTGAGATGCTGCCTGACCCTCTGAGTTACTGAAGCTTTTCTTGTCTGTCTTCAACATATTCACAGCTTGATCTGGTCAGCCATGCCCCCTATTGGTTTGTTGTAAGCAGGCCCTGCATATGTTATGAAGATCTGCATTTGGTGAAGAATGCTGCAGTAAATGAGTGCTGTCCAACTGCCTACTAAACACAGCTGGACTTTACTGCAGCTGTCTTAGTGCATCTACTGTATGTGTAAATGCATCAAATACATAGAAGCAATTTGGTCCATCTGGTAGGTAGTATTTTTGATAAAGTTTTAATTGGTTGCACTCTAAAACGTAAAAACAAAATAAAATCAATAAAATCCAAGGCCACCTGAGGGCACAGTGTAGCTAAATAAAGGCATTTATATCAAACATGGAGATGTTGCCATGATTTGAGTTCCCATGTAATGGAAGAAGCCTATAGGCGGCAAATACTTCCCAATGGTCTTCCGGACACTCGATATATATATAAATTGTATCTAAGTCAGACATTCATAACTTAAAGAGGTCCTGTACTTTGTTTTACTCAACTGTACAATGAATTTGATAAAAATGGGGAAAACCAGCAACTCCAGAGGAGTTTTCCCTTTTGATTAATAAAATAATATTATGAATTATTTTGATAGTTCAGTTTAGTTTAGTTTTGTTTCGAGATGTAACATGAAAATAGGCCCTTGAGCCCACCGGCTCAACGACGACCGTAGATCACCCATACACTAGTTCAATGTTATCCCACTTTCGTATCTACACACAGGGGGCAATTTACAGAAGCCAATTAATCTACAAACCTGCACATCTTTGGAATGTGAGGTGAAACTAGAGCACCTGGAGAAAAAGCCACGCGGTCACAGGGAGAACGGAAAAACTCTGCAGGGACTGCACACATAGTCATGATCGCACCCAGGTCTCTGGCGCTGTGCGGCAGCAGCTTTACCGCTGCGCAACTGTGCCGCCCTATAGGAGTCTTTGTAATGTGACATGATAATTGGATTGTCTAAAGCAAACTCATCTGACAGATCACGGGAAGGTGAACATGGTTGTTTTTGTTGTAAATTTTAGAACCAGAAAAAAAGAGGCAGCTAATCCATGAGTTTAAACAGGTGAAAGATTAATGTTACATAGAAACATAGAAACATAGAAAATTGGTGCAGGAAGAGGCCATTCAGCCCTTCAAGCCAGCACCGCCATGCATTGTGATCATGGGTGATCGTTCCCAATCAATAATCCGTGCCTGCCTTCTCCCCATATCCCTTGACTCCACTAGCCCCTAGAGCTCTACCTAACTCTCTCTTAAATCCATCCAGTGATTTGGCCTCCACTGCCATCTGTGGCGGGGAATTCCACAAATTCACAACTCCCTGGGTGAAAAAGGTTTTGTCTCACCTCAGTCATAAATGGCCTTCCCTTTATTCTAAGACTGTGGCCCCTGGTTCTGGACTCGCCTAACATTGGGAAAAATGTTCCTGCATCTAGCTGGTCCAGTCCTTTTATAATTATATATGTTTCTATAAGATCCCCCCTCATACTTCTAAACTCCAGTCATCCCTTAAACTCCAGTGGTATTGGAACATTTACCCTGAGAAATTATCTCAGGATACCAGTTATCTGATTTGGGTGGTGTATAATGGAAATTTGCTTCATTCACAATAATTAGACATGTGTGGTGTGCTGTCTACTTGTCAAGGAGGATAATTGCGATTCATCAGCCTGCATCCGTCTGCATCTCTGATCTGTTGAGCAGAAGCTCCAGTAGGTTACTCAAATTAAAGTTACACCAATATCATCCTGGGTCGGAGGAGAGGTGGGAAACTGCAGTGGGTCAATGGACTAGATATTGCACTTTAATTTAATCTGCACAGCAGGGTTGCAAGTCTCTCTCTTCAGTTGATAACAATGGAAATATTAAAAATTGTTTGTTTTCAAGAGGTTCCATGTTGAAAAGCACCCAAATGCTATTGCCTACCTTAATTTTAATACTACCATAGAGAATTTTAATTTAATGACCTTGTGATACTTACAACCATTACTCTTCTTACAAGCAAAGGTCACAAAACCAATGCATGGAGTATTTCAATGAACTATTCGATGAAAGAAGGATGATCTTTTAGGAAGGAGATGAGGAGTAGTTAATTAGAGGATGGCGAATCTGTGGGATTGCTTGCCACAGAAGGCGGTGGAGGCAAAGTCGGTGGATATATTTAAGGCAGAGATAGATAGAGTCTTGATTAGTATAGGTGTTAGAGGTTAAGGGAGAAGGCAGATTGGGGTTAGGAGGGAGAGATAAATCAGCCATGATTGAAATGCAGAGTAGACTTGATGGGCCGAATGGACTAATTATACTCCTATCACTTATGATCTTATGAACTATTCCCTACTGTTTGGGCAGCTTACAACCCAGCAGTATGAATATTAATTTCTCTAATTTCAGGACACCCTTGCATTCCCTCTCTCTCCATCCCTGTTAGTCGTCCTGCTGACCCCTGTTTGCATCCATATATCTCTTCATTGTCACCTCTTCCACGGCCAACAATGGATCATTGTGGGCTCCACCTTTCCTTGATCATCCATGCCGGCTCTGATTTGTATTGTACCTTTTCATACCTCCAGTTTCCCTCTTCCGTGAATCTCAGTCTGATGAAGGGTCTCGACCCAAAATGTCACTTATTCCTTTTCTCCTGAGATGCTGCCTGACCCGATGAATTACTCCAGCATTTTGTGTCTATCGTGAATATTTATAATGTGTGTGGCAGTCCTGTAAAACTCTTCAGAATTAATTGCTGTCAATGCAGGTAAATATATGCTTTAAAGCAATTTATTATTAGTAATAAAAAGTTTAATGTCATCAGAATAAATAGAAATTAAAAATGGAAATGTTATATACATTTTCAGAACCAAAATTCAAATATACTGCAAATCTCACATGAGCCATCAATCTAAGAATTTTAGTAATTTTTTATCTGCAGGGTTTATACAAAGCTTAACAATAAATTCACCCTGTAATTAAAATCAAACCATGCAGTGCAAACTAAACCAAATCATTTTGCTGACGGAGCCAACATATAATATGTAATACTCAAAATTATTTCGGAGACTTCACATTTTTATATACTGTGCCATAGAGCACGAAATATTTCAGATTTTCCTGATGCTTATCTACTTTTAATTTTTCTTGTTTTAAACAGATGGTTGGCTTCAAAGAGCATGTCGATGACTTATTGTTGGCATCTCAGGAATGGGATGTGATTCCTCACACATGGCACAGGAACTCCATCCCCTTAATTCCAGCCATTTTCAGCGGATTGAAGGTTGGCATGGAGTCAGTGAGCCGAAGGGCCTGTTTCCATGCTATATCCCTAAACTAAACTGAACTAAGCTAAACTAAACAAAACTAAATTAAACTAAACTAAACTAAACTAAACTCAGACAAAAAATACATCTGACTTAACTTGATTCAATACCTTGAATACAAATTGGGCCAGAAATGTAGCGTTTGTTGTGTACTATCTCAGTGTAATGTATTATTCCTACACTCTTCTACTTAAGTATTATTGTGCCCATGTATAGTAAGATTTTTACTGAACTGTATCCACAAAAAGGATTTCTCTGTACATAGGCTACATGTGACAATAAAGTACCATTGAACTATTAATGTTGTACTTAAACATGCATATAATAATACAGGTACACAGGAAAAGAAAATTCAGCTTTTGTTAATTGGTTTAATCATTTTTAATCATCTTAACTGCTTAACTAAGGACATAATGTCTTTAACATACATTCATTATTATTTTTAAAATGAAAATGTTGTTTAGCAGCATTCATACAATATTTTTGATTGAAAATCTTGAATATTAAAATATGGTTAAATATTTTACAAATATATTTATCTAATTTCCATATTAAATTGTATTAAATAGACAAAATAACAATAATCTAAGATAAGATTTGGCAAGTAATCCTTTTGAGAATTTTTGATAAAGAAGAAACTGTGTACCATGATATCCGAAAGAAATAGGAGTTAGAAAACTAAGTGCCAACAGTAAAGAAACACCAGTACAAAAATCCTAGCAATATGAAATCAATAATTTCTTCAAGGCCCTTGTTTCGATATTTTGGTTCAAATTTAAATTCTAATTTGGAAACTACCTCTTGTATCACCTTATATGATTATAATGATAAACTAATGATGAAATTAATACTTCTAAGTATTATTATTACTTTATCCGTGGATGCCAGGAGAGTGGATTACATGCACAAGTCCTGTTTCTTAAATAGAGAGGTATATGTTAGTTTGACTGAACTTAATTTGGGTCACAATTAGCTGCAGGGTTCAACTCTCCAATATATCTGTATTTCAACAAATAAGGAAGTGATTGATTTTAAGAGATATGTAGTGGTCATTTTTATGAATGGAATGTGGGTGGTTCAGCATTAGCACCTGAATGTACTTTTCCCCTTTCACTTTATGATATTATTGGATGTACTAAGTGAATGCCTTGTTGGAAATATTGCAGCCACCAGCATGTGTATTCCTTATTTTCATCAGTAGGATGCCTTATTGAAAACTAGATTCATGTTTAAAAATGTTGATAAAGGAACAAGGCTTGAAGGTTGCATTTTTTCATCTCTGAGGAGAAAGTACCATAATCTATATTTATCACAATTTACATTTTATTGCATTGTAATAAAAGCATCAAATCCTGAAATGATGACATTTCATTATACCACTATAAGCGATGATGATAATATGATATTCTACTCCAGTAGTTTTGGACATAATTGAACACCCACGGTACCCTATAATGAAGGGTTTTCTTTAATGCTTAAAGCTTTTTTTTCTCTCTGACATTACAGAATTGTACATAGAACTGCATGCTCAATGTCATGGGTTGAGGGAAGAGTTCATGTAATTAGGTTTCTACTTTATTCAAAGGATTTTATTTAAAATTGTAAAGGTGTTTTGTTATTTTAACATGCTCTGTTATTTTGGCATTACTACTTGTTCAAACTTGGCTTTGTTCTGGTTTCTCTTACTTTAATATGCACAACACTTTTTATTTAATTTAATTTACAATGTATTGACCTTAAAATAAACAGACAACCTATCAAAGGGGTTAAAGCATGAATCCTCGATTAGGCTTCTATGGATTTCTTTTGTAGTTCCAGGTATTTTATCTAATGACATCAATTGTGTACAATTAAATGGTAATGTTTATGAATCTTATTAGTTTTGCAAAAGAAAATCCAGATGTTCATTTCTGCACGAGCCTCTGACCAAGACCTTTGATACCCTCCTGTGCCTTGGAAGCAACGGAGTTGATAGCAGTTTGTGTTTGTTTTGATGCTTCCTCCGTGGCTATAGACATACATGAAAACAAATCTGGGTGAGTAGCATTCAGCACCTCCACACAGTCACTGTAAGATTAAAAGATGCTACAGAATCTTATGCTTCAAAGCTTTCTCCACAAAACTGGAGTATTTTAAAATATTACTGCATTAAGATATGATTTCTATTTTTTTCTACTTCATTTATCATCTGTGGAGATACAGTGTACAAAGAAATGTTATCCTCTGTTACGGATCGGTGTTTGTAATAGACAGATTGTGAAGCAGTGGAGATCACAGTTCACCTGTTTTAGTGGTGTCCTTGGATGAATCAGCCACCTGCTGAACTGCTTCTTGAGCGGCCATCACTAAAAGGTGAGGAAGAAGTTTAACTATTAAAAACAGTAACGTGATTATACTTTTCTGATGTGCCAAATGAACCCCCCCCCACTCCACCTGTTTGCCCAGCTACTAACCTGTTGTATCTGCCATTCCCTTTGCAGCTGTCTGCGTTGTGCTCTTCAGCCCTTCAAACGTTTTTTTCATCGCTGCCATGTTATTCTGCTCCGTTCTGTTCAATGCAATAAATGAGGCAGCAGCAACTTCACATTGGGTTTAATAGTTCTGCTGCCCATGCCCTAAGGCGGGGGCTTGATAAACCGCGATTAGTGAAGCAGAATGTTTTGTAAAAAAAAGAGATTAGTAGAGTTATTCAATAAAGACAGCGTAGGCACGTGCTTTTCCTTTTATCTCCCTTTGCAAACGAATGCAATTTTAAACGGAATTGCAGATTTAGCATTTTAAAATACTGAAAAGCCCATGTGATGTAGCTGAGTGCCAGTGAATGTGGCATCATCTGATTTTTTTATGGCTAGGTCTGAAAAGGACAGCTGCTCATCTAGTCTTGCTCTAATTCAATAACAGTGAGCACCAAATGGATTAGACTAAGTGTGAACCATATTCATTGGTGAAATGCTTGGCAAAATGATAGGCCATAAACAGAAAAGTCATCCTAGAAACTGGACTACATCAAAGAAGGTACATTGTGGTCAATGTGTAGTGTGCTAACAAACATTTTGATCGTGAGCTTGGTGTGGCAATTTGCATTCATGACTGAGAGTCTTGGCTGTGAGTAGTGTTGAACAGCCAGTAAACACTACCAAAGGTAAACTACATTAGATACAACAATTGCCTGGTGTCAATTTGATGCATGAACTCGACACCAAGCATTTGATGCATCTGCTGCAATAACTGGAGCATGTTGGCTATTGTGCTTCACTCAGGGACAAGCCCAACGTTCAGGGATGCTCTAAGGTCTTTGGGCTTTGTTTTGCTTTTACACTATATTGGATTTTTTATTTGTTGAACTGTTTTTGTTTGGTTGGTATATATTGAATATGGTGCTTACAAATGTATTGTAACAATAAGTTCATAAGTTATAGGAGCAGAATTAGGCCATTTGGCCCATGGTCCACTCTGCTAATCAATCATGACTGATCTATCTATCTTCCTCAATCCCATTCTCCTGCCTGCTTCCCATAACCCCTGACACCTTTACTAATCAAGAATCTGTCAATATCTGCCTTAACATTTTCCATTGACTTGGCCTCCACAGCTGTCTGCAGCAAGGAAATCCACAGATTCATCACTCTATATGTTATTGTTCTGTCCTGGTACACATGGCAATAAAACACTCTTGACTCTTGATGTGCAGATGCTGGGGTGGCTATGCAGGAGACCTCAGATGCATGCTCCACTGAATTAATTGACTGCTCCACTAATCTGTGCAGGGCAATTAGCTGGGCTGCTGTGAAACAATAGACAATAGACAATGGACAATGGACAATAGTGCAGGAGTAGGCCATTCGGCCCCTTCAAGCCAGCACCGCCATTTAATGTGATCATGGCTGATCATCCCCAACCAGTACCCCGTTCCTGCCTTCTCCCCATATCACCTGACTCCGCTATCTTTAAGAGCCCTATCTAGCTCTCTCTTGAAAGTATCCAGAGAACCGGCCTCCACCTCCTCTGAGGCAGAGAATTCCACAGACTCACAACTCTCTGTGAGAAAAAGTGTTTCCTCGTCTCCGTTCTAAATGGCTTACCCCTTATTCTTAAACTATGGCCCCCTGGTTTTGGACTCCCCCAACATCGGGAACATGTTTCCATCCTCCTGCGTGTCCAAACCCTAAATAATCTTATATGTTTCAATAGGATCCTCTTCTAAACTCCAGAGTATACAAGCCCAGCCGCTCCATTCTCAGCATATGACAGTCCCGCCATCCCAGGAATTATCCTTGTTAACATACGCTGCACTCTCTCAATAGCAAGAATGTCCTTCCTCAAATTAGAGGACCAAAACTGCACACATTACTCCAGGTGTGGTCTCACTAGGGCCCTATACAACTGCAGAAGGACCTCTTTGCTCCTATACTCAAATCCTCTTGTTATAAAGGCCAACATGCCATTCACTTTCTTCACTGCCTGCTGTACCTGCATGCTTACTTTCGTTGACTGATGAACAAGGACCCCCAGATCCCGTTGTACTTCCCCTTTCCCAACTTGACACCATTTAGATAGAAATCTGCCTTCCAGTTTTTGCTACCAAAGTGGATAACCTCACCTTTATCAACTGCAGCATGCATCTGCCCAACCCAAGCTGAACGACATCGCCTAAAAAATCCTCCCACAGTTTTAAAACGGCATCTGCAAATTTGCTATGTTTTTCTTCGCACCTGCAACCTCTGGTTCAACTACAAACTGGCTTCGACTAAAAAATCACCAATTTTTAAAACGGCAACCTATTTTAAGTCGCAGCCGGTTTTTAATTCTTGAAATAATCGCCGGAACATAGAAGAAGCGGAAACCACTTTTGACCATTAGGGAGACTGACAAAAACCTCCGGGAACCGCATGGAAACCTTGGGTGGGGCGCAAAATCTCCAGAGGTTTCCGTTCAGGTTTCCAAAGTGGGACATGGGCATAACAGTATCCTAAACACACTAGCGACAATTTACAATTTTACCAAGCCAATCACCTACAAACCTGTACATCTATGGAGGAAAGTGGAGCTCCTGGAGAAAACCCACGCAGGTCACAGGGAGAACGTACAAACTCCGTACAGACAACACCCATAGTCTGGATCGAACCTGGCTTTCTGGCGCTGTATAGCAGCAACTCTACTGCTACGCCACCGTGCTGCCCAAATTATATGTAATTAACAAAAAAAATGTCCATTATATTCCAGAGAAAAATTACAGAAACAGACTAAGTGTAATTCCATCACTTTATTTACAGGTGGGCAATCTTATCAACACAAAAACATATCCTCTTATATTTGCTTGCCTTGCGACTCACCTGGACACTTTTATTCCACAATTCAATATAATAAAGATTCTATTTAGTTCCTATTTGGAGGTTACAATAAAACAACATTCAACAATGTATAAAAATTAGTCAATATGAAATACTTGGTCACAAACAAGCAATGTACAGCTAGATAGCCATTTAATTTGAAGTTCAAACTTGAAGTTAATATTAATATTTGTCATTCTTAAACACATGATATCATATGTAGAAACAGTTCACAAACAATGGGATCTCTACAAAGTCAAGGTCTCATTTCAGTAGGAGGAATAAAATGAAATGAGCCACGGCAGGTAACATTTTATAACAACAGTATGACTAACAAAGGATTATTTTACACTGCATAAGAAAATAACAAAAAAGTTAAGGAATCATTGGATCAATAGAAGACAATTAGAGTTTTCTTTTAATATTCATGGTCATATTGTGCTTCATGCCTCTGCTTCATATTCTTCATACACCCCCTAGGAAGAGAACAAAAAGACAAAATGGTTCTATTGTTTCCTTGATTATCGTTACTTTTTTGCATATCTTTCATTCATTCGTTCTATATCTCTCTAGTTCACCATCTATCTGTCATTTCCGTTTCCACTGACTCTCAGTCTGAAGAAGGAGCTTGACCCAAAATCTATTCCTTTTCTCCTGAGATGTTGTCTGACCCGCTGAGTTACTCCAGCTTTTTGTATCTATCTTCGGTTTAAACCAGCACCTGCAGTTCCTTCCTCAACATTTTTCTGTCCTTTGAAATCGTTTATAGATTACCATCCTAGTAAGAATTTGCCTTGCACAAAATGGTGGAAGTCATCACATATTTGCATCACTTTTTTTAGTTACAAGCTGCGACTGTGGGTGCTCTCTGTATGGATTTTGTACGTTCTCCCCGTGTCCGTGGGTTTTCTCCGAGATCTTCGGTTTCCTCCCACACTCCAAAGACGTACAGGTATGTAGGTTAATTGGCTTTGTGCATGTGTAAAAGAAAATTGTCCCTAGTATGTGTTTGTTAATGTGCGGGGATTGCTGGTCGGCGCGGACTCGGTTGGCCGAAGGGCCTGTTTCCGCGCTGTATATCTAAACTAAATTAAATTGCCAGGAATTGTGCAACATCTTCCTGAAATTTGTCTGTGCACCATTTTCTTACGTTACTAGACACCACGCAAGCAAATCAAACACAAGTGGTTGAGTAACTCAGCGGGTCAGGCAGCATCTCTGGAGGGAATTAAAAAGCAATGTTTTAGGTTGGGACTCTTTTTCAGACTGATTTTAGGAGGGAGAAGCTGGAAATGAACTGGGGCTTGGACAAGGCCTGGCAAATGATAGATGGATACCAATAAGGAGGATAGACAAAAAGCTGGAGTAATTCAGCGGAAAAAAGCTGGAGTAATTCAGCGGAACAGGCGGCATCTCTGGAGAGAAGGAATAGGTGACGTTTCAGGTCGAAACCCTTCCTCAGTTGCCTGTCCCGTTGAGACCCATTCCTTCTCTCCAGAGATGCTGCCTGTCCCGCTGAGTTACTCCAGCTTTTTGTGTCTATCTTTGGTTTAAACCAGCATCTGCATTTCTTTCCTATATTGTTAAGGAGGGTCCGGTAGGCGGCGCGACTCTCGTCAGCAGCGGCCTCTGCAGCCCGTCCGCGTTTTTATTATTTTTTGTCTATGTTTCTATGTAGTTTTTGTTATTTTTTGTTGGGGTGTGTGTGTGGGAGGGGGCAACTTTTAAATCTCTCCCTGCACGGGAGACCCGACCTTTTCTGTCGGGTCTCCGTTGTCGTTGGGGCTGCAACGAGGAGCGGCCTCCAACAGGAGAAGACCGGGGACTCTGGTGCCGACGACTCACCTCACCGTCGCGGAGCTGGCCGAGTCCGGAGCGGGTGGAGAGGTGGTGGAGCGCTGCTGCTGCTGCGACCCGACCTCCGGAGATTCGGAGGCTGCAACTGCGGGTCTGGTGGACGGCGGCACCGGGAGCCCGCGGGTCCCTGGAGAGAGACCGCTTTTCAGGGCTCCTGCAACGGCGACATCTCCCGCCCGAGTTGCGGGGTTGAAGAGCTCCTGGAGCGGGGCCTGACATCACCGCCCCCGCGCGGCTTGGAATGGCCGTGGGACTCTGCGAGCGCACGCCGGGGGCTCTAACACCAAGACCCGGTGTGCGACCTCGCATCACCCGGCGTGGCTTTAATGGCTGCGGGACAATCACCATCGCCAGCTGGGGGCTTTGACTTTGACTCTGAGAGTGCAGTGAAGAGATACGTTTTTTTGGCCTTCCATCACAGCGATGTGATGGATGTTTATGTAAATTATGTTGTGTCTTGGGTCTATTTGTTTGTAATGTATGGCTGCAGAAACGGCATTTCGTTTGGACCTCAAGGGGTCCAAATGACAATTAAATTGAATCTTGAATCTTGAATCTTGGTTGGCAGATGGTGACAAAGGCCAGAGATGAAAAGAAGAAAAAGGGTGATAGATAAGAAGAGGATATGAATGAAATGTGAAGCCAGAGCGATGGATACAAGTCGAAGTGGAATGGAAGGAGACTCTTTACTTGCCACGTCTTGTGTAGGAAGGAACTTGATGCTGGTGTATGAATTGACATGTCTTGTCCTGCCCCATCTTAGCTCATATTACAGCCAGTCTGAAGAAGTATCCTGACCCAAAAGAATATCAGGTAGATGCTGCCTGACCTGTTGAGTTACTCCAGTACTTTGTGTTTTGTTCAGTAGTCCAGTTTGTTGTATCTCCGTGATCTTATATAGCTGGCCGATATAAAGACCTACTCTCAAAGAAAGTTTGTGACAGGCAAGAGCTTATAGCGCCATTGACCTGGGATTCCTGTGTCTTATGTTTCTCTGTTTCCTAAGTCGGAAGCTTAAAGCCACTGTCCCACTTTCATGACCTAACTGGCGACCTCTGCTGAGTTTGCCCTTGACTCATACTCGCAGCATGGTCGCCACGAGGTCTTTGGAGGTCTTCGTAACTCTTCCTCATGCTCGTGAGTGGTCTCCGCGTACTCGTGACCTCAAGTAGGTTGCGGCGTTTTTTTCCAGCCTGATAAAAAATGTCCACAAGTAAAAAAAAGGTTGGCGTGGAAAAAAGTGATACTTTTTACTCGTAGGTAGGTCGTAGTAGGTCGTGATGGTAGTTATAGGTAGTTGTAGATAATCTTAGGTAGTCGTAGGTCGGTAACTGGCCCGAGAAAAAAAAATGCAAACATGACATCATTTTATCATGTGATCATTTTCCACTCGTAGCTAGTCGTAGTTGGTCTTAGGTGCGGAAGACTGAGGTCGAAGGGGGTCGTAGGAGGTCGTAGACATAGTCGTAGGAGGTCGTAGACATAGTCGTAGGAGGTCATGGGAGGTCTTTTACTTTGGTGAGTCAACACGACCTTGACTTTTTTTTCAACTCGTCTAGGGTCTTCTAACTCGTCGATTAGTTCGTCCAAGTGGGACAGGCATTTAAGGCTCTCCATAATTCTTGTGAATTTGTAGTTAAGGAAGTTTAATTTGATACCAATCCATCTTTACTCTCATGCTGAGCCAAAGTATAAATAGTCCCATTAATAATAATGATTCATGTAGGAAAAAAATCAATAGAAAATCAATTACTAAAGACGTACAATAAAATACACAAATGCCATGAATGTCAGTTTCTATAATGAGTATTACATTTGTCTGCACACCCTGACCAGTTTATATTTTATTGCATCCCATTAATGTTTGGCAGCTAAAGTGCAATTTCCTGAGTAAATGCTTACTGTTGTTCAGAAATATTGACATAAAAATAATTTATGAGTATGCCGGTTTTAATTGGATAAATCTCTCGCTTTCTTTCTCTTTCAATAATGCTTTGTGCAGGAGTAAGACACCTTGTGTCAGGATTAACCAGCAAATTGCCTGTTTCGTTAGTCTGGCAAAGTAGGTAAGTCTTTCATTAATGATCATTTATTGTTTGTTCTTCTGCTCCCAACGTGGATTGTCAGTTTAAAGTGCTCCTTTAAATTCACAAAAAATACCTTGAATTTCTTCGTATTTCTTTGAACCCAGGCAGTACGTGGTGCAGCAGTAGAGTTGCTGCCTTGCAGCGCCAGAGACCAGGGTTCAATCTTGACTATGGGTACTGTCTGTATGTTTTTTTTAACGTTCTCACCGTGACCTGCGGGGGGTTTTCTCCAGGACCTCTGATTTCCTCCAAAGACATACAGATTTGTAGGCTCATTGGCTTGGTAAAATTGTAAATTGTTCCTAGAGTGTGTAGGATAGTGTTAGTGTGCAGGGATCGCTGGTCGCCGCAGATTCGGTGGGCCAGAGTTTCCGTACTGTATCTCTAAACCAAAACTAAAGTAAACAAAGAAATTCAGTAAATTGTTTCTTATAACAGTGAAGGTAATTCCACTTAATTGATCATTTTGTACTTTCCAAATGACACCAACTTTTGTTTGTTTACTTCTTTAACATTTGTGATGTAAAACTGAAATGTACTGGGTATGAAGTATACACTGGACATGCTATGAAATCTCTACTTACAAATTTACTAGCCTTTGACATTTCAATCCATTTAAAATGTGATGTTAACAAAAATTTGGCAAGTGAATGCCTTTGTTTCTAAATATCAACTGACTTCCAGTGATATTACACAAGGTGTGTTCAAAGCATGTGCTGGTTTTCAATGAAGTTGGGTTAAAGTGGGCATTTTTGACCACTGTTAAAAAAGAATTGCTAAACTGGGCGGCAAAGGTAAAACTTGTGCAGGACTGGCAGAGAAGGATGGGGAGTGGCAGGCCAGTGGGACCCAAGCTTTGGAAGCTGATGGATGAATAGGCTGGAAGGCGGAAGACAAGAAGAGGCTTGGGGCAAGGTTGACTAGGATAAGGGCACACAAAAGGCTAAAAAGCTAAAGAATCCACTCCAGGAAATCCAATCTTACGACATTGTGTGACATGTTGGCACAAAACTGAGGAAGTGCAGCACTTTTTGAGGGACTGTTTTCAGGCTTCTTTGGTAATTGATTGAAAAAATTCTGTGATACTATTAGATGATCATCAAAAACAAATTTTGAAATATGTCTCATTTATAAACTGGCCCTGAAATGTGCTTCAATGCGACCCATTGTATGTCTGTGTATCAATAAAACAATATCTTTAATATACCTACCAGTGACCGAGTACAGCAGGGTGTATAAGAATTGGCATTTAACTAAATATATTCTTAACATTAATTATTTTCTAGCCACAAATTGAGAACAGAAGTGAATCAATACATGTTAATCTTAATAGCTGGTTTTACAGGTAGCAGAATAAATAATATTTACCAAAATTAGACTAAGTGGGTCTGATTGCCAGCATCACACGGGAGGGCTGGTCCCCCAATGCAATGTTCCACCTCTCCACCAATATCAATATTGGTGGCCAGTGGGGAGGGGGGGGGGGGGGGGGGGGGAGGGGGGGGGGGGGGCTTGCTGGAGCACTAGTATGGGTGTTGTGGGCTGAAGGGACTGGTTTCCAGAGGGCTAGTGTGGAAATTGTGGGTTGAATGGATTCTTGGGTTGGCGGCTCAGTCACTCAAGCCTGTTGTGCTGGCAGCTCACTCACTCACGGCTGGTGGGCTGGCAGTTGACTCACAGCTATTCCTTGAAATTCCATTTCAAGCAGGGTGCAAGGCCACCAAATTCAAGTACTTTTTCATACCATTTCAAGCAGGGTACAAGGCCATTAAAGACAGCGAGTCGTGACCTCTCCCTCCTCTATCTTGCAGAGACTAAGCCACGCCCACACTTCTGTGTATTATAATCCCTACCAGAAGGGGCGTGGCCTTCATGGCATGATTGACAGGAGAGAGAATCTCAACAATTTTTAAACACTAATAACTCTTTTATTTTTAATCGATGGGAAAAATCCTCGGCACCTGATGAGCGGAGGGGGATTCTGAGTAAGATGACCAAAGATCACAGCCGTACATCGTAGCGTTTTTTCTACAATCAATATAAAGCGCAAACAGGAAGTGGCCAAGATTAGACTTTTAATTATATAGAAGGCAAGGCAACTTTAATTAGGCAAGGCAACTTTATTTAGGCAAGGCAACTTTAATTAGGCTAGGCTAGGCAATACAGCTTTAACATTTCCAAACCAAAGGCACCACAGCTTTAACATTTCCAAACCAAAGACAACACAGCTTTAGCATTTCCAAACCAAAGGCAACACAGCTTTAGCATTTCCAAACCAAAAGCAACACAGTTTTAGCATTTCTAAACTATATTTTTAAACAACATTAAGGGCACTGACAGGCCAGTTAGGAGACACGTCTTCAGTGTTATTCACATCTCAGACTGTGAGACGTGACCCTCTTGTTCCCCCATCTTGCAGAGACTGACTGAGGCACTCAACATTTCCGGGTTTTATAGTCCCTCTGGAAGGGACGTGACCCTCAGGAGAGCGAATCTCAAAACATGTTACATACTAATAACTCTTTTATTTTTAATCGATGGGAAAAATCCTCTTGTCCTGCGCAGCGGAGGGGGGCTCTGGGTAAGATGGCCAAAAATCACAGCCATAAGTGGCAGTGTTTTTTCTAAAATCAATGTACAGAACAATAGGAAGTGGCCAAGATCAGACTTTTAGTAATATAGATAGTACGTGAAGCCAAAACCTCAACAACATGGAGAAATCATTACAACACAGAATTTAACTTTTTAGAATTCCCACTACAGATGCCCATTTCTTGTGCTGAAATTTAGATTCACCATTTTTATAGGTATCACAATACAGATTTAGTGCTTGGTAAATGTTTCCGAGGTAATTTGCACCTACATTTGTCATTCCTTACTACTATGTGAAAAGTGAGAAAGTGAATTTGCCCTGCATCACAGTCAAAATTTTGTTTCCACATGACTGATAAATTATATGTGATTCCATTTACTTTATTCTATAAAATGCAGAAAAAAAATGAGACCCACTGCAGAGAAAAACAAATTTGCATATTTTCCTTTGATGCAGATGTACAGTACTAATTTCGGAAATGTTATGCCTGTTAATTTGCGACACCACGGTAGAGTTGCTGCCTTGCAGTGCCAGAGATGCGGGTTCGATCCTGACTATGGGTGCTTTCTGTACGGAGTTTGTACGTTCTCCCCGTGACCACGAGGGTTTTCCCCGGGTGCTCTGGTTTCCTCCCACACTCCAAAGACATATCGGTTTGTATGTTAATTGGATCCTGTAAAAATTATAAATTGTCCCTAGTGTGCAGTGTGTGCTAGTGTAACGGGGATCGCTGGTCGCTGATCGATGGGCCGAAGGGCCTGTTTCCACGATGTACCTCTCTAAACTCTAAACTGCAATAGACTACAACTGATAAACTGACAAGTTTGGGAATTAGACGGTGCTGGATTTTTCAGGCTATTGTGATGTTATAGATCGTAATAACCTCACACATTTTCAAATATATATTTTAAATCGTTAAATACATTTTGTAGTGCAGTAGATAATTTTAAAGGGCGCACAGGATCTAGGGTCCCTTGAGTGTACAACGAGTGCATGTACTGAGGCCCTAATGAATGGAAAGGACTCAGGCACACATCACCTGGTGAGCCAGACGTCACATCATTCAAATTTCTGAAGCCATTAGATTATCTGAGTTTTACAGTAGCTTTATAGTTTGCTGTGCTCTTAAATGTTAAAGGATTACAAATCAAAGCAAATATAATGCTATGTTAAATAATAGAGCACAAGTGAAAGGAATTTGTACAATTATGCACAATCTCTGCAGAAATCCAAATTAAAATTTGAATATAGGATTAAAGAGGTCCTTCTGCAGTTGTACAGGGTGAGTCCACATCTGGAGTATTGTGTGCAGTTTTGGTCTCCTAATTTGAGGAAGAACATCCTTGCTATTGAGGCAGTGGTTCACAAGGTTAATCCCTGGGATGGCGGGACTGTCATATGAGGAAAGATTAGAAAGACTGGGCTTGCATTCACTGGAATTTAGAAGGATGAGAGGGTATCTTATTGAAACGTATAAAAATTATAAAACGACAGGACAAGCTAGATGCTTGAAAAATGATCCCAATGTTGGGGGAGTCCAGAACCAGGGGTCACAGTTGAAGAATAAAGGGGAGGCCATTTAAAACTGAGATGAGAAAAAACTTTTTTACTCAGAGAGTTGTGAATTTGTGGAATTCTCTGCCACAGAAGGCAGTTCTGCCAATTCCCTGGATGAATTAAAAAGAGAGTTAGATAGAGCTCTAGGGGTTTGCGGAATCAACGGATGTGGAGAGAAGGCAGGCACGGGTTACTGATTATGGATGATCAGCCATGATCACAATGAATGGCAGTGCTGGCTCGAAGGGCCAAATGGCCTCCTCTTGCACCTATTTTCTAAGAAATTTCTATGAAAATATTTAATTTCTTCAGCAGGTGCCTACTCATATAATCTAGTTTATAACTGAAAATTCAAGGGTTTTACTTCCATTGCATATCAATTAACAATCCTTCTCTTGTTTGTAGACAATCCTCTTAATCCTTCTTTCTGATTCTCTTTCCTATTCATTTTGTTCTTTGGAATCAGTCAACCTTACAGTTGCGTCAGTGCTATTTTTAACCCTGTGACAGGATGAATCAAAGACAGTCTCATGCATCCATTCACTGTGCAAATATGACTCCCCATGGTGATATCTTCATTCCTTTGGTTATTTGTTATTTAAAAAATATATATATTTTGTCTCCTCATTTTATTACCTGTACATGTAACATTCTTTGAGACAGTAAATGGGCAAGCAAGCTTTCTCCAGCACTCTTGCAAATTATGTTTAGTTTAGAGATGCAGCACGGAAACAGGCCCTTTGACCCACTGTCTTCCACGCCGACCAATGATCCCCGCACACTCACACAAACACTATCCCACACACACACTAGGGAAAAATGTACAATATTATCAGGTCAAATAACCTATACACCTGTAGGTCTTTGGAGTGTACAAGGAAACCGGAGCTCCAGGAGAAAACATATGCGGGTCACCGGGAGAACCTACAAACTCCGCACAGACAGCACCTGTGGTCAGGATTGAACCAGGGTCTCTGGCCGGTAAAGTGTTCGGAGGTAGGATGCCAAGAATAAATGTTTAAAAATAATGTTCGAACCAGCATGGTGTTGGAGAGATTTGATGATCCAGCTGGCTTCTCCTGTGCATCAGTTTCATTTATTTCTATGCTTTGCACTTTCACTTCCCATGGTCAATTGTATCTTTTGAGTAACTGTCTGGGGTAATGTATTGGCACAGACTGCTGTTCTAACAGGAGGAAGCCGGTGCCTTTCTGAGACCCGAGTTTCGTTAAAATAGTCATAGGCAGCAACCTCCTGATTCCAGGCACTTGGATTACCAAGCAGAACAGAAGCCACCCAGTAAGCCAAGTCTGAAGAAGGGTCTCGACCCTAAACGTCACTCATTCCTTCTCTCCAGAGATGCTTCCTGTCCTGCTGAGTTACTCCAACATTTTGTGTCTAATCATCGAAAGTCAATGAGTGTGGTGGGCTGCAGGGTGAGGGAATGGATAAGAAGGGGACTTAAACCAAGGCTGTCATTACAAATAAAGAACTGATGTGTTCTCTAGATAGACCCAAAAAGCTGGAGTGACTCAGGCAGCATCTTCAGACTCGCTGGTCATGAGCGGCATGTCTTTTGCCTTGCTAGAAATCAATCTGAAGATATTTGGAAATTCCCACTGCATTGCAAGATAATTTTCAATTTATTTTGTCGCTGACTGCAAAGTCATATACAGTTTGTTGTTAAGTGACTCCAAGGTAAATACTGTTTGGCTCAGGAATTAAGAATCAGAGGTCAGCTACCGAGGTTGGGGAAGCTATATCTGGAGATAGGTGTATTGTAAGGGATGGCCAGGTTCACATACGTGCGTGGGGACATTCTGTGCAATAAAATCAAGTGATATCAGCAGAATTAGGCCATTCGGCCCATCAAGTCCACCACCATTCAATAATGGCTGATCTATCCTCCTCACCCTCCTAGCCCCATCTCTCTCCATAACCTCTGACACACTCATCCTCTGTACCATCTCCAGCACCATCACTGACTTCATCAACTCCCACACCCTGCCCAACCGAGCCTCCAACCTAATCGTTACCCAGCCCCACACGGCCCGATTTTACCTTCTCCCCAAAATCCACAAACCTGACTGTCCCGGTAGACCCATTGTCTCTGCCTGTTCGTGCCCCACCGAACTCATTTCCACATACCTTGACTCCATCCTATCCCCCTTAGTCAAATCCCTCCCTACCTATGTTCAAGACACCTCAGACACTCTCCGCCGTCTCCGCGCATTCCATTCTCTAGGCCCTCACCCCCTCATCTTCACCATGGACGTCCAGTCACTCTACACCTCCACCTCCCACCAGGATGGCCTCAAAGCCCTCCGGTTCTTCCTTGACCTATACCCGGCCACTGACACTCTCCTACGCCTAGCGGAGTTGATCTTTACCCTCAATAACTTCATGTTTGACTCCTCCCATTTACCCCAAATACAAGGCGTAGCTATGGGCACAAGCATGGGCCCCAGCTACGCCTGCCTCTTTGTCAGATACGTCGAACAATCCTTGTTCAATACGTACCAGGGCCCCATCCTCGACGACTGCCTTGGTGCCACCTCCTGCACCCACACACAACTGACTGACTTCATCCATTTCACCACCAACTTCCATCTGGCACTCAAATACAATCAATCAATCAATCCATCAATCAATCAATCAATCAATCAATCCATCAATCAATCAATCAATCAATCAATCAATCAATCAATCAATCAAGCACTTTATTCATCCCCGAGGGGCATGTGACTATTTCCGACACTTCCCTACCATTCCTTGACCTCACTATCTCCATCGCAGGTGATAGACTTCTGACCGACATCCACTATAAACCTACTGACTCCCATGGCTATCTGGACTACACTTCTTCCCACCCTGCTTCCCACTCCATCCCCTTCTCCCAATTCCTCCGTCTACGCCGCATCTGCTCCCAGGATGATGCGTTCCACACCAGGGCATCTGAAATGTCCTCATTCTTCTGGGAACGGGGGTTCCCCTCCTCCACCATAGATGAGGCTCGCACCAGGTTCTCTTCCATACCCCGCAACACTGCTCTCTCTCCCCATCCCTGCACTCACAACAAGGGCAGAGTCCCCCTAGTCCTCACCTTTCACCCCACCAGCCGTCACATACAACAGGTAATCCTCCGTCAGTTTTGCCACCTCCAACGTGACCCCACCACTCGCCACATCTTCCCATCTCCTCCCATGTCTGCCTTCCGCAAAGACCGCTCTCTCCGCAACTCCCTTGTCAATTCTTCCCTTCCCACCCATACCACCCCCTCCTCTGGCACTTTCCGTTGCAACCGCAAGAGATGCAACACCTGTCCCTTTACCTCCCCCCTCGACTCCATTCAAGGACCCAAGCAGTCGTTCCAGGTGTGACAGAGGTTCACCTACATCTCCTCCAACCTCATCTATTGCATCCGCTGCTCTAGATGCCAGCTGATCTACATCGGTGAGACTATGCGGAGGCTGGGCGATCGTTTCGCCGAACACCTTCGCTCGGTCCGCAAGAACCTACCTGACCTCCCGGTGGCTCAGCACTTCAACTCCCCCTCCCATTCCCCATCCGACCTCTCTGTCCTGGGTCTCCTCCATGGCCAGAGTGAGCAACACCGAAAGTTGGAGGAACAACACCTCATATTCCGCTTGGGGAGTCTGCATCCTACGGTCATGAACATTGAATTCTCCCAATTTTGTTAGCCCTTGCTGTCTCCTCCCCCTTCCTCAGCCCTCGGACTGTCTCCTCCCATCCCTCAGCCCTTGGGCTCCTCCTCCTTTCCCCTTTCTTCTCCCCGCCACCCCCCATCAGTCTGAAGAAGGGTTTCGGCCCGAACCGTTGCCTATTTCCTTCGCTCCATAGATGCTTCTGCACCCGCTGAGTTTCTCCAACATTTGTGTGTACCTCTGATAAATTGATACGCCTTCCATTTCTTTCTATTCCTCTGCTTCCCTCTCACATTCCCCCACCGCTCCCTGTCCTCTCGCTATTTCCTCAGTTTTCACTCTTTTTTTCTGCCTCTCACTCATGCTTCCACCCCTGTGCTCCATGCTTATACTTACTCCTCTTGCACAGTCAGATAAGAGATCCGAAAAGCTGGCTAGATTGGGGAAAGGCCCAATTTGTGGTCAAAGTTTTTCTAGCAAGGCTTTTTTTCCCTCGCCATGAATAATTCCTCCCAACAGTTTTCGAAAGTACCCGTTGGAAGGGTACGTTCGCTCCAAGGTATGTTCCCCTTTCATTTTCACATTGCTGCTCATCTTTGAATGCAAAATACTGACTGCACTTCTAGGCCAAAGACTTGACCTACTGTAGGCTGTATAAGGGTTAGTAAAACCTTAGAGTAACTAATCTTGCCATGATCCTCGCATCGGGAATTTCCATATATCTCCAGAATGCTTTCTAGCAAGGCAAATACGTCCAACCCATTACAAGCTCCATTAAGTAACTGATCTTGTAAAGGGCAGCCAATTTATGTTTTAAATCGGAGACATCCCAGTCAATATGAGACTATCGGAAACCCTGTGCCAAAGAAACAGTGGTTCACATTATTTTGCCAGGTATGTGGTCGATCCAATACTAACATAAACTTAAATTTGGGGGATTATTGTCCTGTCACCAACGATTGCACACGTTTTAACCAGTTCTATCATCCATCCTGCTAGAATGCTTTACACATTTAATACATTTTAGCAGGCACAGCATAATGAGGTACCAAATCCAACAAGCTGATTTTAAGTTGTGACTTGTTCATTAACATCACCACTAATCTTTAATGCAGTACATAGTTTGACTCTCATCATGCCTCTACGGTGTAGGAAGGAACTGCAGATGCTGGTTTTCCGCCGAAGATGGACACAAAATACTGGAGTAACTCAGCGGGATAGGCAGCATCTCTGGATAGAAGGAATGGATGATGTTCCTTCTACCGAAAGCGAATGGTATGTTAGCATTCATAGCAAAAGGATTTGAGTATAGGAGCAGGGAGGTTCTACTGCAGTTGTACAGGGTCTTGGTGAGACCACACCTGGAGTATTGCGTACAGTTTTGGTCTTCAAATCTGAGGAATGACATTATTGCCATAGAGGGAGTGCAGAGAAGGTTCACCAGACTGATTCCTGGGATGTCAGGACTTTCATATGAAAAAAGACTGGATAGACTTGGCTTATACTTGCTAGAATTTAGGAGATTGAGGGGGGATCTTATAGAAACTTACAAAATTCTTAAGGGGTTGGACAGGCTAGATGCAGGAAGATTGTTCCTGATGTTGGGGAAGTCCAGGACAAGGGGTCACAGCTTAAGGATAAGGGGGAAATCCTTTAAGACCGAGATAAGAAAAACATTTTTCACACAGAGAGTGGTGAATCTCAGGAACTCTCTGCCACAGAGGATAGTTGAGGCCAGTTCATTGGCTATATTTAAGAGGGAGTTCGATGTGGCCCTTGTGGCTAAAGGGATCAGGGGGTATGGAGAGAAGGCAGGTATGGGATACTGAGTTGGAAGATCAGCCATGATCATATTGAATGGTGGTGCAGGCTCGAAGGGCCGAATGGCCTACTCCTGCACCTATTTTCTATGTATCTATGTTCCCTCTCCCCTGACTCTCAGTCTGAAGAAGTCTCAACCCAAAACGTTGCCCATTCCTTCTCTCCAGAGATGCTGCATGCTAAGTTACTCCAGCATTTTATGCCTCTACATTGTATTGCTTTATAAATACCATCATGCTGTGCCATAATCCACACAAGATATTTTAATTCATTAGTTACTAATGCTACAGTTTCATGATATTTTCCCCAAAGTAACTGTGTGTTGCCTACATTACACTTAACTTTTCTGTTACCAATTCTCACGTATTTTTAGTGGTAGTCTTGAAAATATATTGTTGGAAACTCCATAATTTTGAAGTTTGTAACCTAAGAGAGCTTGACTGATGGCAACTTTGTGCACAACAAGGTCGATAGAATGGATCGACTTGGCTTATATTAAAGAATGGATCGATTGGGCTTATATTCACTGGAATTTAGAAGGATGAGTGGGAATCTTATAAAAACATATAAAATTCTTAAGTGAGTAGACAGTCTAGGTGCAGGAAAGATGTTCCCGGTGTTGGGGGAGACCAGAACCAGGGGTCGCAGTTTAAGAATAAGGGTAAGGCCATTTACGACTGAGATGAGGAAAATCTTTTTCACCTGGAGATTCGTGAATCTGTGGAATTTTCTGCCACATAAGGCAGTGCAGGCCAATTCACTGGATGTATCCAAGAGAGAGTTAGATATAGCTGTTAGGGCTAACGGAATCAAGGGATATGGGGAGAAAACAGGAACAAGGCACTGATTTTGAATGATCAGCCATGATCATATTGAATGGTGGTGCTGATTCGAGGGGCCGAATGGCCTACTCCTGCACCTATTTTCTATATTTATATCCCATTAAATTACTATCTAACCTATTTTTCGACTGAGGAACAGGTAGTTACACCAACAAAACCACCCGCTTTTACCACAAGAGTCAAGAGAAAGTTAAGAGAAAGTCGGGAGAAAGCCAAGAGTGGTTTATGGTCTTATGTACTGAAACGGAACAATGACATTATTTCTTGCAGCAGCACAACAGCTTTTATAAACACAGTACTCAATAGATAATATAATAAACAAACATAAAATTGTTCAATAAAAAAAATAAAACAGTATGTGCAAAAAAACAAAACAGCCCAAATTCCTCAGTGCTGAGTATTACTTTGTGTTTTGTCGAAACAGGAAACCTGGTAAAAACTTTCATGTCAAAGATAGCACCTCAGTGTTATGTAAGATCAGACTTATGTGTTCACGTCCTGGACTGAGTCTTGAATCTATGGACCATTGACTCTGTCACACAAAATAACTCCAAGATAAGACACATACACATCGATTAAAAGGAGAGAATAGGTTGGATACTTCAATAAGGTAGGTAGGAAAAAAATGGTAGAAATATGGTATGTATTTACTAAAGGGATAGTATATATTCAGAATTTAGATTTTTGGTTTAGTTTAGTTCAGTAACGGCACGGAAACAGGCCCTTCAACCCACCGAGATCGCGACGACCAGCGATCCCCGTCCACTAACACTATCCTACAACACACACTGGGCAATTTACAATTTTACCAAAGCCAATTACCCTTCAAACCTGTATGCATTTGGAGTGTGGGAGGAAACCGGAGCACCCATGGAAAACTGGGAAAAACCCACGCAGGTCACAGGGAGAACGTACAAACTCCATACAGCTAGCATCCGTAGTCAGGATCTAACCTGGGTCTCTGGCATTGTAAGGCAACAACTCTATCCGCCCTTTAATCTATTATTTAATTAATTTATTAAAGATATCAATGCATTTATTAATTTATTGATTTATTAAATTTATTTTTTTATTAATTTAATTAATTCTTGAAGTTTATAATGTCAGAAATATGAGGAAGGTTCATAATAGAAATGGCATTTTTGCAGAAAATAAAAGCTTCACTGGTGTTGCCTGCTTTTAACTATTTTGAATTTTCCTCGTTTCCTTATCAGTATGTTTTGACATAAATTTGTTGTGATGTGAATACGAATGTAGATGTTTGTTCTATTGCTACCTAGTGAATCTGTAGGTTTCGTGCTAGAGAAAATGCTGATTGGTCTTGTATAGCAAGTTGCAATAAATGGCACAAAGAGACTTAAATGCCAGCAATAAAATTGCAGTTTCATGGCTCCACTGAATGAAGTAGATGTGGAGAAAGCAAAGGAGAGGATAATGTTTCTGATACTATTTTAAATTTGCTTTTATTAATTTGATTTTATCTAAACAAGCAGGTCACACAATTAAAACAACAATTATAACAAAATTCAATTTTGGTTACAACAATTACAACAATTGCTGAATGGCAATTTAATGTTAAAAGTCTAGTGAACACATGATTCTGAAGACAAGGCTTGTAGATACTAGGAATGAAGAGCAAACAACAGAAGGGTGGAAGAAATCAGAGGGACAAGCGGCATCAATGGAGGCAAAATATGTAAGTTGACATTTCAGGTCAAAACTCTGCATAAGGATTGACGACTGAGGCAGGCACTCCACCCGAAATATCGACTTTACGCTTTTAGCCTCCGCAGATGCTGCTTGAGTACTTCCAGTATTAATTCCTGTTTTGTGAAGATAATTCTGTTTCTTTTTGAAAATAGGTCAGCTGCAATTAAGAAGGCCCCTCTTTTTGGAACGCTTGTTTTTTTACTTATGTCTCTCATCAAAATCTTATTAATCCCCACAGTACAGAAAAGCATAGAATGAACCACTGTAATTTTAAGACCTTGAACATCTTTATTATGATTATAAAAAATTCTGGCAATACTAAGGAGATGACATCCACAAAGAAGATTACTGCCTGTCAGCACTTGTTTAATAACTATGACATTTATGCCAGTATTTGTAATTACACTGCTATGAGAAATAGAAGGGATTGATGCAGATGTTTGTTCTATTGCACATTTATCCAGTTCTAATTAATCACATTAGTGGTCAGTGGTCTACCGGAGTTTAAAATGGTGATGCCCTTTTTTGTAAATTTCTGCCTGAATTCTACTTCCCTTAATTTCAAACCATTTAATTTAGGAACAACATTAATTTCATGCACAAAGGAAATCCCAGCAAAGCCCTGGCAATCCAAAATATGTAGATATCCAAAAAATATGGGTTTAACCCGACAACATCGCAAGCAATTCGCTGGCCTGATTATGTTCTTCCTTTGCACAACGTGATAAATTATCCTCAGAGGGGAGATGAGGTACTAGGAAATACCAAACGTGCATGATGGAAATAATAACTGAAGATATCAAGAAGTTTTATTTATGATGGATTTATACTTTGTATATAACACAGATTTAAGAATGATATTGATGAATTGTTACAAATCATTTTTATGGTATTTTGTTATAGTTCCAGAATTTGGGTTATCTTCTCAAATGTTTCCATGCCGTCTGTTACATAATCTGGCAAGAGGATAGACACAAAAAGCTGGAGTAGGACAGTCAGCATCTCTGGAGAGAAGGAATGGGTGACGTTTCGGGTCGAGACCCATCTTCAGACTCGTTAGGGGAAAGGGAAATAGAGACGATGATGTTGAGAGATAAAGAACAATGAATGAAAGATATACAAAAAAGTAACAATGATAAATGAAACAGGCCATTGTTAGCTGTGTGTTGGGCAAAAACGAGAAGTTGGTACCGCTTGGGTGGGGGAGAGATAGGGAGAGGGAATGCCGGGGTTACTTGAAGTTAGATAAATCAATATTCATACCGCTGGGTTGCACAATCTGCATAATCTGGCAAAATCAATGTGGCCTTTTATTTGAAATAATGTTGATTATCATGATTTATGTTGAAGAAAAGAGAGTGAAGACTCCTTCATAGAATGACACAAGTAGAAAAAAGTGTGAACTAAAGGAAGTAACACCAATGGCACAATAGCACAGCTGGTAGGGCTGCAGCCTTACAGGTCCAGTGACCAGGTTTGATCCCGACCTCTGATGCTGTCCAGGTGAATATACATGTTCTCCCCGTGATCGCGAGGGTTTCCTCTGGGTGTTTCAGTGTCCTCTTAACATCCCAAAAACATATGGATTGGGAGATTAATTGGCCATTGAAAACTGGCCCTGATATGTGGGCGAATGGTCGAAACTGGAGGATTGTTGATGGGAATGTGGGGAAAATAAAATAATGTACGATTAGTGTCATTGGGTTACTTGTGTTTGGTGGTTAGTGTGGAATCAATGGGCAGAAGGGCCTATTCCTGTGCTGTATCACTGTGACTGTAAGAAATCAAATTGCCAGTGTGACAGAAAAAGATATATCCACAAAGGTATGGAGAGAGCAATAAAGAGCTACAAAGTGAAAATATGGATATAGGAAAAAAAACTATGACCAAAGAGCAGTTAGATCAGTCTTCTTCTTGCGTATGGCATGCACAGCCTAAAATTGTAGGACAACTTGTTCTATTTTATCTTATTTGATTGTGCATGCCGGGTTGATTGCATTCGTCAAAACAGGGCGGATCATATGAAGGTTGCAATCTTCCACCCCAGTTAGATCAGTTATAGAATGGAAAATGGAGATTAGTTGAAGTTTGCATTGTTTTTGGCACAGATATTTTGGGCTGAAAGGCCAGTTCCTGTGCTTTACTGTTATGTTTTCTGTGATATACAACTCTATGACTCTATTGTATCAGGTAGTATAAGTAGAACCATTCAGATAAATTGCCACTTGATATTAAACAGATTACTTGTCAGAATTGACATTGATTACTGTCTCTTGTTTCAGTCTCTCAGAATGGTGGACAATATAACGGGCTCTGAGAATAATATAACAGCAACAAGAATCATTCCTAATGCAAAGAGGTACTACCTGGCTTAAACAGGCTGAATTCATTAACGTCAGTGGCTTGGATTGTATCAAACAACAGGTTAAAGATGGAGATTACGACATTAAAAATAATCTTGCGTCGGTTTTCTACCTTCAGAATAGGAATTGTTCATTAAAGCTCTCTTTAAATCAATCCTTGGAATAAAATGACCTAATTTTCCATCACTGGTCTAAAAGGCATCATCGGAATATTAACAAAGAAAGTGCAATTTATCGCAGTGCCTGATCAAATATCCGGAGTGGTCTGGAAAGGACTGCAATCACAATATAGTGGAAATAACTGGTATATTTGAATTCATGTGGTGCTGGAAAAACTGCATCAAGATTCTGAACATCTGGGCAATCTATTCTTAAATTGAAGAAAGCAAGGGTATTATAAAACTATCAAATTTGGGAATGGTATAAGCTGGCAAGGCAAATAATTTACCATTGACAGCAGTAACTCTCATGGACTAACCTAATTTTTGCAACAATTTCTTATATTTTCCATATTTCCTTATGCCATAAAAGGCCAATCAGCCCATCAACTTTATACTAACTTTAAGAACAATTCCATTAGTCCTATTCGAACATGTTGAAAAAATGTCACAACCCAAAATGTTGCTGTTCATTTCCCTCCACATACTGTATGCTGCCTGACCCACCGAGTTCCTCCAGCAATATGTTTTTTTTGCTTGTTTCAAGCATCTACAATCTCTTGTGTCTCTATTCTCCCACTTACTTCCCTGTAACCTATTCTCTCCTATTACCCATTTACTACTATCTAATTCTCCTACCACACATTCACAGTGTGGTAATTTACAGTAGCAGATTAACCTAACAGGCATGTTTTGGGGACCTGAAGGCAACTTGCATGCAACTTGCAAGTTGGAATTTGGATAGCTAACAGAATGCTATTGTTCATTGTGAGAGGATCTGAATACAATGGTAGGAAGGTTAGGTTTCAGCTCACCATGTCTTGTTGAGGCCACATCTGTAGTATTGTGCGTAGTATCGGTCTCGTTATTTTACATAGGAAATAAATGCATTCGAACATTTCACAAATGTGCACTATATCTGGGATGGTAGGTTCTCTTACAAGGCAAGGTTGGACAGGCTAGGCTTGCATTTGTGGGAGGTTAAAATAATAAGAGGAGAATTGATTGAAACATTCTGTGGTTTGACCTCAGGTCTCCAGTTGATTACTAGTCTCGTAATTTAACTGCTGCACCACCACTGTACTCTATATGATTGTCCAGCTAACATAGTTTCAGCTCATCTGTATAATAGAGGGCATGCTGTATTATAGAGGTGAAGGAGAAAATATTTAATAGGAATATGAGGGGTAACTTTTTCACACAAATGATGGTAGATGCAATTGCCACAGGAGGTAGTTGAGGCTGGGACTATCCCCACATTTAAGAAGCTTTTAGACAGGTACATGTATAGGACAAGTTTGGAGGGACACGGACCAAGCACAGGCAGGTGGGACTAGTGTAGCTGGGACATGTTCGCCGGTGTGGACAAGTTGGGTCGAAGGGCCAGTTTGCACACTGTATCACTCTATGCACATAATACACACATACCTTAGGCTGACAGTTCCACCGAGAAACATTGTCAATATCCTTCTCAAACATAACTTTATCCTTGACCTCTATCCTTTGCACTGAAACGTGTAGGACACACTAGAGGTGAGATGCGGGCACATCTGACCTCCCGCTGAATAAGCAGTTTGATTCTATTTCAACAAAATTGTTGCCATTCATTAAAAAGGTAAGCTGCAGCATGCTGTACTCATGTTCGATCTTCTTGACTAACACGCAAATGGACAATCATCCATCTACTTCTTAAGTGTGCATTAGCAAGAAGATATGGAAAGAGATGTGGTAGACTTTCTCAAGATTCATGCTGAACAACTAAACAATACCAAATTAGTGATTCCACCAAGATGCAGGGCAGAACGCCACAAGAGATCCTTCTTCCCTGTGGCTATCAAACTTTATAACTCCAACCCCCTCTAATCGTGGGGTAGACTGAGTGACTCCCCTCCACGTCACCTCCCCAAACTTTGCTCATTCCCAATTCTTTCAACGCCACTTTAATTTCATGTTTCATGTATTTTGTGTTTTTATGACTATTGGCAGATCAATTTCCTTCCTGGGATTAATAAAGTTCTATCGTATTGTATTGTATCATACAAACACCATTTACGGTTGCAATCTTGCCACTTAGGGAAAGATGATGTATGGTCTGTCTGAAAATTGCTGATTATCAACTATAATGACCAAATATTATGGTGTCCATTGTACAGGATAACAAGGTAGGGGATTCACTGAAGCTTCGTTCAGCTGTCACAAAGGCTCTTGGGGTAAAAAAAAGCCACCGTTTAAGACCCCCCCTGCTATTGCATGTTACAGGAATAAAACCATTGTTCTAAATATAACAGAGTGCTGGTTAAAACAATATAAGTCACACTGAAGTCAAGTAAACTGAACGACATGGCCTACACTGAGAATGTTGACATATGAATGTACCATATCATTATTGGGTTTATAAATGAAGTCATATTTTTGAAATAAAAATAAGTTAAGGAAGAAAAAAATCAAAGCATTTCTAAGCACATTTGAAATACTCATAGGCACGTTTAATGTAATGTACAGAAACTATAATTGCTGAAAGATTCACAATTTTTGTAAACATTGACTTAAACAGACTGGTGATTTTCTGATAAGGAAAGTATGAAATAAAACAAAATTCCTAAATTATTGGATTGAATTTCAATGCATGCAGACAGCTTGAGAAACAATGTTGTAAACGTAATTTGAAAAGAAACATCATGTGAGAAAAATTCTATAATTGGTTTCAGCATCCCAACATTTCCTTGAAAAGAATGTTCAAATCCCAGTGTTTCAATGGGGGTTTTGCACATCAGAGAAACATGATTGACTTGTTAAATTAATTTTACTGCCATGATGCAAATTTGCACACAGCTGTTTATACAATATTGCATTGTCCTTCAGAGAATCCCGAGGAGCTTTGCTTCTGCTTCCATGAACAGAATATTAATTATTTGCAGTGGAAGCTTGTGGATCATTTTAGTGCCGCAGTGATTTTCAATGTTCTCGTTCATCGTTAATTGCTTCAAGAATGAATGGATACTCTCTCATCAGAAATTCCATTCGTATGACTGACCGGCCTAATCGTGGGGTCCTAAAATTTACTGAAAAATTGGACGTTTTTATCAATTAACTGAGAAGAGCCATCCTCCCCGCTTGGAAAAACAAATTGCCCTGCCAAAAACTGAAGGCCTTTCCGAATAACAGATCACAATAACCCCTTTGCTTATGGTGCAATTAACATCCTTTCGGTAAAAACTGATGATGAATAAGTAAATAATTTTTGACACTGTGTAGCTAGACATTTTTTGAGACATCTAACATCTTCCAAGACCAAGACAAAATAACGATGTGGCTAATGCATGACCCTACAGCGAGATCAATTCATGCAATGTCTTGACAATTTCCTTCCTAGCATGAAATTCACCATGCAACTGTCACAGTGAGTTTCAGGGGCTGTTTGGCCTATTTTTATTCCTGTGGTTTAGCATTCTTATATAACTGCTAAAATGCATTGTATTTAAAATGAACAGTCAACTGCAGGACAGATATTCCTTGACCAAGTCTGCCACCTGGAATCAACACCTACAGTACCCATCTGCCTGCACTCGTTCGCACTTAATGAGGTGGGTCTGTGGTGAATTGGCCTCGGGTGGCTTAATCCCAAAAACCCACTGTTGAATGCCGGACTTTGAAGACTTCTTGAATGGTTTACAAGGACATTAAACACTATTAAAACTGGGGGCTGAATTATGCCTAGTCAGAAGATGAGATGTTCTTCCCCTTGGGCATTCTTATCTGGGGCTTCAATTAAATGGTGCAAAAGGACAAAGACAGAGTGGGAGTGCAAGTAGGATGGAGAATTAAAATGATTGAAGTTCAGGATTGTTTCTGTGGACATCTTAGCTTATTATTATTAACACGTGTACCGAGGTACTGTGAAAAGCTTTTAGTTGCGTGCTATCCAGTTAAAGAAAAGGCTATACATGATTTAATTCAAGCCATCCACAATGTACATGTAATGGATAAATGGTACAACATTTAGTGCAAGACCGATTGAAGTCCGATTGAAGATAGTTCACAAGTCTCCAATGAGGTGGATGGAAGGATAGGACCGCACTCTAGCTGGTGAGAGCTGGGAAAAAACTGCTTCTGAACCTAGAGATATGCGTTTTTAAACTTCTGTACCTCTTGCCTGATGGGAGAAGGGGGAGGGAGTGACTGGTTCTCGATTATGCTGGGTGCCTTGCCGAGGCAGCGTAAATGTAGATGGAGTCACCAGGCGTGAGGTCGGTTTGTGTGATGGTCTGAGCTACGTCCACAGCTCTTTGCGATTTCATGTGGTCTTGGATGAAGCTGGTCCAAACCATGCTGTGATGCATCCCAAAATGGTGGAATGAAAGAAAATAATGGGCAGTTGAAAATATTTGGGCCCAGCAAGCTACCTTGATGCGTCACCTCAGTGCTATTTATGCCTAAGAGGGTGAGGACAGGTAAAGGATAATCATGGACCAGAAAAGGTGGAGTGGTGGTGGGGAGGGGGAGGGGGGGGGGGGGTTATGATAACCACATGTTTCCAATTACTAGTGATTTTTAAAATTTGACATTTAATTGATTGACTTCAGAATCTCCAGCTGCCATGGTGCGATTTACATTCATTTCCCCAATGGCCCAGAAGCTGCTGTTACTGTAAGCAATTAATATCCAGATAATGAGGTTTCTATCATACGGCATCTAATGAACAGATGCACTAGTAGAGGATTAAAATCAGGATACCTATCAGTTTTTCATCTGAAAAATGCATTCACTGTTTTAAGAAGGAAGTAAACTGCTTAATATCATAATATCTGGAATCAGGTAAAATACATTCATCTATCACACCAGCTTCATTTCACTTTGAAAAGATTCAAACCTTTCAACACTCAGTTTGACCAAAACAGGAAACTAGGATTTATATTGTTAATTAACTTAAGCAGGAGGTACACTGGGGAATTTTACCCATCCTTGGAGATAGATCCTGCCTATTCAATGTTTATTCCTTGTGTGGTTTTATGAATGTGACAAGATTTATACTTGGATTTTGTCATGTAAATTGCATCTAAATCCTCAGCATCACTTAATTTGTAAATCATCTACTTGATCTCAAATGATTAATTTATATCCTGCTCCATCCGAAATCTCCTGAGTATTCTACAAATTGTTTGTTAGCTGTAAATTCAAATCTGGCCCGTTTATTGCACAATCAAATGCCAGCTAAATTTTTATTGTATTAAACTTAATGATTGCCATTGCAGCCAACAAAGAAAACAACAGGTCAGTTATCTGTGGCATGAGAAGCAGAGTTAATGGTTTAAATCTCAAGAATAAATCTTGCCAGAATATTAAGATGTTAATATAAATAAGCCCATTTCATTAAGTGAGCCCTATTAATTATTACCATTTTAATGGTTGTAAGTATGAAGACAGTTAATAATATGTGATGATATAATTGAGCAATGATCTGAGTATTGCTGGCTTCTACACTCATCATTCTGTATTATTGGTCTACTTGAAAAACATAATAAAATGTTCATAGGGAAATTATCATCATTATTCTGTACACTGTACACTTAGTTTGTTCCATTTTGTTTATCCTTGTCTGTCTTGTCCCTTATTTTGCACCCTCTTTCTCTATTGCTCACTGATTACATGAGGACAACTATGTATAGTCCTCAATGGTGACTTTAGACTTTAGTAATACAGCACGGAAACAGGCCCTTCGGCCCAAAGAGTCCACGCCGATCAGCGGTCACTCCATACACTAGCACTATCCTACACACTAGGGATAACTTACATTTTTTTTAAACCAAAGTCAATTAACCTACAAACTTGAACGTCTTTGGAGAGTGGGAGGAAACTAGAGCTCCCGGAGAAAACCCACGGGGTCACAGGGAAAACGTGCAAACACCGTACAGGCAGTACCCGTAGTTAGGATCGAACCCAGGTCTCTGGCAACAACTCTACTGCTGCGCCACCATGCAAACAAATTCAGGGATTCTCCATTAATGACTTTAGGGGAATTTGATTACGCCAGGTTAGATATGGTATAGGACCCACAAACCTATTCATTTCAATAGAGGTGCAAGGAAGATAATCACTCATATTTGCTCTGTTTTAAGTTATTGCATATTTTCTGATGTTTTAAAAAATGTTTTACAACAGTATAATTGTTTATTCAGTTTTGACAGCAATGGGCAATGGTTTGTAGTTTGTGAGAGATTTTTTTTCAGCCATTGTGAGCAAGGGTTATTCTGACCATGCAAGGCCTTGTCAAATGCAAAATGGATATTATGTGATAGCAATGCCAGAGATGCATTGAGTTTACTGTGTTTGAAGTCAACAAGTACCAGGACATGATTTCATTTTTCATCTACAATAAGCCTTGCTTATAAAATCCACAATGCTTTGCCAGTTGTTTGACATACAAAACATCCCGAGAATTATGGACTAGAAATTCAATGCAGTGCTACTTATTTCAGTAACAGCCATGTTCAGATCACTCAGGAACTTTGTCCAGGCAATTCCCAGCTTAAGTCTGGCTTGTGCACCTAATGTAATATCCAGATCAATCATGTATCCACTTATTTCATTATAGTTTAGTTTAGTTGAGTTTAGAGATACTACACGGAAACAGGCCCTTTCGCCGAGTCTGCACCGACCAGCGATCCCCGCACATTAACACTATCCTACACACATACACCAAGTCAATTAACCTATGTCTTGGAATATGTGAGGAAACCGAAGATCTCGAAGAAAACCCACGCGTTCACGGGGAGAATGTAAAACTTTGTGCAGACAGCACCCGTAATCGGGATCGAACCCGGGTCTCCGGTGCTGCAATGCTGTAAGGCAGCAACACTACCGCCGCGCCACCGTGCTGTCCTGGCAACATTGAATTAGTACACCTTGTCTCTGGTCATCCCTGGTACATTTTATAGCACAGTACTAAACACTAAAGAATATAGATCTAGATTTTATTTAGCCTTTCATGATAGAACAAACCTCTTATTCCAGGAATTAATCTCTTGAATCTTTTAAATTGCCCTCAATGTCAAAACATGTACATAAGGGATCAAAACTATGGCCAATATAATTGGTGCCATTGGAAGAAAAGGATGGAAAAGGATTTAAACTACATTTTAACCTTTGAACTGCCCCTCAAAAAACAAACCCCCTTAACTGTACCAACATCCCTCACCCACTGGTCTCACCTTCTGACCATCTGATACGTGCAAGTGCTGACCTCCTTCTTTGCTCCCAGGCACAAAACTTGTGACTACAGCTTTCCTGACCACAACGTGCCAAGAACCAATGTAGGCACCGACCACTCTCCCCATCCATCCCTGTCGCAACCAGGCCTTGCCTCCATGAAGGGAACCTTGTAACAATGATCATTCTCAGACACTTCTGGTAGTTTTACTTTTCATCACTGACAATTAGATTTCCCCTTCAACCATTTAATAATTATTTTGTTTTTTATCTCCATTCTATAAAACATTGCAGATTATGTTATCTGCTTGCACGTTCTTCATTTACACAGTCATTGTCATACATTGTGGAAACAGGCCCTTCACCCCAACTTGCCCACATAGACGAACGTCCCATCTACACTGGTCCCACCTGCCTGCATTTGTCCTATATTGCTCCAAACCTGTCCTCTCCATGTACCTTTCTACTTTTTTCTTCAATGTTGCAACAGTCCCTGCCTCAACTACCTCCTCTGCCAGCTGTTCCACACACCCACCACCGTTTGTGAGAATGTGAATGTTCTCCTTTTATCTTTCTGATCTCACTGTGGCTTTGACATTAGTTATAATTTAACATTGGTATTGGTACCTATAACTTAAATATGCTCTCTTGTAAATAACCTAGTATAGCTTCTAAAATTATCCACATACTTGAGCTGCACTTCAGTTTAACGCCTTAACTGAAATTTGACTAGTGAGGAAACACGTTTGCCCTTTAGATCAATGTTCTATCAAGTGAACATTTGAGATTCCCTGGCACTACCAGACTTTGAGCAAAACATTTTCCATGTCTGCCCACATCAGGACAATAACTGAATTGCAAGGTAGTTGTCAATGACATACCATGGACGAATTGTTGTCAAAAACTGTTTTAGATCAAGTGTAATCTGACCTGCTGTACTCACTGTGCTCATCCTTCTGTGTCTCTGAGAACAATTACTGTCTCTGAGAACAATTAAAGCAGTTCCCACAAATGTATTTACTTTTTTAAACTTAGCACATAACATTTGTAAGTTTTAGAAATTAATCGGAAACATTAAGCATAAGCAAAAATAAAATAAACACCAACCTGCACCACCTTATCAATCAGGTTTGGTGATCCCATTCAAATGAATGGAGCAAAGTGTAATTTAAATGACTATCTTTTAGGAAGGAGATGAGGAGAAATTTCTTTAGTTAGAGGGCGGTGAATCGGTGGAATTCATTGCCACAGAAGACTGTGGAGGCAAGTCACAGTGGACATTTTTAAGGCAGAGATAGATTATTGATTAGTACAGGTGTCAGAGGTTATTGGGAGAAGGCAGGAGGATGGGGTTAGGAGGGAGAGATAGATCAGCCATGATTCAATGGTGGAGTAGACCTGATAGGCCGAATGTCCCACTTCTACTACTATCACTTATGACCTGATGATTTATGACTAGCTATCTCTACCACAAGATTAAGGTACTGGATGCAAATTGAAACTAGACCTATGTTTGTGTTCTGTCTCGACACACAATGATGTCCCCAGCATGGGAGCAGGAGATTAAATGCTAGAAACAAGGAACTGCAGATGCTGGTTTACACAAAAGGACACAATGTGCTGGAGTAACTCAGTGAGTCAGGTAGCATACCTGGAGAACATGGAGAGGTGACAGTTTTGTTTGGGACCCTTTTTCAGAAATGCTAGTCCTATTTCTGCTGGAATTTTATTAGAATGAGAGGGGATTTGATTGAAGAATTTAAAATCCCAAGGTGTGATTGACAGATGGTGAACAAAGACCAGAGATGAAAAGACAGGTGTGAACACAAAATGATTGAAGAGTTGCGAATTATAAAGATAGCGGACGAATATAGGCAGGGGGAGGGGGAGGGGAGACATATGTGCAAGTCCAAGTGGAGCACAGGAGAGAGGGGACATTTAATTACACTTCCCACAAAGCCCCTGATGGCTGCAGAGCCAAGATTACAATTGCCCTCCCCACCATGACCAGGTGAATGTATGGTGTGAAGAACCAAGGAAAGAGGGGATAGCTTTTGCCTACAAGAGCCCTCCCTCAAAAATGTAGCAAATGAAATTGGACCAGTATAGCAGACTGCATCAGAGTACATGTGCATTGCAGTCATAATGGGAATGTACTATTGGTTGTCACTTAGCACACAGATGCTCAAGGTGCAATAAACCAATAGTTCAAAACTGCTTTATTTTGTATCTGTGCCTGATGAAGTACACATATGTGCATCCGAAGGCAATTAGGTGAGCAAAATGTTCCCCAGGATTCAGTGTATCTCACAATATGTGCAAAGTTAAATGTCTGCCATGTTGTTGTTGCACTGTCTCTGGAGCCAAAAGCATCCATGGTTTCCCACATGTACCATTGTGAAGACAATCAGAAGAAATATCTTATATCAGCAACCGTTGTTGGAATCATATGAAGGCTAAAGATGCTGGGACATTCTGGACCTCCATAGGCAGTGGTCCGAGCAAGTATGCATGCCTGGAGTTTGCATGTGTCCGGTCTCACTGAACAATGGCATCTGAAAATCTTACCGCAAGAAAATGCAGGGTGGCACAGTGGTGCAGTTTGTCAGGCTGCTACCTCACAGAGCCAGAGACCAAGATTTGATCCTGACCCCAGGTGCTGTCTGTGTAGAGTTTGCATATTCTCCCTGTGACCGCATGGGATTCCTGCACGTTGATCTTTTTGGAAAGTATTTTATGTATGGTGCAATGCAGTATGAAAACTCATGATTGTCAGATTATGGGGATGGGGACGGTGACAAAATCACACAGATGTGTGGGTTTGTGAGTTAATTGGCACTGTAATATTGCCCCTAGTGGGCAGGGAGTGAATGAGAAAGTGTAATAACATAGAACTAATGTGAATGGATGATCAATGGTTGGCATGGATGCATTCGGTTGAAGGGCCTGTTTCCATGTTATATCTTCAAACTAAACTCCTGAGGGAAAGTCCCTCCTGGCTAGCTATCCATTTTTGCCTCCTTTCTGAGGAAGCCTTGTCTTTGGTTTCAGTTCTCCTGCTCCTAGTTGTGCTGGAGGCAGTGGGAACTTTACTAAGGAACTTGAATTTAAATTTACTGAAAATCACTCTAAAACTTCCAGCAACGGTCTTCACACTGTTCAATAGCCCAGGAAACCCAAAAGTAAATAATGATGTGTTTCAACAGGACAGGTCCAGGAAATGTCATTGTACTTCAGAGCTTCTTTCTGGTATATAGGTTGCATAGTATTTTCAGAAGTGTGAATCAATTTTACAAGGCTATTATCAATTGATTATGATGGAAGGATTATCTTTAGATTAGCCCAGTGCAGTCCTAATGCTTCAAATAAAATACATGTATGAACACACATTTTTTGTTTGCATTATCTAATTCATACACTGAGGGAATCATATAACAATTCATTTCAATCATATAAATGTAAAAAGTGTCAGACAATTGAATGTCTCCAGTCATTTCCAATAATATTGCATACCGTATAAACAGTATTCCAATAAAAGTGCCCTTTGCTCCTAAATAACTCTATAACTGGTTTCAAACGTGTATACCATGGAAGCTCAGCATTCAACACCATTATACCATCAAAACTGATCACCAAACTCGGTAACCTGGGCATCGAACCCTCCCTCTGCAACTGGATACTGGACTTTCTAACCAACAGACCCCAGTCTGTGAGGTTAGACAAGCACACCTCTTCAACCCTCACCCTGAACACCGGCGCTCCACAGGGCTGTGTGCTGAGCCCCCTCCTCTACTCCCTCTTCACCTATGACTGCACACCTGTACATGGTACTAACACCATCATCAAGTATGCAGATGATACAACGGTGATTGGCCTCATCAGCAACAACGATGAGCTGGCCTACAGGGAGGAGGTCCAGCACTTAGCAGCATGGTGCGCTGACAACAACCTGGCCCTTAACTCCAAGAAGACCAAGGAGCTCATTGTAGACTTCAGGAAGTCCAGAGGCGGCACGCACACCCCCATCCACATTAACGGGACGGAGGTGGAACGTGTTTCTAGCTTCAGGTTCCTGGGAGTCAACATCTCCGATGACCTCTCTTGGACCCACAATACCTCTACTCTGATCAAGAAGGCTCATCAGCGTCTCTTCTTCCTGAGGAGACTGAAGAAGGTCCATCTGTCCCCTCAGATCCTGGTGAACTTCTACCGCTGCACCATCGAGAGCATCCTTACCAACTGCATCACAGTATGGTATGGCAACTGCTCTGTCTCCGACCGGAAGGCATTGCAGAGGGTGGTGAAAATTGCCCAACGCATCACCGGTTCCTCGCTCCCCTCCATTGAGTCTGTCCAAAGCAAGCGCTGTCTGCGGAGGGCGCTCAGCATCGCCAAGGACTGCTCTCACCCCAACCATGGACTGTTTACCACCATCCGGGAGGCGCTACAGGTCTCTCCATTGCCGAACCAGCAGGTCGAGGAACAGCTTCTTTCCGGCGGCTGTCACTCTACTCAACAACGTACCTCGGTGACTGCCAATCACCACCCCCCCCGGACACTTATTATTATTTATTCAAATCGTTTGCTATGTCGCTCTTCCAGGGAGATGCTAAATGCATTTCGTTGTCTCTGTACTGTACACTGACAATGACAATTAAAATTGAATCTGAATCTGAATCGGTATATCGAGTAACCATAAACCTATTCAAACAACTCCATGATTCACATCTTTATTCAGCTGAGTAACAGTACATTTATTACTCAGATTCGGAATAATATTTGTTCAGATGTACTCCGTGAGGAGTTCTCCACCTTATGATGCATATTTTTGAAGCCTTCTTCCAAGTCATGCTATTAGATTAACAGCTTTTTGTCTGATCAATCACTGTCAATGGGCTGTTGGCTAAAGGTATACAGCAAAGCAGTATTATGGAATGAAATCAAATTTTACCCTATTTATTTAACCACATATAATGAAAAGGTGCCCAAAGACTTCAATTCTGGGTGTCATAACACAGTAATTTCACCAGCATGTTCACATCCGTTATCAGCAGCTAAATATGTGATTATTTTACCTGCTGGGCCTCTTCATATGCTTCAGGTTCAATTTCACCTTCTGGTTCCATTGTATTTCCCTCTAAAATTTCTTCCACAGCTTCTTGCCCGAGCTCTGCAGGCTGTAGCAAATCAAAATATATTATCATTCATAAGTTTATACATTAACTAATGTGAGGATGCAATTAAAATGGCTATTTTAAATGTACACACACACACACAAAGGATATCGTCATCTTTTATTTTTAGATGGCAGATCAGAAGGATCCACACGTAAATGTTGATGGGAGTAATCGTAGTGAAAATATAAAATAACACATTCGGTTAACAATTTAAAACACAAAGTATTACATAAAATCTGTAGTGGCGAACCATGATGAATGAAATTCTCCATTGATCAATTTTGAATCTGTTACAATTTCTTATTAAGATAGAAAATAGGTTACATATTTATTGCTAAAAGTTTGACTAATATTAGGTTTGGACTATTAATCATTGTTTATTCATTTTACTGCAGGGAAAATATTTATTGTGCACTCCTGATTGCCTTTGATCATATGTGCCTGAGTCACCGTCTTCAGCTGCTTGTAGACATCCTGATGCAGATATTCCCAACAGTTCTGATGGCGAGAGAGTTCCAAAATAAAGGGCTGTATTGCCACGCACTGCTGCTCATGTTATTCTTGCTGGCAGAGACTGCAGGTGGAGTAGCCTTGGCAAGTAAGTACAATCTATCTTGTAGATGGTACCAATGAAGGAGACAATGAATAGTTAGGATGGTTACTAGGTTGCCAACCAAGCAAATAGCTTGGCCTAAATGGTGTCCAGCTTGTTGATAACTGTTGCAGCTAAACCTATCCAGATATGTACAGATTATTCCATCTCAGTCCTTATTTGTGTATTGTACATAATGGAAAGGCTTGGGTGCTATGAGGCGAGTCATTTGCACAACCAAAGGTTGCCAAAAGTCTATCGTCTCAGCCCCAGGACATCATTGGAAGAATTCCTTAGGCACTGTGTAAGGCCTAACCATCTTCAGTTGCTTCTTCGATGATCTTCCACTCATCATAAGGTCAGAATTGGGGCATTCCGAGATATTTGTACAATGTTTAATTCCACCAGTGACTCCTTGACTAAAGAATCAGAACATTAATTCTGATTAATTAATGTTAATCATTATTTTATCAGAATTAACGAGACCTAGACAGGTAGGTAATTCTACGGACCTAGAATTAACTGTCTCGGTCAAGTTATTTCTATACAGTTGCAGCTCTCTAGATGTCAACTGATCACCCTTACCTGACTCTGGAATTCTGCTGCTTGGTCTATGTGTAGGCCAGGACAGTGATGTTGTCTGTAGTAGAGTATAGTGATCATGGCTAAACCAAACTGGAGACTATAGAGTCATAGAGCGTAGAAACAGGCCCTTTGGCCCAACTTGCCTATACGACCAACATGTTCCATTTACACTAGGCCCACCTATTTGCATTTGCCCCATATCCCTCTAAACCTGCTCTATCTATGTACCCACTTAATTGTTTCTTAAACGTTGCGATAGTCCCTGCCTCAACTACCTCCTCTGGCAGCTCGTTCAAAAAACCTACCACCCTTTGTGTGAAAAAGTTATCCCTTGGATTCCTATTAAATAATTTCCTCTTCACCTTATAACTATGGGCAAGGGACTCTGCGCGTCTACCCGATCTTTTATTCTCATGATTTTTTTACATCTCTTTAAGATCATCCCTCATCCTCCTGCTCTCCAAGAAATAGAGTCGCAGCCTGCTCAATCCCACCCTATAGCTCAGACTCTCATCCTGGCAACATCCTCGTAAATCTTCTCTCTACTTTTTCCAACTTGGTGAATCTGTTATGATAAGCAAGTATCACTTGATAGCACTGTCAATTACATCATATTATAGAATGGTAAGAATTTATTAGTAACTAGATCAAGTTGAACCCGTTGTGTCTTGTCCCCTCAACGCGTGGTGGCATGGGGATGCGGCCTGTGGCGTCACACACACTAACCACCCCCCACACAAACAGGGGAGAGGGGGGGTGAGAGGGGAGGGGGGGGGGGGAGGGAGGGAGGGAGGAAGGTAGAGATGGGGGTGGGGAGGGGGGAGAGAGAGTAGAGGGGAGAGAGGAGGGGGGGGGGGGAGAGGGCGAGGGAGAGGGGGGGAGGGCAGGGGGGGAAAGGAGCAGGGGGGGAGACGAGGAGAGGGGGAGAGGGAGGGGGAGGAGAGGGAGGGGGAGAGGAGGAGGGGGGAGAGAGGAGGGGGGGGAGAGAGGAGGAGGGGGGGGGGAGGGGGGGAGGGGAGGAAGGAGGGGGAGGAGGAGGGGGGGGGGGGGAGAGGGGAGAGGGGAGGAGAGGGGGGGGGAGGGGAGGGGGGGGGGGAGGGGAGGGAGGGGGGGGGAGAGGAGGGGAGAGGGAGAGAGAGAGAGAGGGGGAGGGGGGGGGGGAGGGGGGGGGAGAGGAGGGGGGGGGGGGAGGGAGGGGGGAGGAGAGGAGAGGGTAGGTGACAAGAGGACGGGAGTAGATGAGGGGAGGAGGGGAGGAGGGGAGGGGAGAGAGGAGAGGGGCGGGCTGGAGAAAAGTGAGTGAGGGGCAACGGAGAATTGCAGGCGTGAACACAACATGCAGCCTTTGTGACATCATCACGTCTCAGCAAAGTCAAAAGTTCTAAATGGGCAAATATTTCAACATTGCAGCGCGTAATGAATAATTTGACCACAGGATAAATCTGCACACACACATTTCCAGATGGGGCATTTTTGCAGCCTTTGTGACATCATCACGTTATCAGTCAAAGTCAACTGAATTTCTAAATTATTTAATATTTTTGAACATTTTGATTAATAACTGGAGAAATAATGCATGCATAGTTCAGATAGGGCGATTTTTGACCACATACACACACACACACACAATATCACCGCATTATAAGTATAATAGATTGTTCTTCTTGAAAATATTTATCATTAATCATTCAGCTTTTATCCCTTTGCTTACTTGATAATAAATCTTTACAGCAGGTGAAAGCTTATCATGTCTGGTCTCAATAAAGTTTGATATTTATGTAAATCCTATACAATCGTGATTAACTTTTAAAATGTTAAAAAATTTACCAATATTTCTGCAGACCTATTAAATATATCAATCAGAACTATGCTTTAATCTTGCTCTATATTATAGTTTGCAAATGGAGAACGATATTAAAAAATCTCTTTATAATAAGTTGCACACAGATTCAGCCCTGAATAAAAAAGCATTGAGCATAATATTGAGCAATCTAGTCAGAACTCATTATGGTGTATGGTACAGATACCAAATCCAACATGTGCAGATGTTAGTTCCCTTAAATAACTGCATTAACTGCAAAAGGCTTCACTTTCTTTACCCATCAGATCACATTGTTGATCTCTAAATGCTTAGATTCTCATTGATCGCGACTTGAAAATCTGAGACTGCATTTCCTTCAGATCACTAGCCTTAAGAAAAACCATATGAATTTTTAGCAGGAAATACTATCACACTTGTATATACTAAATTACTCTGCCTACTTTTTCATTTCCTGATGAAAAAGAGTGATTGCGTTAAAAGTTTAAATTTAATGTCAAGTGGTCTTAAATGTGCAAATATGCTCGCATGAGTCATAGAGTGTTTTCAGTTATTTGTGATTCATGTGAGAAAAGGTGACAACCTTTGGTCCAATTCTAGGGAGGTTAAGGAAGAATACGGTATTGATTCATTTGTGTAGAAATCAAGTAGCTTCCATATGAGAATTTATATTTCAAAGCATCTTCATAGCATATCAAAGATATCTTCATTAGTTTTATTGGCAAGAAGGGCTTAAAGTAATGAAACAGAAGGGTCTCGACCAGAAACGTCACCCATTTCTTCTCTCCAGAGATGCTGCCTGTTCCGCTGAATTACTCCAGCTTTTTGTGTCTATTTTCGGTTTAAACCAGCATCTGCAGTTCCTTCCTACATGTTTACATACTTTGCTGATTTAATCCATTTACTATGATTGTGTCAGCCACTTTATTACCAGTTAACTGTACAATACTGTACTGGTTTACTTTCACCTCTGAGCTAATGAGATACATTTAAATATTAAAGTATTATAGGAAACAAAGCAGCCAATTTACACGCAAGTTTCTACAAATCATGGTGATAATGATTAGATTGTTCTGATTAGCTCATGCTGATTGGTGTAAGGGCAAGTAGCCTGTTTTGCTTCAATAAAGTGTCACATGATATCTTATTTCTTTCTGAGGAAGCAGAATTTGCTCTGGTTTATTTTTTCATCTGAAGGGCAGATTCTCTGAATGTACAACACTTACTTAGTGTAACTATAAAGTTTATGGTCAAGCCTTTGTGTGGGACTTAACCCTTATGTCTTTGAAGTGTGGGAGGAAACTGGAGCACCCGGAGAAAACCCTTGCAGTTCACGAGGAGAGCGTACAAACTCCATACATACAAATGTCAAAGAAAACGAAGGTACTGTGCCAAATGACTACTGTCCAATGGCAAAAATTTGATCAAGCTCGTAAGACATGAACGACCATGTACAAAGCTTTGCTGAATGTCTTTAATCAATTCATTTTCTTTCAAATTGGAGTAAATCCTCTCCAGTAGCTTCCCTACCTGCAGGAAGATTGTTCCCGATGTTAGGGAAGTCCAGGACAAGGGGTCACAGCTTAAGGATAAGGGGGAAATCCTTTAAAACCGAGATGAGAAGAACTTTTTTCACACAGAGAGTGGTGAATCTCTGGAACTCTCTGCCACAGAGGGTAGTTGAGGCCAGTTCATTGGCTATATTTAAGAGGGAGTTAGATGTGGCCCTTGTGGCTAAGGGGATCAGGGGGTATGGAGAGAAGGCAGGTACGGGATACTGAGTTGGATGATCAGCCATGATCATATTGAATGGCGGTGCAGGCTCGAAGGGCCGAATGGCCTACTCCTGCACCTAATTTCTATGTTTCTATGTTTCTATGTTTCTACCACTATGTAAAGCTCACTGGCCTATAAATATCTGAATTCTCTCCACTTCCCAAAAGAACAACATTGGCTGCTTTCCAGTCCTCTGGGACCTCATCTGTTTATGTTCTTTTGTTTATGTTCTCACTCTTTAACTGCTCCCATTTATTCATTGATCTGATATCGATGAATCTCCATGTTCACTACGTTTTGGTCCTCTCAGAAATATCAACCCTCTCCGCCTTCCCTGCGCCTTAACAAGCTTATTTTGTCTCCGAAGATAGACACAAAAGGCTGGAGTAACTCTGCGGGCCAGGCAGTATCTCTGGAGAGAAGGAATGGGTGATGTTTCGGGTCGAGTCTGGAGAAGGGTCTGGACCTGAAATGTCACCCATTCTTTCTCTCCAGAGTTGCTGAGTTCCTCCAACAGTTTGTTTTTCCAGCATCTTCAGTCTCTTATGTCTCCCCTTAAGATATTTTGAAATTAAAACCACATATGCAATAATATGTTTACATCTGTGTTATTTTCTGTGAACTATTTCACAAATTAAGAATTATATTGTAAATCAAAAAAACTGGAAAAAAAAATAAACAAACAAAATGCAGGAAGCACTCAGCAAATCAGGCAGCATCTGTGGAAAAAAAATACAGATTTAATGTTTCAGGTCAAAGACCCTTCATCAGAACTGTATTGGCATTATTTTATTTCTTTCCATAGATGCTCCCTGACCTGCTGAGTCTTTCTGGCACGTTCTGTCTAAGAATTACATTGGTAGTTAAACAATAACATTATATACTGTATAACATTATATATAACTGATATAACATTAAATACTGATATTTGACATTATGATATATTTGCACATTAATAAATGTTAATGAAATACAACATTTAAAACACTTTTATTTTGATTTCTTAAGATTGTAAACGCTTGATGGAAAACAAATGCTTGTGTTGGAAAATTTATAAGGAAGTTTAATACTCAAAGGGTCAGTGCAGGTTTGTTTCTCTGGAACTTACATTGACGTGAGGGAGAAGCAATAGGAGGTGATTAACAGGAGCAGATGGTACTAATCATTTGTGGCACATTTAAAGTCATCCCTGTTTTCTTTAGAATGGCGGATTCCAATCCAGTATTAAGCCTATAAGGAAAAATCTTTTCAGGGTCTTTATCTAGCTAAAAGCGCAAACTAGTCTCCGGCATGAAGTCTATTTAATTGAGCTGTTTGAGCGCTTAGTGCTGATATTCTCGGAGACACATTCTCTGCTAACTTTTGAAGAAATTATTCTCCAGGGCATCAATGGCATGAAGGCCAAAGTAATTGCTTTTAAACCAATAAATGCAAATCTGCTTTCATGACAATTTGTTAAAGAAATTATATCTTAGCTCACAATGCAGCAGTGGTTGGTTGGGTACCTAGAGATTTGGACACAGAACATTTTTTTAGCATTAAGTATATAAAAATCATTTATTTTTCCCTGGAGTGGAATGTGAATTTAATAATTTCGAGTTTGGTTGTGCCACTCTGCAAATTCAACTGGCACCTCCAATTGCAAATTGTACTTGTACAGCCATTCTTTGTTTTCCACATCACAGCACCTCCTGGGCAAAGTGTTCCTTTGAGGTATCGCCATGGAGATTAGCTCAACGTGTTCCGAGGTGAGTCTGTCTTGAGCACTCTCAGGACAACTAAGTACTGCTTAATCTAAAGCACTGCTCACCCGAGGCCCAGGAAGCCGTGACAGAGATGTTTTTTAAAAAGATGCGTATATACATTTACCTGCACACCCACAGTCTGCCCAACACTACAGATCTTGAGCCTTGGTGAATCTCTCTCTGCTTCCACATCCACTGATCTCTTGTTCAGTTCAACTTAGCAATTTTAAGGCCCAAACAAACCACAATCTCTAACCTCTTTTGGCATTACATACAGACATCCTAATTTATTACTCTTCCAGGCCAAAATACTCAAATGAGGATAATGAAGAGGCAATCTACATATGTGGGCTAATGGATATGCACGATGAAATGCTAAGCACATTGGGAAGCCAACATTTACTGTGTCTGAGAAGAGAAGAAATTGGCAGTAAATTGGTACAGAGTTCGGTTCAGAGCTTGGAGCCCATGCTTTCAAGATCACTCGTGGAGTGAATTATATTGTAGCATCTGATGGGCAGTTTTACAATTTGCACTGCAGCGCTTGCAGCGGCGACTCATCACCTGAGGGCTACAGTGAAGGCTCAGAGTGCGGCCATGCCAGGTCTTGTTGCTGCATGCCAGTTCACATTGCTGATGTTGTGTTCAAAAGTTCACATGTCATTTGATTCAATCCAAAGGATTACTCGGATTGCTGAGACACTGTCCTGAAGAATGGTAGAGGCTCCCTAGAGCAGTAAAGGTGTTGACCTTTACCAGGTTGATAGTGTTCAGGCTTCCAATGGGCCATTCTGACAATGTCCTTGCCTATCAACTGGTCAGGATTGCAGCTGTTCTGCTGTGATAATGCAGTCTACAGCATGGACATCTGGGCCAATTTGGCTTAAGACACCATCCAAGACTTAGAAACAAAGAACTGCGGATGCTGGTTAATACACAAAGTGCTGGAGTAACTCAGTTGGTGAGGCAGCATCCCTATAGTACATGTATAGGTGACTTTTTGGATCAAGAGCTTTCTTCAGACTGAATTGGAGATGAAATCTGGAAAAGGGGAAAGGCAGGCCAAAGCATGGTAAGTAATAGGTCTACATAGCCAGTTAGCAGATGGTTGGAACTAATGGCAGAGATTAAAAAAAGAAGGTGGATTTGATGAGTTGCAGATGTAAAGGCAGAGGGAGGAAACTGGCAGAGGGTGGGGGGCAGCAGGAAGGTGGTGGCAAGTGGAGGAGAACAATAGATGGAGTCCAGGTGGGGCAGAGGGAATGGGAGAGGAAGAGAGGTGGGGGTGGGGGGAGGTTCAGTTTGGGAGAGGAACTTCATCCACTGAAAGTTAGCCACCATCCGCTAACTATGTCGTAGCCACTGAGGTAACATTGCAATGGAAACACAAGAATGGTCATTAGGAGAATACTCCAGGGTAATACATTAATAAATTGACTTTACTGTTAATGACAATAATACAGTGTACGTGCATAACTTTACCTTTGGTACATGTGACAATAAAAGAACGATTGGAAAGAACAATTATTTGAAATAATTTTGTTTATAGGTTTTATTTGGTGTGTTTTTTTTGTAGAGGCATTTAATTTTGGATTCTGGCCAAGCAGAAGCTGTGATGGTTAGCGACAGTGGATAGGTATAAAAATATAGTGAATGAGGGAATTAGTTTTGCAGTTTGGATATTGCACTTGGTTAAATTTATCACAGGCATCCAGACTGAAAAAGAACAATCTAGATTGCCTCTGCTTTTCCTTTCATTACACCAACACATTGAGATGCTGCTGGAAAGGACACCCTTCATAGAGACAATAAAATGAGATTACGATCAGCTTGCAGGGCTCTGTGGTCTATCCCCTGCTCTTATTCTTATGTTCTTATGGACATGATTTGTAAAATGCAACAGGCATTATGAATTCTGACTTTGGTTCTGTACCCCATCTATAGCTGGAGTTGCACAAGTGAAGGTATCTTAGCTTCACATTCAGACTACTGGCCCGCCCCTGCACGCCCGGGAGCGGCGTCTTCCACCGGACAAACTCTGTCTCGCTCGGGAGAAGTTCCGCCTTATTGAGTCGCTGAGTATCGTGTGCCGTTCAGACAGCCCGTAGGCGTCCCCGCTACATATGGTCCCAAGGCATCCTTGCGGAGACTATCATTGGCTTAATGATGCCACCATCACTGACAGGTACCCGGTCCCCCACATTCAGGATTTCAATGTGCACCTGGCCAGGACTGCAGTGTTCTCCAAGGTAGACCTGGTGCGTGGCTACAATCAAATTCCCGTCCACCCCAACGACGTGCCCGAGACGGCCATCATAACACCATTCAGCCTTTTCGAGTTCCTGCACATGCCCTTCGGGCTTAAGAACGCTGCGCAGGCCTTTCAGCGGCTTATAAACTGCGTGTGCCGTGTCCTGGACTTTGTGTTTTATTAGCTCGACTTCATCTTGGTGGCAAGCCGCTCACGGCAGGAGCATTTTACCCATCTCCGCCAGCTATGCCAGCGTCTCAGCGATCATGGGCTGGCCATCAATATAGACAAATACCGTTTTGGGGTGACGTCCATTGATTTCCTGGGCCACCACGTAACTCGCAGGGTGCAGTGCCGCTCCCGGCAAAGGTAGACTCTGTGCGTCAGTTTCCACGACCGACCGCCGTGAGGGGCTTCCAGGAATTCATAGGGATGGTGGCCTTCTACCACCGCTTTGTACCGTCCGCGGCCAGGATCATGCGCCCATTGTTTCTCCTCATGGCGGGCAAATTAAAGGAGGTTGAATGGACTGATGAAGCGGTGGCAGCGTTCCACCAGGCCAAGGAGGCACTGGCCAGGGCCACAATGCTCGTGCACCCACGGGCGGATGCACCAATTGGGCTGACTGTCGACGTTTCCGAGGTAGCGGTTGGAGCGGTGCTAGAGCAGCTGATCAACGGGTATTGGCGGCCTCTGGCCTTCTTCAGCAGGCATCTCAGCGGTGCACAGTGGCACTACAGTGCCTTTGACCCCGAGCTCCTCACCCTTTACCTCAGCGTGCGCCACTTCCGCTATTTTTTGGAGGGGTGGACATTTACCGCTTACACAGACCACAAGCCCCTCACCTTTGCATTCACCAAGGTTTCCGACCCGTGGTCTGCTCGCCAGCAGCGGCAGTTGGTGTTCGCCTCTCAATGCACTACCTCCATTCGTTTCATCGAGGGCAAAGACAACAGAGTAACCGACGCCTTGGCTCGTCCCGTTTTGCAGGTGTCCGATGGCATTGACTACTCAGCCCTGGCTGCTGCCCAGCTGACGGATGATGAGATGTCCGCCTATAATACCGCAGTTTTGGGCCTGCGGTTGGAGGACGTTCCATGTGGCCCCGGGGGTGCGAGGTTGTTGTGCGACATCTCGACTGGTCAGCCACGGTCCATAGTTCCCATAGTGTTTGTGGTGCTCCACGGGCTGGCCCACCCTTCCATTCGAGCGACGATGGCCCTCGTGGCTTCACGTTTCATGTGGCACGGGTTGCGCAAACTGGTTGGGCATTGGGCGCGTACCTGCATCCCATGCAAACTGCCAAGGTACAGCGGCACATGCGGGCACCGCTCCAATGAGTTCCGTGACCCTCGCCAGCGGTTTGACCATATCCACGTGGACATCGTGGGGCCGCTGCCGCCTTCTCATGGCTTGACCGTGGTCGACCGTTTCACACCGTGGCCGGAAGCGGTTCCATTGGCAGAGACCTCTGCGGCCACATGTCTAGGTTCACCAGACTGATTCCTGGGATGTCAGGACTGTCTTATGAAGAAAGACTGGATAGACTTGGTTTATACTCTCTAGAGTTTAGGAGATTGAGAGGGGATCTTATAGAAACTTACAAAATTCTTAAGGGGTTGGACAGGCTAGATGCAGGAAGATTGTTTCCGATGTTGGGGAAGTCCAGGACAAGGGGTCACAGCTTAAGGATAAGGGGGAAATCCTTTAAAACCGAGATGAGGAGAACTTTTTTCACACAGAGAGTGGTGAATCTCTGGAACTCTCTGCCACAGAGGGTAGTTGAGGCCAGTTCATTGGCTATATTTAAGAGGGAGTTAGATGTGGCCCTTGTGGCCAAGGGGATCAGAGGGTATGGAGAAAAGGCAGGTACGGGATACTGAGTTGGATGATCAGCCATGATCATATTAAATGGCGGTGCAGGCTCGAAGGGCCGAATGGCCTACTCCTGCACCTAATTTCTATGTTTCTGTTTCTATGTGCCCTTGCATCAGGCCGTACGTTCCTTCCACTCTCCAGAACTGCCCGTTTGTTTTACTGCATCGGGACGCGCTCCAGAGATGCCCCTATAGTGGCCATACGAAGGTCAATTCAAGGTCCTCGAGTATGACCCTTCCATTTTTGTTTTGGACATGGGGGGGTCGTCATGAGACGGTATCCGTTGCGCGGCTGAAGCCGGCTTATGTGGACATCAGCCAGCCGGTGCTACTTGCGCGGCATCGCCCTCGGGGTCTCCCTCCATTCCGGCCCTTTCCCCAAGCACCCGCGCCGCCACCTTCGCCTGGCTCCTCGCCTTCATTACGAGCTCTCTCACGCACCTTATTGCTTACAAACGTTAGAAAACTTCCCATGGTCAAAAAGTTATACCTTCCGCCATGGTCCTCCGAACTATACTAAACTGCTACCCAATTCTGCGCAAGAAACCCAACAGCAAACACACCACTGACTACGTAATAAATCCCACCCACATAATTACAGGTAGACTAAAATTTAAAGGCAAATGCCATAATTAATGACACACAAAATAAAGCCAAATGGCCACTACAGAAGGTTAAGAATGGGCATGATCAAGGAATATAAAATGTAGACCAGGTAGATAACATGAAACATTTTGTCCATGTCAGAGATTGATTAGAGTAAGGGTATAGATTTAGGGTAAGAGGGATGAGATTGAGAGGGGCTGTTAGGGTATCCTTCTTTACCCAGAGATTAGCAAGTAACTGAAATGGACCTGGTTACTGACATTTTAGGAAAATATGCTGTCTGATCTGCTGAGAGTTTTAAGCATTTTCTATTTTTAATGCGAGTAATTCTTACTAGGGTCCTATGTGGGAGAGTATCAGTATGTGAAAATGGTCTGACATAGGCTAAATTCCTTTCAGCCCTGGCAACCACTCGCTAACAATTTATTGTACTTGAAATAATAATAAAAAACACTAAACATATATAGAATTAATGAACAAGCAACTAACCCTCAAGTCCTTACATCAGCTATTGGTTGTTGAACATGTCAGTTTTGGAAGTAGGATTGCTGGAGCATTGACCTCCAAAATGGCCAAGTATTATCGTATCATATCTATGCCAAATAATATTATAACCTGGACGGTTTATCACATTAGCAATGCTGAATATCAAAAACACCACAAAGCCATCTGTCCAGGTTCAGAAATACCGTGGAAACAATGACTGAATACATATTAACTTCCTCACAAATATGACATCTGGTACAATTGGGCCCATAAATGCATGCTGGATATCAATTCCGACCACATAACAAGTCAAACAGGTTCAACCAAGCCATATTTTGTTCTAAAGTGCTTTCTTTTAATTGAACTGCTTGCAAATCTTGAATTCCCGCTGCAACTATAAGCACATCTTAGCTGTAATGGTGTTTTAGATTTCATAGCAACTTGATTATTGTATTAATGCTTCTTTGAGCTACTTCTTTTCGGCTTAACTATTAATCTTGCTTTGTCTTATGGTTTTAAGTGCATTTTAAGTAAAACAAAAATTGAAATTATTCACCTAATAGATTATATTTTAAAGCCAGGGGCTTATTAACAATATAAAACCTATTTAAATCGTGATATTTTATCCCTAAATGGAGGAATGCTTTAATCATATTGAAGGGCTTTTGTATAATGTACGAAGGGGAAACTGGAGAAGGAACTATGTTTGTTCTCCCTGGAGAATAGAAGGTTAGGAGGGGAACATAATTGAGGTACATATACGTAAGTATGAAGGGTACAGATAGGCTAGCCTGCAGGAAACTCTCCCCCATATCAGAGATAGATAACACCAAGGACATCGATTGCGAGTAAAGGGGATCGAATTCAGAGGGGATTTGAGGGGGCCTTCTTTTCCCAGAGTGGCAAGAACCTAGAATGCACTGCTTGAGAGAATGGTTTGGACTAGGTGACTGATAGCATTTATGTCTTGATGAGCACATGAATGGCAGAAACATAGAAGGTCATGGGTCTAGTGTACTGTCAATATAATGAAAACTCAAATCTTGACCACTTCCTGTTAGAAAAAACGCTACCGCTTATAGCTGTGATTTATGGCCATCTTACTCAGAGTCCCCCTCTGCTGCGCAGGACAAGAAGAATTTTCCCATCGATGAATAATAAAAGACTTATTAATGTTTTAAAAAAGTTGAGATTCTCTCTCTTGGCAATCACGCCATTCCTTCTGGTGGGAGGGAGGAAGGACTATAAAACCTGGAAGTGTGGACTGCCTCAGTCTCTGCAAGATGGGAGAGCGAGAGGTCACAACTCTCAGACCGAGCTGTGAATAACACTGAACATATGTCTACTAAACTGTGGTTTTACTGACTTGCGAGTGTCCTGATTGAAAAGTGGTGTTGCCTTTACCTTATTGAAAAGTGGTGTTGCCTTTGCCTTATTGAAACGTGGTGTTGCCTTCTATATAATTAAAAGTCTAATCTTGACTTTTTGAACTGTATATTGATTTTAGAAGAAATGCTACCACGTACGACAGTGATTTTTGGCCATCTTACTCAGAGTCCCCCTCCGCTCATCAGGTGCTGAGGATTTTTCCCATCGATGAAAAGTAAAAGAATTATTAGTGTTTAAAAAATGTTGAGATTCTCTCTCCTGTCAATCACGCCATGAAGGTCACGCCCGTCTGGTGGGAGGGGGGGGGGAGGGACTATAAAACCCGGAAGTGCGGGCGTGGCTCAGTCTGCGCAAGATGGGGGAGGGAGAGGTCACGACTCTGTCTTCGGTGGCCTTGCGCTCTGCTTGAAATGGTATGAAACTGCATTTGAATTAGGTGGCCTTGCACCCTGCTTGAAATGCTATGAAACAGCATTTGAATTTGGTGGCCTTGCACCCTGCTTGAAGTGGTATGAAACTGCATTTGGATTTGGTGGCCTTACACCCTGCTTGGAGTGGCATGAAACTGCACTTGAATTTAGGGGCCTTGCACCCTGTTCAGTCACTCAAGCACCCTGCTTGAAATGGTATGAAGCTGCACTTGAATTTGGTGGCCTTGCACCCTGCTTGAAATTGAATTTCAATGAATAGCCGTGAGTAACTGCCAGCCCACCAGCCGTGAATGAGTGAGCTGCCAGCACAGCAGGCTTGAATGACTGATCCGCCACCCCAAGAATCCATTCGGCCCACAATGTCCATATTCGCCCAATGGAAACCAGTCCCTTCAGCCCACAACACCCATACCAGCACTCCAGAAAGCCCCCTTCCCCCTTCCCCCCCACCCACTTGCCACCAATATTGAAATTGGTGGAGAGGTGGAATATTGCATTGTGGGACCAGCACTCCTGTGTGAAGCTGGGACCCAATGGGTCCAACTTAGTCTCATATGTTATTATGTATAATTCTGAACACAGTTATTGTAATGGTGAAGATGCAAATTGTCTGCTTAATTTCTAATGCCTAAACATTCTCGTACATCTGATAAAATGAAATCCACATTTTACTCATCATCCAAATGCATCATCCAATGTAAATGGGTACTGCAGGACTTCTCAATGAAATTCTGCTGTATAATCCCCTTTTTCTGGGCCAGAAGAATTTCTGAGCATAATTTTTGCCATGGCCTCAAAGCTGTGACAATTATGATGCAGTTTACACATTTTTTTAATAAGATAGGTTTTGAGAACTGAGGGGTAATTTTTTCACACAAAGGGTGATGGATGTATGGAGTGAACTGCTGAAGTTGAGACAGGTACTATTGCAACATTTAAGAAACATTTACACAGGTACATGGATAGAATAGGTTTAGAGGGATATGTGCCAAACGCCTGCAGGTAGGACTAGTGTAAATGGGACATGTTAGCCGTTGTGGGAAAGTTGGGCCGAAGTGCCCATTTCTATGCTGACTCGATAACTGCGAGCAAAGAAAGTCAACATCATGGACATCTTTACATTCTCATGATTTTTTAAGAGCCTCAGTGCATAAGATTGTAAAGTAACATTGTCATCTGAAGCTGATTCATTCTGACTTCTGTCTTGCATCATTTGTTCTGCCTCAACTTCCTTTCATTTGAGGTTTGAATCTAACCCAAGATGTAAAGGATTATTTTCATCTGGAATCTAGGTTGAAGATTCTATCTGTCAATCCAAATGACCAGCATAATTATAAGCATCAATCTACTTGTAAAATAACAATGACCTTAACAAAGGTACACAGATGCCAGCTGTTCTATACCAAAAATTCTATCCATGTACCACAGATGTTGACTTGCGCACGAGAATGTTGTTAATTGCTTTGACACTAATACATTTTTAAAGAATAGATTTGCTGGTTAACTAACGTTCAAATTGTGTTCTGATGCTGAAAATACAATAAACTGACCAGCGTTTCAACTAAAATCAACATTTTATTTTTTAAGTATTTTATTTAGCTGTGCTTAAAAACTAGTTAATTTAAATGGATATATATTATCTGTATTCAAAGTTGGCATATAACCATATAACCATATAACAATTACAGCACGGAAACAGGCCATCTCGACCCTTCTAGTCCGTGCCGAAAACGTATTCTCCCCTAGTCCCATCTACCTGCACTCAGACCATAACCCTCCATTCCTTTCCCGTCCATATAACTATCCAATTTATTTTTAAATGATAATATCGAACTTGCCTCCACCACCTTCACTGGAAGCTCATTCCACACAGCTACCACTCTCTTAGTAAAGAGGTTCCCCCTCATGTTACCCCTAAACTTCTGTCCCTTAATTCTCAAGTCATGTCCTCTTGTTTGAATCTTCCCTACTCTCAGTGGGAAAAGCTTATCCACGTCAACTCTGTCTATCCCTCTCATCATTTTAAAGACCTCTATCAAGTCCCCCCCTTAACCTTCTGCGCTCCAAAGAATAAAGACCTAACTTGTTCAACCTTTCTCTGTAACTTAGTTGCTGAAACCCAGGCAACATTCTAGTAAATCTCCTCTGTACTCTCTCTATTTTGTTGACATCCTTCCTATAATTAGGCGACCAAAATTGTACACCATACTCCAGAATTGGCCTCACTACTGCCTTGTACAATTTTAACATTACATCCCAACTTTTATACTCAATGCTCTGATTTATAAAGGCCAGCACACCAAAAGCTTTCTTTACCACCCTATCTACATGAGATTCCACCTTCAGGGAACTGTGCACAGTTATTCCCAGATCCCTCTGTTCAATTGCATTCTTCAATTCCCTACCATTTACCATGTACGCCCTATTTTGATTTGTCCTGCCAAGATGTAGCACCTCACACTTATCAGCATTAAACTCCATCTGCCATCTTTCAGCCCAATCTTCAAACTGGCATAAATCTCTCTGTAGACTTTGAAAATCTACTTCATTATCCACAACACCACCTATCTTAGTATCATCTGCATACTTACTAATCCAATTTACCACACCATCATCCAGATCATTGATGACAATGACAAACAACAGTGGACCCAACACAGATCCCTGTGGCACCCCACTAGTTACTGGCATCCAACCTGACAAACAGCCATCCACCATTACTCTCTGGCATATGACGGCTTAAATAACTGCAAAGGCAAGAAAACTGCAATTTATTTTTATCGTCCAACTGATTAATGAATGACCAACTTACAGTAAATGCTCACTTTATTATATACTTTGGAGATTCTTTAAGTATTTAGTTTAGTTTACAGTATGGAACCAGACCCTTTGGCCCACTGACTATTGATCATCTCTTCACAATTGTTCTATGTTATCCCATTTTCTCATCCACACTCTACACACTAGGGGCCAATTAACCTACTAACCTGCACCTCTCTGGGATGCAGGAGGAAACTCACGCAATCACAGCAAAATCTTCGCAGCCAACATGCAGGGTCAGGATTAAACCCAGGTCTCTGGCGCTGTGAGGCAGTAGCTATGCTGACTGCTGACAAAAAGTCTAATTGTCAGCCGCCACCGAAAGTGGCAACTCGCCTGCAGTCCATCTGTTTTTTCTTTATTTTTGTTTTCTTTTGTCCTGTTTTAGTTAATTTTAGTTTATTAGGTTGTGTATGTGTTGGGGTGGGGTGGGAGAATCATGTTTTTGGTCTCTTCCTTCGGGGGGGGGTGCGACTTTTTTGCATCATAATCCCCCGTCTCCGTCTCCATCTGCGCTGTGGCCTAATGGCGGAGCTGGCGGCCTCGGGGCTGTGACGACGTTCCGGCATTCTGGCGGCGACCCGACTTCGGAGCTGTGGCGGCGTTCCAACTTCGGAGCTGTGGCAGCGTTCTGGCGGTGGCGACCTGACTTCGGAGGCTCGGCCATGGGCCCAGTGGACGACATCGTCGGGCGCTCGCAGGTCACAGGTTGTTGTCCTGTTTTTCCAAAGCTCCCGCAACAACAGCTTCATCCGCTGGACTGGAGGGTGGCAGCTTCCACCACCCCAGGCCGTGGAGTTTGAACTGGCCCGTTCGCGGAGCTCGGATTCAGCCGCGGGACTGACTTACTTACCATCACCCGGCGGGGTCACAACATCGGAAGCCTGGATCGCCTCAGCGCAGAGGGAGAACAAGGAGGGCCTAGATATGGCAATGCTGTTTTGGACTGTATATAAGAAAATAATTTCACTGTGCTTTAGCACATGCAACAATAAAAGTACCGTTGGTCACCGAGGCATGAAGCAACAGCATTAATTGCTACGGTAATGTGCCTCTCATCATCTAACTGCCAATAGTCTATCCATCTGCAGTCTACTTTATTTTGATTGCTATGCCTCACCTCACGTACTCTGCACATTGCAAAACTCCCACCCACAAATTATAACCTGCAGCAATTCACCCAGCAATTCACACATGAGCCTCACATATTGTTGGAAACACAATGACAACTTTGCCCACTTTTCTTTTTCTGGAGGAGGTAGCATATAACAGAACCACAAATAAACTGGAGGACAAGGCTGGTTGAAGGACAGGATATTGATGATCAAGGGAAAAGGCACTAATATAAGGAATCTGCGTATCCAATTCTCCTTTCCTCCTTACTCTTCTTTCTCGCAACTTCTAATTCACCAAGCTAAAAATGGGGTATACCCATACATCGTGCTTACTTCTCTTCAATCAGCATGGCCTTGTCCCTTTTCCTCCAAAAACTCAAAGGCTCAAAAACTGGAATGTTCCCAATTATAGTAGGGAGGAAGAAGCCAATGAGGCAATAAACAGCTCTGGTCAGAGACATGATGTGTTTCAGAACCAGAATAAAGGAGGGTCTATTCACGATGAGACCACAGATCTATAATATATATGGGGCAGAGGGCAAGAATATGACATCTGTTTGCTTGCTAAAAGGCTAGGCCACAGTTAGTTCTGCTCAAGGCACAGACAGCTAACATAAAAGACCTGAGATGTGCTTTGGGAAGCATGGAACTGCTGCAGAAAGCTCAGATTCTGAGATAAACTCAGATTGCTGCTATTGTGACAGAATACAACTGTTTCATTGTGTTCTAAACTGCAGTACATGCCAACTCTAATAGATTAGACAAGAATAGGAAAGCACTGTTAAATAAAACCCTGTAAATTAAGAAAGAGCACTGGCTGCAGTATGGAATTACAAAATAATCGGGTTCATGTCAAATCAATAACGTAGACTGATTTGTACCATTTTTTTTTCTGTTCTGTATTGTGCTATTAGTAGTAAGCTGTGCAAACACAAACTTACCAAGTAGGTGATCACATCTATACATTTTAAGCATCACTGTGACTTAAACAATGTATGCAAAATATCTAGCCCCCTCTTGAATTTGTGTTAACCTCAATTACATGTCAGTTAATAGAGAAAGTACATTTCAAAAACTGCTTGTGAATATTATCATCCAAATAAATTTAAGATGTTCAGTGTTCCCTGGGGTGTAATCATTGGTTCGTCATTATTATTTTAAGCCTATGTGAAGCTTATAATGAGTGGTTTTGATTTATAAACACAGCTGTAGAGGGTGGGGATGCAAGCTTGATGAAAGCTGACCTTTATTTCAGATGGGAAATCATCCTTTTTCACCAGACCAGTGGCTGCTGCAATGTTTCCAGCTCCATCCACGGTCTTCTGAGCCACAGCTGAGACTCCTGTGATAACAGCTCCACCCACTAAAGAGGCCTGCTCCTTCGTCTTCTCAGCCGCTAGAAAGCAAGTGTGAAAATATGTTGATACATATACAGAAAGAACATTTCTTATGTCAGTTCCTACTTTCCGATGGCAGTTTTCTGATCAATTTTAAGTGAATTACCCCAATTGTTTCTTTTTTTAAGCGGACCCTTTAAAAGTTTAGATTCGGATTCAATTTTAATTGTCATTGTCAGTGTACAGTACAGAGACAATGAAATGCATTTAGCATTTATATCCATAGGTTCAATATTAGGAGGTATAGGAGCCTAAAAACTGTAATGTCCAGATTCGGCAAAAAACATCTCCCCATCAACCCTTCTCCCCATCAGGCTACTGAACACTACAAACTCCAACTAAACTGCAAACTATCAATTTCCTGTATGTGCTCTGGACTTTGGGCTTGTTGTGTTTTTTTCCCCGTTTTAAAAAAAAAATTAATTAACTTATTTTGGTTTGTTTACATTATATATTCAATCCGGTGTTGATAAACATGTTGTGCTGTTGCTGCAAGTAAGAATTTCATTGTTCCATTTTCTATGCATGTAACAATAAAACACTCTTGACTCCTCATTTTGAGAGAAATGCATTAAAAATATCTAACTTATTTATGATAAAGGTAGGTTTTAAATAAGCTGCCTGTCCTTACATGGTCATGCACCATTGACTTTATTTTAGAAAATGAAAGATCTCTGCCTTAAAGACCAACTATTGTGACTGCATGGAAATAGGATTATAAAGCATGAAAGGATATAAAATACAAGTACAAGTTGATAATTCGGACCTTTAAGTCTGTTCCACCACTCCAAACTATCATATGGCTGATCATCTACATCAAAACCATATTCCCACTTTCTCCCTAAACTCCGTGTTGCCCTTTGTGTGGGGAATAATTTTAAAATAAAGTCTTTATTTGAAGAATGTTAACAATTCAATATCATAAACAGTTCAAACCTGTGAATGTTGCATCCTTCAAACTTTTCAATGACACCATGAGTTGGTCAAGTTATGACAACAAGATGGCTTGGGGCCCTGGCAGCTGAAGGCAGAGAGAGGCGTGAGCATGTAGTGTGCGTGAGTGGCACAGCAAAGACCAGCAAAACCTCTGCCAGTTCCATCCATGCTGAAACTCCTCTGAAGGTGAAGGTCTCGGTGATAAGAGGATCACGTGCTTGTTACTAAGTGTAGAAACAAGGAGTAGCAGACCGCGGCCGGCAGAGAGAGAGCTGCTGATCTGGCCACCGGTTAGAGGACCTGGCAGACCATAGACTGCAGGGAGAGTCGCTTATGCCCCTGTCCCACTTAGGAAACCTAAACAGAAGCCTCTGGAGAGTTTGCGCCCCACCCAAGGTTTTCGTGCGGTTTCCAGAGGTTCCCGGAGGTTTTTGTCAGTCTCCCTACCTGCTTCCACTACCTGCAACCTTCGGCAACCACCTGCAACCTCCAGGAACCGCACGGAAACCTTGGGTGGGGTGCAAAGTCTCCAGAGGTTTCCGTTCAGGTTTCCTAAGTGGGACAGGGGCATAAGGCAGTCCATGCTCATACCCTGAAGATGAGGAGGATGGAGCCAGTGATGAAGGCCACAATGGATATGACGGGCAAGGAGCAGGTCTGGTGGAAGAGAGTACCTGTGTCTGGCCTCCCACGCCCTTAAGGTCGGCTGTGGGAGGCACCCATTTAATCGAGCAGGATATTAAGTACAAGAGCTGGGAAGTCATGTTACAACTATACAAGACATTGGTAAGATCATATTCAGAGACTGAAGAAGGGTAACCCATTCCTTCTCTCTATAGATGCTGCCTGTCAAGCTGAATTATTCCAGCATTTTATGTCTAACTTCATATTTTGTGCATTGTATACATACCCTGCTATGGGAAGGGTATCAGTAAGCTGGAAATAATGCAAAAACAAATTACAAAGATGTTACTGGAGGGTTTGTGTTATAAGGAGAAGCTGGATAGGCTGGATCTTTTTCCCCTGGGGTCCTGGAAGATGAGGGGTGACGTTTTAGAGGTACATAAAATCAAGAGCCATAGATTAGATGAAAAGCAGCAGTCTTTTGCCCATGGTAGAGAGTTTAATATTAGAAGGCACAGGTCTAAGGTGAGTGGGGAAAGATTTAAAAGGAGCCTGAAGGGCTACTTTTCCCCCCAGAGGGTGGTGTATACATGAAATGAAGAGCCAGAGGAAGTGGTAGAGGAGGGTGCAATTGCAATATGTAAACAACACTTGGACAGGTAGACGTATAGGAAATATTTGTTGGGATATTGGACATCACAGGCAAGTTGTACTAGCTCGGTTGGGCAACTTATTTGGATTTGGTCCAAAGGGCCTGTTTCCATGCTATATTGCGCAGTGACTCTCTGACCTCTCCATCTGCACTGCATCTGCCTCAAGAAAAAGCTTTGCACAGCAGCACATCTGAAGTGTCCTCCTTTTCTCAGGAAATGTTACATGAATACTCACCTGCATCTCTTTCATTTCCCACACTTCTGCTCTCACCACACCTTTTCTCAGACAGAACAGGGAAATAATTCCCTCACTTTGCACCCCACATCTGTATCCAGCACATCATTCGTTGACATTTCCTTTAGTTACAACATGATTCCAGGTGAATCAACCCTTCTTCACAGGGTCCACCCATTGTTGCCTGCTCCTGCCCTGCTCCTCCCCTCCCCCTTAGCTCCTTATATTTGCAGTTTACGCTTTCAGTCCACTTGAAGGGTCTCGACTGGAAACATCGACTGATCATTTCCCTCCACAAATGCTGCCTGACTTGCAGAATTCCTCTGGCAGCTCATTTTCTTTTGCTCCAGGTTCTGAGTCTCCTAACCTGTTATGTGCCACAATGTTAGGCAAACAAGCAAACATTTCCTTTTCCAATAATAGCAGGGTAAGAAGAGGAGAAAATGGCACAGGTAGAACATGAGGCAACATATGAAGATAGGCACAAAATGCTGGAGTAATACAATGGGTCAGGCAGCATCTCTGGAGAAAAGGAATAGGTAACGTTTTGGGTTGAGACCCTTCTACAGACTAGAGAAGTCTTTTCTCCAGATATGCTGCCTGACCCTCTGTGTTACTCCAGCATGATGTGTCTATCTTCAGTGTAAACCAGCATCTGTAGTTTATTTTTATACAGGCAACATATGAAGGTCCATTTTGGCAATGAGTGAACAACTAATCATAACAAGCATTCAGGTTTCATCTTATTGAAAGAAGATTGAATTCTCCAATTTTCGATAAATAACCAGCAAACGCCCTTTCCCCTTTCCCCACTATCCCCCCACCCCTTTCTTCCCTATGCTTTACCTGCATGCACACACATTTCTCCCTTTCCCCTGCCCCTGTGCCCCATTCCATCTATATTCCTTCCTCTGGCTTCACGTTTTACACTTCTATTCTTATCTCCTCATTTCACTCCTTTTCATCTTTGGCCTTTGACCAACCATCTGCCAATCGAAACTGCTCCTCATCTGTATCCACCTATCACTTGCCAGGCTTTGTCCTGCCCCCGCCACTCTTCCAGCTTTCCCTTTCCTTCTACAATCAGTCCAATAAGGGTCCCAACCCAAAACGCTGCCTATCCCTGTCCATAAGAGACACTCATAAGTTCATGTTCATGATTGAGAGGATCAGAATTAGGCCATTGTTTATGTTTAATCCGCCATTCAATCATCGCTGATCTATCTCTCCCCTTCAACCACATTCTCCAGCCATCTCCCCATAACTCCTGACACTGGACACAGCCTGATCCGCTGAATTACTACAGCACCTTATGTCGTTATTCATTTTACCTTCTCTCTGATGTTAAACAGCGATGTCTGTTTGACAACACTGACAGAATATAAACACATTGCCATCAACATTTCAAACCATGCTTAGACATCTAACCACAAACTAATCTATACAAACATTAATTCATCACTGTGTATTTTATCAGCCCTTACATCCTGTGCATCATTTTTTGATCCAGAGCTTTGCCAGGAGCTATGGCAGGGCTCCAGACAACTGCTGACTTTCAGTGGATAGAATGCCCAGTAGGTTCAGCTTTGGATTGCAACTCTTGTCATGACTAGTGGTAGCTAAGCTGGCTGGAAGTTGAGAAACAGCAAAGGCATTGGATTGTGGCATATTGAAATCATTAAAACGGCTATCCTGAGGGGAGCAGCTGGTTCATGCTCCACAGATTCATTATCAATCTTCCAAGTTAAGACCTCAAAGATTCTCATGGAAAAATTGCTGGAGTGGTAGGACTTCTGCAAATCCCCTTTAGACATTTAAACCCAGGCCCATGATGGTAGCAGTGAAAGATTGGGTGGTTGCAAGATATGAGAGCAGTCTAAGCTCACATGGTTCATGCTGGAGTGTCCACTCCATCATTTATGCTGAAATGGCAGCTGAAATATAAATCAATCCAGTCAAACATTGTGATTAGGTGTGCTAGTTTAGTTGCTACCACTTTCTTATTAGGTAAGTCAGGTCCTAATCTCGAACAGGGATCTAAAAGGGGTCTAAATCTAAAAAGGAGTAACATGCTGGGGCAACATTAGAGTCGCTGCTTTACACCGGATGGCGCCGTACGATGGCAGACTCGCCAACAGTCTGCCTCATCCTTTATTGTTGTTTTTAGTCTGTTGTTAAATGTATGTTTTAGTTTTATCTTCAGTTTGTATTATGTGGGGGTGGGGGAAACTTTTTAAAATCTCTTTCCTCGACGAAGATGCAACTTTTTCCGTATCGTATCTCTGTCCGCACTGCAGCCTAAAATCGTGGAGCTGGTGGTCCCTTTGCTGGGGATTAACTTTGGGAGCTCCAACTGCGGCAGTCTGCGGACTTAACATCGTGGAGATTGCGAACCCTTTGTCAGGGATCTACTTCGGGAGCAGGAGCTTCGACCATCCCGATCTCGGGAGCTTCGATTGCCCCGATGTGGGAGCTTCGATCGCCAGCTGGGGGAGCTACGATCGCCCCGACTGCAGATGGTTTGACTGCCCCGACTGCGGGCGAAAAGGAGAGAAGAAGATAATACGTTATTGCCTTCCATCACAGTGCGCTGCGGTGGATATTTATGTTAATTTTTATGTAATTGTGTGTCTTGTTGCTTTTTTGGTATGACTGTATGGCAAATCAAATTCCTTGAATGTTTTTACATACTTGGCTAATAAATTAATTACAATTACAGCGCCAGAGACCCTGGTTCGATCTGGTCAATGGGTGCTGTCTGTATGAAGTTTGTACGTTCTCCCCATGATCGCGTGGATTTTCCCCGGGTGTTTTGATTTCATCCCACACTCCAAAGATGTACAGGTTTGTAGATGAATTTAGCTTTAGTAAAAATTGTAAATTGTCCCTAGTGCTAGAGTATGGGCTGATCGCTGGTTGATGCGGACTCGGTGGGTCGAAGGGCCTGTTTCAGCACTGTATCTACAATCTAAACAAAACTAATCCCAATACAGTCTGATCTCAGATCAGTCTGAAGAAGGGCTCGACCCGAAACGTCGCATACTCCTTTTCTCCATAGATGCTGCCTCTCCCGCTGAGTTTCTCCAGCATTTTCTGTCTACTTTCTAATCTTAATACAAAGCACTTTTGAAGGTTGTAGCTGGACTCCTTCTGTCATTCAGCAGTTTATGGACACTTTCCACTCTACCTATCAATGCATCCAGCATTTCATCATGCAACTCGTTATCTTGCTTCAACATGCTGCTCATTCAAAGTATTTATCTGATAAGTAATTTGCAGCAGAAACTGTGCTTGGCCTTGAGTAAAACACAAAATGCTGGAGTAACTCAGTGGCTCAGACAACATGTGTGGAAGGAATGAATGAATGACCTTTGGACCAAGACCCTTTTTGAAAGAAAGCAAGAAATGTTTTAAGGAATGATGTACAGTATGTTTAGATGATGTGCCTGTCATGGTAGACTATCTGGCAGTGTGTGAGGGTATGAGATTTGCAAATCATGCTGGTTTAGAGGTAAATATATGATGATGTGATGTGCCAAATGAAATGTAGGTCCCGAGGTGACAGAGATTGTTGTTAGTGAATGATAAGGTCATGTGTATTGAAGAAGGCTAGTGGTGCCTTGGGGAAGATACAGCATTTGAAGATATGTGCACTGACCTTGACCATGCTTATATAATCACTGCATATTTTGTCCCATTACATTTCCATGTGTGGGGTTGCAAGACCTACAATGATCTCGAGAGCTGAGTTTTCCCACTGCCCCGACACTTCTACTTGGAGGGAAAATACATCTCTATGACTAGAAAATCTCTCCTCTTTTGCTCATCTACCAAGACATCCAAGACATCCTGCAGCAATAAAGCCAGCCATCATTTATCTGTCTTTTAAGAGGTACTGGTTAGGCTGAAATCAGCTCTACTTTGCACCATTCACCCAAGTCAATCACAACGCTGTACACATGATAAACGCAAAGCCAATCAACAATGTTTCTGAAAAAGACACAGTGGTGGAGTAACTCAGCGGATCAGGCAGCATCTGTGGAGAACATGGATACGCAATGTTTTGGGACAGAACCCAAAACACTGCCTATCCATATTTCCCGGAGATGATGCCTGACTTGCTGAATTTAATCCAGCAGTTTGTGTCTTTATTTGTGAGGCAGCATCTGTAGTTTCAGATGTCACCAATGTTTCTTGCCTTGTTTGGTAGCAGAAACTATATTAATGTGATCAGGCACCAGTCACCATTTGAGATTTGAACTGTATTGAACAGAGTGCTGTAATCTTGCATTGCAATCCTAAATCTCATTTACCACTGCTACCAATTTAGCCCCCAGGGTTTTAGACACCGTTGAAGATGTTCAGCTAAGAAATGAAATAAGTAAAGTCATAAAGTGCTGGAGTAAACCAGTGAGTCAGGCAGCATCTTACTTCTATGAGCCATTGAATGCAAGACACCATGTGCAATATAATCACAGTCTTAATCTATTTAGCAGAATATTCATAAACTTGCTGTTAGTCAAGTTCGCGTTGTTGCCACAACTTTTGGCTAAAAATTGCTGTGTTGTTTTAACAGAAGTGCATTAAAATAACAATGAAGAAATTAGTTTGTGCAGCTTGGATAGTGAATATGGAGAGGATGTTTCCACTCATGGGAGAGTCTAAGACCAGAGGTCATAGGCACGGAATTAGTGGAGTTTCCTTTAGGGAGGAGATGAGGAGGATTTTTTTTTTAGTCAGAGGGTGGTGAATCTGTGGTATTCATTGTCACAGAAGGCTGTGGAGGCCAAGTCAATGGATACTTTTTAAGTCAGAGATGGATAGATTCTTGATTAGTAAGGGTGTCAGGGGTTATGAGAAGGCAGGAATATGGGGTTAAGAGGGAGAGATAGATCAGCCATGATTGAATAGTGGTGTAGACTTGATGGGCCGAATGGCCTAATTCTGCTACCATCACAAATGAAGATAAAATGAAGACTTTCACATTTTAAATGTCAATTAACAAAATAATACTTAATGAATATATTAAGGATTCATACCCTAAAATAAGACATGGCTGTACTGTGCTTCAATATGATTTTAATATCGCTAATTGCAAAAACTGAATTACCAATGCATTTATCTGGAAGGCAACCTTTTTTGTGGAATATTTTGCTCAATGCAGTGGGATTTGATCTCGGATTTAACTTCGCCATTTGCAAAAGTGCAATTACAGTTAACGGTTGTACAGGAGGATAAGGTATTCAGCTACAGGTACATAGTAATATTAAATACACTCCTGATTAGGGATTATTTTAATCTAAGCGCTATTGACATGTAAACGTCACTGGTATTACTCCAAATCATGTCGACAGACGGATCACTGTACGAACATTAATAACCTGCCCATTGAAGAACCAAAACCGATCTACAGCCCTCGATGTAGACGATAGAAATTATTTGTTTTCGATACACTGATTAACCCTGAATACTTTTGGATTGCTATACATACTTCTGGATTGCTATACATTTTAGTTCTTTAATCACGTCAACATTATGGTAAATTTACCTGAAACGACGCTTGAAACGCCTTCTTTGGTTTTGGACCCTAAGGAAATATTACATATAAATATCATTATTTTTGTGCATTTTTCATGAAACCGTCGATCTGCAAATTATTGTTTAAAAAAAAACGCTCGGCGCCTCCATTGTTTTTGTTACATTTGAAGGCATTCCCGCTGAAGAGGATGCATTGATATATCTTTGGAAAGGGATATATTTTGCAGGGCTAGATAGAGTGCCGTCTGGCTGGTCCATATGCTCAACGGAAATAAGTCCTTTGAGACTGAATCAGACCCCAGCAAGTAACGAGATCAGCTTTGAACGGAGAATACGACGTGCTCCCGAGAATTAAAAAAAAACGCTTTTAGTTTATTTTTAGCTACCGATTCCATTCATGTGTATTTGGAATATTTATTAAAATAAAATTGCTTTAGCACGTTAAGTATATACATCTCCAACTGTAAAAGTGACTTGTCAGCTACTTGAGAAGGCGATGTTTCATTGTGTAACGACACTGCCTTACACGACACGCTCGCTGCTTTAACATTGACCCTCGCCAGTCTGTACATACCAACATAAAGCACCCCTTCTTTAGTTTTCTCTGCCGCGTCTGCTACTCCCTGCTTGGTTTTCTCAGCTGCCGCAGCCACCCCTTCCTTTGCTTTGGAAAATCCTTTCATAAAAACATCCATTTTGGTCCTCGGTAAACGGAGCACTGCAGAATAAACATCTACTATATGTGATTTGTTTTTTATTCCCCCCCCCCCCCCCTCCCCCCCCCCCCCCCCCCCCCCCGAAAACCCTCCCCAATGAATATATACAGGCATCGACCGACAAATTACACAAACATCAAGCACTGACCTTTGTCAAACTGGATAATAATGGATTGGTTAGATTTGATCACAACATCGTCGGGGAGGGGAGGGTGGGCTTTCACATTAACCGAGGAGAGAAATAATCTTGTTCTGAGATGATGATGCCACCGATTAACTGACCTGTAAGATTAATGCTCCTTCGCGCTGTCTGTAGTAAACTGCTTCCTCAAACCTCTTCCGTATCTATTACTCTTCTGGAAGCGCGTGTGATTTCATCAAAGTGCCGTGCAACCACACACGGACACTCACACATCCTCCCCTTTCGAGGAATGTAATCCCCCTAAGACGAGTTACATTATTTTCACCGAGGATCTCGCGTCTCTCCCGTAACCACATTTTCTGCCTCGAAGGGGGTTTGCGCTGTAATTATGGGGCCCGAGCAATCTTCAGTTTTCTCTTTCAAACACACTTGAAGAGTTTCATCGCTCTACACTAAATCAATGAAGGAAAACGATTCCGAAGTAGGCGAAATATTAGAGGCGTATTCTCCAGGGATGTTGCCTGACCCGCTGAGTTACTCCAGCATTGTTGGGTCTTTCTTAGGCGAAATATTAATTAATTAACGGAGTCTGTTCCATTAACTATTATGGACAACAATAGTCGGGTGGCAGAAAGTGCACTGCCTAAGTACACGGCTTTGAAATACGCCTGTGAAATCTAATTTACCAACAATAAAGCAGAAAATGCTGGAAATAATCAACGAGAGAGATCCCCAGTGGGACCTGTGAAACTTGGGGAACTTTAAACATATTTTCTTAACTATAGTTTGCAACTTGTTGGTAAATTACATGGATTACATAGAGCAGTACAGCACAGGAAGAGACCCTTCAGCCCAGCATGCCTGTGCCAAACATGATCCCAATTTAAATTTATCCAAACTGCCTGCACCAGCACCCTGCCTATTTATTTATGCATCACTCTGGCTTATTCCACGGTTTGGGGCATCTTGTCCAAGAGAATACAAAACACCACTGTCCAGACAATATCCTCCCTTGCTTTGCTCATCATCCTGGGAAAGAGTTTATCAAGCTCTGTGATTTATCCATATTATTTGGGGGGGTTTTAATCACCCAAAGTTGCTGCCTTACAGACCAGGGTTCGATCCTGACTACGGATGCTGCCCTTTATGGAATTTGTACATTCTCCCGGTGACTGCGTGGGTTTTCTCCGGGTACTTCTGTTTCTTCCTGCACAAAGACGGACACGTTGGTAGGTTCGCAGCAGTCCAACGATAGGTTAATTGACTTCTGTAAATTGTAAATTGTCCCTAATATATAGGTAGTGCTCGTGTACGGGGTGATCGCCAGTCGGCGAGACATGGTGGGCTTGTTTCCACACTGTATCTCTGAAGTCTAAAGTAAAGACCTGTGTGGATCAGCTGGCAGAGGTATTCACAAACATCTGTTTACACTGGTTCATTCTATGGTCCCCCACCTGCTTCAGAATACCATCATCAACCCAGTGCTAAAGAAATGTAAGGTAGCATGCCTTATTAGCTATCATCCAGTGGCTTTAACATTCACCATCTTCAAGAGACTAGTGATGGCCACATAAACTCCAGCCTCCCAGCCAGTCTTGATCCACTACAGTTTGCTTACCGTTGCAACAGATCCACAGCAGCTAGCATCTCCCTGGCCCTAAACTTATCTCTGGAATGCCATGACAACAATGACTCCTACATTACTACTATTTATCAATGATAGCTCTGCTTTCAAATCCATTATCCCTTCCAAACTAATCTCCAAACTCCTTGATCTAGGAATTAGCACCCCTGCCGCTGCCATTGCAGCCTCGAATTAATTCTCAAAACTGGTGCCCCACAAGGATGTGTTCTCAGTCCCCTATTAAATTCCCTTAAACTCACCACAGTGTGGTCAAATTCAGCTCTATGTCCATCAACATGTTTTTAGATGACACCGCTGTGGTGGGCTAGATCATAAACAATGAAGAGAAGGAGTACAGGAAAGAGGTAGAGAACTTAGAAACATGGTCAGCGTTTCCTGTTTCTCGAAGGGCCTGTTTTCCACACTGTATATTTCAATCAATCAAAGCCTTTGTTACATCAGTAAGACCAAGTGTAGCATCGGCGACTGTTTCAATGAATACTTGGGCTCGGTACAAGGGCACTGAATACTTGGGCAAGGCCTGCTCCATCTTCTGGTTGAGAACCATTTTAGCTCCCCATTTCCAATCTCATGGTTTTTCTTTCATGGGCCTTCTACATTGCTGGGGTAAGGCCACACACCAACTGGAGGAACAGCATCTCGCATTCTGCTTGGGTAGCTTACAACCTAATTAGGTTATTGATCTACAACCCCCCCCCCCCCCCCCCCCCCCCCCCCCCACCCCCCCCCCCACCCCCCCCCCCACTCCACCCGCTTCACCTCTCTTTCCTGTGCCCATCCATTTCAACCCATTCCCCTCCCTTTCCACCTATTCGTTCCCCTCGGTTCACAATTTTCACCTCTTCTATCCTCATCTGACACCATTTGTCTTTTCATCTCTGGCCTCTTTTTGTGAATTTCATGGTACAAGGGGTGGGGTGTGGGGGAAGGAAGTAGGTTTGTGTGATGGACTGAGCTGCATTCACAACTGTGATTTCTTGCAGTCTTGGGCTCAGCAGTTGCCATACCAAGCTGTGATGCATCTGGATCAGATCAACAAAATGCACTGCAGTTCTTGGCATACAAATTCTGACAGCAGACGCAAGAAACTGCAGATCTGGAATCTTCAGCAAAACACAAGTGCTAGAGGAATTCAGTGGGTCAGGCAGCATCTGTGGAGGAAATGGACAAACGATGTTTCGGATTGGGACCCTTTTTCGTGATACTGACCTAAAATGTAATTTGTCCATTCCCTCCACAGATCCAGCACTTTGTGTTTAATTCTAATCTCAACTCTCAAATAACCTGGGAGGACAAAAGTAGCAGGCACACAGAATCCACTAGGAATGTATGTCAATCCTGATCCTGTGGATCTACATCCTGAAACTAAATATTTACAAAGTTTTATATATTTTTCTTACAACATTGAAACAGCCAATTTGGCTCATTGAGTTTGTTGACTCTCAGAACAATTCTATCAGTTCAGGGTCCGGTTCACTCACACATGCCCATTATCACCATTCTGATCGTGTAGGAAGAAACCATAGATACTTGTTTACACTGAAGATAGACACAAAAAATGCTGGAGTAACCCAAAGGAATGGGTAACGTTTCAGGTCGAGACTCTTCTTCAGAGTCCGAAGAAAGGCTTCTAACGCCATTCTGATTCTTCTTCGTACTCACTAACAGGAATTTATAGAAGCCAAGTAGTTTATGAACCTATGTGTCTATCAAACATTGGATAAGGCAGGAGTGCCTGGGGAAATATGACTACAAGGAGGATGTGCAAACGCCAAATCGATACCATTGGGGATCAGCATTGACCCTGAGAGTGGTGAATCTCTGAACTCTCTGCCACAGAGGGTAGTTGAGGCCAGTTCATTGGCTATATTTAAGAGGGAGTTAGATGTGGCCCCTGTGGCCAAGGGGATCAGAGGGTATGGAGAGGAGGCAGGTACGGGATACTGAGTTGGATGATCAGCCATGATCATATTGAATGGCGGTGCAGGCTCGAAGGGCCGAATGGCCTCTACTCCTGCACCTAATTTCTATGTTTCTATGTTTCTATGTAGCGGTTCTACTAGTTGTGCCTCTGCCATCCCTGGTGAGTCAATGTTATTATTTTAAGAAATAGTGTTAACTGCACTGTGGCACTTAGGAAAAGGTAAACAGGTAGATTCTAGACAGTGAGAATTACATTAAAAATGTTATTCATCCATGTGTCTTGTTCAAACATAGATGGAGGTCTTATTCTTCAGACAGCGATTTTATCTACAGTTTAATCTGGACACCTCAAAATATATTGGAACTCTTGAAAATGTAAACCTTTTGAAAAGTAGCCAAAAGTAATAATTTGACTCAACTACTAATTTCTCCACGTAGACCGATTTACACGGTAGTACACTGAAAATCAAGTAGGTGGGACGGAACAAGTCTGAAAAATGTTTTAAAAAAAAGGACACAAAGTGCTGGATTAACTCAATACGTCAGGCAGCATCTCGGGAGAACATGGATACATGAGAATTCAATGTTCATCCCTTTGGGTTGTAAACTACCCATGCAAATAATGAGGTGCTGTTCTTCCATTTTGTGCGAGACCTCACTCTGGCAATGGAGGAAGCCCAAGACAGCAAGGTCAGTATCGGAATGGGAAGGGAATTTAAAATGGTTAACATCGAGACCCAGTAGGCTTTGGCTGTCCTATCGAGCAAGTGTTTAGCAAACAGTCGCCAAGTCTATGCTTAGTTTCACCAACTTATGAAAGGCCACATCGGGAACACTGGATGCAGTAGATAAGGTTAGGGGAGGTGCACGTGAACACCTGTCTAACCTGGAAGGACTGCTGGGGCCCCTGGATGCAGGCGAGGGAACGAGGTATGGGGACAGGTTTACATATTCTGCAGTTGCTGGGGAAAGTACCTGGGGACAGTGGCGGACTGGGTCTAAAATATTGGTTGCCAGGAGACAAAGGGAACCACTTCATCAGGGGCCCACTTGCCATCGGGCAAGCTGACACCCTGGCCAGTCCGCCACTGCCTGGGGATGGGGTTGTTTGAATCGGATGGGATGAGTGAACCATGGAGATATATATGCTGCTCTCCATTATCTCCCATACTGATGTCCTTTTCTCAATCTGTTTCTTTAAACTGTCTTGTACTCACGTTTACAGCCACGTCACAGCCAGTACTCACGTTTTTTTTCACTTCATTTCTTAACTTATCTCGTATAGTTTTCTGATTTGCATCTCATCACTCTCAGATGTGCTTCAAAAACTCTAAACCCTCTACTCTCTCTACCGCCCCCCCCCCCCTCTCCCCCCCTACCTCTCCCCCTCCTCCCCCTCCCCCTCCCCCCCCCTCCCTCTCCCCCTCCCCCTTCCCCGCGTTCTGAGGAAGTCCCTGACCAAAAAACGTCAGAGGATTTCTCTCTTCACAGATGCTGCAGAGTTAAAGCATTTTTGTTTATGTATGAACAGCTTGTAGAAGACAATCGCCACGGCATTTCCAAATAATTGATGGCCCCTTTAAATTGTTGTTGTGTGCGTGCCCGCGTCGGGGGATGAGAGGGATCTCATATATGTTGTTGAACATATATCCCGCCACACTGGGTTAAAATAATGAAGCGACAAGTTAGCAGAGCTGGCATTCAATTACCGTTGTTCGTGAAAGGATGCAATGATCATTCCGCTCTGCATCTATCCAGCGGGCATCAGCGGACCACATGGTGATACTTTTATCCTTATGGCGGGCGGCATGAATAACACAATGAATTTACACATTGATCATACTATTGAAGTCAAACCAGCGTCCTTAGCACTCAGAGGGCGCAATGAAGCCGATTTTTCATTTAAAAAATAAATTCAGAAATAGCCAGATTGCTGTTCAAAATCTTCCCCGGGGCATTGTTGTGTAAACACTTTGGTAAACTCCTGATATTTTGATAAATTTTATGTTAGCTAAATTCAAAAGGCCAAAAGGGGCATTGGAAATACTTATGATCAAAAACTATTAATTTGACTTTTGTAAAAATAGATGTAAGTGAACATCCCTTTAAGTTTATCCTTATAAGCAACTCTATAATCTTGGTTCCTATATTTACAAACTTACCAAATGGTCAACATTTGGGACCGGGATCCCCCGCCCGACGTTTGATTCACAAAAAAAAAGCTTCCGATTACGTCTTGTCATTTAATTGGAGGAACATTTGAGGATTATAACACCCTTCACAAATAACAAATCTGGTTGGAACACGGCATCCAACAAGTGCTCAATTAACTCCTTAAATGAGAGATTGATTGGGGGATTTCACACATCAGCATGGCGGTCGCACAGCCGGTAATGGTTGTTTCTTTCCACAGATGAAGGGAGAACTTTTAACTTTCGTGGAGTAACTCAGCGGGACAGGTAGCATCTCTGGAGAGAAGGAATGGGAGATGCTGCCTGTCCCGCTGAGTTACTCCAAAGTTTTGTGTCTATCTTCGGTTTAAACCAACATCTGCAGTTCCTTCCTACACATTATAACTTTTGTGGATGGGCGAACGTTGAAGATAAAACTCCACGTGGCAAAATATCTGAGGAAATGCCAGTGTAGTTTCCTGTACTTGGTTTGATAGAAGATTTTATGTGTAACTTGAGGAAAAGCAAACCGAACAGATAATGTAACTTCATAAGTTACAGATGGGAGGTCTTTGAATTGTCGTTTTTCATGCCTTGGATGAGTTTCCAATGGGTGAATTTGATGACGGGGTGAGGAAGCCACCTGTCTCAATTTACCTTTAATTGATGGTTGTTCCTGCGGCTAACTGGAAACGTACATCTCTATGTAAACTCTACTGTTGTAAGCTAGTTAGAAACCAGTTGAAATCGGCCTAATCTAAATCGTTAGAGGATTGTTGTGCTCACAAGATAGTTTGTTTTCTTCGTGGAAAAATGATGACATAAATCTGCAAGATAGCAGTGCTATACCATTGGAAAACAAATTCTTAATGTCCTGTCCATGCCATTTTTCGTTAAAACGGCTGGATAAGGCATTTGTTACAAAATAGAACAGCTTGGTGGAATTCTTGAACCGAAGGAAAGGCATAAGCAATTAAAGCAAATAATAAATTGCATATATTTATAGGAACTCTAAAAATCAGATGGAGGGTGGTAATGCAGGCAAATTGAATATAATTTGGATTAAAATAAAATTAATTGAAGGGATATGGACTGAGCCTGCATTTAATTGCTCTTGCAAAGCTGGTGGTGGTGAGTTACATTATTGAACTGTTGTAGTTCTTGCAATGTGAATGTGCCCACAATGCTATTGGAGAGATTGTTCCAGGATTTTGACCCGATGAAGGAATTGATGATATATATCAAGGTCAGGATGGTGAGTATCTTGGGGCAACTTCCAGTTGGTGCATCCCTAGTGCTTCCAGCTGATTGGCTTTGGAAAGTGTTGTCTAAGAGTGGGTGAGTTGATGGTGTGCATCATGTTGATGGTACAAACAGTTGCCAAAGTGTGGATAGAGTGATTGGTTGTGGACGGGGTGACTATCAAATGAGCTGCTATGTCCTATGTAGTACAACACTGCTTGAGTGTTGTTGAAACTGCATTAGTCCTGCCAAATGGAATATATTTTACACCACTCCTGATATGATCCTTGTAGATGTTGAACAAACTTGGGGAAGTTCAGAGTTGAGTTACTTCAGGATTCTTAACCCAACTTCTGCTTGTAGCCCACATATAGTATGGTTCAGTGGTAGTTTATTGTCTCATGTACCTAGGTATAGTGAAATTCCATGTTTACATACAGTTCAGTAATAACAAATCTTACTATGTACAAGTATATGCACAAGTACTATGCACAATCACACTTGAGTACAAGTATATGAACAGTAGATACACTGAGGCAGTACGCAAGAGTCGCCACATTTCTGGTTTCATTTTGTGTGAGTTCAATGTTGTTAGCAATATAGATTCTTAACTTTGCCATAAAAGTTTGGCCAGTTGTCTTGGCTGTGGCACTGTCAAAATTGCAAGGTTGGCTTGGTCAGATGCTGTTGGTGTCTTCCACTGTTGCTCTGCCTTTCTGAGCCATTGCAGTCTGCCTCTAATCTGTGCACCTGTACACTTGGTCTGGCGTCTGATCTAATTGATTCCGCAACTGTTGCAGGCCTCTGGGGGCCCACTGATAGAGTATTTGGGTACTCCAGTTCAGTTGCTGGATTATGTGTACTATTTGTATTAAAAAAACAAGTGTTTATACAAACCTTAGACCAATCAATGTTCATTTTCGTCCTACACATGTTTAGTTTGTTTTGTCTTTTGTGTGACTGGCCTTGTAATACATGGCATACTTCATCACAGTACTAAAATAATATTTCCCAGGTTATGTTTCAAGGTCCAAATTTGTTTGTTTGCTATTATCTGCTTGAGAACACCCCAAGGATTCTGATGATGGAGGAGTTATTCGTGTGAATATAATTTAATGTCAAAAGTTGGTATTGATTATGGTCGTTGGCAGACAATTATGTGGTTTAAGTTATTGATCTGCTTATCCTGGATATTGTTTGGGTTTTACTGAATGCTAAATATGCTACTAAAATAACTTTGCTGATCTCATTTTGAATGATTTGAACCCTATCCATGCAAATTTCCCAAAAGTAAAGCTTCGAAGTAAAAAAAGCACATTTCCCCCCCCCCCCCGCACCCACACATCACCTGCTAGTTGATTTAAACGTTGAGTGCTTTTAACTGATTGGGGAGGATGCTATTCAGAAAATACTTTGGTTAATTCAACTTTTCCTCAGAATAAGGTGTTGGGTCATTAGCTTGTTCAGTGGTGGTTCTTTCTCTAAAGTTGCTCTCTTAATTTGTTTGCTTGGACTTGCAGCATTTTGTTTTTAATACATTTTCTGCCAAAATATTAATTTCACTTTAGAATGGAATAAATGTGCAGTTTGTATTATACATGTACCTTATTGGTTAATTAAGGTTCACATGACCATTCGAAAGTCTGAGAAACCGAAGTCCCCTAGGAAAGAGGATCTGACTGTTCAACCTTGGGTGAAACATCCTTTACAGAACAGGTACAATCTCTCTAGTTATCCTGAAATTCACTGATGGAAAATTAGATTGAATATTTGCTACGGGGGGGGGGAAGGGAAATATCAATTGCTAGGTATAGTTCTATAACAGTTAGCTAGGCATTGCCTTCAAATGTAGACTTGGATAACATATCATCCATTTGATTGCACAGCGCACTGTTTCATTTGACAGGTGTAAACATACTGTCCAGCATCGGTCCCCTGGCAGTTGAGAACTCTTTACATAATTTTACTATCTTTTCATTTTAATTCAACATGCCTTGTCTGTGCAGTTAGTTTTTTTTAAATGATGCTTTTATTATGAGTATCAAAATAACTTTGCTATGGACCTTTCTCTTAATCTTGTGATAATCAGATGCACAGAGGATATACCATGTTAATGAACCACTTTGGACCTTCTCCATGGTTGCTCCACCCTGCAGTCCAAACGCATCCAAAATCAGAAGAATTTTCTAGATGTAGCTATGTTTGATGAAAAAAAATCTGATCCAGTACTTTATTTTCTAGAAATATGATTGTACACATGACTCTTTTAGTGAATACCTGTATTCTAGGCTGCTGGCAGATAAAATGGTTGCATTACATTTTGTGATGCAGGGGGATATTGTAGGAATTTTGTTACTTGGATAAAATATTTCATGATCCTTATTCTGCCTCAAAGCAAGAACCTGACTGGACCAATCTGTGAACAGATACAGCTTTTTTTTTTCTGAAGTTTTTCAGCAATACTATTTTTAATCTTGATTCTAGTTTGTGAATGAATCAAGCAATGCCCATTTTTTTGTATCCGTGGCAGTTGATTGTCGCTACCATCAGTTTCCCAGGAGGACGGGACTGGAATTGGGAGGGAAAGGTGGTGGGGGGGAACAAATATATGAAACACCAAAAACGGACAGCAGAGATGTCTTTGCTATACCGCTACAATAATCAGACTATTGGTATGCTGCTGTTTCCTTGACTACAACTGTGAAACGACTCTTGTACATTTAATATACCAACGATGTCTGGCAGTGAATCTCACTCTCAAATCTGTAGAGGGACACGAAAAGCTGGAGTAACTCAGCAGGTCAGACAGCATCCCTGGAGAAATGAACTAGGCGACTGCAGTCTGAAGAAGGGTCTCGACCCGAAATCTCACCCATTCCTTTTCTCCAGAGATGCTGCATGTCCCACTGAGTTACCCCAGCTTTTTTAGCTATCTTCGGTTTAAACCAGCATATGCAGTTCCTTCCTGCACCTCTCAAATTCAGTACTCCAATTTTTGTTTTATTTTACTAATTCTTGATAATATCTCCCCGTTTGTAGGCCTCTACCCCACCCCTGGTGCTTTAAGTGCGTTTGTTTTTTTCTTTTACCCCCGGGAGGAAAAATAATCAAATCCAGTTCATCTGGAGCAGTTCTCAGATATAACAGCAAATGAGGAGAAATTGGCGTGCTATTTAGAAATTATTTCTTAAAGAGAGCGCAACTCGTTGGATAAATGAAATCGTCACTAAGCAGCATCTCCCCCTGACCTCGTCGCGACCCCCTGGGAAACTGAAGTGAGTGACAATCGAGTGCCACGGATACAAATATATATACAAGAAAAGGCAGATGCTGGTTGATAAAAAGTGAACACACAGTGCTGGAGTAACAAAGATGCAGCAGAATTTTGGAAACGTCATCCCGTCACCCATTCCTTCTCTCCAGAGATGCTGCCTGTCCCGCTGAGTTAAAGCGTGCCCACGGTAGACTCACGAGTCACTACGGTAAACGCACGGGCTACTATGTTCTTACAATGAGTTTAAAAGTTTAAATTTTTTACTTCAAGAGTAAATTTGACTCGTGGAAATCTTACATCATGTTGAAAGATTTTAACGAGTTAACAAGTTTCCTGAGTACCTGCCGTTAGCGTTACGAGTTTCCCGCTATTTAATTCCACGTGATTACCACTAGTTTGATTTGGTTTAAACTTGTGGGTGGACTCGCACCGTGAGATGGGGGTTTTAAGGTTTCAATACGCAGAGTATTTGATATACATATTTTTCATATGGTTTCTGGTAGTACACAATTATTAATTTTATTTGCATTTTTATGAAAAGAAAGTTGAATTCAGTAGTACCAACTGGTTGATTTTATTTAGTTTTCACTTTGTGCCTATTTTTATTCTTGTTCCAAATACAGGTGGACCCTCTGGTTTTACAAAAATGATAAAAACAAACCCTGGCAGGCAAATCTTCACCTTGTTACTAAATTTGACACCGTGGAGGATTTTTGGGCGTATGTACTCGTATTTCAACAATGTTTTAAATTGAATAATATTCACAAAGCGGAAAATGTTTGTAAGATTTTAAGTCCATTGCTACCTTTCAATACGGAGAAATGAGGAACTGCAGATGTTGGTTTACAAAAATAAATGAAGTCTGAAGTAACTCGGTAAGTCACAGCATAGCTGGAGAATATGGATAGGTGACATTTCAGGTTGGGTTTTTTTTAAGACTCCTTTCAATATTCTGCTGGTGCTTGGGCCAGGTTTGGGAATGAAACATGCTTTCTTAAGTTGACTGCAAATGCTGAAATAAATGAAACAGTTCAAGTTGTTGCAAATTTTGCAGTATCTAATAAACTGACTAAACAGTGGATTATTTTCCTCACTAAGAACTAAAACAGGATTGGGAGAGTGCAAGGGAGGGTTGCTTTGATCGGTGTGTCAAGATAAACACGTCTTGATACTTGCTTGAGGATTGTTGTACTTGTGACCTTGAAGACAGCCACCTATGCTATCCCTTATTAATTCACTTGTAATGTCCACAATATCACAAGTTGTTTTGGATCATGTCTTGGGTTGATTTTAAATTGAGTTTGTTGTTTTTTAACCCTGGTCTTTAAGAGCTGTAGTAATATTTGACATTGGGATATCAGATTATGCATCTCACTCCATTTTAAGCACACTACCACAATTTGATTAGTACAAAGGGACCATAGACTGTGAATTAATTTCCTAGGTACACAAAAATGCTGGAGAAACTCAGCGGGTGCAGCAGCATCTATGGAGCAAAGGAAATGGGTAACGTTTCGGGCCGAAACCCTTCTTCAGACTGCAGAGTTTCTCCAGCTATTAATTTCCTAGATTGTTTTTGTTAATATACTTTTAGGATCATCGTTAAAATTATACAGTGTTTCCTTGCCTGGTGATAGTCATATCCTTCAAACAATAAATTAGCACTGTTTAACTAAAGAGCTGTTTTGTTTTTATTGTAGAAATGCTGTGCAATTCTTCAGCAAGAAATTGCCAAGGAAAAATAGCTACTGAATATTGAGTTGTATGGCATAACTTTTGCAGATTCTGGAATGCAATTGTCGTGCTTGATTGTAAACTTGGCCAACTACTGTTAATGCTATTTGGTATATTTTATGGCAATGTGCAGATTTGGTTTTTGTAATTTCTCCTGTGCATATTGTGGTGATGGAAGGATCTTTGCCATTCATCCTCTGTACTTTAACACTTTGTACCCTTTGCTCCTTGATATTTTATGTTCTTTCCTTTTCTATCGTCCTTCTATTCTAGATAGTTTATCTTCTGCATTGAATCTTTCCTTTGCTCAAAAATTTTAAGAGTTTTAGAATTTCACAAAGGACTTTAGAATATTGAAAGGAGGGTCCCAACCTGAAATGTCATCTATCCATGTTCTCCAACTATGCTGCCTGACCTGTTGAGTTACTTCGGAACATTTATTTTTGTAAGACACCAGGGGTGGCACGGTGGGGCTGCAGTAGCATTGGTGTGTTACAGCGCCAGAGACCTGGGTTTGATCCTGACTATGGATGCTGTTTGTATGGAGTTTGTAACTATCCACTGACCACATGTGTTTTATCCGGGAGATCTGGTTTCCTTCAGCATTCCAAAGACATATAGGTTTGTAGGTTAACTGGTTTTGGTAAGAATTGTAAATTGGCCCTAGTGTGTAGGATGGTGCTAGTATACAAGGGTTACTGGTCTGTGGACTTTGTGGGCTGGAAAGGCCTGTTTCCGTGTTGTATCTCTAAACTAAACTGAGTTACAAGTACAAATACTGTGATCCTAACAATACTTGGTCATTTATTTTTACTTGCAATGTAGTCTTGGGGTAAATATTCTATAGGATTTGATTCCTTTCTTCCTCAAACTGAAATGTTTTGTATGTTTCTGTTTCAATAGACTATACAATCATATTCAACTTGCCAGTAGGCTGATGTCAGGCTGTGACTACTCTCTCTTTAAGGTTTGTCAACTTAATTGAGTAAAGTTTGCTTCTAGTTCCAAAGGGAAATGCATACATTTTAAATTATGTATTGTTCTACACCAGTCATATTTGTAAAGAATGCAGTTCAAAGTACACTGTGGGGAAAAATCAACTTTAGTTCCCTTACCAACTAATTAATTTTGTCTGGTCTTCTCGTCTAGGACAAGTAAAGCACATTCATCCACCAGTCCCTTGCTCATTATAAACAGTCCATTGCCCATCTACATGATAATACCAAACCTGGAATTATCATGGATTTCCTCCTATATCCCAAAGATGTGTGTTTGCAGGTTAATTGGCCTCTAAATGTTCCCTTTGAATGTAGGGTGTGGATGCAAGAGAGGGATAACATAGAACTACTGTGAATGGGTGGTACACTAAAAAGCTGGAGAAACTCAGCGGGTGCAGCTGCATCTATGGAGCGAAGGAAATAGGCAACGTTTCGGGCCGAAACCCTTCTTCAGAAACGTTGCCTATTTCCTTCGCTCCATAGATGCTGCTGCACCCGCTGAGTTTCTCCAGCTTTTTTGTGTACCTTCGATTTTCTAGCATCTGCAGTTCCTTCTTAAATACTGTGAATGATCACTGAATGGGTGGTTGGTGTGGGCTGAATCAAGTGTTTCCAGGCTTTCAATGATCATTCAATCAATCAAAAACTCATGTACATTGGCAAGACTGAGTGTAAACTTGGCACCAATTTCACCAAACACTAGCACTCTGTCTGCTAAGGCTTGCTGGAGAACTTGGTTCCAAACCATTTTGACTCTTCTTTCTCTCCTGGGCCTCCATTGCCAGAGTGAGGCCACATGCAAACTGGAGGAACCACACTTCATTCTGCGTGTGTAGCTTACAACCTAACTGTTTGAAGATTGAATTCTCAAATTTTGGTAACTAACCTACAAACTCCTCCCCCCCCCCTCTTCCTCTGGCTTTGCAATTTGTGCATCTACTATCCTTATCTAATTTTTTACCTTTTCATCTCTGGCCTTTATTCAACTATCTACCTATCAAACCCCACTACCCCTCACTGGTATCCACCTATCACTCACCAGGGTTTGTCTTGCCCCTCCTTTAGCGTTCTCCACCACACCATCACACCACGTCTGAAGAAGGAACCTGACCTGAAACATCACATATTCAGTTCGTCAAAGATGCTGTCTGACCCGCTGAGTTACTCCAGCACTTTGTCTTTTTTAAAATCAAAATGCTCCCTCTTTTTTGCAAAGATTTTACAGTAGCAGAGAAACTTTTACTGAATTTGTAAACATTACTGAAGAATCTTGAGCAATATTGCCAGAGGAAATGCAGTTGTAATTGCAGAACTAAGTCTGGTAATTCCAGATGACCTCATTAGATTATTACTGCTTGTGTGAAAATTCCTTTCAACAAAGACACAATTTATTTTGGCTTCACCTCCCTAGCAAAATATCACCTTGCTCTGTGGTAGCTGATTTCACTGTTGAAGTTAGAAACTTCTTTTGACTTCTTTGCCTAAAGGTTTACAGTTACATAGTCAAAGCAGCCCAAGAATTAAACTTGAAATGTGCACAATATTGAATATTTAGTATGCAGGAATGAAATTTCATTGCTTTCATTTCATTATTTTATTTCATTATCATTTAATTTCATTATCAGAGTTTCCAGTTTAAGGTTCATAGGCACCCACACCTCAGCAGATCTCAGGTGGTCAACTAACGCACACTCCCTGGTAAAGAAGGCAGAACAACGGCTTTATTTCCAAATATCACTCTGGGAAAGTCAACTTGCTACAACAGCTGCTAGTGTCGTTCTACTGTTGCATCCTGACACATGGCATCCTGGTGTGGTATGGCAACACTTATGCGGCTGACAAGAAGGTTCTGCAGAGAGTCATCAATACAGCCCAGAAGATCACCAACACCTGCTTGCCCTGGAAGAGATCTATAGCTCTCATTGCCTGCGGAAGACATCACGCATACTAAAGGACTCATCTCATCCCGTGCATCACTTGTTTGTCCTTCTCCCCTCAGGAAAGAGTTACAGGTCCATCAAATCCCACACCACAAGATTTAAAAAAAAGTTTCTACCCCAAGGCCATCACCATTCTGAACTTTGCATTGAACAAACAGCCCCCATAGCCAATATTTTATACTGTCACAACAGTATACGGTGAAATTTTGCACATTATCTTGCAGTTTTTGTTATTCGTTATTATTTATCTGATACATTGGAGCTCCACTCGGGCAGTGCGCCTAAAATTTTGTCGTATGTATTTACAATGACAATATGTAGTATTATTATTATATATGAATGTAATCAAGATTATTTTAACTGTGAATTAACACATGAACGTTAGGAAGAGGGTATGGAGAATTTCTCAATTCCAGAGACTTAAGATCTGAATCTTTAAATTGGTCACTTTTCTTAATGGCTTATTTTTGTCCTCGTCCTTATAGAAACATATAAAATTATAAAAGGACTGGACAAGCTAGATGCAGGAAAAAAATTCCCAATGTTGGGTGAGTCCAGAACCAGAGGCCACAGCCTTAGAATAAAGGGGAGGCCATTTAGGACTGAGGTGAGAGAACTTTTTCACCCAGAGTTGTGAATTTGTGGAATTCCCTGCCACAGAGGGCAATGGAGGCCAAATTACTGGATGGATTTAAGAGAGAGTTAGATAGAGCTCTGGGGGCTGGTGGAATCGAGGGATATGGGGAGAAGGCAGGCACCGGTTATTGATTAGGGACGATCAACCATGATCACAATGAATGATGGTGTTGTCTCAAAGGGCTGAATGGCCTCCTCCTGCACCTATTTTCTGTTTCCATGTTTCTATCCTGTAGGATGGTATTGAACCCATGTGGGAGGACAGCAGAAATAAGAATGGTGGACGATGGTTGATTACTTTGTCGAAGCAGCAAAGGATGTTGGAACTAGATCGGTTCTGGCTTGAAACAGTGAGTACAATCTTGTTACCTGATAATTTTCTTTTTGGCAATGCATCTCCAAGTGATCACCTTTGACTCTTTTCTCCTCCCCCCCCCCCCCCCCCCCCCCCCCCCCCCCCCCCCCCCCCCCCCCCCCCCCCCCCCCCCCCCCCCCCCACCTTATTTTGTTCTTGTCGTCTCAATAAAAAATTGTCAACAAGCATTCTTGATTTTAAATTTCATATTTTTTTCATTTAGCATTGTTATTAGTCATACTTGATATACTAATCTGTATAATGAAATTATATAATATAGAAAATGAAATTCCTCATATGTTGCAAAACATACTTGGCTAATAAAGTATTACTTGTGGGAAAATTCTTCATAATAGAGGTATCTATTTATGGCCCGTGATGGGGAAGACACCCTTTCAATATTAGTTAGAATTTGGTTAGTAGCGTACAACAAAGTTGTAGGTTTAAGCCCAGCTCCAAGGATTGTAACAGGAAAATCTTGAACCTTGGATTGAAGGAATTCAGGCCTATTCATGGTGCAGTCTTTTTGCAGCAAACACCACACCCAAGGGGAGAGCCAGCCCCTGCTTACAAACTGACCAGCCAGTCCTGACCATAGACTCAATGGACACACGGAGAATCCTGTCTAAGGTCAACCCGTGGAAAGCAGTCGGAACTGACAACATCCCAGGAATGCTCAAGGAATGTGCTGAGGAGTTAGCAGATGTGCTAACAGACATCTTTAACATCTCCCTTAGTCAAGCCATTGTCCCCACATGCCTCAAAACTTCCACGATAATCCCCATAGCGAAGAAACCAGTGGTTGCCTGCCTAAATGACTACCGCCCTGACCCCAATAATAATGAAGTGTTTTGAATGCCTGGTGAAACCCCACATTACTGCCAGCCTCCCCTCATTGTTAGACCCCCTCCAGTTTGCCTATCGCCCCAACCGTTCTACAGAGGATGCCATCTCCACCACGCTGCACACAGTACTCACGCATCTGGAAAACAATAACACATACGCCAGAATCCTATACATTGACTTCAGCTCAGCGTTTAACACCATCATCCCACAGAGACTTGTGGAGAAACTAACCCTGCTGGGCCTCAACACCACCCTGTGTCACTGGATCCTGGACTTTCTGACAGAGAGACCGCAGTCAGTCCGTGTTGGCAAGAACACTTCTTGCTCGAACACGCTGAGCACCGGCTCCCCTCAAGGCTGTGTGCTCAGCCCGCTGTTGTTCACATTGCTCACACATGACTGCTGCCAGATTCAGGGACAATAAGATCATAAAATGACACAACAGTGGTGGGACTCATCAGCAGAGATGACGAATCAATGTACAGGGAGGAAGTAAAATGACTAGTGGACTGGTGCGGCAAAAAAAAATCTAGAATTAAATGTCGACAAAACGAAGGAGATGGTTGTCGACTTCAGGAGGGCGCAGCCAAAGCATACACCCCTCAACATCAGTGGCACTGCAGTGGAGAGAGTGGAGAGCATAAAGTTCCTCGGTGTGCAAATTACAGACTGCCTCACCTGGTCCAGGAACACCACTGGGACCGTCAAACGGGCCCATCAGCGACTGCACTTCCTGAGGAAACTAAAACAGGCCTCACTCCCCACCAACAACCTCAGGACTTTCTACAGGGGTACGGTGGAGTCTGTACTCACGCATTGCATAAATACGTGGTACTTCACCTGCAACTGCTCAGACAGGAAGGCTCTGCAGAGGGTAGTGAGGGGAGCAGAGAGTATCATTGGCGTCTCCCTACCCTCAGTACAAGAACTGTTCCAGAGCCGCTGTCTGCAAAAAGCTCAGAGAATTGCTAAGGACAAATTGCACCCCCTCCACATACACCTGGATCTCCTGCCATCAGGCAAGAGATATCGAAGCATCAAAGCCCGGACTACAAGACTGCTAAACGGCTTCCTGCCACAGGCTGTGAGGCTGCTAAACAGTCACTCTGTACTCAGTCACTTGATTCTGCAGCTGGCACGGACACTTTAATAACTGGCACTGGCCACTCAAATCAGCTGCCCCGGACATTTTTATGATTGGTTTATTGTATTTTAACGTTGTGTTTTACCTGCTTTTAACTATTTATTTATACTGTTCCATCAGGGACTGGATTGTTTTTAGTGTTATGTGTGAAACGTTTTAAATTTCATGTGCGATGCTCTGCTATTCCCTGGGAAACGCCTTTTCATTTTGCACTGTACAACTGTTGCTTGCAAGATGACAATAAAGATTGATTGATTGATTGATTGAAACAAAAGTTTTTTTCTTTCCTCGGTGGATGTGAGATCGATTCAGTATTTTAAAAAGCAGGAGAGTTATTCACAATGGCTTATTCCGATATAAGGACATAAGGAATAGGGTTACAATTAGGCCATTCGGCCCATCAAGTCTACTTCGCCATGGCTGATCTAGCTCTCCCTCCTAATCTATCCTTTTCAGTATGTTATTGGGATACAATTGCATTGTTTTGAAGCTGATTGCTGTGCACATATTAGTTGTCATGTTTCATTCTAGTTGCATGTTTAATTGTGCTGCGATATTGTAAAACTATAAAAAAAAAAATCAAATTGTTTTTAATCTGCATAGTAGGTCTGAACTCAAACATTTTTCTGTTATGTTCAATCATGTCAACTTGCTGTAATTCAATGAGTTTCTTTCAGCCACTACCTTTTTAGCATGAAAGCAGCTGCTAAAACAATTTCATTGATCTTTTTGTATTTGATATTTTGCCAGTTGTTGTGCCTTATTGGAGAAGCTTTTGATGAACATAGCAGTGATGTTTGTGGTGCTGTAATTAATATTCGAGCAAAAGGAGATAAAATAGCAATCTGGACCCGTGACACTGAAAACCAAGATGCTGTTTTGTATATAGGGTAAGTTGATGTGTTTGACTAGGTTGTATTTTGATCATTGTTTGGTTGTTCCCTTTTTAAAGTCTGAGCAGTTAATGATTTCCTCATCTGCCTTGTCAATTGGCTGAATCTAAATTGTCCATTTAGTTCTTTCTACCAAAGTGTCAATTTCGTTCTTATTCTTTACTAAGATTTGACATATAACCCTTTATTTCCTATCCCTGCTGTAAGGTTGCATTACTATTTTACATGCTTTAATTTTGGATAGCTTGATATTGACTCTTGCTGTGAAAACATTGCCATATCAATGGATGAGGTAATTTTAACATAATGCAGGATGTATAATATTAATTGGTCAGCTGAATGGTCACAGACTTTAAAAATGGCTATTTCTCTTTCCACTGATGCCGCCTGACCCGATGAAACTTTAGAACATGTTTTGGTTTTTATTTCAGATTTCCAGCATTTGACATTTTGATTTTCATTTATGCTAAATAAGCTTTGGTGCAATCCAATTTGGTGAGGCAAAGTTTGTGATCCATTTTTACATTACAAATTTTGAAAGCAGTAAAAGTGTTTAACACATAATCAGTGGATATGGTTTTATTTGCTTCTGTATTTTTAGTTATGGAGCTACACAAGAGCAAAATCATTGTTCAGCAAAGGACACATTTCACTTTCAATACTTCAACATTTGCTTCCTTTCATCCAATTGTGTAATCAATTCTTGCTCACATTAACAGAATACAACTTTCTTGCCATCTCTTTGATCCTTCAGCTTTCTTTGGGTCCTGACCCTTAATGTCGCGTTATCGTGTTTTCTAGAGATGCTGCCTGCCCCGTTGAGTCACTCTAGCACTTTATCTTTTTTAAAGGCTTTTCATGTGCCATATTCTCCATTTATCTGGGAGACTGAAGTAGATGTACACCATAACCAGCCTCTCAAAATAATTCATGATGAAGGCTGTAGTAATTAAAGAATGTTACTTTAAAAATGGGAGGGAACCTCAAATTAGAGTAGAGGGAGGTTAAAATTATCCACAAATATGCCTAACAGCTTGCTAAAGGCATAGCTGGGGACTTTAATTGGGCTATTTGCTTTCCACGGGTTCAGTCTCTGGAAGGCCAATCCAACGTGACTGGGTGCAGGTACACCTGAGGAATGCCTTTGTGTCAGCGATTTTTGCATTATAGCCTGTAATATTATGTACATGTTGCCACAATCAATGGGTATCTGTGTGGTTAGTCTGGGACTCCAGCTTGGCCTGGTGTTATCTCATGGTATTCCTGTTGCCTTTATGAAGTTTGTACCAAGACTTCCTGTACAGGTTGGGGTCACCCGACTTAACCATCTCAGACCTCAACTTCAATAGGAAGTGGATCTTGTGATTCATCCATTGTTTCTGATTGGAAAACACTTGTATTGACTAAGATGCCACGATTACTTCTACACAATTACCAATTAAGTCTGTGGCGGTAGTGGCTAACTCATTTTAGGATTGCTGCCGAGTCATTGAATGCGAGCCAATCCTCCGACTCAAAACAGTCACTGAGGAACTCTTCTGTTTCATTAGACCAGCATTATATGACTTTCTGTACCAGATATCCGCATGCTTCAGTTTCTGTGGGGAATTTGTATTCCTACATTGTGTATTACCACAGAATGCATTCCAATGCACGGCTAATTCCCTTCCACCATTCCATTGTGTGGTTGCAGATATTGATCGATCTGAATCTTCAATTTAAAAAGTGAACTCTTAATTACCCATGTAGATTTTAAGCACCACTCAAAGACAAATTCTAACACTAACATTTAACAAAGAGCCTGATAAATTACTGCTAGGGCTATTTTTGCAAACCTCGCTAGGAACAAAGTTAAATATTTCTACTCGTGTCAAACATTTTATTTTACAAAACTTAACCTGTGTACCTTTCTTAACATGCCAAAATATTCCAAGGTACTGCATGAGAACTGAAATTTTAACTCTGGCCCAAATTTTAGCTGCCTGACTTCACATTTCATGTGAGACTTGGCAATAATACTTTGTGAAGTGCCATAAATTACTGCCAAAGTGGTTTGGATGCATGGCTTTCAATACCAGAGCAACTTTCAAAATTGTTAGACACTAGAAACTGCAGATGCTGGTTTACAATAAAAGATAGTGTTGGAGTAACTTAGCAGGTCTCTAGAGGACATAGGTAGGTGAAGTTTAGGGCCGGGGACACTTCCTCAGACTGGACAACCCATCTTATATTTCAAAATTGTTAGATTTATTGGCTGAACATTTGGATAACTTATTTTATCATATCATGAATATATATTGTACACTTGTGATAAAATATTTTTTGCAATATTATAATAATCATGAATTTAATATTTATCATTTGCACAGAAAAACCTACAAGGAAAGACTTGGGCTGCCTGTTAAGGTTGTGATTGGCTATCAAGCACATGCAGATACAGCTACAAAGAGTGGAGTAGGAGTTAACAACAAATTCATTGTTTGAAGACTGTTTTGAATTGTCAACTTATGACGCTGTAAAATTGGATTTGGGGAATACTTAAATCGGGTTTGAGCAAATTCCCCAAATTAAACTCTTAAATCCAAGGCAATCTCTTGCTCAAACAACAGCAATTGGTTTATTCAAGGGTATGATTGTTATCATTTTGAACAAAATATGAAAAATGTATGCAAGTTTTCCTTTTAATTGCAGGATTTTTTTATTTTTGTTCTTGAGTATGATTGATGTTAGACCAATCGAAAGAAGCATTGTACTCTTGGTGAAGATCCATCACCTGCAATCGTTTTGATCAAGGTGTAGTTGTATTAGATCTGTAGTTTTGTCATTCCTTTAATACACTGAGGGGAATTACTTGTTTATTTTGCATGTTTTGCTTATTGTTAAGAATGAACAATTATAGGTGAATTTCAATCATTTAATGTAGTATTTAAATTTGACTTTTTCAAAGATGTGAAATGAACATTGAAATAAAGCACATTTTTGACTTTGCTTTCTTTGTAACACCTTTAAACCAATTTTATGGACTGGAGAGGCCACAGATGATTAATTGAGTGCGTTACCTGGGATAGTGTATCTGCTATAATGAGACTGCATAGGCTGGATTTGTTTCCCTTGGAGTGAAGGGACTCTGAGGTGAAGGAGAAATGCTGTACAAAATTAACAGCTTATGTAGATAGTCAGGAACTATTCCCTATTAAATTGTCTAAAATTAGAGGGTATGGATTTGGGGTAAGAGACTGGAAGATCAGCAAAACATTACTCTGGTTTGTTGAATTGCCCACACTGCCAGATTGGGTGGTGGCGGCAGATACAACCTCAATCTCGGGGCTGCCAACATTGGGTGAGAGTTGAGAGTGAGAAATTGCGAGAGACCAAGCCCAAGGGAGCGTGGCGACTGAGGGGAGGGGGGGGGGGGGGGGGATCCCTCTCTTCCCCCCCCCCCCCCCCCCCCCCCTGCCTTGGTATGGCGCTTTTGCATTTGTCAGCTTGAAATTTTGCTATCTGGTGCATACTTTTTACTTACACTTGAATGCAATATTTATGCTTTAAATTGGATTAGCTATAAAAAAGGTTAGGCTTAATTACATTCCTAATTACATTTCACATTCCCAGGCTTTGATCAACAGGTGCAGCACATGAATGAGTGTATTCATGTATGGAAATCAGATTATAATCAAGCACTTGGCCCATGTTGACCAACCTGGGTCTCAATGGACTCCTGGTACTACTCCTGACCCTGACTCCAGTTGCATACCTTCTCTCATTCCTGACCCTGAGTCCAGCATTGCACCTGGCCCCTTATTCTACCCTGATCATAGGTGTTTACCTGCTTAGGTTCCCAATGCTGAACACTCCCATTGTCCCAGCTTTATCTGCAAATCAAGTACTATTCCAGACCTTGACTCTGGATGCACTCTTGTCTTGGTCTTCGGTGCTTGCGTTGCATGTGGCCGTTGGGTCCTCCTTCTCGGCAGCCAACGGGTCTTTGTTCTCGTCATCCCCCAGGCCTGTCATTGTTCCTTGTTCTTGGCGGTCCTTGTCCAACTCCCTCGGAGGTCACTTTGACCACCGGTCGGCTCCACCCCAGCATGGTGCTGCTATTAAAAGCTATGAATGGGCACTGACATGGTTGGCTGAAAAGATTATTTTTTTAAATGCAATATTTTTCTCATTGATGTGCATTTCAGGTACATTGGATCCAAGTTTGATTCCGGCATATTTTTTTTAACTGTAACAATGTTTGAAGGGTTGTTTTGCATTTACTGTAAATGTATGTAAAATTATGCAAGCTAGGCAAGTAAAATGGGTTCATGAATCAGGCACTTTAAAAGAATGAAACAATGCTGTGAAAATGAGATTCTAATGTTAAGTAAGCTGTTGCAGTAAATTTACAGTATCACTTAACCCAGAGCATTATGGAGGCTGAGAGTATACCTGCATAATACCTTATGATTTATAAGCTCGACGTAATCTAAACTTGTCTACATCTGGCCATGATCTTGTCTGTGTAGTTATTTAGAAAAGTGTAAATGGGATTTGCAGTTGAGTTGTATTTTATTAGAGATCTTGTACTAAAATCTATACCTGTCAATTGTTTTATTTTAAAATAAGCTACCATCTTTCTGTGGAATTTTATTCTCTTAGGTCTTTATTCTCTGGAGCGCGGAAGGTTAAGGGGGGGGGACTTGATAGAGGTCTTTAAAATGATGAGAGGGATAGACAGAGTTGATGTGGATCAGCTTTTCCCTTTGAGAATGGGGAAGATTCAAACAAGAGGACATGACTTCAGAATTAAGGGACAGAAGTTTAGGGGTAACATGAGGGGGAACTTCTTTACTCAGAGTGGTAGCGGTGTGGAATGAGCTTCCAGTGGAAGTGGTGGACGCAGGTTCGTTGGTATCATTTAAAAATAAATTGGGTAGGCAAATGGATGAGAAGGGAATGGAGGGTTATGGTATGAGTGCAGGCAGGTGGGACTAAGGGAAAAAAGTTGTTCGGCACGGACTTGTAGGGCCGAGATGGCCTGTTTCCGTGCTGTAATTGTTATATGGTTATATGGAATAATTCCACATGTCCATCATTTTCACCCGAGAGGATTTACTCTTATCCTAAACTCTCCTACTTTGGATATATTTTTCCCCTCCACCTGTTTTTCTTGCATTGCTTTTTTTTTTCCTGAAAAAGACTAAATGTCAAACCCCTTCACTTTCACTATTTCCGGAAAAGCAAGCCTGCTTTAAATCAATTTCAGTCCTTGCACTCTGAGGTCAATGTTCCACTTAGCCTTTACTATTGTTTTATGGCTGCTTTCAGTAACCTATGGCAAGGGTTCCCAGCTCTAATTGCATGCATTTTATAAGCTTGATCCAGGATAAAGTAGCTACCTGTCATAAAGTACCATAAATGTATTGCATATATTTTTCAAGCTGAGTTGCTTGCACTTGGTATCTTGTGGATATTTGTCACCACTTGGAAAAAACATTTGAGACAGACTGGAATTAGAAATTGTGGTGCAACTCATCTGGCCTTGGTATTGACACTTTTTTTTGCAGTTATGAAATATTTTATTCCTTTTGATATTTATCCTCTAAATATTTAATTTCAAATTATTAAGCAGGTAAGTTGGACTTGGCATTAGTTCCCACAGACATTGTGGACCAATGGTTCTGTTCTATGTTCTCTATCTATGGCTCAAAGCAATTTGAGGACCATTCAGATTGATGGTGGACACAAAATGATAGAGTAACTCAGTGAGACAGGCAGCATCTCTGACAGAAGGAATGGGTGCCGTTTTGCGTTGAGACCAGAAACGTCACCCATGCCTTCTCTCCAGAGATGCTGTCTGTCTCGCTGAGTTACTCCAGCTTTTTGTGTCAATCTTCAGTTTAAACCAGCATCTGCAGGTCCTTCCTACACATTCGGATTGATGGCTTTGCTAGGTGCTGCCTCCATTCATTATCTGATGGTGTCTATTTCCACACCATTTGCCCCCTTTTTTTGTCCCATCTCTGCCTTATTTAATCTAAGTTTTCATTCTCCACCTATCCTTGAACCTCCGCACGACAGTCTGCATCTTTCTATTTGTAACTCAAGCAATCTCGTTTTGTTTTTTTGCACCAGATTTTGCTTGATCAGAAACTGTTGCTATGCATGGAACAAATGGGATGTTGGTAGGAAAAGGGATGAGATACCATGAAATAAATTACAGAGAGATGGGCAAAAAGTTCAAAAGCAGGACCATTAGCTAGTTTTCTCCAGCTTATTCTGGAGCCACATACTAGCGAGGGTAAGAACAGGAAAATGGGGCAATTTGGGGGAAAACGGGAAATTTGTGGCTGAGGATTTGGTACAGGGGGGTACAGATACCAATTTTTAGATGGAGATCACTTCTGAGGTGGAGGTGATTTGTCCAAGAGCGATTGATTATACCCGAGCTGGATGGAAACCAACAGCCTGACAGGCAGGTTTGTTAGTTTTACTTGGGTGGTTTTTAAACTAGATTAGTAGGGGGACATGATCCAGTGCAGGACGCGCGGCGCGGCCTTAATTTGCCGCGGACTAGCGCCCGCCGGGGGCTTTGACCTCGACTTCGGGAGGCAAATGGAGTGCAGGGGAGAGACAAGAACTTTGCCTTCCATCACAGTGAGGAGGAGAGCCACTGTGATGGATGTTTATGTGAATAGTGTTGGTGTGTGTTTTGGTTCTTTTATTGTATGGCTGCAGAAACTACATTTCGTTTGAACCTCATGTGAGGTTCAAATGACTAATAAAGGTATTGTATTGTATTGACTGAGGTAGGGGAGAGACAGGAATTTGGTATGTAAGGTGATGAAAGCGAGTTCAGTAGATGGGATCAGCAGGAGCACAGAAAGCAGCGAGGAAGGACTATAGGATTGAATTGCACTAATTATTAATGTGATAGACCTGGCAGGTGAAGTAGATTAGCTTGGAATGTGGATAAGTGCGAGTGACTGGGACATTGTATTCATTACAGAAACCTGGTCACGAGGGGGACAGATTGGAGGATTAATGCTGCAGTGATATAGGTGAGATCGAGACGGGTAAAATAGGGTGGGGGTGTTGCTGCATTAAGGAAAATATCAGTCGTAGTCCAAGATGACTACTAAAGGATCACCCAGTGAAGCTACGGGTGGAGCTGTGAATTAAAAAGAGGATGATCATCTTCTTGGGAGTGTACTATTGAAACCCAAATAGTCATGCGAATTTGAAGAACAAATGCCAGAGTTTGCAGGCAGCTCCAACACTAATAGGGTTATCATAGGTGATTTTAACTTTGCATTATAGACTGGGACTGCCATAGTTCCAAAGGATTAGATGGGATGGATTTTTTTTGTCAAATGTGTTCAGGAATGCTTCTATGGGCAATATTAGGAGGGCGCTGCGAGAGGGCAAAGCTTGATCTACCCATCTGAAATTAGGAGGAGTAAGTCAATGAAATGTTGGTGGGTGAGGCTTTCAGGAAAAGAGCTTTAAAATAGTTACAAAGACAGGGTGGTCCCACAAGTTAATTCTGAATTGAGCAAGGCCAACTTTGATTGTATTAGACAGAAACTTGCAACAGTTGATTGGAGTAGGTGTTTTGTGGGCAAAAGGATATCTGGAATGTGCGACAAGAGTTCAGGACTTGCATGTCCCTGTTCGTGAAGGGCAAGGCAGTTTGGAGTAAGGAACCCTGGATGATGAGGGAAATTGAGGCTTTGCTCATGTAAAAGGAGGATGCATAGTCCAGATATGGACAGCTGAGATTGAGTATATCCCTGGAAGAGTTTTGGGGCTCACATTTGAGTAAAATAAGAGTACAAAAAGGGGCAGGAGAATATTCTGGCAGATACCAAGGAGAATCCAAGAAAGGATGGAGATGGCATGGGGTTCCAGTCGACCTAGATTAACGAAAATGATATACAAGGGGACTTGCCTTGTACAACGGTATAAGGCCGATTCCTTTCTTGGGGTGTGATTTCTCCTGGATTTTATTCATGCAAGGAGCATTGCCAATGGTCTCTACATCTCGTAGTGCCTCTGCTGTTCTTGCGTGTCCTTCGTTTATACAATAACTGAAAAAAACATTTTCTCTCCAATGTGCATAACATTTTTGGACACTTGTAAATCAATATGTCTGATTTTATTGTAAGAGGGTAAGTGGAGGACCAAACTTGTTCAAGATTTATGGAGGGTTGAGATGGGGTGGCAAGGCCAAAAGGAGAGTAGGGGTGCCACCTACAGATTACTGCCTGTAATTACAGCATGGGAGAAATGGAAGACTTAAAGTGAAGGATAGCAGTAACAGGATCGGTCCAAGTCAGCATGGATTTACGAAGGGGAAATCGTGCTTAACTAATCTTCTGGAATTTTTTGAGGATGCAACTAGGAAAATGGACAAGGAAGAGCCAGTGGTTGTAGTGTACCTGGACTTTCAGAGAGCATTTGATAAGGTCCCACATAGGTGATTAGTGATCAAAATTGGGGCACACGGTGTTGGGGGTAGAGTGCTGACATGGATAGAAAATTGGTTGGCAGACACGAAACAAAGAGTAGGGATTAAAGAGCCTGTCCCACTTGCATGCAATTGCGTGCGTTTGGTGTGACTAACCGGAAGCGGAGGTTGCGCGAAGTTCACGCTAAGTTCGCGTGTGAAGTCATTTACGCATATAAAGGGGATTGCTAGCTGCTATTCCATAATCATCATGGAAGAGATGCAGACTGCATTTCTGCAACAGCAACAGAGACTTGTTAGCAGCAGCTCTCATGCTTACAATTCAGCTGGGCAGGGGGCGGGCTAACTGAATTTGGGCGTCGCATGGCGTCGGGCGGTGACATCATCCCGCAACGCCATGCGTACGATGCGGACAGGCCGTTGGCACCCGGAGATTTCGGTCACTGCAGGAATTTTGGAGCCCCGTGCGATGTCGGGATCAGCCCCACATAACTCCATACCCCTCTGTGCTTCTAAGTGGGACCGGCCCCGCGCGGTCATAAGGTGCCCGTACGCCTCAAGCGACCACGAAGTTGCGTAATTTGCGAGCCAAGGTCGCGTAAGTGGGACAGGCCCTTAACGGGTCCCTTTCAGAATGGCAGGCAGTGACTAGTGGGGTACCGCAAGGCTCAGTGCTGGGACCGCAGCTATTTACAATATACATCAATGATTTAGATAAAGGGATTCAAAGTAACATTAGCAAATTTGTAGATGACACAAAGCTGGGTGGCAGTGTGAACTGTGAGGAGGATGCTATGATAATGCACGGTGACTTAGACAGGTTGGGTGAGTGGGCAGATGCATGGCAGAGGCGGTTTGATGTGGATAAATGTGAGGTTATCCACTTTGGTAGCAAAAACAGGAAGGCAGATTATTATCTAAATGGTGTCAAGTTGGGAAAGGAAGTACAATGGGATCTGGGGTTCCTTGTTCATCAGTCAATGAAAGTAAGCATGCAGGTACAGCAGGCAGTGAAGAAAATGAATGGCATGTTGGCCTTCATAACAAGAGGAGTTGACTATAGGAGCAAAGAGTCATTCTGCAGTTGTATAGGGCCCTAGTGAGACCACACCTGTAGTATATTGTGTGCAGTTTTGGTCCCCTAATTTGAAGAAGGACATTATTGCTATTGAGGGAGTGTAGCGTAGGCTTACAAGGTTAATTCCCGGGATGGCGGGATTGTCATATGCTGAGAGAATGGAGCGGCTGGGCCTGTATACTCTGGAGATTAGAAGGATGAGAGGGTCTCTTATTGAAACATATAAGATTACTAAGGGTTTGGACACGCTAGAGGCAGGAAACATGTTCCCAATGTGGAGGGAGTCCAGAACCACAGACCACTGTTTAAGAATAAGGATTAAGCCATTTAGAACCGAGATGAGGAAACACTTTTTCACACAGTTGTAAGTCTGTGGAATTATCTGCCTCAGAAGGCGGTGGAGGCCGGTTCTTTGGATACTTTCAAGAGAGAGTTAGATAGGGCTCTTAAAGATAGCGGAGTCAGGGGATATGGGGAGAAGGCTGAAGCGGGGTACTGATGTCAGGCAGTTATTCATTGATTTCAGCTCGGCATTTAATACAATCATCCCCTCCAAGCTGGTTACCAAGCTCTCAGATCTGTGCCTCTGCACATCCCTCTGCAATTGAATCCTCGACTTCCTCATTCAAAGACCACAGACTGTTCATATTGGTGGAAATGTGTCAGCCTAGATAACAATCAGCATGGGAGCACCTCTAGGCTGCGTGCTCAGCCCCCTGCTGTACTCACTCTATACTCATGATTGCGTAGCCGGCCATAGTGCGAACTCCATCATCAAGTTCGCTGACGACACCACTGTTGTGGAACGTATCACTGAAATTTCCACCACCTCCAACGGGATCCCACCAAGAGTCAGAGTATAGAAGTGAGACCGACCAAATGGTGCCAGCACAATAACCTGGCCCTCATCACCAGCAAAACCAAGGAACTGATTATGGACTTTGGAAGGGGTAGGATGGGAACCCACAGTCCCGTTTATATCGACGGGTGGATGGTGGGGAGGGTCAAGAGCTTCAAATTCCTGGGCGTGCATATTTATGAAGATCTCTCCTGGTCCGAGAACACTGATGCAATTATTAAGAAAGCACATCTGCGTCTCTACTTCATGAGAAGATTACGGAGAGTCGGTATGTCAAGGAGGACTCTCTCTAACGTCTACAGCTGCACAGTGGAGAGCATGCTGAATGGTTGCATCATGGCTTGGTTCGGCAACTTGAGCACCCAGGAGCGGAAAGGACTATAAAAAGTAGCAAACACTGCCCAGTCCATCATCGGCCCTTGTTATTTATTCTATGTTATACTGTGTTGAGTGTTTGTTTTGTTATTTATTCTATGTAATGACTGCAGGCTAAACCATTCCGTTGCACTCAAAAGTGCAAAGACAATAAAATTTAATCCAATCCAATCCAATTCATATATTTACATATATATATGAGTTTGTGGGTGTGTGTCTGTGTCCAAGAGGCAAGATAGAGATCAATAGATATATATATTGCTACCATAGTTTAGTTTTGAATTTAACATATATTTGAGGGGGTTGGTGCAAAATAGTGCCAACCCTCACAAATGAGTTACATGCATTATTAACACGATCCTTATCCACTACCATACAACCTGTAGAAATTTCATATTAAAATTCAACCAGTAAGTTGGTCAAATAACATAGGCATCTTTTTTTTTGTGTGTGTGATTTATGGATTTTTCAAATGTGAATATCTCATAACTACACATTTGTGGGTGAGCAGTATATTGCACCAACCCACTCAATTTTAAATAATTCAACATTGAACTTCATAAACAAGGATAACACTTTTTATTTCTGTCATTCATGGTAAGATTTACATAATTTACATCATTTTTTGTGCGAGATTTACAGGGTTGCAGTGTTTCGCATATCAGCTAACCAATGAAAGTGATGTAAAATTCAAACAATTATTCAACCAGTATTTCAAACAATTATAGCCCCACCCCTGCTTACCCCAAAGGAAAAAATGTCCAACGTATATACAATAATAAATAAATCGTCATTTGCATAATTTTGTGTGGGTAACAAATCAAAATTTCATACTATGTAGATAAACAAGTGTATTACTTCAATTAAATAATTTAAGAAAATGTTGAACTTTACTTTTGTTCTACTTTTTAAACTTTCTTACACTTCCTTTAACGGTCATGTCCTACACTTTTCTATTCTTAAATTTGAGTCCATAATGTACGTGAACACACAAAGATCGCTATAAATCTAGCCTTGACTCTATTGCAGCACACGTTCATGTCCTTGTATTCGTGTGTATTGTGTTTATTAGATGGGAAATGTTGTTCCTGGTCATTTTGACATAGTCAAATTCTGTGCGAATTACTTTCTCACACACTTCACAGAATGCTAGAAAGTATTCAGAAGTCATTTGCTTTATGGTGGATGAATTATAATTGTCCTTCCTACAATAGGATGGGCAAAATTGAACACAATACTCCCAAGTGCAGCCTCACCAATGCCTTGTACAACTGCAACATAGTGTCCAACTTCAAACAGTTTCCTAACTGATAAAGGCCATCATGCAAAAAGCGTTTTTCACCAACCTGGCTAACTCCAATGCCACTTTCAGGGGACTTGGTATTTGTTCTAGGTCCCTCTGTTCAGGTTTATTAATAATCTGGTGGTCAAAGAGAAGTGATGAAATTGAGTGTGATATAGTTCAATCTGAAACTAGAGTTCCAACTGTAAACAAAGAAAACTATGAATGAAGGCACAGAGCACAAATTGGCTAATGTTTAATGAAATTAATATATAATTCAAAATAAATAACTATTGGAGGAAAATATAACAGTAAAATATATGAATTGGATTGGATTGGATTCAATTTTATTGTCTTTGCACTTTTCAGTACAACGAAATGGTTTAGCCTGCAGTCATAACATAGAATAAATAACAAAACAAACACTCAACACAGTTTAAAGTTCCAAAGTCATTGTCTCTTCCCTCCATGCTCTCCCTCTGCGCCGAGGCAATCCAGGCCTCTGATGTTGCAACCCCGCCGGGTGATAGTGTGCAAGTCCCACGGCTGAATCCGAGCTCCGCAAACGGGCCGGTTCAAACTCCGCGGCCCGGGGCGGTCGAAGCTGCTGCCCTCCAGTCCAGCGGATGCAGCTGTAGTTGCGGGAGCTCCGGAAAAACTGATCACCAACCTGCCAGCTCCCGACGATGTCGTCTACTGGCCAAAGTCGGGTCGGAAGTTGGGTCGCACCGCAACCACAGCCCCGAAGTCGGCCAGCCTCGTGTTGGTAAGTCCTGGCTGGCTCTGCCTCCGGAGCCTCGAGGTCGGTCCCAGTTGGAGGCTGCCAGCTCCGCGATAGGCCTCAGCGCAGACGGACACGGAGACGGGGGATACGGCAAGAAAGGTCGCATCCCCCCGAAGGAAGAGTCAAAAAACATGCTACACCCACCCCCCGACAATTACACAACTAAATAAACCGTAATAAACTAACAACGGGACAAAACAAAACAACAAAAAAATAGACAAACAGACTGCAGTCGGGCCGCAGCTGCAAGGCAGTGCCGCCACTTAAACAATATATAAAAAGTTAGCTTTGTGCATAGTGTTTGTTAGAGCAATACAAGGGAAACTGCACAAGAGAGGGGGATGGGGAGGAAGGATGGGAGTGAAATGGGCAGAAACAGATAGATTAAGCAGGGCGGAAAACATTTGAAAAGAAAACTAACAAAAATATGTGGTAGATGAGCTGTATCACACACAGTGTTCCCCCACCACACTGAATACACTGCGAGAGGCATAACAGAAGTCAGGTTCCTAAAATGTCGGTTGTTCCGCTCCGTTGCATACTACACCTCAGTCCATTGGATTTTGCAGGAGTGGTCTTTCTTAGCCTTCTTTGATCTTTGCTTCCTACCATCAGCCTGGTCCTATGCTCCCCTTTCTCTCTTTATTTTATTCTTGAGCCGAGGTTTGGAGCAAACAGCCAAAACTAGGATGCATCACCCATGGTCAGTCATGACCGATGGGGGCTTACACATAATGCCTCATTCTTCTTCTTCTTCTTCTTCTTCTTCTTCTTGCTTCTTCGTATGGCGTGCACAGCCTAAAGTTGTAGGACAACTTGTTCTATTTGATTGTGTACGCCGGGTTGATTGCATTCGTCGAAACAGGGCAGACCACGTGATGGTTGCTATCTTCTACCCCAATGCCTCATTCAGATGCCTACACAACCTCTTCTGTTTGATGGAGAACTAGCAAACCTTTAGCAGACTATCCACAAACTCAACGAATACTGGGAATCACTATAGTAAATCTCTTCTGTACCCTTTCGAAAGCCTTGATAGCCACAATGCAGTACCAACTATGTGCAAGAAGGAACTGTAGATGCTGGTTTACTTTGAAGATAGACACAAAAAGCTGGAGTAACTCAGGGGGACAGTCAGCATCCCTGGAGAGAAGGAATGGGTGATGTTCCGGGTCAAGACCCTTCAGACTGGTTAAGGATAAGGGAAACGAGAGATATAGATTGTGATGTGGAGAGATAAAGAACAATCAATGAAAGATATGCAAAAAAGTAAGGATGATAAAGGAAACATGCCATTGTAAGCTGTTTGTTGGGGGGGAAATGAGAAGCTTGTACAAATTGGGTTGGGGAGGGATAGAGAGAGAGAAGGAATGCTGGGGCTACCTGAAGATATCAGATAAATCAATATACCACTGGCTGTAAGCTGACTACGCATAATATGAGATGTTGTTCCTCCATTTTGCGTTTAGCCTCACTCTGACAATGGAGGAGACCAAGGACAGAAAGATCTGTGTAGGAATGGGAAGGAAAATTAAAGTATCCAGCAACCGGGAGATCAGGTTGGATTATGCGGGCTGAGTGAAGGTGTTCCGCAAGTCGATCACCAATTCTGCGTTTGGTCTCGCCGATGTATAAGAGTCCACATCTTCAACAACGGATACAGTAGATGAGATTGGATGAGGTGCAAATGCACCTCTGCCTAACTTGAAAGGACTGTCAGGGTCCCTTGACAGAGACGAGGGAGGATGTATAGTGACAGATGTTGCATCTTCTGCAGTTGCAGGGGAAGGTCCCTAGGGAGGGGGTGGTTTGGCCGGGAAGGGTTGAGTTAACTAGGGAGTTGCGGAAGGAACGGTTTCAGCGGAAGGCGGAAAGGGGTGGAGATGGGAAAATGTGGCTAGTGGTGGGATCCCGTTGGAGGTGGTGGAAATTTCAGATGATTGAGTGTTGTATCCGACGACTGATGGGGTGGAAGTAAGGACTAGGGGGACTCTGTCTCTGTTGCGTCGAGGGGGAGCAAGGGTGGAGCTGTGGGGTACTGAGGAGACACGAGTGAGGGCCTGATTTATGATGGGAGAGGGGAACCCCCGTTCCTTTAAGAATGAGGACATCGCGAATGTGGAACACCTCATCTTGGGAGCAGATGCAGCGTAGATGGAGTAATTTGGGAGTAGGCTATAGAGTCTTTGCAGGAAGCAGGGTTGGAAGAAGTGTAGTCAAGATAGTTGTGGGAGCCAGTGGGTTTGTAATAGACATCAGTCAATCGTCTATTTCTTGTGATGGAGATTGTGAGATGAAGAAAGGGGAGGGAGGTGTCGTAGAGATGAGTGCAGGATGAAAATTGGTGGTGAAGTTGATGAAGTCCATGAGTTCTGCATGGGTGCATGAGGTAGCACTGATGCAGTCATCAATGTAACAGAGATAGAGTTCGGGGATAGGGCCAGTGTACACCTGGAACAGGGATTGTTCAATGTACCCTACATAGTGGCAGTCATAGCTGGGGCCCAACGGGAGGAAGTTGGAGGGGTCAAAGGAGAAGTTGTTGAGGGTGAGGACCAGCTCAGCTAGGCAGAGTAGAGTGTAAGTAGAGGGAAATTGGATGGTTCTACAGTCGAGGATGAAACTGAGGGCGTTAAGGCCTTCCTGGTTGGGGATGGAGGTGTAGAGTGACTGAACTTCCATAGTAAAGATGATGGAGTGGGGGCTCGGAGAGCGGAAGTCATTAAAGAGAAGAATGGCATCTGAGGTACCTTGGACATAGGTTGCGAGAGATTGGACTAGGGGTTGGAATAGGATGGAGTCGAGATACGTGGAAATCATTTCCATGGGACAGGAGCAGGGAGAAACAATCGGTACAGAGCAGTTGTGTTTGTGGATTTTAGGGAGGTTAAAAACGGGCTGTGGGGGGCTGGGAAATGGTAAGTTTGGAGGCTGTGGAAGGCAGACGGACAGAAGTGATGAAATCAGTAATGGTGTTTGAGATTAAGGCCTGGTGTTCATCTGTGAGATCATGCACCAACTGTACCAACGATGGTTGAACTACAGTCTTGTACTTTTCACTCACTACTTTGCTCCTGGATTCTACATCATTCAGGACCTCGACTGATTTTTCTAACCACTTTCTCAAGATGCCCTGCCATTTCAATGAACTATCCATAAAAATTCACAGATCTCCGTTGTACTTCTTTTAGAATAATGCCTTCTACTTTATGCTTCCTTCCAAAATCTCAAACATTGCAGTCCCCAGCATTATGTTTCACTTGCTACCCATCTGCTCATACCACCAAAGTGTCTATCTCCTTTGAAATATTCTTCTTCCAAAGATCATCACCAGTATATTTATCCTGTGCACATCAAAATCATAACAAAGAAAAGCACTGGATCCAGTATTGAGAACTGCGCCTTATACTTGCCCCCAGCCCACGACCTTCTGTCATTCCTTTTTCAATCAGTTCTGCATCGATCCTGCCAACACTACAAAGACATCACCTTCCTCGCTGAAAACTGATGTGAGGTATTCATTATGTACCTCAGCCACAGCCTCCTGGCTTTGGAGTCACAAGGAACTGCCGATGCACGAATCTTGAGCAAAAATCAAAGTGCTGGAGGAGTTCAGCAGGTCAGGCTGCATTTCATGCAGGGAATACACAGATTATGTTTCAGATCGGGGCTCTTCTTCCGAAGATAGACACAAAAAGCTGGAGTAACTAAGCGGGACAGGCAATATCTCTGGCGAGAAGGAATGGGTGACGTTTCGAGTCGAAACCCTTCTTCTTCCGTCTGAAGCACTAAAGCCCCTGTCCCACTTAGTAAGCCTGAACAGAAACCTCTGGAGACTTTGCGTCCCACCCAAGGTTTCCGTGCGGTTCCTGGAGGTTGCAGGTGGTTGCCGGAGGTTGCAGGTAGTGGAAGCAGGTAGGGAGACTGACAAAAACCTCCGGGAACCGCACGGAAACCTTGGGTGGGGCGCAAAGTCTCTAGAAGTTTCTGTTCAGGTTTCCTAAGCGGGACAGGGGCATTAGTGTTTTGTACTGTCTCTGACTAGATTTCCATGTTGGTCTCTGATCAGCTCTTCCATTTCACAGTGCTTCGATTTAGGTGCCTACAGATTATTTTGGGATTTCTCTTGATGTTTGATGCTGGTCTTTTCTCACGCTCTCTTGCATCCTTTAATTGAAACTCCCAATCCTGAGCTTCCTACCATCGGCCTGGTCCTATGCTCCCCTTTCCCGTTTTATTTTACTCTTGAGCATCGTCGCCTGATGATTGGAACATTGTTACATCTTTGTTCTGTAAAAAAGATTCACAAAGAAATCGAGTAACTACGTACCAGCCATATTGATGTGGGAGGTAATCATGTATGCATTCACCCTATTGCTGGTTGGGAGGCTGTTCAGGATGATGATCAAAGGTAGACAAAAAAGCTGGAGAAACTCAGTGGATAAGGCAGCATCTATGGAGCGAAGGAATAGGCGATGTTTCAGTTCACGACCCCCCTTTGCTGCATAGATGCTGCCTCACCCGCTGAGTTTCTCTAGCTTTTTTGTCCATCTTCAATTTTTCCAGCATCTGAAGTTTTTTCTTAAACAGGGTGATGATCAAGGTCTCTCTACGTTGCAAGAACAGATTTTTGTTTGCTTTGTTTTTACTTCTCCCAATGATGGAAATGGGGGGGGGAGGTACGCAGGGGGACGGCGTTCCCTTACTGTTCAGTTGCCATGAGACGAAAACGAATTGTTAACTACCACTGTTAGCACTTGTTAACAGCCTGTAGTTAACACGTAGTTATACAGTGTGTCATCAATACATCGATTCACAGTCCTCAGTAAATGTAATTGTGTTTTGACCAAGTATTAATGACGCTGTATTCCTTTGAATAAAATTCACGGGAGAATTTCTTAACTCACGGTCATTGAGGGCTCCAGACCACGAGCACGGCTTCTTCTGGTGCGCAGGTAAAGTCATTCAACCACCTTATTTTATTATTCTCTCTCTCTCTCTCTCTCTCTCTCTCTCTCTCTCCTCTCCCTTTCTCCCTCCATCCTTCGTTATCTCTCCCTCTCTCGCTGTGTCTCTCTGTCTTTCGGTCTCTCTCTCCCGCTCCCCATCTCGTCTTTCTCTCGCCCTTTCACTCCCTCTCTCTCACCCTCTAGCCTCGGCATTCCCGGAATCATTTGCCGTTTTGCGGGGACGGCTGCATCTATAGTCTGAAGAAGGGTTTCGGCCCGAAACGTTGCCTATTTCCTTCGCTCCATAGATGCTGCTGCACCCGCTGAGTTTCTCCAGCTTTTTTGTGTAACCTATAGTTCCTTCATGTTGGGGGGGGGGGAGTGGGAGCCCTGGCCCGTTGTGGCTCCTGGTCCGTTCCCTCCATGGGTGCTGCCTGGCCCGCTGAATTCCTCTGGCACTCTGTTTTTTTATTTGGCTCTGGAGTTGAAGGTGGACACGGGGGGCTGGGGTTGCTCAGCGGAACAGGCGGCAGCTCTGGGGAGTGGGTGGTGTTTTGGGTCGAGACCCTTCTGCAATCGGAAGTACTCTCACCGACGAGAGTTTAGTTCAATCTGAAGAAGGGTCTTCCCTCCACAGTCGCTGCCTGTCCTGCTGAGTTACTCCAGCTTTATGTCTATCTTCAATTTCAGAATTAAATAAAAAACACAGAGTGCTGGAGGAACTCAGCGGGCTAGGCGGCATCTGTGGAAGGAACGGATTTGTAGTTGTTTCGGGCCAGGGTTCTTCTTCAATTGGAAGGAAATGCAGATCAAAGATACTAGAGCGGATACTTGTATCTTTGCTGCAGATCAGGCATGACATTCTTCTGATTTAAATCGGAATTCTGATTTTATTGTTTTCCTATTTGTCAATTTTTTGTGCCCGATTATTTGGCGGCCAATCAAACGTTGTCTCTAAGGGGGTCGCGTCCAATCACCGACCAGCATCCCTTAAAAATCCCATCCAGTCAACAAATCGTCTCCACCCGTCCAATCAGCCGCTGTCTCCAAGGGCATTGTGTCCAATCACATAATGTGTTGGTCACTCGGCGGCCAGACAGTCTCCGAGGGGCATTGTGACCAATCACCGACCAGCTTCCCTTAAAATTCTGTCCAATTAACAAATTTGTCTCCTCCCGTCCAATCAGCCGCTGTCTCCAAGGGCATTGTGTCCAATCACATAATGCGTTGGTCACTCGGCGGCCAATCAGACACAGTCTCCGAGGGGCGTTGTGACCAATCACCGACCTGCTTCTGTCACCGAAGCAGACGATGGCTGCAGGCAACACAGAGAGAGAGAGATGCAAGGAAGCAGCTATGACATATAATACACAATAAACTGTATTACAAATACACAATATATAGGTATGTTACAATACTTACCTTCAGTGGCGCTGCAGTTCTGCGTTTTTTTCTTACCTTGTCCTGGAATATATTTGGTTGGAGTACAAGCTTTTGCTGAAGAATCGTTCCGACGGGCGTTCTGTGTATTTTTTTTTTAAATCGCCCGACAATTTCAGCGCTGGAGTAATTTTAAAATCAGTTTCTAAAGCCATCACTGCCGACAATGGGGACGGATTTCACGTACGGGACAGGTAAAAGAAAGCCGTTTATTTTATATATAAAAGTGGTCCTTAAGATGCCTAATTCACATTTTAAGTTGCGAAACGGTGATTTAGTCCCCATACGAACCAGCAGTATTTTTGCTGCCGATACGGGGTATAAATTCACCGCAAACCGCAACGTTCCAAATGATCGCGTTCCAGAAAAACCCACTCACAAGATGATTTAAATTGCCATTAATTTACAAGTATTAAACATTAAATTCCTTCCATTCGGCATATAAATCCATGACAATGAGATTTAAAAATTATGTTATATTGTGAATTCTTGTGTGAATGTTATTTGGACACTTATGCTATTTCAAAATGTTAATCTATTCTTAAGAAATTGATAGATGTTTAGATCTAGTAATTGAATTTTGTAATTAGCTACAATTAGGTAACTAACTAATTATATGCTTTAATTTCAAGTCATCTAAGTAAGATTGTTTCATATTTGTTTCAGAATGCTTCAATCTAGAATAACTGAACATTTCTTTCAGTTCTCTTAATTTTTAATAAAGTTATGGGCTTTTGACTGTCCTCGATCACAGCTTTTGTGCTAAGTCAATGGAAAAGCAATAGGGAACAAGATGCTAATTTCCGAGTATGAAAATGGCCATAACTTCTTTAATACTGAAGATATGAAAGTGAATTGGGTGTCAAATTAAACTTATTTTTATGTTTTATCTGAAGGGATAAATTACAGACTAGATTTTTTAAATCTCAAAATTTTGTAACATTGCTACAATATATAAGATGCATTCTTGTACTCTTACATGGGTATGACTGCACATAACAAAAAATCCCTCCTTGTAATCCCCCCCCCCCCCCCCCCCCCCCCCCGCCCATCCTTCCAACCTCAGCCTCAGGACCTTAGCGTACCCCTATTTCCTAAAATCCATTTCCATCACTACCTTCTCAATGATCTATTCCATATTTTCCTTGCTCTCCACCCCCTTTGATGTCTCGTTCTCACACCTTACATTTCCTTATCTCTGTATTTCCCCCTCCTGTCACTCTCGGTCTGAAGAAGGGTCTCGACCCGAAAAGCCACCCATTCCTTTAGGTATGTTGCAAAGCCTACCTGAAGCGTCGCTGAAAATCTGTTGCTGCGGGTGTGTGCGCGATTTTGGCGCCGTTTAGAGGGGGGCGGGTTTAAAATGCGATTTTTCACTAGGCTGTTCCAATGGAGGATGTTCAGCCTAGTTAATTATTAACGGAAAATCGCTGGCAGATTCCGTCGCTTTAGCTATTATTAGTTTTAAAGGCTTTATATAACTCTTAGTAGTTTAAAATTTAACCTCTAAACCCGCGACCACCGGCAACCGTCTCATACAGGGGACAACAGAAGGTAGGCTGTTTATTTTTACATTAAAAAGGGCTTCTTAAGATCCCTTTATACAAAGTTTAGTTGCGAGTAGCTAATTTTGGGCCCATTATATCCCGCAGTATTTTTCTGGGCATTTGAGGGCACAAATCCACTGCAATGTGAACGTTCTGGCGCTGTTTAGAGGGGCGGGTTTAAAACACGATTTTTACTAGGCTGTGGCAATCGAAAATGTTCAGCCTAGTAAATCATTAACGAAAAATCGCTGAAAGACCCCCTCGCAAAAGGTATTATTAGTTTTTATGGCCTTGTATAATAGTTATAGTAGTTTAAAAATGACTCTCTAAACCCGCGACCTCTCGCAGCCCCAGGGTTTTATAAAGCAAACAATTAAAGGTATGTACCTTATTTTTACATTAAAAGGGGCTTCTTAAGAACCCTGTATATAAAGTTTTCTATAGCGAGTAGCTCATTTTGGGCTCTTTATATCCCGCAGTATTTTTCTGGGCATTTGAGGGCACAAATCCACTGCAATGTGAACGTTCTAAACCAGCGCGTTCACAGGAACCCACTAGAAAGCCGATTTAAAATTGACTTTAATTTACAGCAATTGAACACTAAATTCCTTCCATTTGGCCTATAAATTAATGTAAATGAGATTTTAAAATCATGTTTTATTGTGAATTATTTATGAATATTATTTGGACACTTGGGCTATTTAAAAACGTTAATCATTTATTAAGAAATGGATAGATGTTTAGATCTAGTAATTGAAGTTTGAAATTTGCTACACTTGGGTAACTAACTAATTATATGCTTTAATTTCAGGTCATCCAAGTTAGATTATTTTATATTTGTTTCAGAATGGTTCAATCTACGATAACTGAAAATTTCATTCAGGTCTCTTAATTTTTAAGAAGGTTATGGCCTTTTGACTGTCCATGATCACAGCTTTTTTGTTATGTCCTTAGAAAATCAATAGGGAACAAGATGCTAATTTCCGAGTATGAAAATGGCCATAACCTTTTAAATACTTGAGATATGGAAGTGAATTAGGTGTCAAATTAAACTTATTTTTATGCTTTATCTGATGGGATCAATTACAGGCTTGATTTTTTTAATCTCAAAATTTTGTAACATTGCTAATTCCTTCTCTCCAGAGACGCTACCTGTAGGTATGTTACAAAACCTACCTGAATCGTGTCTGAGAATCTGTCCCACTCCGTGTGTGTGATTTTGGCGCTGTTTAGAGGGGGCGGGTTTAAAACACGATTTTTACTAGGCTGTTGCAATCGAAAATGTTCAGCCTAGTAAATCATTAACGAAAAATCGCTGAAAGACCCCTCGCAAAAGGTATTATTAGTTTTTATGGCCTTGTATAATAGTTATAGTAGTTTAAAAATGACTCTCTAAACCCGCGACCTCTCGCAGCCCCAGGGTTTTATAAACCAAACAATTAAAGGTATGTACCTTATTTTTACATTAAAAGGGGCTTCTTAAGATCCCTTTATACAAAGTTTAATGTTGCGAGTAGCTAATTTTGGGCCCATTATATCCCGCAGTATTTTTCTGGGCATTTGAGGGCAGAAATCCACTGCAATGTGAACGTTCTAAACCAGCGCGTTCACAGGAACCCACTAGAAAGCCGATTTAAAATTGACTTTAATTTACAGCAATTGAACACTAAATTCCTTCCATTTGGCCTATAAATTAATGTAAATGAGATTTTAAAATCATGTTTTATTGTGAATTATTTATGAATATTATTTGGACACTTGAGCTATTTAAAAACGTTAATCATTTATTAAGAAATGGATAGATGTTTAGATCTAGTAATTGAAGTTTGAAATTTGCTACACTTGGGTAACTAACTAATTATATGCTTTAATTTCAGGTCATCCAAGTTAGATTATTTTATATTTGTTTCAGAATGGTTCAATCTACGATAACTGAAAATTTCATTCAGTTCTCTTAATTTTTAAGAAGGTTATGGCCTTTTGACTGTCCATGATCACAGCTTTTTTGTTATGTCCATAGAAAATCAATAGGGAACAAGATGCTAATTTCCGAGTGTGAAAATGGCCATAACCTTTTAAATACTTGAGATATGAAAGTGAATTAGGTGTCAAATTAAACTTATTTTTATGCTTTATCTGATGGGATCAATTACAGGCTTGATTTTTTAAATCTCAAAATTTTGTAACATTGCTAATTCCTTCTCTCCAGAGACGCTACCTGTAGGTATGTTACAAAACCTACCTGAATCGTGTCTGAGAATCTGCCCCACCCCGTGTGTGTGATTTTGGCGCTGTTTAGAGGGGGCGGGTTTAAAACGCGATTTTTACTAGGCTGTTGCAATCGAAAATGTTCAGCCTAGTAAATCATTAACGAAAAATCGCTGAAAGACCCCCCTCGCAAAAGGTATTAGTTTTTATGGCCTTGTATAATAGTTATAGTAGTTTAAAAATGACTCTCTAAACCCGCGACCTCTCGCAGCCCCAGGGTTTTATAAAGCAAACAATTAAAGGTATGTACCTTATTTTTACATTAAAAGGGGCTTCTTAAGAACCCTGTATATAAAGTTTTCTATAGCGAGTAGCTCATTTTGGGCTCTTTATATCCCGCAGTATTTTTCTGGGCATTTGAGGGCACAAATCCACTGCAATGTGAACGTTCTAAACCAGCGTGTTCACAGGAACCCACTAGAAAGCCGATTTAAAATTGACTTTAATTTACAGCAATTGAACACTAAATTCCTTCCATTTGGCCTATAGATTAATGTAAATGAGATTTTAAAATCATGTTTTATTGTGAATTATTTATGAATATTATTTGGACACTTGGGCTATTTAAAAACGTTAATCATTTATTAAGAAATGGATAGATGTTTAGATCTAGTAATTGAAGTTTGAAATTTGCTACACTTGGGTAACTAACTAATTATATGCTTTAATTTCAGGTCATCCAAGTTAGATTATTTTATATTTGTTTCAGAATGGTTCAATCTACGATAACTGAAAATTTCATTCGGTTCTCTTAATTTTTAAGAAGGTTATGGCCTTTTGACTGTCCATGATTACAGCTTTTTTGTTATGTCCTTAGAAAATCAATAGGGAACAAGATGCTAATTTCCGAGTATGAAAATGGCCATAACTTTTTAAATACTTGAGATATGAAAGTGAATTAGGTGTCAAATTAAACTTATTTTTATGCTTTATCTGATGGGATCAATTACAGGCTTGATTTTTTAAATCTCAACATTTTGTAACATTGCTACTACCTGTCCCGCTGAGGTACTCCAGCATTTTGTGTCTATTTTTCGTTTAAATCTGCATCCGCTGTCCTTCCTACACAAATTTCCTGTAAGGATTTAATTCCATTGCATTCTGCCAGGTTCTTCATTGGAAATGTAATTGATATCTATACCAGACCGCATGAAGACTTTCTCCTGCGAATAACCCGCCTGCTGCAGCCGATCCCGGGTCAGAACCCCGGGGATCAAAGATCTTAGGGAGAGTTTGCCCCGCCCACCTAGCGGCGTCACTAGACATGTCAGTCACGACGGAACCGCCCCGCCCCTTCTCCTCTCTCTCTCCCCCCCATCCGCGCATGCGTGCAGGGCCCGGCCGGCGCATGCGCGGAGGCGTGGCAGAGGGTGCATGGGCACAGACGGTTGACGGTCGCCCGGCGGGCGTCGATGCCATGGAGCTGTGAGCTGTCGACCGGCTGTCGGACCGAGGGCAGCCCCGATGCACGATCGCTCGGTGCCCCTGCTGTGGGCGGGCGGGCCTCGGCGCCTGGCTCCTCTCGCTGGCCGTTGATCGCGAGTGAACCGGGCGGCCGCCGGGCTCCGGCTCCGTCGGGGTCTCCCTCCCCGACCGTCCGCTCCCACCGCCGCCGCCTTCCCGCTCACCATGTCCGGCAAACACTTCAAGGGCCCCGAAGTTAGTTGCTGCGTAAAGTACGTCCTGTTCGGCTTCAACATCATCTTCTGGGTGAGTTGAGGGAAGCCGGCGCCGGGTGTTGGTGCCCAGGGTGGCACCTAGGGTGCCTGATCGGACTCCCGGTCAGCATTAGGGAGAATGCACGATTATTTCCCACATCCAATATTAAACTGGCTGTGTGTAGCTGCTAGGTTTCTTTGTGCATCCTTATACAGAACAAAAGGTCGGGAGGTTGCCTTTTGTCCCGATCCGCAGCGCCGGGCGGAACAAAAACTTCCTCTGCAAACCGCTCCTCTTGCAACCTCAGAAACTTCGCCCTTTTGTCGCCGACGAAACGACGTGGAATGTTTTAAAACTGGGCACCTGCGAGGGTAAGGGGAGGTGGTGGGTGTCTTTGAGTTCCTGGAGTTTCAATGGTGAAGCGTGACAAAAGCCACAAGGAAATCTGGCCACTGTTTTGTAGAGTAGGAGACGCCGTTGTTACAATCGTGCTTCAGTTTGTACTGCAGTTTTCCCGTTTATCACAGTGCCACTCAGTAACTCTTTGCTGCTTTTGTTTGATTTGATGCGGAGAGCCAGCCGGTCGGAAAGGATGCCATTGTTTTCAATTTCATAACTTCTCTGGGGGGAAAAATCATGAGCCAACATTATTTCTCTTTCAAACAAAATCGTCCAATTGCGATCGGTGGTTGAAAAGCTTGGTACACCAAACTGTCCTGCTGCATCCTTTCTTGTTTACTGTTACAATGATTTGTAAAATAATATGGAAGTGGTGTGAAAGGTAGGTAGTGTAACGTTTTATTGGCCGAGTATAAAAAACGAGGTTAAGCTGGAGATGTGGAGCATAATAGGTCACAGCTGGAGTACTGTTTACGGTCTTGGCTACATTACATAAAGGGTGTAATTAATCTAGAGCAATGATGTTCGCTATTTCTCAAGTGGGGGCCACGTTGACAAAAAAATATTCAACGAGAGATCCACGGTAACAATAAACATTGATTATTGCTCTGTAATGTTAGATACGCTTATTGGCACACATTGTATGAATGCAGGACAGTAGGTACACATGACACTCCCACACAACCTGGCATCATGCCCAACATGCTCACACTGCTGAATCCCACACACTCCCTGTGGCTGAATCTTTTAACTTGGTTCCTTCCCCTTTACTTTGCACCCCATCATTTTAACCCTTACAACTTCTCATTTGCTGAGTACTCCCAGCCATTTTTTTGGCTACATTGTATGCAGGCTGGACCTTGCGTCTCTCCATGTTTTTACTTTTGAGCTGCACTTTGTGTTGATGAGAATTGCCACTGGCATGTGCACCTTACAAGGGATTGTTGCTGTGAGGAAAGATTAATGAATAGGCTACATTTTTACCCAAGGACAAGAGGAGGCTGAGGTCAGATTCGAGAGAGGACTATTTTTTCTTCCCTTGGCAGAAACTAGGATCACACATCTAAAATTATTGATGAGTTTTTCCATGAAGAATACTTGGGTCTTAGTTGAGTATTATAGGCAGAAACTTTTGATAGACTTAAACTTGAAGACAATAGATAAACTGCTGAAAAGTTAAATTTGGCAGGATTCAGCACATACATGATATGCCAAATGGCTTCATCTGTAAGTTTCTAAACTTCTACAGACCAGTCATGTGCATTTGCACAACTTGATGTTTTTAAGTACTCTGTCTATTTCTAAGGCTATCCTATCAAAGTGATGTGGTGGATGGAACCGCAGGCTTCTCTTTCATCCAACATCTTGTAATTATATTTCATCTTTAACATACTAAAACATCCTCAAAGTGGTGTTATGATACAGACCTGCATAAAGATATGTTGGGATAGATTGCTTAAATGTTTAGTCAGGGGAAGGCTTTAACAAGGTTTTTAACAGAGGGAAGAAAATTGAGTTTTTAGTGTAGCTGTTCTGAAGTTTGTGACCAGAACAGCTTAAGAAATGATAAGTAAAGGTGGTGCTCTTAACATTGTAGATATTCAAAACTGAAGGAGCTCTTATCTGGGTGGATTCTGGAAAAGGCGAAGGCTACAGATAGATATGAGGCAAATGAGAGTATTTAAATTGATACTTTGCTCAACTGGGTGTTGATTGTGGATGATCAGCCATGATCACATTGAATGGCGATGCTGGCTCGACGGGCTGAATGGCTACTCCTGCACCTATTGTCTATTGAATTAGACCAACCATATAAAGCTAACAAAGTCATGTTATGGTTTAAAGAGTTTTGGGTGAGCTTGAGTCTATTTGGAGCAAATATGCATGGGAGTGAGAGGTGGGGTTGGAAAAAGGACACCCCACCCATCAGCTAAAAATTTTCCAAGAATGACAGTTCTGAGCGTGATCTTCAGTTTTAATGTGTAATTACTGTAGTATTCCATTTTTAATGCAACCCCATGGAAACATTTCCATGTGTTTGTTTTATATTTTCCGGGGGGCATGAGCAGAAATCAGTGTTGAACTTGGATGGACTGAAACGCATCTAAAAGTTTAAAAAAATCAAATGTTAAAGGCTGATTAACAATACTTTGGATCAGGGTGCGGTCTTTGTTTTTAATTGCTGTAATTTGGTATTTAGTCTTGCCTATGCATTAACATCTGATTTAATCATTAAATTCGCCATTTCTGGCAAAAACGTCAACTTTGTAGTACAGAATAAACTGTTTAGATACACTAATTGAAATATTACACTGAAGTATTAATATTTCACATTAAGAAAGCATTGTTTTGTATAGAACGATCCGCTCTTATGTCTGAAAACAGAATCATCAGGATTACATGAGTTTAGACTGGAATCTTGAATGAAATGCAAAAAGTGCTGGAAGAACTCGGTAGTTCAGGCAGCTTCTGTGCTGGGAATGAATTAGTAGAATCTGGGGAGGGAACAGACGGGTGACGTTTCAGTCCGGAATCGGAATTATTACAATTTTTGAGGATTCATTTTTAATACTTTTTTTCTCTGAAGAAAATCATTTTCTGAACAATTTTGATGTAATTTCAGTTGCTTTATTTTTCATAATTACTTGGGGCAAGAGCAAGCAGATTATATAAATAGTTCAGCCTTCTGTGGAACATCTGTGTCATTGAAGGTCACAATCTGACATTCTCTTTCTCTCTCCTCAATTGGGTTTAGATCAGGCGATTGACTTGGCCACTCAAGAATTTACCACTTTTTAGCTTTGAAAAACTCTTTTGTTGCTTCAGCAGTATGTTTGGGATCATTGTCTTGCTGTAGAATGAACCGCTGGCCATTTGAGTCATTTGTTTGAACTTGAGCTGATACGATGTGTCTGTACACTTCAGAATTCATTATGTTACTACCATTAGCCGTAGTTTCATCAATGAACATAAGTGAGCCAGTACCTTCAGCAGCATACATGCCCAGGCCATAACACCCCCACCACCGTGTTTCACAGATGAGGTGATGTGCTTTGGATCTTGGGCAGTTCCTTCTCTCCTCCACACTTTATTATTGTCATCACTCTGATATAAGTTAATCTTCGTCTCACCTGTCCACAAGACCTATTTCCAGAACTGTGGTTGCTCTTTTAAATACTTCTTGGCAAACTGTAACCTTGCCATCCTATTTTTATGGCTAACCAGTGGTTTGCATCTTGTAGCGTAGCCTCTGTATTTCTGTTCATTAAGTCTTCTGCCGAGAGTGGTCATTGACAAATCCACACCTGACTCCTGAAGAGTGTTTCTGATCTGTTGGAGAGGTGTTTGGGGATTTTTCTTTATTATAGAGAGAATTCTTCTGTCATCAGCTGTGGAGGTCTTCCTTGGCCTGCCAGTCTCTTTGCAATTAGTAACCTCACCCATGCTCTCCTTCTTCTTAATGATTTTCCAAATTGATTTTGGTAAGCCTAAGGTTTGGCTGATGCCTCTAACAGTATTTTTCTTGTTTCTCAGTCTCATAATGGCTTTTTTTGAATTTCATTGCCACAACTTTTGGTCTTCATGTTGATAAACAGCAATAAAAGTTTCCAACGGTGATGGAAAGACTGGAGGAAAGAGAGCTCTAGGTGCTGAGAGCTCTCATACCTACATTATGAGGCAATTAAACACACCTGAGCAATTACAAACACCGATGAAGCCATGTCGCTCAAGCAGGGTGCCCTGAAATGTGATCGACTATGTATAAACGCAGCTGTAATTTCTACATGGTGAAACCAAAATGTATAAAAATACCCTTTAATATTTTATATCTGACAATGCGCACTTTAACCCTTTTTTTCTATTACAAATCTCAAATTGTGGAGTTCTTGGGCAAATAAATAAATGATGGGTCTTTGTCCCAAACATTATAGGGCAGCATCTCATGTTGACATGTCGTACCGATAAGCAAACCGATGCTGATCCAGGTACTTTCTGAGCAGAAGTTGATTCCTGCCGTAACCAACCTCTCGGAGTACTTTATTATGGTGAATGCAAGCACAACTAGATGGTATTCATGGAAGCACTGGTAAGGTAGAAGCCTTTTTGAACCTGATTCCTGGAAATAGCCTGTTCAGCAGAGTTCTGTGTCATCCCAATTCCAAAAGATTTTATAAATACTTTAGGGGGAAAAGGGTAACAAAGAGAGAATGGGACCTCTCGAATCAAAGCGGTCACCTCTGTGTGGAGCCACAGGAAATGGGCAAGGTCCTCAATGAGTATTTCTCCTCTGTATTTACCGATGAGAAAGACAGCAGGACAGAGGAACGTGGGGCAGTCAATGGAAGTGTCTTGATAGCAGTCAGTGTAACTGTCGAAGAAGTGCTAAAGGCACTAGTTGTACTAGCATTCACCATAATAAAGTACTCCGAGAGGTTGGTTATGGCAGGAATCAACTTCTGCTCAGAAAGTGCCTGGATCTGTATCGGTTTACTTATCGATACAACATGTCAACATGAGATGTTGCCTCCATAATGTTTGGGACAAAGCCCATCATTTATTTATTTGCCTCTGTACTCCACAATTTAAAGGTACTATATTGTATGAAGGTAGACAAAATCTCCAGGGCCTGATCAGATCTATCTGAGGACATTGCAGGAAACTAGAGAGGGAGTTGTGGGAGCCCTGGTCGAAATTTACGAGTTGTCCTTAAATACAGGAGAGGTGCTGAAAGATTGGAGGGTGGCAAATGTTGTGCCTCTATTCAAGAGGGGCTGCAGGGAAAATGCTGGGAACTAGAGGCAGCTGAGCTTAACATCATCACCAAGTATGCAGATGATACAATGATTGGCCTCATCAGAGATGAGTCGGCCTATAGGGAGGAGGTCCAGCTCCTAGCAGCATGGTGCGCTGACAACAACCTGGCCCTTAACTCCAAGAAGACCAAGGAGCTCATTGTAGACTTCAGAAAGTCTAGGGGCGGCACGCATACCCCCATCCACATCAACGGGATGGAGGTGGAACGTGTTTCCAGCTTCAGGTTCCTGGGGGGTCAACATCTCCGATGACCTCTCTTGGACCCACAATACCTCAACTCTGGTCAAGAAGGCTCACCAGCGTCTCTTCTTCCTGAGGATACTGAAGAAGGTCCATCTGTCTCCTCAGATTCTGGTGAACTTCTACCGCTGCACCATCGAGAGCATCCTTACCAACTGTATCACAGTATGGTATGGCAACTGCTCTGTCTCCGACCGGAAAGCACTGCAGAGGGTGGTGAAAATTGCCCAACGCATCACCGGTTCCTCGCTCCCCTCCATTGAGTCTGTCCAAAGCAAGCGTTGTCTGCGAAGGGCGCTCAGCATCACCAAGGACTGCTCTAACCCCAACCATGGACTGTTTACCCTACTACCATCCGGCAGATGCTACAGGTCTCTCCGTTGCCAGACCAGCAGGTCCAGGAACAGCTTCTTCCCTGCGGCTGTCAAACTACTCAACAATGTACCTCGGTGACTGCCAATCGCCCCCCCTCCCTGGACACTCCTCCCACAGGAAGAACACTATGACTGTATGCATGTAAATAGATTTATTTATTGAAATCATATTCTATGTCGCTCTTCCAGGGAGATGCTAACTGCATTTCGTTGTCTCTGTACTGTACACTGACAATGACAATTAAAGTTGAATCTGAATCTGTAGTTGGAAAGTTACTAGAGAGTATTCTGAGGGATAGGTTATTCAGGCATTTGGATGGGCAAGGTCTGATTAGGGATAGTCAGCATGGTTTTGTACGTGGGAGGTCGTGTCTCACAAATCTGATTGATTTTATTTTAAAGCTGTGACCAAAAAGGCTGATGAGGGCAGAGCTGCAGATGTGTGCATGGATTTCAGAAAGGCATTCAACAAGGTTCCGCATGGTAGGCTGCTTTGGAAGATTAGATCGCATGGAATCCAAGGAGAGATAGCTGAATGGAAAGCAAATTGGCTCCATGGAAGGAAGCAGAGGGTGATGGTGGAAGGTTGCTTCTCGGACTGGAGGCCTGTGACTAGTGGTGTGCGTCAGGGTTCGATGCTGGGCCTGTTACTGTTTGTCAACTATATCAATGATTTGGTTGAGAACATACAGGGCAAGGTTAGCAAGTTTGCTGATGACACAAAAGTGAGTGGTTTCGCAGATAGTGAAGATGGTTGTGAAAGATTGCAGCAGGATCTGGATCGATTGGCCAGGTAGGCGGAGGAACGGTTGATGGAATTTAATACAGAGAAGTTTGACATGTTGCATTTTGGGATGTCTAACTAAGGCAGGATCTATCAGTAAATGGTAGGCCTCTGGGGAGTGTTGTAGAGCAGAGGGATCTGGGAGCGAGATGCATGGTTCTCTGAAGGTCGAGTCGCAGATAGATAAGGTGAACAAAAAGGCTTTTGGCACATTGGCCTTCATCAGTCAGAGTATTATATAAATTGGGAGGTCGTGTTTATTTGCCGTCGTATGAGGTGTTGGTGTATTCCGCATTTAGAATATTGTGTTCAGTTCTGGGCACCGTGGTTTAGAAAGATATTGTCAAGCTTGAAAAGGTCCTGAAAAGATTTACAAGGATGTTGCCAGGACTAGAGGGTGTGAGCTATAGGGAGAGGTTCAGTAGGCTGGGTCTCTATTCCCTGGAGCGCAGGAGGATGAGGGGTGATCTTATAGAGGTGTACAAAATCATGAGAGGAATAGATTGGGTAGATGCACAGAGTCTCTTGAAGGGGAATCGAGGACCAGTGGAAACAAGTTCATGGTGAAGGGGAAAAGATTTAATAGGCATCCGAGGGGTAACATATGTATGGAACATGCAGCCAGAGGAGGTAGTTGAGGCTGGGCTATCCCTCGTTTAAGAGACAGTTAGACAGGAACATGGATAGGACAGGTTTGGAGGGATATGGAACAAGTGCAGGCAAGTGGACTAGTGCAGCTGGAACATTGTTGGTCGGTGTGGGCCAAAGGGCCTGTTTCCACACTTTATAACTCTATGACTCTTAACTGTTCGGGATGAATCTTGACAAATGCCTTTATTTCCTCCAAGATCTTGTTGGCAATAGACGTGCTCTCTAAGGGGATTGGTAATTATTTATTTCAACTTCCGCCATCATGGGTTGTGGCCCTGTGGAAGGGCATTTCTCACTGACACTAGGTCTAGGTGGTGGTTTGAAAGTTTGTTGGTGAACCATTCTGGCAGATCGCTTTGACAGTCTGCTCATGAAATCTCGCTGCAATGGATCCAATGTCTTTTTCCTGCAGGACTATGATGATTTTTTTTTTTTGCAAATCATCGTTGAACTGATGTTCTATTAGATAAACTGTTCTTTGACTTGAAATGATACAAGTGAAATGAATGTTTTAAGGCAAAAAGGCCAGACCCATTATTTGCCATAGTTGGGGATTCTCCTGTGTTCATTGCATGGAAATCATTTTAATTCTGTGTTAAAACTGTCTGAATTGAAGTTTGCAAATGAATGCTAATTTGATGTTCTGAAGTGAAGAAGAATAATAGTCCTCAAGTGTATAGGGACAGACTGACACATAATGGGCAGATATGTGACAGATTAAATTGTAGTTCAATTGGAATGCTTCCTGCGACTGGGTAGGATGACAGGCATCATAAACTAGAGGGCATAATTCTAAAAAGATGCAAGTCAGAGAACGCTAAGGATATCGTTACATTGGAGTCACCAGAATATGATTATTATGTCCAATTCAAGTCGCCGCTTCTTAGGGAATTTAGAAGATGTTCAGAAGGGTACAGAACTGATTCGCTTAAATTATTCCAGATATGAAAGTACTGTGGAAGCTGATGGTTGTGCTTGGAACAGAGAAGGTACTGAGGGAATATGACAGAGATATTTAGAACTATGAACACCACAGCCATGAACAATAGAACATTTTTTTTAAACATCGCCGGAAATCTTAAAAAATAATAAATGTCAGAAATATGATCCCCTTTCCCCAGAATTGACACCTCTCTCGTGTGATTGTTTTCCTATAACACAATGTTCCTAGGGAATGGAACTATTGCATTACAGCACGGCTATTGTCTGGGCCGCCGAGTCTCCGCTGTTCCTCATCCGCCGGCACGGTCGGCCGCCTGCACATATGCACCGCCACGGCTAGCACATCCTCGGCAGCCCTGCACATGCGCACTGCCACGGCCTGCACATCCTCCCCCTGCACATGCGCACTGCCATGGCCACTGGTCGGCGCCGAGTACTTTCTCACTTTGCATTGTGGGAGATCTGGCCACCATTGCTGTCCGCTCGCCGCGACCGCTGAAGCCCAACGCAGGATTACTCTCTGGAGCTGGAGTAACTCCCTGGAGTAATTCTTGTTTCTTGGTTTCCTGGTCCTCCAAAAATATTCCAAATGGAATTGAAACTGGAGGTGGAGGAGGGTGAACTTAAATAAAAAAGGGTTCGTGGGGAAAAAAGAGCTACCCTAAATTTCCCACCACTGGCTTCCAAACCAGGGCATCGGTGATGTCCTCATTTTTAGGGAACGGGGGAGGGGTTCCCTTCTTCCACTATAGATGAGGTTCTCACCTGTAACTCTGATCTCACTCCCCCCCCCCCCCACGTAACAAGGGCAGAGTCCCCCGTGTCCTCACCTTCCTCCCTACCAGCCGTTGCATACAAAAGATAATCCTCCGACATTTTCGCCACCTCCAACGGGATTCCACCACTGGCCACATCTTCCCTCTCTTCCCCTTTCGGCTTTCTGCAGAGACCGCTCCCTCTAACTCCCTGGTCAATTCATCCCTTCCCACCCCCTCTCCTGGCACTTTCCCTTGCAACCGCAGGAAATGTGACACATGTCGCTTTACCTCCCCTCTTAACTCCATCCAAAGACCCAAGCAGTCGTTCCAAGTGTGGCAGAGGTTCACCTGCATCTCCTCCAACCTCATCTATTGCATCCGCTGCTCTAGGTGTCAGCTGCTCTACATTGGTGAGACCAAGCGTATGCTTAGCGATCGCTTCGCAAAACACCTCCGCTCGGTTCGCAATAACCGACCAGATCTCCCGGTGGCTCAGCACTTCACCTCCCCCTCCCATTCCGAATCTGACCTTTCTGTCCTGTACCTCCATGGCCAGAGTGAGGCCCACTGTAAATTGAAGGAACAGCACTTCATATTTTGCTTCGGATGTTTACATACCAGCGGTATTAACATTGACTTCACCAATTTCAGGTAGTCCTTGCTTTCTCCCTCTTCCCCTTCCCAGCTCTCCCACAGTCCACTGTCTCCTCCTCTTCCTTTTTTCTTCATGCACCCCCCCTCCCCACATCAGTCTGAAGAAGGATTTCGATTTGAAATGTCGCCTATTTCCTTCGATCCATAGATGCTGCCTCACCCACTGAGTTTCTCCAGCATTTTGTGTCTACCTTAAATTTAATTCTGTCTGGTTGGGTAACTATGGTAGGGTGAAGACTATTCCATGCTTTAATTGTGCGGGGGAACTCCATGGAGCAGCCAGCGTCTCTGGATAGAAGAAATTGGGTGACGTTTCGGGTAGAGACCCTTCTTTAGACTCTCTGGTTTTAGTGATTTTAGTTTAAAAAATACAGCGGGGAAACAGGCCCTTCAGCCTACTGAGTCCACGCCGATCACCCGTACACTAGTTGTTTCCCACACATTAGCGACATGGGTCATGACTTTTTTGTGTGTTGGAAAACAAAATATAGTGGCACGGCTGATAGACTTGCTGCCTCACACGCCAGAGATCTGTGTTCAATCCTGTCCTCTGGCACTGTCTGTGTTAAATTTGCACATTCTCCCTGCAAGCATCTGGGTTTCCTCCCACATCCCAAAGACGCATTGGCTTTGTGGGTTAACTTGTCCCTGTAAAATTGCTCCTAATATGTAGGGAGTGGGTGAGGAAAGTGGGATAACAGAACGTGTGAATGGGTCATAGACAAATAAGCTAGAGAAAATCAGCGGGTGAGGCAGCATCAATGGAATAGGCGATGTTTTGGGTCGAGAACCTTCTTCAGCAGGCTGGATTTAGATGAAGAGAGGCCTAAGCTATTTCACTTGTGAGCCCCCACCCCCACAACTAGAAGACCATGAATACTCGACAGTGACAGTGTGACACTTTTGGACCCTACTGTATGTTGCCATTAAACAGTTGGTTTCAAAATACATATTGGATTCACCGCAGAGCAGGTGATGCTTTACCTGGATCGCCGTTTGAAGCTCTGGAGTGTTGGTCCTGCTGCTTCAACATCATGGAGCTGTGGTTTGCGGAGCTACAGCCTCGGGCCGCGCTGATTTCAATATCGCGGAGCCCTGGGATCCCTTTGCCGAGGGCCGCCAGCGTGAATCTCCACCCAGCTCAGCATGTGGACTTCGGGAGCCGCGGTCTCCGTTAGGAAGTAGCCGATTCGGAAGTACAAGCCGCTGAGAATGTTCTCCCATTCCGACGTCGGATGGTGACCCCGAAATTTAATTGTACCAATGGCCATGTGGGGGGGGCCATTGGAGACAGGAAAAGGGATCATCAATGGGGGCGAAGACTCCTTCCCATGGAAGAATGGTGTGAGGCGGAGGCGACGGAAGAAGAGCTCCAAATCGCGGTGATTTGGAGCTCTTTGAGGTGGGGATGGATGGGGACAAAGGTGAGCTCAGGGCCGGCCTTAAGCCGATTGGACCAATTGCTCCCAATTCGGCCCCGCGGGAAAGGGTGCCCCGCGCCATAGTAATCTACTCTCAGCTCGGGTAGATGTAGAGGTGGAGGGGGGAAGAGAGGGGCGGAGAGAGAGTAGAGGGGTGGAGGAGGAAGAAAGGGGTAGACGGGGAGGGGGTGTGAGGAGGAATGGAGAGGGGGCGATGCGTCGTTCCCACACGATCCCGGGGCAGCGCTCCCGCCCCTCCAGTCTCCGTGCTTCATGCACACAGCCCCGGCACCACTCCTCTCTCTCCCCGGGGAGACGCAGTGAACAATACACGAAGGGCCGGGCTGAGGGTTGGAGCAACGTTTACAAACCTCGGCCTCACACCCGTCTGCTCGGACCCTGGCATCTGCTCCTGCCGCCGGCCCTCTCCCTCCGTTCTCTTCTTCCCTCCCTCCTTCCTCTACTTCCCTCCCTCCCTCCTGTCCTTCCTCCCTTCTCTTCCTCCCTCCCTTCTCTCCCTCCCTCCCACACACACATCACGCACAGACAACTAACACACAGTTAGGATGGGGTAGAAGCCCAAATGGTAGGATGGGGCAGAAGCCCAAAATTTAATGCCTGGACTGGTTTTTCACCAATGGTTATTGGTTTTCCAGGATCTATTTAATTAAATTACTCTTTTTCATTTCACAGTCACTAAAACAAGTGGTATTGTCACTATGTACTTTTCAGAGGTGATCTACACATTTTGTTTGTTACTTGTAGGCTTACATGTATGCAATTTTATATTAAAACTAGACCAAGTGCAGACCCGTTGGGTCTGTTCCCCCCAACGTATGGTTGTGGGGGGGAGGAGGCAGCATGCAGCGTTACACACACTAACTACCCCCCTCCCGCACTCACGCTAATGGAGGGGGAGAGAGAGAGAGGAGAGAGAGGGGGGGGGGGGGGGGGGGGGGAGAGAGAGGGGGGGGGGGAGGGAGAGAGAGGGGGGGGAGAGAGAGGAGGGGGGGCAGTGGGGAGGAGAGGGAGGGGGGGGGAAGAGGAGAGGGAGAAGAGAGGAGAGGGAGAAGAGAGGAGGGGGGGGGGGAGGTAGTGCTTTTTTACCTCTAACCATATTTTCATTTTCAAACCAAATTAAGGGTACTCACAGTGCTGTAGCCATTTGTCAGTGTCATTCAAAGCTCTGATTGAGGCACACCACTTGCAGAGACTGATTGAGGCACACCACTTCCTGGTTTTATAGTAGCTCCCCCTCCCTCCAGCAGGGGCAGCAGAGAGAATGGGGAATGTTGTAAAAACATTAATATCTCTGTCAATTTTCATCGACGGGAAAAATCCTCGGCACACACGCGGCGGAGGGGGGCTCTGAGCGAGGTGGCCAAAAATGACGGCCGTAGGTGGCGGCGTTCTCTTGGAAACCGCAGCACAGAAAGCCAAAACCGGTCAAGAACAGAGTTTTAGTAATATAGATGGAGCTTAGATCTGTTTGGTCCATTAAGTCGCAGGCACTTTTTAAGCGCACATTTTGATTACTTTCTATTCTACCATAGAGATATAAAGTCTATAATAGACCTTATTTGTATTTTATGATTCTACAGACCTTGGCTGGGAACCTGGGGCTCAGTGAAGTGAGTAGGCCCCCTTAGATCTCGAGGCCCTAAGTTTAAGCTTGTCTAGTTTATACGTAAATCCGGCCCTGTTCTTCATACTGATGTCGGGGGTGGGGCGGGAAAAAGAAAGAAAGAGGTGGAGACAGTAGGCTGTGTGACAGCTGGGAATGGGGAGGGGAAGGAGGGAGAAAGCAAGGACTAAATGACTAAGTTAAGTGAGAGCCCTGTTATAGCAGTACTATCTGTGGTTGGAAGTCGAGCAGCAGGTATAGACAGATAAATAAGGGGTGTGTGGTGGTGGGGTCTCAAAAAGAGGCACGAAGTCCAGTGTTTGAGAAGCACCTTTATTTTATTCCTCCCGGTTGAAGGGAAGACGAAACCAGAGGAAGATGGCACCCAAACCCTGCCTTTTAAACCCTCCGGCTGAGGGCCGCCTCCGGACTGCACCACTCCTGTGCCGAGGGGTTCGGCAGTATAATGGCATGACCCTTAGGAGCTGCCACAGGACCCCCCCCCCCCAGAACCAGAGGCACAAAACGCACCGGCGGGCGCACGACCCGGCCGGCCCGCATGCGGAAGTCAGCAGATCCCGGGGCTTGTGGGGGCGTAGGTGGAGGGACAGGTCGAGGGACCGGCGGGAGAACAGGTGGAGTGACAGGTGGAGGGAGTCGTGAGGGGGGCGCCCTCGGGGCCAAGGTTGGGCAACCAGCTGGTCAATGTCCAGGTGCGCCGGCTTTAAACGGTCAATCGACACGGCCTCTGGCCGGCCCACCATGTCCAGGACAAAAGTCGACTGCCCGTGTTCCAGCACCCGGAACGGGCCCTCGTACGGCCTCTGGAGTGGCGTCCGGTGGACATCACGGCGCAGGAAGACGTATGGGCAGTCCGTGAGGGCCAATGGCATGTGTGGGCGAAATGTCCCATGGCGGGACGTCGGGACGGGTGCGAGCCTGCCAACTCGCTCGCGAAGGCGTGGAAGGGTGGAGGAGGGCGTTTCCTGCTGCTCCGGCGCCGACGGCACGAACTGCCCGGGCACTGTGAGTGGCGACCCGTACACCAGCTCCGCCGATGATGAGGCCAAGTACTCTTTGGGAGCGGTCCGGATGCCCAGCATGACCCACGGCAACTCGTCCATCCAGTCCGGGCCGGAGAGTCGTGCCTTCAATGCCGCCTTCAGCTGCCGGTGGAACCTCTCCACCAGACCGTTAGCTTGCGGGTGGTAAGCCGTGGTGTGCAGCTGCACCCCCAGCAAGCGAGCCATGGCTGACCACAGCTCGGAGGTGAACTGTGGCCCCCGGTCGGAGGAGATGTGCGCCGGCACCCCGAAGCGAGCAATCCAGTGCGCGGACAACGCACGAGCACACGTAACCGTTGAGGTGTCAGCCAACGGAATGGCCTCCGGCCACCGCGTGAAGCGGTCCACCATGGTCAAAAGGTGGGTGATGCCCCGGGACGGTGGAAGGGGCCCCACAATGTCCACGTGGAGATGGTCGAACCGCCGGTGAGGTAGACCAAACTCCTGGAGAGGTGCGCGGACATGGCGCTGGATTTTTACCGTCTGGCACGGGATGCAGGTGCGAGCCCAATGGGCAACCTGCTTGCGCAGACCGTGCCACATGAAACGAGCTGCCACCAGTGCCGTTGTCGCCCGGATTGATGGGTGAGCCAGTCCGTGGATCACCTCGAACACTCTCCGGCGCCAGGTGGCAGGGACGATGGGGCACGGCTGACCGGACGACACATCGCACAGGATTGTCACTCCCCCAGGACCGAGAGGGACATCCTCAAGGCGGAGGCCGGAGATGGCAGTCCGGTAGGCGGGCACCTCGTCGGCCGTGAGCTGTGCCGCCGCCAGAGCAGAATAGTCCATTCCGGGCGCCACCTCGAACACGGCGTTTATAGCAGGGCGGGACAATGCGTCGACGTAGCGGATGGCTGTGGTGTATTCGGAGATATAAGCCAATTGCCGCTGCTAACGTGCGGACCAGGGGTCGGAAACCTTCTGCAGTGCGAAAGTGAGCGGCTTATGGTCGGTGTAGGCAGTGAACGGGCGGCCCTCCAGGAAGTAACGAAAATGGCGCACAGCCAGGTACAGAGCCAGGAGCTCACGATCGAAAGCGCTGTACTTGGACTGCGCACGGTTGAGGTGCCGACTGAAGAAGGCCAGAGGCCGCCAAACTCCGCCCGTCAGCTGCTCCAGCACAGCACCAACCGCCGACTCCGAGGCGTCCACAGTGAGAGCAGTCGGGGCATCTTCCCGCGGGTGCACCAGCAGTACGGCCCGAGCAAGGGCCTCCTTCGCGCCGTTGAAAGCTGCCTCCGCCTCGTGGGTCCACTCAACGCTCTTCTGCTGCCCACCCGCCAGAAGTTGATACAGGGGCCGCATGATGTGGGCCGCGGATGGCACGAAACGATGGTAGAATGCCACCACGCCGACAAATTCCTGCAGGCCACGCACCGTGCGTGGGCGGGGAAACCGACGGATGGCGTCAACCCTGTCAGGCAGGGAATCCGCGCCTTGCGCAGTCACGCGGTGGCCGAGAATGTCAATTTCGTTGACCCCAAAACGGCACTTGTCCAGGTTGATGGCCAAACCATGCTCGCTGAGCCGCTGAAAGAGCTGTCGAAGGTGAGTGCAGTGTTCCTGCTGCGAGCGGCTGGTCACCAGGATGTCGTCCAGGTACACGAACACGAATTCGAGGTCACGACAAACTCCGTCCATGAGGCGCTGAAAGGCCTGTGCAGCGTTTTTGAGGCCGAACGGCATCCGAGTAAACTCGTAAAGACCGAATGGCGTGATGATAGCCGTCTTGGGTACGTCATCCGGGTGAACCGGGATCTGGTTATAACCCCGTACCAGATCCACTTTTGAAAAAATTGTGGCCCCAGCCAAATGGGCCGTGAAGTCCTGGATGTGGGGTACGGGGTATCGATCCGCTGTTGTTGCAGCGTTCAGCCGTCGGTAATCCCCACAAGGTCGCCAGCCCCCGCTTGATTTAGGGACCATGTGGAGTGGGGACGCCCAAGGGCTGCTCGAAGGGCGGACGATCCCCAAGGCCTCCATCGTGCGGAATTCCCGCCGTGTCAGACGCAGTTTATCTAGTGGCAGTCGTCGTGCTCGTGCATGGAGTGGTGGGCCGGTAGTCGGGATATAATGCACCACTCCATGGCTGGGGGTTGCTGAATGAAACTGCGGAGTGAGAATGTCCGGGAACGCAGCCAAGATCCGTGCGAATTGGGAGTCCATGGACGCCAGTGGCCGTCCCACCGGTTGATCCAAGTGCAACGTGATCGGCTCCATTGTAGTGGCGTTGACCAAAAGGTGACGCCCGACGTCCACCATGAGGGAATGCGCCCGGAGAAAATCGGCCCCGAGCAATGGTTGGGAGACGTCGGCAATGGTGAAGTTCCATGAGAAATGGCAGGAGCCGAGCACGATGGGAACCATGCGCAGTCCATATGTGCGGATGGGGCTGCCGTTCGCCGCGGTGAGGACGGGCCCCCGCTTACCGGAACGAATGTCGGTCAGCGAAGGGGGCAGGACGCTGAGCTCCGCTCCTGTATCCACGAGGAAGCGGGTCCCGGAGCGCCGATCCCAGGCGAAAAGGCGGTGAATTTGGCCGGCCACCGTGGGGACTATTGGCAGCCGGCCCAGGCGTTTCCCGGGAACGTGCATGGCTGGTGGCATTGTCGTGCTGCAGCACCCCAGCGCTGATGGAAATAGCACCAGCTCCTTGTGTTGGTGCTATTTGGAGCTTGCCTGCCCCTGCTGGTGGTGCCTGCAGCTTGCTGGCGCTGGACTGCAGGTGCAGTACCCCTCACTGCCGCTGGGGGTGATCGTGCGGGCCGTCCGGCTGGAGCTGTCACTCCTTCCACAGCTCCCCCGCCCCACCGGAGGAAATCGGGAGCTGCTGGGGTGACGTCATCGGCGTGCCTGCCGACGGCCAGCGCGTTGACGTCATCAGGGCGCGTCGACCTCAGCGCGACCCCGTCTCTGCTGACGCCCAGCGCGCTGACGTCATCAGGGCGCGCCATCCACAAGGCGTCGGCGCGCCTCCCGAGGGCCCGAAGGTTGGCAAACGAGACGTCGGTGAGCTGCAACCGAATGTAGGCCGGCAGCAGATGCAGGTAGGTGTACTCGGCACGTCTAGTAACGCCACCATCTCCTTTAGGAGGGTAGATGGCCGCCGGTCGCCCAGGCCCCCCATATGCAGGATCCTACCTGCCCGCTCCATCCTACTCAGTCCGTAAATTTGGAGCAGGAGCTCTTTCAGGCCGATATATTTATTATTGTCCGGGGGGGCTGCGAGGAAGTCCGTTACTTCTTCAACCGCATCCTGGTCGAGGGCTCCCACCAGGTAATAGAAGCGGGTGGCATCGACCGTGATGCCCCGCAGGTTGAACTGGGCCTCCGTCTGCTGGAACCAGATGAGCGGCCGGGTGGTCCAGAAGTTGGGCAGCTTAACGGCGACTGCGTCTAGAGCCCGGGCTGGGCTGGCGTGTGAGGTGGTAGGGCTTTGTCGTGTCTCCATCATGACGCCAATGGAGCGTCGGGGTCACCAATGTGGTGCGTGGGTCTCAAAAGGAGGCACGAAGTCCAGTGTTTGAGAAGCACCTTTATTTTATTCCTCCCGGTTGAAAGGAAGACAAAACCTGAAGAAGATGGCACCCAAACCCTGCCTTTTAAACCCTCCGGCTGAGGGCCACCTCCAGACTGCACCACTCCTGTGCCGAGGGGTTCGGCAGTATAATGGCACGACCCTTAGGAGCCGCCACAGGTGTTACATTTCCTGCTGTTTTATGAGCAGGAACAGGAATGTTTGGTATAGCTCAAAGAATGGATTAGCGAGTTACAAAGGAAACAATCTTTTCCGAATGTTGAAAGGAGAGTTGGTGTGTCTGATGATGCAAGTTCTTTAATGGAGATGAAAAATCGGAAAATAGGGTGTATTTAATGTGGGGTTTCGCGAGATGGAATGTGAGAACAAATGACACGGGGAACCATTCCTTAGTCTGGCTGGTAGGAGATATAGTGAAAAGGCAGGTGTAGGAAATATAGAGAGGTAGTTGAAAACCTTATCAATTATGAAGGGGTGGAAGGTGGACCCGTTTATGGACAATTCTTCATGCGGTCTGGTATAGAAAATCAATGACAACAAATACATTTGAAATAAAGAATGTGGGAGAATGGAATCCTCACAGGACATACGTTTAGATTATGGCCCGCGTGAACATAGGAGCTGGATCGAAATTTAAATCTTATGTAACAGAGGTTTTGTTACCTATACAGGTGCATGAACAACATCAAATAATTATCTATGTACTGGAGAAACACTTGAGGAAAAAGTCCTGCATCAAACTGAAACAAGGGATGTTCTATATGTTCCACAAAGAAACGGGCTCAGCTCTTTGAGAGTTCCCATAGCTGTATATTTTGGAAAATTGAATAGGTGGAGACATTCAGTGTTAGAAAGCATTCAGTCAGGTGAATAAGTGTGGTGCTGGAGGGGAATTGATTGAGCCTCTGTACAAGGAAAGCATAAACGACTGTCTGGGCAGCATGGTGACATAGCGGTAGAGTTGCTGCCGTATGGGCCTGTCCCACTTAGACGATTTTTCAGGCGACTGCCGACAACTGTCAAGCCGTAGCCGGTTGCTGAAAGCCCGGCGACTGGAACGGCGACTGTCCGAGTGGAACACATACGCAGAACTGCCAAGTAGTACGGATTTTCCGTATTTTGTACGGAAATGCGATAAGAATACGGATGTACGGATTTGCTTTGTAAAATACTGATTTTTTTTTAAATCGGCCGACTTCCTGTTTCATCTTGGTGCTTAAAAAATGCAAGGATATAAAAAGTCGTACTATAACTCTAAAAGTTACAAGCAGATTAAATCTATTGGTATTTTAAATTTCAATTATGATATTTCTGGATGATTATTTTTCAAAGTTTTGATCTGCCTGTCCCGCTACAGGTTTATCTTATAGAAATGTACACAATTCTTATGGGGTTGGACAGGCTAGATGCAAGAAAATTGTTCCCGATGTTGGGGAAGTCCAGAACAAGGAGTCACAGTTTAAGAATAAGGGGGAAGTCTTTTAGGACCGAGATGAGATTTTTTTTTTTTCCACACAGAGTGGTGAATCTGTGGAATTCTCTGCCACAGAAAGTAGTTGAGGCCAGTTCATTGGCTATATTTAAGAGGGAGTTAGATGTGGCCCTTGTGGCTAAAGGGATCAGGGGGTATGGAGAGAAGGCAGGTACAGGATACTGAGTTGGATGATCAGCCATGATCATATTGAATGGTGGTGCAGGCTCAAAGGGCCGAATGGCCTACTCCTGCACCTATTTCCTATGTTTCTATGTTTAAACAGCTCTGTCAGTTTAGCACGTGGGAATTTCAACGGACAAAGCTATGGGTTCTAATTATAGCGCCACCAGCTGAAGCACTATTGCCTTTACACATAGCGCTATGGCCACAGCGCCATGGGTCACAGACTGGGGAGGGAGAAGGTGAGAGGGTGGGAATAAGAGGGAGGGAGGAAAAAAAGGAAGGAGGGGGAGGAAGGGAGGGAGGGAAATGGAGAGGGAGTGGGAGAGGGAGGGAGGAAAAGAGGAAGGAGGGAGAGAGAGCAAGGGAGGGAGAGGGAGGCTTCCAAAAAGGCTTCTACAACATCATCTGGTGCTAAAAGCAGGAAGCAGCCGTTCTAACAGCAGTATACAAAGGGATGGCAATGAATGCACTGCACGGCTCTCGCTTATCTTTTTTTCCCTGTTGCCAGCCGGGCAACCTAGGCAGCTTTTTAGGTTGCCAAATGACAGTTTAGGTGGTCATTTAAGACGGCTTGCAATAATGTGCTCCGACGAAGAGTGTAGTTACCAGTCAGAAGCATTCACATATTATTTCTGCTTCAAATAAAGTGACAAACTAAACATATTCTCCAATCAAGATATGATATATACCACAATGACATGCAGCAAAATTGCAATACAGTATCTCATCTCTGTTTACACGTTGCAATGAATGCAATTTCTATTATTTCTTTCCACTTCCAAACAAAATTCTGGTTGGATTATTCAGCGTGTGATCAACCTCGGTGAGACCAGGAGCAGGCTTGGCAATCGCTTCGCACAACTACCAACACTCAGTTCACAATAACCAACCTGATCTCCCAGTGGCTCAGCACTTCAACTTCCCCTCCCATTTTGAATCCGACCTTTCTGTCCTGGGCCTCCTCCATGGCCAGAGTGAGGCCCACAGCAAATTGGAGGAACAGCACCTCATATTTCACTTGGGTAGTTTACACCCCAGCGGTATGAACATTGGTTTCTCCAATTTCAGGTAGTTCTTGCTTTCTCCTTCCTTCCATTCCCAGCTCTCCCACAGCCTACTATCTCTGCCTCTTCGTTTCTTTTTCCCGACCCCCTCCCGACATCAGTCTGAAGAAGGGTCTCGACCCGAAACATCGCCTATTTCCTTCGCTCCATAGATGCTGCCTCACCTGCTGAGTTTCTCCAGCATTTTTGTCTACCCATTCACACAAGTTCTATTATCCCACTTTCCTCAAATACTCCCTACACATTAAGGGCAATTTTACAGGGACAAGTTAACCTACAAAGCCAATGCGTCTTTGGGATGTGGGAGGAAACCTACATACTTGCAGGGAGAATGTGCAAATTCAACATAGACAGTGCCCGAGGAAAGGATCGAACACAGATCTCTGGCATGTGAGGCAGCAAGTCCACCAGCTGTGCCACTATATTTTATTTTCCAACACACAAAAAGTTATACGTTGATAACTTTGGTTACTAAAAAAAAACTATCCATTTTCAGTCTTAATCTCTAAGCGATGCAAAGTCCCCCTTTACAGCTACTGTATGTTTTAATTCAGTTCAAGTCTATGGGGCAGTGCATTGGCCATAAAGTTGCTGCATAAATTTGCCAGAGACCCGGAATTGATCCTGAATATGGGTGCTGTCTGTATGGAGTTTGCTCCTTTTGCCTTGGATCACATGAGTTTTCTCCGGGTGCTCTTGTTTCCTTCCACATTCCAAAGGTGTGCAGGAACCTTTTTCAGACCCAACCCAAAACGTAATATTTTCTTTTTGTCCAGAGATTCTGTCTGACCTGTTGAGTTACTCCAGCTTTTTGTGTCTATCTTCAGTTTAAACCAGCATCTGCAGTTCCTTCCTACACACACAATACTATACGATAGAACTTTATTAATCCCAGGAGGGAAATTGTGTGTGTGTGTGTGTGTGTGTGCGTGCTGCTGCAAGGATTTCCCCCGCACAATTTAAGCATGGAATAGTCCTCACCCTGAATTATGTGAGGTAAGGGAAACAAGTAGAGTAGCTATGGAAACTATGAGGATCAAAGAAGAGGAAGTACTGACACTTTTGAGAAATATAAAAGTGGATAAGTCTCCAGGTCCGGACAGGATATTCCCTAGGACATTGAGGGAAGTTAGTGTAGAAATAGCAGGGGCTATGGCAGAAATATTTCAAATGTCATTAGAAAAGGGAATAGTGCCGGAGGATTGGCGTACTGCGCATGTTGTTCCATTGTTTAAAAAGGGGTCTAAGAGTAAACCTAGCAATTATAGACCTGTTAGTTTGACGTCAGTGGTGGGCAAATTAATGGAAAGAATACTTAGAGATAATATATATAAGCATCTGGATAAACAGGGTCTGATTAGGAACAGTCAACATGGATTTGTGCCTGGAAGGTCATGTTTAACTAATCTTCTTGAATTTTTTGAAGTTGTTACTCGGGAAATTGATGAGGGTAAAGCAGTGGATGTTGTGTATATGGACTTCAGTAAGGCCTTTGACAAGGTTCCTCATGGAAGGTTGGTTAAGAAGGTTCAATGGTTGGGTATAAAAGCAGGAGTAGCAAGATGGATTCAACAGTGGCTGAATGGGAGATGCCAGAGAGTAATGGTGGATGGTTGTTTGTCAGGTTGGAGGCCAGTGACGAGTGGGGTGCCACAGGGATTTGTGTTGGGTCCACTGTTGTTTGTCATGTACATCAATGATCTGGATGATGGTGTGGTAAATTGGATTAGTAAGTATGCAGATGATACTAAGATAGGTGGGGTTGCGGGTAATGAAGTAGAGTTTCAAAGTCTACAGAGAGATTTATGCCAGTTGGAAGAGTGGGCTGAAAGATGGCAGATGGAGTTTAATGCTGATAAGTGTGAGGTGCTACATCTTGGCAGGACAAATCAAAATAGGACGTACATGGTAAATGGTAGGGAATTGAAGAATGTAGGTGAACAGAGGGATCTGGGAATAACTGTGCACAGTTCCCTGAAAGTGGAATCTCGTGAAGATAGGGTGGTAAAGAAAGCTTTTGGTTTGCTGGCCTTTATAAATCAGAGCATTGAGTATAGAAGTTGGGATGTAATGTTAAAATTGTACAAGGCATTGGTGAGGCCAATTCTGGAGTATGGTGTACAATTTTGGGTCGCCTAATTATAGGAAGGATGTCAACAAAATATAGGGAGTACAGAGGAGATTTACTAGAATGTTGCCTGGGTTTCAGCAACTAAGTTACAGAGAAAGGTTGAACAAGTTAGGGCTTTATTCTTTGGAGCGCAGAAGGTTAAGGGGGGACTTCATAGAGGTTTTTAAAATGATGAGAGGGATAGACAGAGTTGACGTGGAAAAGCTTTTCCCGCTGAGAGTAGGGAAGATTCAAACAAGGGGACATGACATGAGAATTAAGGGACTGAAGTTTAGGGGTAACATGAGGGGGAACTTCTTTACTCAGAGAGTGGTAGCTGTGTGGAATGAGCTTCCAGTGAAGGTGGTGGAGGCAGGTTCGTTTTTATCATTTAAAAATAAATTGGATAGTTATATGGATGGGAAGGGAATGGAGGGTTATGATCTGAGCGCAGGTATATGGGACATGGGGAGATTATGTGTTCGGCACGGACTAGAAGGGTCGAGATGGCCTGTTTCCGTGCTGTAATTGTTATATGTTATATGGTTACAAGAGGTACCCAACCAGACGCAATTAAATTTAAGGTAGCACTTTTTTCCCCGAAGAAATACTTTTTTTGCTTAAGTCCAAATCATATATATATATATATATATATATACACAAACACACATACACAAATATATATATATATATATACATATATATGATATATATATACACATATACACAATAAATAAACAGATAAAATGCAATAGGCTGTTATTTTTCAGAGTTTGGAGTTTGGTGGTGGTGGGTCCACTCCTGTTTAAATTCCATTTCGAATATTTTTGGAGGACTGGGAAACCAAGAAGCAAGAGTTAATCCAGGGAGTTACTCCAGCTCCAGCGAGTGATTCTGCGTTGGTTTGCGGCAAGCCGGCGACCGTACAGCAATTGCGGCCAGATCTCCCACAATGCAAAGGGAGGGATAAAGTGACCGATGCCAACCATTTGCAGTGGCAGGGCGCATGTGCTGCGCGGCACATGCGCACAACCACGGTCAATGATGTGCTGGCCAAAGATCCTCGTTGTAGGATCTTTGATGCAGGCCATGGCAGTGCGCATGTGTAAGGCGGCCTGCCGTGCCGGCGGACGAGGAGCGAGCGGAGAGTGGAGGAAAAGTGCAGGATGGATGGGAAGGGGGGTCAGTACAGGATGAATTGGGGGCCAGTGTAGGATTGATGGGAAGTGGCGGAGAATCAATGTGAGGTGAATAGGGAGATCAGTGCAGGATAAATAGATGGAGTGGGGGGTGGGGGGGCGCACACGGGATGTCAGTGAGGACTGAATAGAGGCAGGAATGGGGATCAGTGCGGGATTGAGAGGAGGGGTCTCAGGGTAAGGAGGGTGGAGGGGGGCGTACAAAAGATAGAGAGAGAGAGAGAGGAAGGGGCAGAGGAGGTGGGAAGGAAGGTCAGCGCTCTTCGAACAACACCTGCATCATCGCTGCCTTGGCCGTCCCAGGCACGGAAATCGCTATCAAAATATGGGGGGGACCAGGGGACACACGTGCGTGAGGCTTCGGAGGCTCAAAACAGCGCTAAAAGCAGCTCAACCCTGCCTGTCTCGCCTGGTCATGGCGGGACAGGCAGAGTTGAGCTGGGTGCTTCTCTGCGCTGGCTGTGGGCCTGGGGGCACCACTCCGGACGTCTGGGATCGACGTCTGGGATCCCACCCCCCCATCCCCATCCCCAGCCTCGGTGTGTGACAGGGTTTGTTTTGAAAGCGCTGTTGGCGGGTTGGCAGAGTGGCAAGCAGCGGCCGCTAATAGGCCAGGCGGGGGCGGGAGGAGGAGGAGATGGTGTTGTTCAGGGCCCGTAATTCGCTCCGACCCTCCGTCACGCCACACTTTCCCACGCCACATCTTTCCCATGCATTACAGCCGACGCCAACACAACACAAGATGCTGCCTGACCCGCTGAGTTACTACAGTTTTTTGTGTCTACGGTATAAACCAGTATCTGCGTGCCAAGCCGGGCAAAATGACTCTCGTTTAGGTTGCCCGGCGACACTTTGGGTGGTCAGTGGCACCCAGGCAACCACTAATTTCGAGCCCTGTAAAAGGAAGTGTTTGCCCCTTTGAGATTGGAGGCCATTTGAAAATCACAAATCCTGGCTCAATATGCAGGTTTGATGGAAATATTGAGGTTGGCACGGTGAACAGAGTGCTGCACATTGAAAATTGTAGGGTTAAGGTGAATGGGGAGTGGAAGAACAGGTCAATGTCATGGAATGTAGAGCTGAGAGCGAAAAACTTCCTTTTGGAGGGATTAATGAGTAAAAAACATCGAGTAAAGCTGATTAGCAAAATAACTAAAATCTACATAGAGATTTGTTTTGTGCATCAAATGGTTAGGGTCAAAATGTACTGTCAAGGGTCAACTGCAGCTGGATGAATATTTGAATGGACTGAATGTGCAGGCATGTGGGTGAGCGTGGAGGAGATTAACCAGCAAGATCATTATCTTGCATCTGCTAGGTCAAAATATCTCCTTAACTGCAGGTACCATTTTGTTATCACATTAGAATTGATACTGCTTAATGAGTCATGAATACCTGTCATATTCACTTATGTTTCTTTCCAGTTATCTTTTCTCTACTAAGATTAGAGAGAGGTTAGAATTATGAGAATAGAAGTGTGTAGAGAGGTGGAATATTTGTAAATACAATATTTTTTTTTATTGAATCGTTTACTTTTGAGGTGTAGATGACAGGGAGAACAAACAATAATTCTTCCTTGGGAATATAAAGAAAAAAATACTTTCCAATTGCTATTTGGGTTCTTGTGATGTCCAAAATCCTTTACAGCCAATTAAAATCCTAAATACAGTAGCTATTTAGTTGAAAACTGTCCAAATAAATAATTTGCAATAATTCCGTTGATTAAGGTGGCACAGTTGGCAGAGCTACTTCCCCGCAGCATCAGAGACGTGGGTTCAATCCTGATCTCTGATGCTGTTTGTGTGGGGTTTGCACGTTCTCCCTGTGACCATGCGGATTTCCTCCAGGTGCTTCGGTTTCCTCCCACTTCCCAAAGACGTGCAAGTTTTTAGGTTAATTGTCTTTAGTAAAATTGCCCCTAATGTGTCGGGAGTGGATTAAAGTGGAATAACATGGAACCAGTATGAACGATAATCAATGGTCAGTGTGGACTTGGTGGACCGAAGTGTCTGTTTCCATACTGTATCGCTAAACTAAAAAACGAATGTTTCAAAGAAGCATAGCATATATTTTGCACACCAACATTTTCAAAGGCTGGATATTTGTACTCATAATAATGTAATATATGGCAGATGTGCATTTGCAAACCTTAATATGTTGTTATATTTTGTTTTGCAGTTGCTAGGAGCTGCATTTCTTGGAATTGGCCTCTGGGCTTGGGCTGAGAAGGTATTTTGCATGTGCATATTTGAAGATGATTTAAAAAAATAATTTTGGTGTTTTAGTCTATTTTTGGGAAGCAGTGGAGTGGTTGGGAATATTTCTGAGAAATGAATCACAATTTAAATTTGGTTCATATATCATAATCATTTTCACTTGCATAGTTTAAGAAGACAAGGTAATGAATTTATGGAGCACAGTGTTCTTAGAACTTCAAGAGATATTGCCTGACCCGCTGAGTTACTCCATCTCTATCTCCATCTCTATCTTTGACATAAATCCTTATCTGCAGTTCCTACTGACACATTCTTAGAATATTTGTTTGTTTCCATTTTAAATGCTTCATTTTGTCAGAACCTTTGAAAGGTTAACAATCTTTTTCCTTCTGCAGATGCTGACTTGCTTGCTCAATATTTCCATTGCTTTTTTGAAATTCCATCTAGTTTTGAAGTTCCATCCTTCATCGTATTTTCTTTTGGAATAGAGCAATTTTGTTTATTTCAATTCTTTTCTGATTTTTACACAATTGTGCAGTAGATTTTCACAAATCTAAGCACGTCTCAAATGAAATAATCTTATGAAGGAATTGACTGAAATCATAAATAAATTGTTATAATCATGGATGATCCTCTGTAGTTCATTTTCATTTGGTATTTTCTGGCAGTTTCTACCACCTTGCATTTTTACCTAGAGACTAACACACACAGCTGCATTCGTGATCTTTGGAAGTTATAGCTACATCAAGTATTAATACCCTAACTAAATGTTGGCCAGAAGGGAAGATGATCCATAGAACTGCTGGCTGTTTCTGTAATTGAAGTCACTCTAACAAACGGTTCTGGATGTCTTGGACCAAAATTATCTTAGTCTGTGGGAACCAATCCTGACTCCAGCATACCATGCGATCTGTGAGCAAGAATTCTCTTCCTTTTAGCATTCCTTGGTGAATTTCTATCAGAACCAGCAGAGCAATCCAATTTGATACACATTATTGCTTATAGCAATACATTACCATCTATTCTGTAATCTTCCACTTCCACTTCTTCATTTCTATATTGGTAACAGGTCTATATTCAGGGGTGTGAAGACTGACGCCATTTAAAATCTTTACTTTGCTGAGGGTATTCGCCTAAATTTGCATTGAAACAATTCTGATGGCTGACTGTTCTTTGATTTTACTTCGGAGTCACGTGAGTGACTACGTGAAGAACCCGCCTCAGCACGCATGCGCGGTATATGCAAGAACCGGCCGGTGGTTCCGACATCGGACGGGGACGTCTCTCCACCCAGGAGGGGGAGAGACAGCCGCCTGAGCTGCAGGAGCGGCTCTTGGGCGTTGGAATACAGAGGAGAGTTGCAGTTGTGTTTTGCAGGCTTTCAGAAAACATGTCACAACGCAGAAAACTCTCAAAGAGAAACTGCCCCGCTCCAACTCTACCAGCGGGGCAGCAACCGGCGGCAGCGTCGCTCTCAGAGCGGTTCGCTATCCCCGAGACCAAGCCAAGCCCAGTCTCGCCAGAGCCTGCACGGCGGACTGGGAAAGCGGCCAGGAAGACCAATCGGCCGGTCATCTCCGATTCGTCGGAGGGGGACATGTCTCCACCAAAGCGGAGGAGAAACAGCCGCCTGAGCTGCATTCAGCAGCTCCTGGAGGAGATGGTCCACCGGGAACAGCAGCGCTCCCGTGGACAAAGGACAGGTACCTCCTCCACAGTACCTTGTGCACTGCCCTTTGCTCCCTCATACCAGGAGGCTAGCATTGGTGACCAGGGCAGGGCTGGTCTGGAACAGGGGCAGGCGGACAAACTCGGGAGTATGCTAGGGGTGCAGGAACAGGAACAGCTGTTGGGTGTGATGGACCGCTTTGTAGCAACCCCACGGGCTGGAGCACCGCTGGAGCCAAAAATGGCAGCCAGCATTAACCACCTATCCAATAAACCACTACTGGAAAAGGTGCTCACCGAGGTGCTGGAACACCACACAGCACCAGAAAACTGTGAGGCCCTCAAAGTAAAAAGTGTCAACAGCCAAATCTGGGGGCATGTGGGGGCACACATCCGGACCCAAGAACTCAAGCTACAGCGGATCCTAAGGCTCCTGACGTCAGCCATCACAGCCTTTGCTCGTTCCGTGGAGACGACGGAGATGAATACATGCCAGCAGGATGTGCTGGCATTAATGTGTATCATACAATTCGAGATCAACAATCTCTGGAGGGAATCATAAGACCTGCCCTCAATCCCAAATTTGCTGGCTTGTGTAAAGCCCCAGCTGCGGAGGCTGACTCACTGCTATTTGGGAAAGATCTTAATAAAAAGCTGAAGGAGATGGATGAGGCATCAAAAACCTTCGGCCTAATGAGGGCAGGCCCCGGGACGAGCAAACCAAGACCTCCGATACCCAAGCGGCAGCACCCCACGGCATCCACCAGTCGACGTCCGGAATATGGGACTGGTGAACGCTTGGGGCCGCACATTATCCCCAAAGATCTTTTTTAGATCAGGGCCCGCAGCGGACCCCCTGGAAAATGCGCCTCCCCCCAACATCGCCAGCACGTCGTCAGAACAGAACATTCAGGAAAATGAAAAAACAGAATCGCCAATAACCATGGAGGTAGGTGGGTCTGGTTCCTACCAGCATATAGAGCTCTTTCTTGGACTATCTTGGGCTTCATAATTAATTCAGTCTACGTGACTATAATGTTGCCAAGAGACAACATAGTTGAATTGGCACAAACATGCAACAAATTAATGGTCAACAAACTACCAACTACTCGACAAGTAACAGAGTAATTGGGAAAATGGTAGCATTTCTGGCTACATAATTCGGACCTTAGTATCAAAAACGGCATACAGGTTGTCAATGAGCGTCTCATGAAGTTACCCACTGAAGTAATATCAGAAAGACAGTGGTGGGGTTACCACTTACACTGGGCATTAATTATCTAAAAATGTTTGGGTGAATTTTATGGATTTAAAGCACTTGCATGTACGGTTATAAATAGACTATACTACGGTGGTGGCCTACATTAACCATATGGGCGGCTTAAAGTCGGTATCATGCGACAAGTTGGTCACACAATTTGGCAATGGTGTGTCCAAAGACGTATTTGACTATCAGCAACTTACCTGCCAGGTAAGCTAAATACAGTGACAGACATCAGGTCACATAAATTTAATGACAACATCGATTAGATGTTTTTATAAAAAAGTTTCAATAAAACTATCAAGCTATATGACACGCCAGATATCGATTATTTGCATCAACGCTAAATCACCAGGTGTTTGGGTGATGTCCTATGTATGTCACTTGGGAACCAGACCCTGAGGCGGCAGCAGCAAATGCGTTCGCGCTGGATTTGGGAAATTATTTTTCTATGTATTTCTTCCCTTCTGCCTCATCAGTCGGGGACTATGCACAGTACAAATGGACTCTGCTTCAGGTATTTTGATAGTACCCGACTGACCTACGCAGCCATGGTTCCCAATACTCCATGACATGGTTGTTGAAACTTCGATGGTATTCCCCAGTGACCCAGAATTATTAACACTCGGAGTCGGGCACAAGCCATCCGTGCCATGGGAAATTCAAGCTCCTGGGTTGCAGATTCTGCACAAACCACTTTTGGGACTCGGATTATCATAACGAACCGTCGACACCATGTCAGCATCCCTCTGAACATCCACTGGACTACAGCACTTGTCCAGCATCAAGAGAAGTACTGCATGGATACAGGGACAACCTACTCAACCGCTACAGTTACTACATACTAGAATTCCTGGTGAACCTTCACCATGATGAAGGATTCGGCTACAGTACCATCAACACAGCTAGAATTGCCCTGCCTGTCTTTTAAAAACAGCTCCAGGACAACAGACCATGGGGTCCCACTGGCTGGTGGTAAAACTATGAAGGGTATTACAACTCTAAACCCCTAGACCAGGTACACCCATATATGGGATGACAGTGTGGTACTGCCATACCTCAGGGGATGCCCACCAGCCAGATCCCTCAACCTGAACCATCTATGCTCTAAACACATATGTTGTTGGCACTTGGAGCTGCCCAGAGGGTCCAGTCACTACTCCTATTGCAACTGGACACCATGCTCACAGCTCCAGACCAGATCTCTATCATTGTCCAGGGAATGGTCAAACCAGACCAGGAACACCTAATCCAGTCGTGGAATCCGGGCTTACCCGCCAGAAAACACGGTAATGTGCCATGACCCTATTACCCTACATAGACACAACCTAAATATTCGAGGGAGATGAAAAGCCTTGTGGGTCAGTCACAAAAAACCTTGTGGTCGGGTAACGAGCCATTTCGGGATGGCTCAAGCAGGTACTAAAGCTGCTGGGATAAAACTAACATGTACAAAGTTCATTCCACAGGACAAGCTTCCACGTCAACGGCAAAAAGAATGGACGTGCCTATAAACCACATCCTGGCTACAGTAGAATGGTGGGGGTAAAACGTTCAGAAAAAAATTATTATAAGCTGTTGACAAAACCTGTTTTATTTGCAGGAAAGATTCCAGTCTGCAAATATTTAAATTAAGCCCAGGGGAGCCTTTTAAATTTCTTCATTGTTATTGTAAAAAATACCATTGTGTTTTTCTACAAACAGATTCATTGGTTGACTACGATAACACACTTCCTCCCTCAAAGACTTCGGCAATGATGTAGTAATAACTGTTACACGGTTTGAAATCACAGAGCTTTGAAATCTTCACGTAGTCACTCACGTGACTCCGAAGTAAAATAGTAAGATTAAACGAGAACTTACCAGTTTGAAGTTCGATCTGTATTTTATGAGGGGTTACGATGAGGGATTACGTGCCCTCCGCTCCCACCCTCATTAATATGGGTCAAACTAGCAAACTGATGTCTCCTTGTCTTTACTATGTTTACTTCAAATAACTGTGTCTATCTGTGATTCCACACCGCTGCTTTGAAGTATGCCGCGCATGCGTGCTGAGGCGGGTTCTTCACGTAATCCCTCATCGTAACTCCTCATAAAATACAGATCAAACTTCAAACTGGTAAGTTCTCGTTTAATCTTACTATTCTCTCCTATATGTGTAAAGAATTTCACAATTGAAAATGTCTTCTCTGGTGACCTCTTGCCATTCTAATACCAGCTGTTGTATTTAATGTATTACCCACTAGTACCAGCTGTTGTATTTAATACCCACAGGTACCTAAATCCTATTGACTTTTATGTGACAGCCTTGATTATTAATGTCAAGTTTTTGTAGCTTTTCTATGAATTAGTTTAGTGGTTTCAATTTAAATGAGAAATTCATTGTAAATAGAAGCATTGCGATGTTTAGTGCTTCATTGAGTAATGATAATCACATGCAGTTCTCTTTTAGGGTGTGCTTTCCAACATCTCTTCTATCACAGACTTGGGAGGATTTGACCCAGTCTGGTTGTTCATTGTTGTTGGTGGAGTAATGTTCATTCTTGGATTTGCTGGCTGTATTGGTGCACTGCGTGAGAACACTTTCCTACTGAAATTTGTAAGTGTTTGTTTACATTACAACTTATCCATGAGAAACATATAAAGATTTTGTGAAGTTTTTAAAGTTGTCATTAGTTCATTAAACTCAGTTTAAAGTAGTTTTTCAATTATAAAAGTTTACAATATTCCTATAAATCTAAGTTGGAAAATGGACACAGATAAGCATCCTGTATTTTTTTTTAATTCTCATAATTTCCAAATTTAATTGTTGCTTTTAATCTTTGAACATAATTAGTTAATTGTTTAGAATAGATTGTGATAAAATTGTCAACATTTTTTCATGGAAAAATGACAGAATCAAACAGTTTTGATGGCTAGCATATGCACATCGATCATAATAGTTATGAATATGAAAATCTGTTGCATCAAACTATCTTTGGTTTTCCCTTTGAGGAAATCATCATGGTTCATTCCAAAAGATTTTGACAAAAATGTAGAATTTATCAATTTTTAATGTAATAGATATTTCTTTAGATCTGTTTACAAAGAGTAACCAACTGTAAATGGTTAGTTTCAATGTTTAGAAATTGAAGGGGTTGCCAGCTTGAGTTAAGCAGAAGAATGTCTGCAGCAGATTTATTTATCAAGAGAGAGTCAAGAGTCAAGAGTCAATTTAATTGTCATTTGGACCCCTAGAGGTCCAAACGAAATGCCGTTTCTGCAGCCATACATTACACACAAATAGACCCCAGACACAACATAATTACATTTTACATAAACATCCATCACATAGCTGTGATGGAAGGCCAAAATAAACTTATCTCTCCACTGCACTCTCCCCCCCCCCCCCGATGTCAGAGACAAAGTCAAAGCCCCCGGCTGGCGATGGCGACTGTCCCGCGGCCATTAAAGCCACGCCGGGTGGTGCGAGGTCGCACACCGGGTCTTGGTGTTGGAGCCCCCGGCGTGCGCTCGCAAAGTCCCGCGGCCATTCCAGCCGCGCGGGGCGGTGATGCAAGGCCCCGCTCCAGGAGCTCTTCAACCCCGCAACACGGGCGGGAGAATTCGCCGTTGCAGGAGCCCCGAAAAGCGGTCTCCCTCCAGGGAGCCGCGGGCTCCCGGCGCCGCCGTCCACAGACCTGCCGTTGGAGCCTCCGACTCTCCGGTAGCAGCAGCAGCAGCAGCATCAGCGCTCCTCCACCGCTCCAACCGCTCCGGACTCGGCCAGCTCCGCGACGGCGACGGTGAGTAGCACCAGAGTCCCCGGCTTCTTCCTGTTGGAGGCCGCTCCTCGTTGCGGCCTCAACGACAACGGAAACCCGACGAGAAAAGGTCGGGTCTCCAGTGCAGGGAGAGATTTAAAAAGTTTCCCCCCCCCCCCCTCCCACCCACCCCCCACCCCACCCCCACCCCCCCACACACACACCCCCAACAAAAAATAACAAAAAAATACATTAAAACACAGACAGAAAATAATAAAAACGCGGACAGACTGCAGAGGCCGCTGCTGGCCAGAGCCGCGCCGCCTACCGGATGCTGCTTTATGCTGATTTATGATTTATGCTGCTTCTGCTGTGATGCTCTACAGTTTGCTAAACTAGAGATCTTAAGAGATAGGATAAGTAGGGCAGCTATGAGCAAAGAAGTGCTGGAGGAATGGGTCAGGCTGCATCTGGGGTAAATATGGACAGGTGCTGTTTTGGGTCCTATCTTTGGACCCTCAACTGTCAGACTCAAAACTGCTTTAGATTCAAAACTCAAAACTGGGCAGCTAAAACCTATGGTAATTATGTTTTATTTCTGGGTAATCTTACTGAAATTTCTGAAGAAAAGTACTACTGAAGGTCTAGATGTTACAACTTTCATGTAAGAACAGGACATAGAAACATATAGCATGGGAAATTTAGAAAACAGTTACTAATTCTCCCTGTCGTTAGCTCTTCAAACACCCGGGTAATGTATTCAGGACATGATAACTTGAAAGATTTGCAATTAAATCAGAGATAATAGATCATCTTCTGGGACCAGCACGCAGTTGCCACGCTCATTGGTAGTTTGCTGGGGAGTGACATGAACAAAATTATTGTACAAATGACATTAACCACTTAGATTGATAAAATCTCACGCATTTTAAAGGTTACAAGACTAAGTATTCTCACACAGGAGGCCTGGTCCCCCAACGCAATATTCCACCTCTCCACCAATTCCAATATTCCACCACTCACGCATAGCCCCCAACTGCGCAGGCATGGCTGACGGGTTCCCGTTGTGATGCCACTGAACTCCCCTCCGCCCCTTACCCTCCCCCCCCCCCCCCCACGCACAACCCCCACCCCCCACCCCCCCCCCCCCCCCCCCTCAAAACTCCCCACCCCCCCCATCCACTCTTAGCGGTTCTCCGACGGCATATGCCATTCCCTCACATTGGGTTCCCATTGTGACGTAGAACACGCAGGTATTACTGCGCAGGTGCAGCTGACAGGCACAGCAAGTGGAAAAGGGATTTATTAAAGCTTAAAATGTGAATAACTCTTAAAATATAACAACAATTTAAACGTTAAAGAGGAGATTTATTCAGTCCATTCTTTCTTGTTGCGTCTCTTGTTGCATTCTGCAGCCGGGGAGGGGGTCGGCTTTGGGCGGGGGCTGTCGGGGGCCGGTGGGGTGAGCGTCCTGCAGCTGGGGGACGGGCACGGCTTCAGGCAGTGGCCAATGAGGGGGGGGCTTTCTGGAGGGCTAGTGTGGGTGGTGTCGGCCGAAGGGACTGGTTTCCAGAGGGATAGAATGGACATTGTGGGCCGAATGGGTTCTTGGACTCACAGTTCACTCACACGCGGCTGGTGGATTCACAGTTCACTCACTCGCTGCTGGTGGACTCACAGTTCATTCACTCGTGGACTCACAGTTCACTCACTCACGGCTTGCGGACTCACAGTTCACTCACTCACGACTTGCGGACTCACAGTTCACTCACTCACGGCTTGCGGACTCACAGTTCACTCACTCACGGCTTGCGGACTTACAGGGGGGGGGAGGGGGGAAGAGGGGTGTGTAGGCTCAGTGGCTCCTGGCCCCGGCTCCAACTGCACTCACCGGCTCGAGACTCACCGGCTCTGGTCCCCAGCAGCACACATCGGCACCCGGGTTGCCGTGGTGGTCGCCGCCCCCGCTCGCAGAACACAGCACCCGCTCGCAGAGCACAGCCCCTCGCTCGCAGTCCGCTTCATCTTTATTCTCCCCGCCGGACAGCGGGTGCCGGAAAGGGCGTGGTGACTGACAGGCGAGAAGACTATTCTGCTCATCTCACGATTTTTTCAAACCTTCATAACTTTTATAATACTCCACCGATTGGAACAAAGCTTGACGCGCTTGGAGCAAAGGAGAACGGTGAGTAAGGTGGCGATATAGGGTACCGGATTTGTGCAAATTTAAATACAACGCAGTGGTCAAGATGAGTTTTAGTAATAGTATAGATAGATTAGTTCGGGGGGGGATAATATTTCCACATACAGGTGCACAACCTTTTATCCGAAAGCCTTGGGACCAGACAGTTTTCGTAATTCAGAATTTTTCGGCTTTCGGAATGGAAGATTTTTAGCGTAGATTTTAACGGCTGGCTCAGTGGTAGAGTGCTCGGCTCATATCCGCAAGGTCGCGAGTTTGCGCCTTGATCCCGGCAGTTACTCGATCGCGAGTTTGAGTCTTCAATGTAGTTTTTTCTTGCAGAATAGGAGAGAATAGGGAGGGTTAGGCTGGGATCATTCTCTGCGAGATGATCTTAGTGCGGGAGACAAGTGTAGGAGAGGTGTACTGACTGTGTGGGCAGAACTTTGGAAGTGATTGCCCACCATTCTCAAAAGCCGCTGTGTCTCCCTGTCCCTCCAACTCCAGAGGAATCCGCTCCCCGATGGGCCGCTACGGCGACAAGTGGCAGTTCGCCCACAGCCCGAGCTGCGCCCCCTCATCCGCAACCCGGGTTCCTCTGGAGTTGGAGCGGGGCTGGGCTAGAGTTGTTGCTGGCTGTGATTCTCTGGGATCTCCGTGCTTGCAGTGGGCCTGGGGGTTGGTGTCCCGATGAGGGGGCGCAGCTCGGGCTGTGGGCGAACTGCCACTTGTCGCTGTAGCGGCGCATCGGGGAGCGGCTTCTGGTGGTCCTGACGTCTCTCAGCTCCTGTCCAGGGGGATGGCCGGAGACGTCAGGACCAACAGGAACCCGCTCCCCGATGGGCCGCTACAGCGACAAGTGGCAGTTCGCCCACAGCCCGAGCTGCGCCCCCTCATCCGCAACCCGGGTTCCTCTGGAGTTGGAGCGGGGCTGGGCTAGAGTTGCTGCTGGCTGTGAGTCTCTGGGATCTCCGTGCTTGCAGTCGGTGTCCCGTTGGTCCTGACGTCTCCGGTCACCCCCCTGGAATGGAGCTGAGACTGGGAACTGTACCGCCCTTGCCCCCTCCCTCTGCAACTGCAAACAACCCCACAGTTCCTCAGCTCCTGTACAGGGGGGTGGCCGGAGACGTCACAGCCCGAGCCATCAGCTTCTGTCCCTACGGGGACAGCGGAGAGCGTGTTCCTCTGGAATTGGAACGGGGCTGGGCTGCTGCTGGCTGTGGGTCTCTGGGTTCTCCGTGCTTGCAGTGGGCCTGGGGGTCGGTGGTCCCGTTGGTCCTGACGTCTCCGGTGGTCCTGACGTCTCCGGTGACTGGCACTGGCTCCAACGTGAAGACAGTGCAAAGCCCCCGCGCCGGTGCAATGCGCGGGGAGCTGGAGAGGGGAGGGAAGGGGTCACACACATGGCCGGGAAGCAGAGGGGTGTAGGTGGGGTGAAACTGAAGGGAGCGACAATCTACTGCTGCCTGCACGCTGAGTTAAAAAGTTCCCACGCAAGACTCACGATACACTGTGTATCGTGAGTCTACCGTGGGAACTTTTTAACTCAACGGGCAGGTAGCAGCATATTGTCAATTATTAACCCTCCCGCGCAATATACCCTCACCTTCTCTTTTATGAATGGGGATTTAGTTCCCCTTTCTTCGAGGACCGACGGGAGGTTCCGCTGTTACCTCTGCGGGCCGCCCTCGGTGAACGTCTTCAAGGACCTTTTTTCAAGGACCGAAAAAATGTCGCTATTCAGAGCTTTTCGTTATTTGGATCGTCGGATAAAAGGTTGTGCACCTGTACCAGTTTGCTTGATATCCTAACTCAATAGGGTGATAACACCACTCTGCCCTTCTTTGCTTTTGAGTATTATAATATTAAATTAAAAAAATAATCTAGGTCTAAAATACCATCCGAGTGTTTTTGAAATTATTATTGTGAAAATGACCTCTAAGCTGAGGAAATATACCACACGTGGGTATTATTGTATTCTGATATCTGCTCCATTATAATAAAATTCTGTTTTTCAGTTTTCAGTATTCTTGGGTCTAATTTTCTTCTTGGAGTTGACAACTGGGATACTAGCATTCGTCTTCAAGGACTGGATCAAGGACCAGCTCAATTTATTTATCAACAAAAATGTTCAAGCTTATAGGGATGACATAGATCTTCAAAACCTTATTGATTTTGCACAAGAATATGTAAGTAAATTCAATTCCTTGTAGTAATGAGAAATTTCTAAATAATTCAACCAAATTTTCTGTTTGGGCGCCTGATATATTTGTTTTAATTCAGTCATTTTGAATGTATATGGTGGCGATTCAAAGATTATTTTACTGCAACTGCTTTGTCTACTCATTTCAAATAGTTGAAATTATTTGAATTTGAAATTGCAGATGGCTCATTTCACCTACAATTTCAAATAATAAATAATGAGAAAGTTATTATTGGACATGATCCATGGATGTTGGAGAAAACATTTAGAAAACCTTTACTAGTGTATTACTTATTTCAATATTTCCTACTTCATGTTAATTAAATTTTGGTCAATGTACCTATTTCCAAACTGTATAGGTCGATGATTCTAATAATATTTATAGTTTTTTTAAATGTTCGATGAAACGGGTGTGCTTCTGTACAACCAGCCTATCATCCTATTCGGAGCTATGGGGTGTGTGATTTTCATTTTGGTAGTCTGGTTTTAATATGCCTGTTATTACCTGTTCCTGGATTGAAAAAGGCCAATTGTGACTTTTGCGGTAATTTGGAGGATGAGACGGATGTTCGGTTGTTCTGGCAGGGCTTGCACACCATCAAGTGCTACAAGGCGAAACCAAGTGGCAGCTCAAACGACAGTGAGCTCAATAGGTCGAACTGATGTGCCTTCTTGGGCATCCATAGCCCTGATATTATTGCAATCTCAGTCACCGAGGCTGATGTCAGATCCTTCACGAGGGTGAACATTTGTGAAGCATCTGGACCTGATGGTGCATCTGGTCTCATTCTCAAAATCTGTGTGAACCAACTGGTTGGAGATTTTGTGGATATCTTCACCTCTCATTATTGTGTGAGCTTCCCACCTACTTTAAAAGAGCATCAATAATACCTGTGCCCAAGAGGAGTAAGGTGACACAGCTACTGACCAGCGGTACTTCAATTGGTGGTGATGATGTGCTTTGAGAGTCTGTTCATGGTACATATCAACTCTTGCCATAGCAGGAACCTGGACATGCTACAAATTGCCAACTGCCACAATAGATCGATGGAGATGAGATGTCACTGGCTCTCCCTTCTGCACTGGAATATTTGGACAATAGAAAACACACGGGTCATGCTGTGATTCACTGACTACAGCTCGGTGTACACAATTACCATCCCTTCAAAACGTATTACAAAACGTATTATATGGTTAACTCAGTGCCTTGAATGTCTCAGTTGAGCGTTTTGTGCATCCCTCTGCAACTGGGTCCTTCCTCATCAACAGAACATAATTGATACAAATTGGCACCAACACTTACTCCTCAAACTACCAACACTGAGCATCTCAAGCTGTGGGCTCAATCCGCTGCTCTACTCACTATACCCATGACTGTATAGCTGGACACAGTTCCAACTCTAACTTAAATTCGCCAATTGTGCCACTGTAAATTGCTCGTTCTGAACTCCCCCCATTTCAGTCAAAAACAATGAATCAAGCACTTGAACAACTGATCTTTATTTTAGCAAAACATAATAACTGTTCAACTACTGTACATATCCCACTGTGGGTTCGATCTTCATATCTGCCTGATCAAGCCCTCTAGGCCTCGCTCAAACAGAGACAATGCAGAGGGTCACGCAGTCCCAAGCGTTCTCCCAGACGATCGACGCTGGACCTCGTGGCAGCGGACCTTTATAGGTCCCGGGACCTTGAGGGGCCGAACCACATGGGGGTGGTCTGTTAATAATCCAATTACAGATATCGATTAACCCCATACATAACAGACATTTCCCTAACCCAATAATACAGCAGCTAATACATCGTATAAGAAAGGAAGCAAACAAGAACAAACATTGAAACATGTGCCCTGAGATTCAAACAATTTCTCCAAGGCTCAACTGTTCGACCAATCATCAATTAACTGGATGATTGTCTTGCAACATTATTTATACTATTTACAATGCTTTTGCAGCGATCCAATAGAAATGATGCATTTAAGGTTAGTTTGCAAAACCGCTATACATCAATTTAAAAAACATCAATTTAAGCGAAGCAGGGAGAACACCTGCACCCCTTACCATCCTGCATATCAGTCTGAGCCTAGACTGGCTGGTGCCAATCAAAGCCTGTAAAGTTCAGCTGACAAAGGTTAAGCAATTCTGACAAGTGCAGGGATCCTCCATTTTATGGTGTCTTTAATTTAGCCAATATTAACAACTGTTGTTGTACATATTATAGGTAATGAAGAGTGAGAGCATAGGAGAGTGATCGATCCTCTGATTGAATGATTCCAGAGCACCAATCTTGCTCTCAACATCAATAGCACCGAGGATCTGATTGTTGACTTCTAGAGGAAGGCTGAGGATCCACTAACCTGTCTTCATCAACAGGTTGATGGCGGAGAAAACATATTGACTAGTTGCATCATATCCTGTTTCAACATCTCAAATGCCCAGGAACGAAGGAGATTACAAAAAGTGGTGAACACTGCACTGTCTATCAAGGGTACTGACAGCATAATCATGGAACCACAACACCCTGACCATGCTCTAATTTCAATCCTGCCATCGGGAAGAAAGTATCGGGGTCTGGAAACCGTGACCTCCAGGTTCAAGAACAGCTTCTTCCCAACAACCATCAGACTGTTGAACACTACAAACACCAACTAAACTTAAAACTACAAGCTGTCTTGTCTTGCACAAGGGTTTTCGAGTTTTTGTTTTGTTTTGCACTATATTAGAGTTTTTTATTTATTGCACTTTTTATTTATTTTATGTATTGATTACCAGATTATAAACCTGTAATGCTGCTGCAAGTAAGAATTTCATTGTTCTGTTTCAGTACATATGTCAATTAAACATTCTTATCTCTTTTCTACACTCACACACTCCTCATCAGGATCGTTTTGTGAAGAGCACACAAATGGTTGAGATTTTTTTCTGAAAACGGTGACCAGATTTTTCAGGGTTAATCATCCTGATCCGTATTTAGAGATCAGTGGTTCAGGTATCAGCAGTGGAAACTGGAAGAAGGATTAGTTCAGTTTAGTTATCGATTTAGTTATTGTCAGGTGTACAGTGAAAAGCTTTTGTTGCGTGCTAACCACTCAGCGGAAAGACAATACATGATTATAATCAAGCCATTTACAGTGTATAGATACATAAGAAGGAAATAACGTTTAGTGCAAGGTAAAGCCAGTAAAGTCCGATCAAAGATAGTCCGAGGGTCACCAATGAGATCTCTTGTCTTTTGTGAATTGGTATTATGGAAGTGAAAAGGAAGATTTTTTAAGAGTGCTGATGATTTGTCGAGGAGGGGTATTGTCTAACTACAGTCAGTAGTTTGAGTGCTTAATTTAATGTAATTTTTGTTGCCATAAATTATGTTCCCTCACACCTTGCACATGGAATTATACTTTTGTGCATCAATCACATAACATCATTAGATGTTAACTAATTTGCCCATCAGAAGAAAGTGAAAAGAAATGAGGAAAAATACCCCTTCAGACCCATAAAACTATGGTTGGAAAAAAAAATCTGTCAGAATTATAGTTTTGACCAAATTTGAACAAAAAAAGCTATTTTCAGTTTGAATCTGCATTTGTGTTTGTTAAAATTTTAAATGGCTTTATCTTCCACTAGACTGTACTTTAATACTGTTATATTTCATGAAATGGTAATGTAGCCTGATGTTTGCAAAGCAGTAATATATATATTTTTCTTTTATTGTAATAGTGGTTGTGCTGTGGTGCTCGAGGACCCATCGACTGGGACCTAAATATTTACTTTAACTGTACAGATTTCAACCCAAGCAGAGAGCGATGTGGTGTTCCATTTTCTTGCTGTATTAAAGATCCTGCGGTATGAATATTTTATACATTTATGCTTGGTTATTTGTAGATTATAGTAAATTAGGTCAAATGACTCCTTGAACTGGAACACAACTAAAAATGAAAAGTCTTAACATAATCCAAGCTCTTGAACTCTCAACTTTTATATAAGTAAAAGCTAAATGATTTGCCCATTCAGCTTCTTGAACCTGCTCTGCCATTCAATAGAATTAGAGTCAGAGTTATGCAGCACATAAATAGGCTCTGATCCAACACATCCATGCCAACCAAGATGGCTTATCTACACCTATAAATAATATATGCTTTTATTTTTGTTTCTCCGTCCAAGCTTTCCATCTTCCCACATTACACTCCATTTGCCAACATTTTGCCACTCCCATAAACCTATCAACAGTGCTTTGTAAACAGTTTGCCTTGCAAGTGCAAATTTGACAAATATATATTCGCATCCTTCATGTTATTAATATATATTATAGGCAGTTGCAGTTCCAGCACTGATCCCTATGGTCATGAGGGAGAAAATCTTCCTCCTTCTCCCTCGTCGCTGCTTCTGCGTATTACTTCAATGCCTGCCAATATGTTATTCCCAACATCATGGGCACTTTATCTTGTGATTATTTTATGAAGCACTATTTTCATATCCAAAAACAATATCCCTCCTAACATCCCCCTCAATTCAGCCTGATCGAGACATCCTCTAAAACTCATGACTGACGCAGACATGATTTTTCCCTTCACAAAGCCATGGTGACTGCTTGATTAGATTGCTATATTACAAATATGCTATTACCTCGTTAAAAATGGAGCTATTTCAACAACAGATATTAAGCTAGTCGGTCTATAGTTGCCCACTTTTTGTCTCTCTCCTTTTTTGCCTAGACATGTCACACTGGCAGTTTTCCAGTGCACCAGCACATCTCCAGAATGTCAATATTTTTAGAAGATTGTAACCGAACTTGGTAGCTACTACTTTTAGGATTCTTGATCGGGATTTAGATCTAATTTTAGATCAGTATCTTTAGCCCTGTTAGTGCATTAATGCCACTTATTTTGTGATGGTATTTATTTCCTTCCTGGCATTATTTAGTGTTGAGATGTTACAGGTATCTTCTGCCCTAAACACTAATGTGAAATATCTGTTGAACTCTTTCGCTATTTTCTTGTTTCCCCCAGAACTATTACCCTATATGAGCAATGTTCATGGGCCTCTCTCTACCTTTTTGAATATTCAAAAGATACTCTTATATTTGTTGTTGTTCTTGGTTACTTTCTCACATAGCTATTGTTCTATTCTTATTTCACTTTGAGGTTGTTTGTTTAACCTTCCTCATTACCCATTTCCAGATCTAAGAGTGCCACTTTGCTGGTTGACGCCATAACGCATTATCCTAAATGCACTCTATATATTTTCTTCTTGTAGCTAACTGTTCCAACTTGATAAATCCAATTTGCAAGATGATTACCATCACTCATTCTTAATGCACTACCTGTATTGATGTGACCTGAACACGCGTTAAGATACAACAAATATTTATTAAATCACTTATAGCAAAGTATCTGCAGTACGTTACAAGCTCCGAGCTGCTACATCTATTGACTGGCATATGCGAGCTCTTGATATTATAAAGTATAGTACGTACTAGGCGGAGTTACTACTAACAAACACTATGATTGGCTAGCATGCAATAGCCAATCTACATCTCTTGTAGAAATAAAGAAACACCGGCAGCTAAGCGAAATATTAAGAACATACTTGCAAAGTTATAGAAAATCGGCATATCTAACCGGTGGCCTACAAACCCGTCCGGCCCTCGTGTGGTAGGAGACCGCCTCACCTCCTTTCGCGGGAGAAAAGACCGGGGAGGGGAGTGGGAGAACAACCGGCGACCCGACAGGCACAGTGGGAGACGAAATAGGCGAGCCGGGTGCCAAACGACGCCGGGAGACCGCGGTAGGAACAACGGTTGGAGGTGGGGAAATAGGACCGATGTGGGAGTGAGCACGAGGCGTGGGCCATCAGGATAGGGAGTCGCAGGACTAGGTTCCTTCACAGGAAGGATGTGTTGACGGTAGCGTCTGTAGATAACACCGTCCACTTCGACCAGATGTGAACGTGATTCTTTGGCAGGCCCTTGGATGTGTCCCAGGCGTGCATGGCCCTTGTCAGTTTGCAGACGAACCACTTGTCGAAAAACCGCTTCTGCATATCACGTTTGATTTGCAGTTGTTTCTGAACCGCAGGCGAGGAATGAACTTGTGGTTGCAACAGTTGCTGGGAGACAGGCAGGGGAGCACGAGTTTGGCGAGACATCAGTCGTTGGGCAGGAGAACATAGAAACATAGAAAATAGGTGCAGGAGTAGGCCATTCCACCCTTCAAGCCTGCACCGCCATTCAATATGATTATGGCTGATCATCCAACTCAGTATCCTGTACCTGCCTTCTCTCCATACCCACTGATCCCTTTAGCCACAAGGGCCACATCTAACTCCCTCTTAAATATAGCCAATGAACTGGCCTCAACTACCTTCTGCGGGAGAGAATTCCAGAGATTCACCACTCTCTGTGTGAAAAAGGTTTTCCCCATCTCGGTCCTAAAAGATTTCCCCCTTAACCTTAAACTGTGACCCCTTGTTCTGGACTTCCCCAACATCGGGACCAACCTTCCTGCATCTAGCCTGTCCAACCCCTTAAGAATTTTGTTAAGTTTCTATAAGATCCCCCCTCAATCTTCTAAATTCTAGCGAGAACATAGTATGGGATCCCGTGCAATGTTCCGTAGATTGAGTAAGTCCAGGTATACGTCGGATTTGGCAAGGCATGATCGTTCTATGAATTTTGCAATCCGAAAGGTGCGTTCGGCGAGTCTGTTGGACTGCGGGAACTCGGGACTGCTGGTGTTGAAAATCCCATCGTTTAGCAAAGTTTTTAAAGACTTGGCTGGTGAACTATCTGCCGTTGTCAAACTGAATACGAGCAGGAGAGCCATGCACGGAGAGGTGCAGCTTCTCAATCACTGCCTCCGAAGAAATGGTTTGCAGCAGGTCTATTTCGAACCAGCCCGAGTAAGTCAACAAGAACCAAATAATTTTTCCCGTGCCACTCGAAGATGTCGGTGTCTAACGAGGACCACGGGAGAGGAGGGAATGGTTGTGGCAGTAAGGGCAGCTTCTGCTGATGTGGCGTCAGGCTTTTGCAGACAGCGCATGTTTCGGTTCTTTCACGTATGCATTTGGTCATACCGGGCCTGTAAAACATGCTTTGCGCCTTTTGGAGGGTTGCCTCCATGCTGGGGTGGTCCCTGTGGATGTCGTTATAGTATTCGTCCCGGAGGGCGGGTGGGCCCTTGACTATGATTCCGTCCTGTAGCACTAGTTCGTCACGAACCAGGAAGTAGGGGCGTATTTCGAGCTGTTTTTCGGGCCAACCACGCCAGATGACTAGACAGCAATTGTAAAGTCTCATCAGCAGCCGTGTGTTCAGCTAGGCAGCTTAAACAATCAGTTAGCACAAACGAGACCTTCATGACCGAGAATTTGCCCTGTTCGGAGAGTTGTTGTCCGTTGGTTCTGCGCGGGGCTCTGGATAGCGTGTCTGCTATGTACATGTCTTTACCTTTCTTGTGGACGATGTTGAAATCAAATCGCTTCAGTTGCATCACCATTCTCTGTAGTTGTGCTAGGGCAGCATGGATCAGTTTGTTCAAAATGTTGACCAGCGGCTGGTGGTCTGTCTCGATGGTCACAGTTTTACCAAAGATAATGTCCTTGAATTTAGTACAGGCGAAAACCACTGTTAGCAATTCCTTTTCGATCTGGGCGTAGCGCTGTTCAGTGTCAGTTAGCGTACCGGATGCAAATGACATGGGCTTGAAATCGCCGTCAGTAGTGGCCTGCAGGCATGCTGCGCCTAACCCGTACTGGGATGCAGCGCAGGTAAGCGTTACCGGTAACTCCAGATCGAAATAGGAGAGTGTAGGTGCGCTAGCTAGCTGCAGTTTGAAGAGTCGAAGATCCTTTGGAGCTGCGGGTACCAGGATCATGCCACGTCCTTGTATGTCAGTTCTCGCAGGGGGGCCGATATGTCGCTGAGGTTGGGAATACATTTCCCAAGGTAGTTAACCATACCGAGGAATCGTTATAAACTCACAACATCAGTAGGAACCGGCAATTCGTTGATAGCTGCGGTCTTCTGCGGATCTAGTCTGAGACCGTCACTGATAAAAACATGTCCGACGTAAGTGACTTCAGGAACTTGAAACCCTGCACTTTAGTTGATTGAGCTTAAGCTGGATGTCTTTGGCATGGTCAAGTACTCTCTTCAGATTTGTGTCATGTTCAGCCAAATCGCAGCCATAGACGAGAATATCATCAACAATGATGGTACTCTGCAAACAATTGTTCTATAGTGCGCTGGAAGACTTCGCTGGTGTAGTTGATGCCGAAAGGCATCCTTAGAAATTTGAAGCGACCAAAGGGTTTACCGAATGGAGTGAGGTTGGACGAGTCTGGGTCTAGGGGAATCTGCCAAAAGGAGCTTTTGGCATCCAGGACCGAGAATACTGCTGCGTTGCCAATCTGTGCAGTGACATCCTCTGTGATTTGTATTGGGCAATGTGGGCGCTTGATGGCAGTGTTAAGATCTCTGGGGTTGATGCAGATACGGATCTCCTTGTTTTTCTTGGTTGCAATGACCATGGTGGAAACCTAGTCGGACGGGTCAGTTACCTCGACAATAACACCCATTGAGACCATGCGTTTGAGTTCAGCGTGTATTCCGTCACACATGGTATGTAGGACACGATGTGGTGCTCGGACCACAGGTGTGACTTTAGGATCAACAGTAATGCGATATTTGACAGGCAACTTGCCAAGTTCATCACTAAACAGGTCTTCGTATTGGGAGAGTAGCTGCTGAGTAGGCTCATCAGTGAGGCAGAGTTTGTGGACAACACGTCCTAACTAGACCAGGCCTAGATCGTGGCATGCATTGACACCGAGCAAAGTCTCTGAATTAGCTTTAACAATGTAAAACTGTAAGGTGCGGGATGGTTCATCTACAGTGCACATTAAATCAGCTTTTCCGAGTGGGTGCAGAACCTCTCTCCCGTAAGCCCGAAGCTTTGCGGAGGCTTATCAATACGTTCAGCATTGCAAATTTTTTTGAACTCCCTTAATGATACGACGTTCACTTCTGCGCCAGTGTCCACCTTGGCAAGAAGAGGCCTGTTATTCACGAACATGGTTACTTCAGGGTCAAGTAGCTCGTTAGAAATAGGGAGGAGGTAGTGGATGGCAGAACTGTTATCAACACTGTCTGAGTGCAAAGTGGGGGACGACAATTCAGGCACTTGGGAGACAGTATCAGTGAACTCCTGCTGAAGCAGATGCAGGCTTGTCCTTGAAGCATTAGGAGTTACATAGGAATGACAGCATCGTGCAAAGTGGTTCAATTTCTTACAGAAATTGCAGGCTTTTCCGTAGGCAATGCAAAACTGACGACCCTTCGCATGAAAATAGTTACAATTCTGACAGCAAGTAGCAGACCTGGTAGGGGGTTTGCGAGAGGAGAAGTCTGTAAGATTAACGCTATGTTGCTGGCGGGGTCTGAAAGGCACTGGGTCAGTGTTAGTGTTTCGGAGAAGCTCAGCTCTCAGCTTGCTTTCAAGCGTTCCGCCTACCAGCTTATCTCGTACTAACTCATCACTTAAATCACGAAATTGACAGCGTGCAGCCATGTGCTTCAAGCCACTGATAAATTGTTCAATAGGTTTATCGACCTGTAAACGAGCATAGAACTTGGTTCTTTCAATAATATGGTTTGAAGGCATATCACACAGTTCTCTGAACTTTCTTAGCACAACCACAGGGTCGTCAATAATTTCTGCTGGCACACGAACCTGGCTGTTGTTATCCAAAACAGCAGGAGCAAAGGTGAAGTTGTCGGCATGATTCATGGCCTCGGGTCCCACAAGATTGAGCAAAACAGATGCACACACTTCTGGGGGGTCATTCCGATGAACGATGCGAGAATAATGAGTGTAGTCACGTTTGAAAAGGCGCTATCGTTCAGCAATGTCTGAATCAAAGATCAAAAGGCTCAGGCGGCGTCACGAATTAGCCATATCGGAGATAGTAAAGACACAAATGAATCAAAATAAAATAAAACCCGATAAACGTAAACGGAGTAGGCAAGACTCACTGTCTGACACCATGTAATGATGTGACCCGAACACACATTAAGATACAACACATATTTATTAAATCACTTACAGCATAGGATCTGCAGTACGTTACAGCTCCGAGCTGCTACATCTACTGACGGCGTTTTTGATAATATATAGCATGCACTATGCGGAGCTACTACTAACAAACACTCTAATTGGCTAGCATGCAATAGCCAATCTACACTACCCTTTGTATGTGCCTCTATTATTTGTTGCGTTATATGCTTTCCTGCACAATGGTTACAGTTTGGGAGTCTATACATTACTCCAAAAAGCATTAACTTTTAGCCAAATGGACTCAACCTCTTCTATGACTAGATTATTTCTTGCATCTGTACTTATTTCACCTCTTGTAAACATTGTTACTCTTCCACCTTTCTCTTCCCACTTTTTGTAATATTTCAGTAAATGTTGCTGATATAAAAATTCTGGAATAATAAATGTATTTTATCTGCACTAGCCAGTTAAAATGTTTAGCCTTGTCCCTGTTGTGTTTTACTACAAAATCGTAAATCACTGCTGCAGATAACATGAGGGTCGACATGCAGCTTTTATTTCAAGTTTTCAAATTGCTCCATTCAGGAACAAAATGTGAAATTGGTGAATTTTTTAAGCTTTATTGATCACCATCAAATCTTAAGGATAAGTTTTCTGCATATTTGAAATAATTCAATTTTCTTTTTGTGTCTTGATGCAGTCTGAGTTTTGTTATGGTAATGTCACAAATTCTTGATTTGCTTGGTTATATTTACCACCAAGCATGATTCGAGTGAGGAATTTTTCTTTCTTGTGACGAAATAGTAATGTAAAGTGTGTTTGGGTAATCAGCAAATCAGATGGTTTTCAATGTTTCTGATTACACAAATACTACCTGAAAATCTTATCTAAATATCCTCTGGCAGGATCCTATATGTTCACTTGGGCCCTTTTCTTACCACACCAACCCCAAGCATGAAAGTGGAATTTTCATCAACCTTGTAGTACAGGTGCACAACCTTTTATCCGACGATCCAAATAACGAAAACCTCCGAATAGCGACATTTTTTTCAGTCCTTGAAGAAAGGTCCTTGAAAACGTTCACCGAGGGCGGCCCGCAGAGGTGACAGCGGAACCTCCGGTCGGTCCTCGAAGAAAGGGGAACTAAATCCCCATTCATAAAAGAGAAGGTGAGGGTATATTGCGCGGGAGGGTTAATAATTGACAATCTGCTGCTGCCTGCCCGCTGAGTTAAAAAGTTCCCACGGTAGACTCACGATACACAGTGTATCGTGAGTCTTGCGTGGGAAGTTTTTAATTCAGCGTGCAGGCAGCAGCAAATTGTCGCTCCCTTCAGTTTCACCCCACCTACACCCCTCTGCTTCCCGGCCATGTGTGTGATCCCTTCCCTCCCCTCTCCAGCTCCCCGTGCATTGCACCGGCGTGGGGGCTTTGCACTGTCTTCACGTTGGAGCCAGTGCCAGTCACCGGAGACGTCAGGACCAACGGGACACCGACCCCCAGGCCCACTGCAAGCACGGAGATCCCAGAGACCCACAGCCAGCAGCAGCCCAGTCCCGTTCCAATTCCAGAGGAACACGCTCTCCGCTGTCCTCGTAGGGACAGAAGCTGATGGCTCGGGCTGTGACGTCTCCGGCCACCCCCCTGTACAGGAGCTGAGACTGGGAACTGTGGGGTTGTTTGCAGTTGCAGAGGGAGGGGGCAAGGGCGGTACAGTTCCCAGTCTCAGCTCCATTCTAGGGGGTGACCGGAGACGTCAGGACCAACGGGACACCGACTGCAAGCACGGAGATCCCAGAGACTCACAGCCAGCAGCAACGCTAGCCCAGCCCCGGTCCAACTCCAGAGGAACCCGGGCTGCAGATGAGGGGGCGCAGCTCGGTTGTGGGCGAACTGCCACTTGTCGCTGTAGCGGCGCATCGGGGAGCGGGTTCCTGTTGGTCCTGACGTCTCCGGCCACCCCCTGGACAGGAGCTGAGAGACGTCAGAACCACCAGAAGCTGCTCCCCGATGCGCCGCTACAGCGACAAGTGGCAGTTCGCCCCACAGCCCGAGCTGCGCCCCCTCATCGGGACACCGACCCCCAGGCCCACTGCAAGCACGGAGATCCCAGAGACTCACAGCCAGCAACAACTCTAGCCCAGCCCCGCTCCAACTCCAGAGGAACCCGGGTTGCGGATGAGGGGGTGCAGCTCGGGCTGTGGGCGAACTGCCACTTGTCGCCGTAGCGGCCCATCGGGGAGCGGATTCCTCTGGAGTTGGAGGGACAGGGAGACACAGCGGCTTTTGAGAATGGTGGGCAATCACTTCCAAAGTTCTGCCCACACAGTCAGTACACCTCTCCTACACTTGTCTCCCGCACTAAGATCATCTCGCAGAGAATGATCCCAGCCTAAACCTCCCTATTCTCTCCTATTCTGCAAGAAAAAACTACATTGAAGACTCAAACTCGCGATCGAGTAACTGCCGGGATCGAGGCGCAAACTCGCGACCTTGCGGATACGAGCCGAGCACTCTACCACTGAGCCAGCCGTTAAAATCTACGCTAAAAATCTTCCATTCCGAAAGCCGAAAAATTCTGAATTACGAAAAGTGTCTGGTCCCAAGGCTTTCGGATAAAAGGTTGTGCACCTGTACTTCTGAAATGTAATCATAAATGGATCTTGGTCATAATACTGGTACCAGGACATTTTAAAAGCATTTTTTATGTACTTCAGACCTTTATTGAAGATCAGATTACTTACAATTAATTACATTTGCTTCAATATATACTGTTTTAATAAATGTCCGATGTAACTAATTTTGTCATTAAATTCTGGCATATCTGGCAAACAAAGGTTGCAGTATATTTTGGCATAACATGTGAGTTAGAAATTCCAGCTTTGTTTTTTTGGGATTAATGCCTTCTGTTTATAGGCAAACTCAATTCAGCACTCTCTGGTGGGTGTTGGTTTGGGCTACTGTAATTGTATTGTGGACTACTGTGCTACCGTTGTGATCGTCAGTCACCCAGTTTTTTGAATAGATGCACCAACAAGTAAATTTCAAGATATCTTAGCTGAATGATTTACATTGTTTACATTTACATTTACATATGTAACATTGTTTATTTTTTTGCAGGAGGATGTCATTAACACACAGTGTGGATATGATGTTAGGTTGAAAATGGTAAGCTTAAATAATTAATTCCTTATCGAAGGAAGGGGAAATGTTACAATTTGCTCTTTCTATTGTGATTGAGTAAACATTTCTTGCTGTTTGAAGAAACAGATTTCTATATTGTTTTAGCTTCACAGGAAGACTGTTTGGCCTTGGTGCAATATACATCAATTAGATAACCTAGGAAGCATATTCAATTTTCATTCTATTGGCAGTTTCTTTAGCATAATTAAAAGATTAGGATTAAATCATATGAAAACTTTCTAGCTTTCTAATAATATAAAGGGATTATAATGTAGTGGGCTAAATATAAGGTTTACCGTATTACCATTCAATGGAATGTTTTGTTGTACTTTATTCGTAAAATAATTGTTTAAAAAATTGACTTTAAATCCTGAATTGTGGAGATGCTCTTTTTGTTTTCCTTGTATACAAACAGATAAATTAACAATCTTTAATTCGCTCATCTACTATCATTAGGCAGAGGTCAGATTATAGTTTCAAAAAATATATCACATTGCTTTTAATCTGAAACCTGTAGTCATTTTCTGGCTGGGCTATCACATGACAGTTATGACTGATATCACTGGTCTATTGTTGAGTACTTAGCATTATTTCATCACGCATACATGTAGAAATTAGATTGAATTATTGTTGGGGTGTATAGACTGGAAATTTTGATAAATCCCTGGAATTGCATGCATAGCTGCAGAAGAGGTGCTCCAAATTACTATGATCCAAAACATGGTTTCTGCCTCAGTGCAAGACTTCAGATGAAATTAATGATACTCTGCATCATCATTCCAATATGGAATGACATTTTAAAAGAATGAACTTATGTCAGCAATGTCTCTTGCATTTCAGTAAGACGTTTGAGTGGAATCGTAAGCCAACGAGTTAGAAGCATAGAAACATTGAAAGTAGGTGCAGGAGTAGGCCATTCGGCCCTTAGAGCCAGCACTGCCATTCCATTAGATCATAGCTGATCATCCAGAATCAGTACCCTGTTCCTGCATTTTCCCCATATTCCTTGATTCCATTAGCCCTAAGAGCTATATCTGATTCTCTTGAATACATCAGTTGACCACTAAATTCTAGGCTAATGCTCTCCCGCAGCACTGAGTAGTCCAGCACTGTCAAGTGATTGCCTTTCACGTTAGATGTTAAACCGAGCCAATGACTATTATTATCCTAGGTCTCGTCTTGTGCAGCTCTATGAAATTGATTTTTCTTTCCTTTACTGGACAAATGCCCGGAGTCAGATAAGACCCTTCTTGAAAACCTGTTTTAATAATTCCAGATGTTTCCAGATGCTACACATTTGGATCTCTATCAATTGTATGAATTATTTTTTTACCATTGAGCAAACATACTATGTTTCTTCCAATAACAATAGCAGTGAAATTGATTGCAGTAAAATAAATATACTAAATATGCAGTAGCAATTTGAAATAAAATAAAATGCAAGGCTGCCAGAAACACAGATTTGTGTACAATATTGGTACAGGTGCACAACCTTTTATCCGGTGTTCCGGAAACCGAAAAACTCCGAAAACCGGCCATTTTTTCCAGGATGTCGTCTGCACACCAAAGCTCGCGTTTGGCGCCAAACTTGACCCGAAACGACCCACGGTCAACCCAGGTCTGTACTACTGTAGCGGCTGCCTCCTCCCCGGACACCGGGGAGACACTTAAACATCTGTAAATCATTGCTTAAATGTTAGTCAGTTAGTTTGGAGGACTTTTATGTGAAGGGGGGGGTTGAAGGGGTAAACTTTAATTCTTAGTCCCCTACCTGGTCGGAGAGGCGGGGAGCGGTCAATGCCTTACCGGGTCGCCGTGCAGTAAGCTCCGCCGCGCTGTGGTCGCCAACTCCCAGCTGGGGCTGCGGGCGGCGCCGGTTGTAGCTCCGACCCCGGCAACTCTACCCCTGGCTGCGAGGCTCCGCAAATGTTGGGAGTCGGCGGCGTCGCAGCGCTGGGATACCAGCGGGAAGCGGGCAATGCCTTACCGGGTCGCTGTGCGGTAAGCTCCAGGGCGCTGAGGCCGCCTTCTCCCAACGTTCGCGGAGCTGGGGGCTGCGGGCGGCGCTGGATTTGGAGCGCCTCACAGCCAGGGGTCGAGTTGCCGGGGTCGGAGCTACAACCGGCGCCGCCCGCAGCCGGACGGAGCCCCCAGCTCCGCGATGTTGGGAGTCGCCGACCAGGTAGGGGACTAAGAATTAAAGTTTACCCCTTCACCCACCACCACATAAAATCCCTCCAAACTAACTGACTAACATTTATGTAATGATTTACAATGATTCCCCGGTCTCCGGGGAGGAGGCAGTCGCTCCAGACTTTTCAAGCCGCCCGCGCTACCTACCTAATCTACGCTAAAAATCTTCCATTCGGAAATCCGAAAATGTCCGAAATCCGACAAGTGTCTGGTCCCAAGGCTTTCGGATAAAAGGTTGTGCACCTGTATATCAAATGATTTTAGACATAAATATGAATCACATACAATACAGTCAAGCCTAAGACAAATGAAATCACAACAGCAATGACAAGATCCCACACAAGAGATTAGTGTGCAAATTGGAGCACATAGCATTGGGGGTAGTGTATTGACATGGTTAGAAACATAGAAACATATAAATTAGGTGCAGGAGTAGGCCATTCGGCCCTTGGAGCCTGCACCGCCATTCAATATGATCATGGCTGATCATCCAACTCGGTATCCCGTACCTGCCTTCTCTCCATACCCCCTGATCCCCTTAGCCACAAGGGCCACATCTAACTCCCTCTTAAATATAGCCAATGAACTGGCCTCAACTACCCTCTGTGGCAGAGAGTTCCAGAGATTCACCACTCTCTGTGTGAAAAAAGTTCTTCTCATCTCGGTTTTAAAGGATTTCCCCCTTATCCTTAAGCTGTGACCCCTTGTCCTGGAAATTGGCAGACAGGAAGCAAAGAGTAGGAATTAACGGGTCCTTTTCAGAATGGCAGGCAGTGATTAGTGGGGTACAGCAAGGCTCAGTGCTGGGACCCCAGTTATTTCCATGTTTCCAATTACACAGGACTAGATGTTAAAAATCCAAAGTGCCAAATGTCAACTTACTCCGGGTGGTGATGGGAGCCTTATGCACTCACCTATGCTCCTCCGGTGTTGAGAAAGGCTAGGCAGACACATCATTGGGGTTATCAAGTAGGCACCTACTTTCATCGACGTTTTGCTGATTGGACCCACAACGTCTCCAGTAGGCTCAGCGGTGCATTCTGGCGTCCCAGAACCACCCCCCTCTGCATCTTTCTAGTTGGATATTTGGGAGACCAAATGGGGTCTTTCCTCTTCAGCCAGACCCACTGGCTACTCCGCTCTGGCACCCGTGATGCTTCTATGATAATAATAATAATAATAAATTTTATCTATGGGCAAGGACACCGTACAAAAAATTAGCAAGTAGAGGAAAAACATGTATGCGGAATGAAATAAATAGTAGAGACATGACTAGTACACAAATTAAAGACAGAATTCAATTCAAAACACAATATGAGGCAATTCAAGCACAGATGAAAAGGGAGGGGGACGTGGGGCTAAGGATAGGCAGAGGTGAAGAGATGGGTCTTGAGGCGGGACTGGAAGATGGCGAGGGACACGGAATGATGGCCTGGTGTAGGGCTTGCCCGCTGATCAGCAGGTCCTTCATCAGTCTTACGGTTGATATTGCCATGAATCTTCGACATCCAACTTCTACCAGGCAGATCTTAGCTCTCCAGCCCTGCTGTTCTGCCTCCGCTGCAACTCTGTATATCGCAGTTTCTTTCTTTCGAAGGCTTCCTGCACAGCGTCCTCCCAAGGGACTGAGCTCCCCAAGATATACCATGTACTGAGAGTTCGACACGAGGACAAGATCAGGCCTCAAGTTGGAGATGGCTATCTCTGATGGAACTGTAAGCCGTTGGCCCACATCCACCAGCATCTGCCAATCCCGGGCTGCCTCCAGCTGTCCAAACCTGGTCCTTCGTGGAATTTTCCATTGCCTTTGTTCCTCCTCCCGAACAAAGGTAATGGGCATAACTGGGTTGGTTGTTCTGGGCAGCAGGGCATTGTTGGTTGTTCTTCTGCTTTCCAGAGTCGCTGCCAGGCATTTGAGAACTTGATTATGTCTCTAGGTGTACCGTCCTTGGGAGAAGCTTACTTTACACCCTGTAAGGATGTGCTTAAGTGTGGCTGGTATTGAACACAGGGGGCATGATGGATCTTCGCCCAGCCATTGGTTGAGATTTTTTGGGCTAGGAAGGACATCATAGGTTGCTTGAATGAGGAAACTTATCCTGCTCACCTCCATCTCCCACTTGTCCTTTCAGCTGATCTTCCTCTTTTCCACACTCTCCCATCTCATCCACTGGTCCTGTTTAGCTTGCGACACAGACTTGGCACACCTACTCGACGACTCCTGTCGGCGGACTTCGGCCGCAACCAACTTCCGGCGTTCCATTGATGATGCCTTGTTCCAGCAAGGTTGCTTTCCGCCAAGCCCCAAGCCACTTCTTCCGTGTTGGATTTGTCCTATCATGTCACCTAGGTGGAGAGCAGATTTTGCCTGCTGTCTCGCATTCTTAGCCGTCCACTTCTATCCTGGTGCCAGGGTTGGAGCAGCAGCTTGGATGACAGTGTCCCTTGATTCTGCCAAAGTCATCTCTAGTCTGACTTTAGTGCACCTGAACTCCTCTGTGAGGCTAGAGAGAGGCAGCTAGAGTACCCCCTGACCGTACAGGCCGACGCTGCTCAGGCACCGAGGAACACCTAACCACTTTCTCACGATAAAGCTGATTGTTCTTTCCATCTTCTCGACTCTTGTGAGGGTGATGTCATACATGGTTAATGGCCACATAAGGCGAGGTAGTAACCCAAACTACAGGCACCAGGTTTTCAGCTTTCCAGGCAGCATGGATTGGTCGACGTTCGCCAGACCTTTGATGACTTCTTGCCTAAACCCGTTAGCCTAATCGGTGTCCTTCAGCTTAGAGTTATACCATCTTCCCAGACTTTTGATTGGCCTCTCTGACACAGTTGGAATAGGTTATCGATCAATGAAGAACCTTTGATCTGTCAGTTTGCCTTTGATTATAGAAACGCTTCTTGATTTGGATGGCTTGAATTTCATTCTGACCCCAGTGATGTTCCCTTGAAGCTTCCCTAAAAGGCACCTGTTGCAAGGTGCTGTTGTTGTTATGATTGTCATGTCATCCATGTAGGCCCTGATGGGTGGTAGACGGACTCCAGACTTCAGCCACTCGCCCCCCCATTATCCACTTGGAGGCCCTTATGATGATTTCCTTAGCCATTGTAAAAATCAATGGGGAGATGGTACACCCCGCCATAATGCCAATCTCCAAGTGCCATGTGGTCGTAAAGTCAGGCGTGGTGAAACAGAGCCTTGACAAGGCTTGAAAATAAGCCTTGTCAAGGCTTTCGATAGTCTCTGGTATCCTGAAGAAGTCAAAGGATGCCCAGAGGAAACTGAGGGACAGTTCCGAACGCGTTGGGAAAATGACATGCAGATCTCTCTTTTGCAGTCTGGATTTGGTTTGAGACATCCAGAGAACCCTGGGATGCCTGCTTTTTGGACTGTTGTATCCACAAGGTTGTTTCTCTCTAAATAGCTGGTAATCCTCTGAGCTATGATGCTGAAGAAGATCTTACCCTCTACATTGAGGAGACTTATAGGGCGGAATTGGCTGATATCTGTGGATTCCTTCTCTTTCGGAATCAGGATTCCTCCCACTCCACGCCATGCTTTGGGTATGACTCTCTTCTCCCAAGCCACTCTCATTAGCCTCCACAGGAAGCGAAGAACATCAGGAGCACCCGTGTAGAGTCGATAAGGAACCCCATTTGGCCCTGGGGCTGAAGATGCTCTTGCCCGCTTTACCGTTTGTTCCACCTCCCTCCACTTTGGAGGACTAATGTCCATCTAGTGCTCTGGTTGTTCAATTGGTGGAATGTCCGATGGAATAGCTGTTTTCTGGAGTCTCTTGTCATCCGCAAGCATTCTTTCCAGATGCTCGTCCAGCTCCTGCCTTGATGTTTTCAGGTTTCCTCCCTTTGATGAAAAGTGATTTTATGAACTTAATAGGGGTCCTTGAAGAAGCGTGATCTCGTTCATTCTCTCTTTTTTCGTGATTTCCGCTGGTACTCTGCTCGTCTCAGGGTTGTTAAACGGCTTTTGATGTTTCCCTGGAGAATGTTGATGCCCTCCTTCTCACTATCAGAAACCTTCCTTCACTGCTTCTTGAGTTGCCTTCTCTCCCGGATTAGGCATTCCTAATATTAGGCATACAATATATATTAACGATTTAGACAAGGGAATTTAATGTAACATCTCTAAGTTTGCGGATGACACAAAGCTGGCTGGCAGAGTGAGCTGCGAGGAGGATGCTATGAGGCTGCAGGGTGACTTGGATAGGTTGGGTGAGTGGGCAGATGAATGGCAGATGCAGTATAAGGTGGATAAATTGAGGTTATCCACTTTGGTGGCAAGAACAGGAAGGCAGATTATTATCTGAATGGTGTCAGATTAGGAAAAGCTGGCGGTGCAACGATACCTGGGTATGCTTGTACATCAGTCACTGAAAATAAGCATGCAGATACAGCAGGAAATGAAGAAAGCTAATGGCATGTGGCCTTCATTACGAGAGGATTTGAGTTTAGGAGCAAGGAGGTCCTACTGCAGTTGTACAGGGCCCTGGTGAGACCACACACTGTTGCAGTTTTGGTCTCCTAATTTGAGGAAAGACATTCTTGCTATTGAGGGAGTGCAGCGTAGGTTCACCAGGTTAATTCCCAGGATGGCGGAACTGACATATGATGAAATAATGGGTCGACTGGGCTTGTATTCACTGGAATTTCGAAGGATGAGAGCAGTTTATAGAAGAGTAGAAAATTCTTAGCGATTGGACAGGCTAGATGCAGGGAGGATGTTCCCCATGTTGGGGGAGTCCAGAACCAGGGGTCACATTTTAAGGATAAGGGGTAGGCCATTTAGGTTAAGATGAGGACATTTTTTTTCATCAAGAGAGTTGTGAATATGTGGAATTCTCTTCCACAGAAGGCAGTGGAGGCCAATTCACTGGATGTTTTCAAGAGAGATTTAGCTCTTAGGGCTAACGGAATCAAGGGATATGGGGTAAAAGCAGGAACGGGGTATTGATTTTGGATGATCAGCTCTGATCATATTGAATGTCGGTGCTGGGTTGAAGGGCGGAATGACCTACTCTTACACCTATTTTCTATGTTTCTAATGTGCTAAAATTATATCATGGTTCATCCTTGAATCTATTACCTACTTTGTCAGTGATCCAATCACTCCTTTATTTGAATTGATCTTGACTCTGCAGTTTCCTGCCTTGTTCAAAAATGTGTCAAATTCTCAGCAACATTTCTTCAATTGATTTATCTTGCTTATCAATATTGAGCAATGTTAAGGAAGAAATTCCTCTATTGACATCGTATTTTTTATCCTCATTTTACAAGGTGAATAGTAGACATGCTTCCGAGTCAACATTGTTTACTATAATTTAATATATTTTGCCTACTGTCACGAGAGAAAATACCAGGACATTGAAATACTATAAATTTAGAGAAAAACCAATGAATAATTACTTTCTGGAAAAAAATGGCTTATTCATCAGCATTAGATGTGATCCCGGTGTGCATTTGCTAAGTTACAGTCCACAAATATATTCTTCAATCGTGTTTTTAAGTTACATCAACAATTCACAATGGGGAAAATACAATGTAATCTAAGGTACTGGAAACTCCTAAAGATAACATGAAAGTCTGGTCTGTATTGGTTCCTGGCTTTTTTCTTTCCATCCCACTCTGTTCAACTTCATTGTGGGAGTATGCTGTGAGGATCTCCAGCAGGAAATTTACAAAACCCAGATACAGCAGACATGGAATGTATAAAACAAAAATGTTAATTGCAAAATTTGCAAATTTTTGATTAATAAAATATCTAAAATGTTAGCGCTTTGAGGTTTTTATACAGAACATCACACTTTTTCGTACTGTTGCCATGGTATGAAATGACCAGTGTAGTCAGTAGTCTAAAGATTTATTAGATGATGATCGTTATATTTGGGAGTGGATTTTGTTGAAAATAATCCACTGTTTTACAGTATTTTCTATGCCCGCAGGTTAACTGTTAAAAATTAAGCAAAATGTATCCATTAAGCAATTCTCTTTAATCCTATTCTAATTACCTAGCAACTGGACTATTACCGAATGGCAGTTGACCTTGTGGTGTATTGTAAAAGTCTTTATTGTTTTAGGAAATAGATCAACAAGATTATATTTATACCAAAGGATGTGTTGGGCAGTTTGAAAAATGGTTGCAGGAAAACTTGATTGTGGTAGCTGGAATCTTCATCGCTATTGCTTTATTGCAGGTAAGCAATTTATCGAGAAAATACCAAAACCAAGAAAAATAAATGTAAAACAGAACTGGTTATGAGGTATTGCAGGAGAGGGACAGCTAATTTTGACAGGGTGAGGATGTTTTCAGCATTGTTTATCAGTCTTGCTGTGTATGAATCAGGATATGTTTGCATATCATAGTATGTGTTGGAAGGAACTGCAAATGCTGATTTACACCGAAGATAGTCACAAAATGTGCGGAAAGCAGCATTTCTGGAGAGATGGAATGGGTGATTTTTTGGGTCGAGACTTCAGACTCTGATCACTAATTGCAATTCTTCGGAGTCTGAAGAAGAGTCTTGACCCAAAACGTCACCTATTCCTTCTCTCCTGAGATATGCCCGCAGTCTTGCTTAAACATCACAGTACGTTGGTTTCTTTGTCTTAATAAAATTACAAATGCCTTTAAATTTCATGAATTTATTTGGTTTCTGTTTCAGATATTTGGAATTTGCCTGGCACAGAATCTGGTCACTGACATTAAAGCTGTCAAAGCCAATTGGTGATATTTCATTGAAGGTTAATTAGCCGAGTTTGACAGAACTGTTGGAAGCACATCTGTAAAAAGCACATTGGATGAATGTCATCTGTAGAGTATTGGTTAATCTCTTAATGCTATGAGACCTGTGGATATAAACTACTATTAAGCAAGTTGGACTTTTACAATACCAGAGAGCTTGCTGAATTTGAGGTTTTATGATTGCAAAGGGAACTTGAACAATTTTCAATTAATATTTTGAAAAATTGTTTGTCAGTGGTGTAAACACTACCATAAATATATTAAGTTTGTACTGTTAAAGATTGTGTGGTTTAAATGTTTTCTAAGGGGAGGAAAAATGATTTGCTACAACTGCTGACCCACTTGCAGATACCGGTAACCAGATTTAGGGCTATTAAATAGTCCAGTCCTACATTGAAGAAACTGGATCCTTTGTTACCTTTGAAAGAAAAGCGAGAATAATTAGTCTATGCAGATCTAAGGGATTAGATTTATGTAATGCATATTGGCGATAGTTTATATGTAATTCAGGCAGTGATCATAAATGGCAACAATTTTTTAACTATGCCTCTTTGTTATAGAAAAAAAAGTGGTCGATCCTGGCAATGCTCGAACTTTAACTTAGATTATTACAGATGTCTTTTATTTCAAGTTCTGACATAATTTTCATATTAGGAAAGACTGAGAAAGTCAACAGCGTCAGGTGCTTTTTAAAATAGATTTATGTGGTAATTATGTAAGTGTTACTTTATTTCTTTAAATAACATTAACACGTTGTTTGCACTAAAATGTCATTTAAATTGGTGGTGCAAACTGGTCTACTCAGGAAATTTACCGTGAATTATTTAGCATGGTATCAAACGCTACACTGTTGCGTTAGTCTCCCAAGACTACTCAAATGCCTTTTGGTCTGCTGCTACTTTTAACAACTGACCTTTAAATTGCAGGAACGTTTGTTCCTGCTATCCCTACAAGTTTTCAGTTTTGGTATATAGGTCAGAATTTGATTAAGCTAAAACCAGAACTTGACTAATTCTTCAATTTCTCCTGAGTAATTGCTGGAAAGTAAAATCTGTTTAAAAACACTCGGGGGTGGGAAGATGGTACAGGCAGATGTTGATGAGGCATGAAGAAAATGTGTATCTTTGACTATTTTGCTGTCGTTTAACTCCTTTATGTGTCAAAGTTAAAAAAATGTTAACCATCAAACCATCAGTGAGACACATTTGTCACTTGTTCAAGATGACCCTTGGCTCTATGTACATAACACTTTGAGTGTAAATTTAAACCCAACACAGGAAATTTGCTTTTTTTTGGCAAATTGAGTAATTCAAGCAAGCCTCCACAGTGTAAATCATTTGTATGTGAATTTCCTCAATCCTGGTGTAGAAAGTTAAAATAATGTTACACTAATGCTGTTGCTTCAACATGTTTAGAATGACCATGGATTGTCATATTTGCCTATCGTGTTTGTTTTGCTTTCACCTGATTGGTCCCATTGGATCATATTTGTTTAAGAAAAAATCCTGCACATGTCTCATATACATTTCAGCTGTCATGCAGTCCAGTAAATGAATTAAATCCAATTAACTTAGTCTGAATGTAAGTATATTTCAAAAATACTTGATTTTACTTTGTGCTATTCATTATTTGTTATTGATAGGGCCCATTTGCAATGATGTGACATTAAACAAATGCACTGTTGCATCCACTATACATTTCCTGTTATTAGTCAAGATTTGGTTAATAAAGCTTGTTACAACTAACTTCTAAAATTAGCCATGTAAATTTATATTAAACATTTTCAAGAATAGTGTTCTTCAGCATTACAATTGGAAATAAATTTTTGCCAATGCTTTTAATTGTGTCATATTTTACATGTTTCTACTTTTCAACCACTGTTTAAAAGGTTTTTAATGATGGGAAATGTTCCGTTTTATATGCATCACAGCAATGTTACAAGAAATCTGTGGTGCTGGGCTACCACAAAGTCAGACCAAAAACATTCTCCTTACTATTCTGTGGCAAAATATCGCCATTACACTTTTGCAAGATTAGTTTGTATACTTGCACTTTCCTCAATCAGTGTAGAATGTAATCTGACGAGATGTTAATAGTGTTAATGCAGTTTGGTAGAGCTGCCTCAGAGTTCCTTTGGAATATTGCGGAGTTGCTTATCTAAGCAGCAAACTGCTATATGCAGTCATTTTTTCAACACATTTGTTTTCGTTATACGTTCCAATTAGTACTTGAGCCAGATAATTGGTAGTGTGAATGAACCCAGCGTATCATGACTGTACATTGGTAGTTTTCTTTTGTATGTTGCTTTGGGATACTTCATAATTAGCAGAGTACTTTTGAAATTCCAACTCGCTTATATTACGTATAAACAGTAAACAGTGGAATCCAATGCAGTATTAATCTTTTATTTTTGTTTATTTTGGGCATTGTTTATTATAATTGTACAATAATTTAACATTCTGCTCAAAGTGATGGGTTCATTTTGAAGCATTTTGGAAAGTTTTAATAACTCTGTACTACAATATTTTTGTCTGTTCTCTCACAAATTCTGTAACCAGTCCTTATGTTGTACATTCTTATTTTGTATGGATTATCTGGATAAATTGTTCTAAAGTTTGTCTGATTTCATTAGATCCCAAAGTGTGATTTACAAAAATAAACTGTTATATTGTTTTTGCACAGTATTAAAGTTTCAGAAAGTCATAGTTGTAAACATGCATTGTACATTCTTTGTGTGATCATTGAGTCGTCAAGATTACAATAAAGTGTCTTTCTTTACTTTGTGTCTTACTGGCAACTAACCTATTTGTGTTTGGTTAATATGGACATAATGGTGATTGATTAAAACACTGTTTTTGAACGATACAAATGAAAGGACTGTCAGTTTAATTTTGATTTCCTTTTGTAACTTCCCTTCGGAAAACAATAATACATGTATTTGTCAAGCAATTGGTAGTAATTCTACAGTGCTGTATGTAATCTTAAATTTATGATGGGAATGAAATTTGTTACAATTGACATGTTCAATAATTTGCAAACTTTGATTTTTGGCATCCCGGATAAATCTGTGCCTTTATGTATGTACTAGGTACAAAGAAAGAAATGTCAAAAATAATTTGTCAGTAAATATGTTTGAACAATTTTCGGGTCTATTAGCTGACCTGCCCGGATTAGTATACTCTTCAAATTTGATTAATTTTGGTTATATTTGTGACAACCCAAGTTTGTTCCCAAAGCTTTATCTTGGGCCCCTCCAATCATTTCTCTATTGTGACATGACCTCTTTACTCTAGACCTCACCATCTCCATCGCATGTAACAGACTACTGGCTGGCATCTACTACAAACCCACTGACTCCCATGGCTATCTGGACTACACTTCGTCCCACCCTGCTTCCTGTAAGGACTCCATCCCCTTCTCCCAATTACTCCGTCTACGCTGCACCTGCACCCAGGATGAGGTGTTCCAAACCAGGGCATCGGAGATGTCCTCATTCTTTAGGGAACAGGGGTTCCCCTCTTCTACTGTAGATGAGGCTCTCACCAGGATCTCCTCTATATCCTGCAGCTCCGCTCTCATTCCCCATCCCTCTACTCGTAACAAGGACATAGTCCCCCTTGTCCTCGCCGTCCACCCTAACAGCCATCACATACAACTGACCTCTTTGATTGATATTTTTAAGCCATTCTTGGAGCCTTTCCTTTGTTCATAGTAGTATATATTTTTTGTTTACTATTTGCTGATATTTTTTGGGGGGGGACGAAACGCTGATATATAAGATATCTCCAAAAATGCTGCCTGTCCCACTGAGTTACTCCAGCATTTGTGTCTAAGATATTTACAGTTTATGTGAAATATCTTTCCTGTTTGAATTCATAGTTACTGCTGTTTGTTATATGATTGGCCATAAATCACGTTGATTCCAGAACTCATAACTGGGAAATCTGCTCTTTCATTATGAAATCATAAACAATTAAATATGTAAATATTTGAATTAATGCTATTTAAAAATTTAGTTGCTTTAACCATTGCAATTGTATATTACAGTGAAAAGTTACAAAAAAGCTATTTAAGAATAATGCACATGCAGTCTAAAATTAGAAAAATGTTGACTGCTCCAATATTAATGAAAATCAAAATGAGTTTGTGTGGGTGGTGGGGTGCTGAGAGTGTTAGGTACAGGAGGACACCCTGGTTAGTTCTTTTAAGTGTGTCAAAGGTGTCACCTAATGAGTGGTTCTGGATTCATTTGGCTACAGAAGTTCTGGATTATAACATAAATCTCTTAAAGGGAAACTGTCCGATCCATTTTTTAAAACGTATGCTGGTACAGTTGGAAGAATAATTGTACCCCGTGGTATTCTCCTGGTCTGAGATTTATGGTGGGCAAATTTAATTGGGATTCTGTGGGCTCGGAAAAGTGTTGAGCTCATGATATAAGTGCTCTTACAGTACCGTTTGCATGTAAGTGAAACTGGAATATTTGGACCAGGCCTGCAAAACAATCAAGTAACTAGCTCTATTCCCCTCTCTGCCCCCCCCCCCCCCTCTCTCCCCCCCCCCCCCCCCCCCCCCCCCCCCCCCCCCCCCCCCCCCCCCCGATAAACCTCCTCTCAATCCAGGTTTGCTTCCAATGCTGTTTTTTTTATTCCACCAAACGAGCATCTATTCGTGTTTCAATCTACACTGCTTACAATGTTAGGTATTGTTATGCCATTGGTAAAATTAGATCATCTTAATTAGATAAAATGAGAAAAATCTACTTGTTGCCGGTTAACACTTAGTCACAGTTTGCTTGTCTTTTAAAAATTTAGGATGTAATGTGGGAAAACATCACAGTCTTGCAATTAAAAACTGCATGATGCCAAGCAGTGTATGTATCCAGTTTTCTCCAACCTCATCTATCTACTCTGCCAACATAGTAATCCATAAAGTAGTCATGGAATCATAAAGATAAAGCATGTATACAGGTCTATCAAGTCAATGCTGAGCCTTGACCACCCACTTACACTAGTCCTACATTAATATTTTTCTATTATCCCCACATTATCATCATATCATCACTACCCCCATATTCCACCGCTCACCGACACATCAGGCGAGACTTGCAGTATACAATTAACCTACCAACACACACATCTTTTGAGATGTCAGAGGAAACCCATGTTATCAAATGAAAAAGCACCCAAAGGAAACCCATGTTATATGAAAAACGTGTAAAACTTCATGCAGAAGTTTAAAACAATTTCTGCAGCATTACAGGTCCAAAAGAGCACAGTGGCCTCCGTCATTCTTAGATGGAAGAATTGAACATGCATCTTTGGTGAAACGAGGCAGCAGCTCACCAATTAATTGCTTGTTATGGAACTAGGAAATTAAATTTCATAATATAACTTTTGTAACAGTGCATTCAAAAAGTCTTTTTGGGTATGACGCTACAAGCTTGGCACACCTGTATTTGGGTAATTTCTCCCATTCTCTGCAAATTCTCTCAAGCTCTGTCAGGTTGGATGGGGAGCGTCGATGCACAGTTATTTTCAGGTCCCTCCAGAGATGTTCGATCGGGTTCAAGACTGGACTCTGGCTGGGCCACTCAAGGACATTCACAGACTTGTCACAAAGTCTTGGCTGTGTGCTTAGGGTCGTTGTCCTGTTGGAAGGTGTACCTCCGCCCCAGTCTGAGGTCCAGAATGCTCTGGATTTCATCAAGTATCTCTCTGTACTTTGCTCCGTTCATCTTTCCCTCGATCCTGACTAATCTTCCTGTTCCTGCCGCTGAAAAACATCCCAACAGATGATAATCCCTCCACCAAGCTTCACCGTAGGTATAGTATTGGCCAGGAGATGCCTGGTTTCCTCCAGACGTGATGCTCGCCATTCAGGCCAAAGAGTTCAATCTTGATTTCATCAGACCAGAGAATCTTGTCTCATGGTCTGGGAGTTCTTAAAGGTGCCTTTTGGCAAACTCCAAGCGGGCGGTCAAGTGCCTTTTACGGCGGAGTGGCTTCCGTCCCACCATTCTACCATAAAGGCCTGATTGGTGGAGGGTTGCAGATATAGTTGGCCTTCTGGAAGGTTCCATCTCAACAGGGAACTCTGGAGCTCTGTCAGAGTGACCATCAGGTTCTTGGTCACCTCCCTGACCAAGGCCCTTCATCCCTGATTGCTCAGTTTTGCAGGTGGGGCGAGCTCTATGAAGAGTCCTGGTGGTTCCAAAGTTCTTCCATTTAAGGATGACGGAGGCCACTGCTCTTCTGGACCTGTTATGTCCAGAAATAGTTTTATACCCTCCCCTAGATCTGTGTCTCGACAATCCTGTCTTGGAGGTCTACGGACAATTCCTTTGTTTCACGGCTTGGTTTTTGCTCTGATATGCACTGTCAGCTGTGGGACCTTGTATAGACAGGTGTGTGCCTTTCCAAATCATGTCCAATCAATTTAATTTACTTCTGGTGGACTCAAATCAAGTTGGAGAAACATCTCAAGGATAATCAATGGAAACAGGATGAACCTAAGCTCAATTTTGAATGTCATAGCAAAGTGTCTGACTACGTATGTAAATGTGATATTTCAGTTATTTCTTTTTAATTACTTTGCAAAAATTTCTAAGCATCTGTTTTCATTTCTTCATTGTAGTATTGTGTGTAGATTGATGAAAAAAAGATGAATTTAATCCATTTCAAATTTAGGCTGTAGCGTAACAAAATGTGGAAAAGGTGAAGGGGTCTGAATACTTTCTGAATGCACTGTATGACTGTATTTAATGTAAAACCTAACAAATGTTACAAGCAATATTTGATTATTTAAAATTCTTGACAGAAGAGGGAGACAGTTTACATTGGTTTTAAGCAGTATGTACTCAATACCAGGCAGTTTTTTAGAAATTCAAGTAATCTGATGCCTTATTCTCATTGAAAAAAATAAATGAACCAAACACCGAATGAATTCCTAGTCTTTAACTATTGCTTCTCTGCAAAATGAGAGTGAGCAAGTTATTTTCTGTAATAATTGATTTTTTTTTTAAAGGAACATTAGGGAATATTTGATTGACAGCCTTTGAGATAACCAAGCCCCAATAATTTATCATTTCATATTATAACCATCAAAACCTCAAGTCAAAAATAGATTTTTTTTTGCAGATTTTTAAAAAACAAATATTGGCAAAAATCGGAGTATGTGCCAAGTAGAAGAGTGGTCAAAATGTAGAAGCACAGAACTGCAGATGCTGCTTAATAGACAAAAGGGCAAACTGCTGGATTAACTCAGGTCAGGCAGCATCTCGGGCGAGCATGGATAGGTGACATCATGAGTTGAGACTTGTTTTGACAAATAAAAAACGCTGCCACTTAAGGCTGTGATTTTTGGTCATCTTACTCAGAGTTCCCCTTCGCTGCGCAGGACAGGATTTTCCATCGATGAAAAATAAAAGAGTTATTAGTGTTTAAAAATTGTTGAGATTCTCTCTCCTGAAGGCCATGCCCCTTCCGGAGGGACTATAAAACCCGAAAGTGTTGTGTGCCTCAGTCAGTCTCTGCAAGATGGGGGAGCGTGAGGGTCATGTCTCAGTCTGAGCTGTGAATAACACTGAACACATGTCTACTAAAGTGTGAGTGTGGTTTTACTGACCTTGAGTGCCCTTAATGTGGTTTGAAAATGAAAATGTGGTTGCTTTGAAATAAGGCACAGCAAATGGTTGGTGGTGGTTGCTTTGAAATAAGGCACAGCAAATGGTTGGTGGTGGTTGCTTTGAAATAAGGCATAGCAAATGGTTGGTGGTTGCTTTGAAATAAGGCATAGCAAATGGTTGGTGGTGGTTGCTTTGAAATAAGGCACAGCAAATGGTTGGTGGTGGTTGCTTTGAAATAAGGTACAGCAAATGGTTGGTGGTGGTTGCTTTGAAATGGCAAATGAATAAAAGTCTAAACTTGACAACTTCCTGTTTGCACTGTATATTGATTTTAGATAAAATGCCACCACTTACGTCTGTGATTTTTGGCCATCTTACTCAGTCCCCCTCCGCTCATCATGTGCAGAGGCTTCTTCCCATCAATGAAAAATAAAAGTGTTATTTGTGTTTAAAAAATGATGAGAATCTCTCTCCTGTCAATCATGCCATGAAGGCCACGCCCCTTCCAGTGGGAGGGTGGATGGATTATAAAACCCGGAAGTGTGGGTGTGACTCAGTCTCTGCAAGATGGGGAAGGGAGAGGTTTCGACTGAACACACTGAATGTCTACTGAACTGTGAGTATGGTGTTTTGTGATGTATTGTGTGGGTTTTATGGTGGTTTCACCCATATAACCATATAACAATTACAGCACGGAAACAGGCTATCTCGACCCTTCTAGTCCGTGCCGAACACATAATCTCCCCTAGTCCCATATACCTGCGCTCAGACCATAACCCTCCATTCCCTTCCCATCCATATAACTATCCAATTTATTTTTAATGTGCCACCCTGCTTGAAATGGTAAGAAACTGCATTGAATTTGGTGGCATGAAATATGAAACTGCACTTGTTTGGTGGAACCCTGTTTGAAGTGGAAACTGAACTATTGAAACCTGTGAAAGTTGGAACTGGTGGCCTTGCACCCTGCTTGAAGTGAAACTGCGCATGAAACCCTGCTTGATTTATGAAACTGCACTTGGTGGCCCTTGCAAACTGCTGAAATGGTGTTTGAATTTGGTGGTTAAGTGGTAGATGAAAGATGCATTTAATTGTCATGAACCCCTTGGTGGCCTTTCACTCTGCAAACACATGAACACAACATAATGGCATGAAACTGCACTTAAATTTGTTGGCCTTGCACCCTGCTTGAAGTGGCATGAAACTGCACTTGAGTTTGGTGGCCCTGCACCCTGCTTGAAGTGGTATGAAACTGCGCTTGAGTTTGGTGGTCTTGCACCCTGCTTGAAGTGGTATGAAACTGCACTTGAGTTTGGTGGACTTGGACCCTGCTTGAAGTGGTATGAAACTGCACTTGGATTTGGTGGCCTTGCAAACTGCTTGAAATGGTAGGAAACTGCATTTTTAAACACAAACAGAATTTGGTGGTTAAGAGGTTAAGGATGATTATTTTGAGGGTTCTGTTTAGCTTTTTGGCTGTTTTCTTCCCTTCAGTGTCTGAATATTGTCAGTGGGGAAAAGCTGCAGAATACTCTGCTGGTTTGTTGATCAGAAGTTCTTCAAAGTTGGTGCATTTTAAAATTCATAATTGTTTAATATTTCAAATGGCACAGTGGTGGAGCTGCTGCCTCATGGCGTCTGACACTCGGCTTCGATGCTGACCTTGGGTGCTATCTGTGTGGATTTTGCATGTTGTCTCTGACAACATGGGTTTTCTCCATGTCTCCTCCCACATTCCAAAGATATGTATGTTTGTCGGTTAATTGTCTTCTGTAAATTGCCCCTAACGTGTAGGATGCGATAGTGAGATTATTTAAAGCTCGTGTGAATGAGTGATTGATGGTCAGTGTGGACTCGGTGGGCGCAAGGGCGTGTTTCTGCGCTGTATCCCTAAACAAAGCTAAACAGTGAACTTCTAAAACATCACTTATTTCAATGAAAAGCGAAAGGCTCTAGATAAACTGAGGATTTTTTTTGTTTTTCTTTTGCAAATCCAGTCTTTGTTTTTGTTTAAATTTTATATGTTGGTGGTTTTAAGTAGTGACTTAAAGTCACCTTGATGGGACATTTAATGCGAAGAATTTGGGGCAATTTGGTAAAAGGATAAGGGGAATTTTCCTATAATGCCCTATTTTGGCAAAAGGATTTCCCTATAAGGTCCAGATATTATTTGACACAGATTTTAATTCATAAAATGAAGTATTTGTTGGGAAATTAATTTTTTGATCTTAACCTTTTTCAAGACATGTTGCGGAATTTCAGATTTGTCATGGTCCAAAATACAAAGAACAAAATACAAAGGACAATGAACTTTAATTTCCTTTTTAACACAAACATGAATCCACGTACTTTATGTAAGATGTTTGGTTTGGTTTACTGCTTAACATTCTGTAAAATGGTTATATTGGAATCTATCCCAAAATGTCTTGGGACACTTGGCTGTTAAGGTGTTTAATGCAAATTATTATGATGTTTGGGTGTCAATTAAGTAAATTATTATTTGGATATGGATATATAGATATATTTATGTGTGTGTCACTAAACATACTGCACAGGATATGCTGTCAGATTGATGAAATTGTGTTGGATTCTGCAATTTTGAGGAGTGATACTAGTTGTAAACCTTGCCAAATGAATCGGTTCATCACAGGAAGCATCAAATCTGTACTTCTATCAGACAAATTATAGTGCAAAGTGCTAGATCTTAAATTCCTAATGTACAAGTGGCAGCTACCTCTGTTGCAATCTGAATAAGCACATGGTCAGATGGCTAATGGTAGGATAATTTGATGTATTGCAATCCACATATACAAGATTTAAGAGTTTGGGAGTGGAAAGAAAGGATTTGTTTTCATTTTTACTACTCAATATTTCCACTCAAAACATTGCCACTAATGAAGCCGGAACTGATAGATTCTGCTACGACAAATTGTCAACAGCCTTTTCTATTTTTTTTTCTTTCTTTTCTTTTCTCCCACTTTCTCTGACTTCAGTCTCTCCCTTTCTCACCCCTTCACCCAATTATTCACGTTAGGTTTAAAGATAATTTAAACCATTTGTTGAGATTAAAGGTTCACTCATGCAAATCGTTAGTATTTATCTGCAAACGTAATGTCCAACCCTACAGAATATATTTCATTGAAATATTGACATTCGCTTTGGCATACGTCTCGATCAACTCAGATTATAATTGTATAATTACTTGACAGAACAATGGATTGAATGAACTAACTAATATCTGCTGGTTTATAGGTCGGGTGCTGCTCCTGGACTTGTCATTCAGTCCAGCCAGGGGCAGAGCATTGTTATCTGACCTCTTAGCTGTTACCCCAGGGGCCACAGTGAACCGAGGGAAGTGTTTTGAATTATTTTACTTTAACTTTATTTTTGTTTTTAAGATGTTTTTAATTTGTTTAATTTTCATTTTTTAAGATTTCGTATTAAGAAATTAAACTATTTCATAGTTTTTTTTTAATATCAATGACTATCAGATATATAAAACAATAAAATGCTTTGTTCACTATTTTGGGCATGCTGAACATTAATCAGCCCCCTGCATTTGGAAAAGATAAGTCTCAATGAGTAGAGGCTGGGTAGTATATCTATAACCAGGACCCTCATGATTGGTCCAGTACAAGTTATCTTCACTCACTGAAAAGATCTGTACATGAATGACAAATTTAAAATCATTGTTAAATAACCCCATTCTGAATGCAATAGATGTAAATTAGTTATATACTGGGACTGAATTTAGAATTGAGCAGATGGAAGAAGTTTCATTTGCAATTAACACATTGTGGAGGTGCAATCTCACTAACAGCTCTCTTGTACTTGAGGTGCAATACATCATTATGAGTTATGAGCTAAGCCATGTGTTCCAACAGCTGAAACCAGATGGAAATACCTGTAAACATTGATTTCATGTGCAGATTTTGGACACCTCAGGTGTAATTTTAGTTGTTCCGGGATATAAAAGACACTAGACCAAAGCTACAGCCAATATAGTGATATTCAAATTAAGATGTGATCCAAATAAATACTTTTCAACTAAAATGCAGCTCCAGAACTGAAATTATATATCTGATCAGAAGTAACTGCAAAGTTTACTGAGCCTTGTATACAAATCATTGTATTGCTACCCATTGGAAATTTGTTCATCAATAATGTTTTTTAAAAAAAGTTCCAGAAGTTAAATTATATTCTCATATTATCTTATTTTTTTGGACATAGGGTGCTGGCTCATTTACTTCATTGCTAACCAGTATTTATAAATGGCAACATTGAGCTCCTTTAATAATAGAGGTATTGATAGTTTTATTTCCAAAAACTGTCCTACTTCAGGAAGGTAAAGATAATTTTTTGTGAGTGAAATGTTGCCATTCTAATTGTGAATGAATTTGAATGAGCAAGAAATTGAATTGAATAGTTTGTCACGTCACAAGTCACAGGGAAAATCTTTGCTTGCATACCCAAGGAATGCAAATAGTCACCCATAAAAGGTAATTACAATGTACTGCTGCACCTGCATAGAAGGTGGTTTGTGCATGGAATGAACTGCCAGAGGAAGTAATAGAAGTGGCTACAATTACAATGTTTAATATACATTTGGACAAGTACGTGGATAGGAAAGGTCTGCAGGGATATGGAGCAGGCAAGTGGGACCAGCTCAGTTGGGCAAGTTGGCCAGCATGGATGAGTTTGGTCATGAGTCCTTTTCCTACGCTGAAAAGCTCTGTGATTTGCATTGATAGGTGCATTAAGAACATATGCATTGGTTCTTAATTTGTTTATGACTATTGGTGAGGTTAGTGCTCCAGCTATTCCCTTTACCCTTTTCTGTAGAATGGAGGGGAAAGGTGATGGGGTTGATGTTTCTGTACCAGATGCAATGTCTGGAATTTTAAAGAGACAGACATCAGGCAGAGCCGTTGTAGTCGGGGTCTCCATCGTGAGAGGGACAGTCGTGATTCTGCGGCGACTGGCGGGATTCAAGAATGGTGTGTTGCCTCCCTGGTGCCGGGGTCCAGGATGTCACGGACCGATTGCAGGGCATCCTCAAGGGTGAAGGTGAGCAGCCGGAAGTGGTAGTGCATGTTGGCACAAATGACGTTGGGAAGATGAGGAAAGAGATTCTGCAGCATGACTTTAGAGAGCTCGGAAGAAGACTGAAAAGCAGGACCTCCAGGGTTCCTTATTCCAGATCCTCGAGTCCAAAAAATCTTATTTGCCACTGGTGTATTACAAGAAACATTTGGGTTTCAGCTATCTACCTATCAGGTAAATTCAACATGGTGGCAGACACCAGGTCACGCAAATTCAATGACAACACAGAATGGATGTGGAATCATGATGTATTTAATGATATTGTTGGTCGGTATGGAATGCCAGATATCGATTTGTTTGCATCCAGACTCAATCACCAGTTACCAAAGTATGTTTCATGGGAACCAGACCCAGGGGCAGTAGCGGTACATGACATTCTCGCGACACTGGGGTGGAATGTTTTATATGCATTTCCCCCATTTTGCCTCATCAGTCGGTGCTTGCTCAAGATCAAGCATACTCCGCCTCAAGAGTTTTGGTGGTACCCGACTGGCCTACACAGCCATGGTTCCCACTCGTTTTGGACATAATAACACAGCCTCTTATGGCGATCCCGAAACGTCGTGACCTACTGGTGCACCCTGTAACTGGGGATCAACATCCATTACATGACCGTATTGATCTTTTAATTTGCAGATTCTGAGGAGGCCATACCTGGGACTTGGACTATCCGATCGTACCGTGGATGTGATCACTGTGGCCTGGAGGGATAGTACCAAAAAACAGTACATCTCTCATGTCAGGAAATGGGAGGTGTTTGGCTTACGGGGGAACATTACATATATCACACGGCATGCATCTCAGATGTGCTAGAATTTCTGTTAACGCTATATTTTGATGAAGGGTTGAGCTATAGTACCATTAATAGTGCCAGGAGTGCCCTGTCATCATACTTATGGCTGGGGTCGGAACAACATTCTGTTGAATCTCACCCTTTAATATCCCGGTTTATGAAGGGTATTTTTAACTTCAATCCCCCCAGGCCCAGGTACTCTGAAATCTGGGATGTGAGCGTGGTACTCACGCTGCTGCGCCAGTGGGCTCCAGCCACATCCCTGTCTTTGCCCAAAATCACCCTTAAAGTGGTCATGCTCATGGCATTGTTTTCAACGCAATGGGTCCAGACGTTGCAGAAGCTGCGACTGGACAGGATGGAATCATCTGGAAATAACATTACGTTTTACGTTTATGATTTAATTAAGCAGAGCAGACCAGGGGTGTCGGGGTTCAAGCTTATTTTTTCGGCATACCCCACGGATTTACGACTGTGTGTAGTGTCGCACTTGCAATATTATATCAAGGTCACCAAGAGGTTCGGAATTAGCATTATTTATTAGCCACAAAAAGCCGCATATGAACGTGTCGATTCAGACCATTTCAAGGTGGCTGAAACAGGTTCTGGTTTGTGCAGGAGTAGACACTGACAATTTTAAGTCTCACTCCACTAGGGCGGCATCAATGTCAGCAGCGAGGGAAATGGACGTCCCTCTCGACCATATCCTCGCGGCCGCAGGATTGTCAAATGAACTGACTTTTCAAAGGTTCTCAATAACAAACCGCTTATCGAACCGGGGTTATTCGCCCATTCCATTTTAAGTTCTGTTTCATAGCTTCCCGCTGGGAGCGAGGGGTCGCTATTGTGTTTGTTTGTTAAATAAACCATTAACATATTCAAATCAATACCATGGTTTTATAAATTGTTTATTATTCACTCATCCTGAGTCAATTGATGCAGTGAGACGCCTGGATTTGTATCTACAGCATGAAATCACAGCTTTGAAATCTTCACGGAATCACTAACGTGACTACGAAGTAAAATAGTAAGATTAAAGGAGAACTTACCAGTTTGAAGTTTGATCTTTATTTTATGAGGAGTTATGATGAGCGATTACGTGCCCATCGCTCCCAACCCTTATATCACAAAGGTCATCTGGTAATTCTAGGTTTCTAATCTTACTATGTTACTTCAATTACTGTTATCTGTGATTTCACACCGCTGCTTTGAAGATTGACACGCATGCGGACTGGCGGGGTTCTTCTTCACGTAATCGCTCATCGTAACTCCTCATAAAATAAAGATCAAACTTCAAACTGGTAAGTTCTCGTTTATTCTTACTATTTTAACGTGCAGATAGACTGGGAAAATCAGGTTGGTACTGGAACCCAAGAAAGGGAGTTTGTGGAGTGCCTCCAAAATGGATTCTCAGAGCAGTTTGTACGGGAGCCTACCATTCTGGATTTAGTAATGAACCGGATTTAATAAGGGAACTCGAGGTAAAGGAGACATTAGAAAATAGTGACCATAATATGATAAGCTTTAATCTATAATTTGAGAAGGAAAATAGGAGGTGTCAGTGTTACAGTTGAACAAAGGGAACTATGGAGCCATGAGAGAGGAGCTGGCCAAAGTTGACTGGAAAGATACCCTAGAAGGGATGATAGTGGAACAACAATGGCAGATATTTCTGGAAATAATACAAAAGGTGCAGGATCAGTTCATTCCAAAAGGAAGAAAGATTCTAAGGGGAGAAAGGGGCGACCGTGACTGACAAGGGAAGCCAAGGACAGTATAAAAATAAAAGAGAAGAATAACATAGCAAAGATGAGCGGGAAGCCAGAGGATTGTGAAACTTTTAAAGAGCAACAGAAGATAACTAAAAAGTCAATACGGGGAGAAAAGATGAGGTATGAAGGTACACTAGCCAAGAATATAAAGGAGGATAGTAAAAGCTTATTTAGGTATGTGAAGAGGAAAAAAATAGTTTAGAGCCTTGAAGACAGTAACAGGTGAATTTATTATGGGGAAGAAGAAAATGACGGACGTTGAACAGGTACTTTGGATCAGTCTTCACTAAGGAAGACACAAACAATCTCCCAGATCTACTAGTGGCCAGAGGACCAGGGTGATGGAAATGAAGGAAATCCACATAAGGCAGGAAATGGTGCTGGAGCACTTTCATTTGATTTACTTTACTTTCAGCCCATCGAGTCTACTCTGCCATTCAATCATGGCTGATCTGTCCTTGCCTTAACAAGTACCCAATGACTTGGCTTCCTCAGCTGTCTGTGGCAATGAATTCCACAGATTCACCACCCTCCGACAATTCCTCCTCGTCTCTTTAAAGGTGTGTCCCTCTATTCTGAGGCTGTACCCTCTACTCCTAGACTTTCATACTAGTGGAAGCATTATCCCTGCATTCATTTTATCCATTGTTGCTTAAGGAGGACATCACAGCAGCAGTTTGAAGTGATATTACTGAAGGATTGTCCAGTGAGGTTATATCTCTTGACTGAGATATACAAATCATCTTAGACATGGTTGAGGTGTCGGAAAACCGGAGGGTGGCTTATGTTGTTCCTCTATTTAAAAAGGGTTAAACAAAATACTTTGGAACTGTAGTTGGAAGGCTTAGCATCTATGGTCAGAAAATTACTGGAGAGGATTCTGAGGGATACGATATGCATGCATTTAGTAAGACAGATTGATTAGGGAAATTTAGCATATTTTTGTGCCTGTGAGATCATGTCACAAATTTCATTGTTTTCTGGAAAATTAACCAAGAAGTTTGATGAGGGCAGGGGCTTAGACGTAGCCTATATAAACTATGGTCTACACAGTAGTCTCTATGCTATTCGGGTGGGGATTTAAACACAACTGGCAGCAGGACAGGATCCAATGCAATAATGAGGCAAGTGGAAGCTAGAGAATCAATTGTGGGATTCCTGAATAAGATAAACAAATCATTATTAGACACTGAGGAGGTGCTGGAAGACGGGAAGGTGGCTAATGTTTTAAAACAAAATGCTAGAGTAATTCAGTGGGTGAGGCAACATCTCGAGAGAGAAGGAATGGGCGACATTTTAAGGTTGAGACCGTCTTCCGACTGATGTCGGGAGGGGGCGGCACAAAGATAGAATGTAGTTGGAGACATTAAGACTCGTGGGAGAACTGGGAAGGGGAACGGGATGGAGAGAGAAAGCAAGTGCTATCTGAAGTTACAGAAGTCAATTTTCATACCGCTGGGGTGTAAACTACCCAAGCAAAATATTCAATTCAATTCAACTTTAATGTCATCGCACAAATACAAGTATCAGTACAACGAAATGCAGTTTTGCGTCAGTCCGTAGTAGTTGTACATAAAGAGAAAAAACAAGAAAAAAATAGAAAGAGAGAAGATACAGAATAATCAGGAAATACAGAATGATTAAACAAAGGGGGACGGAGGGACCAGAGAAATCTATCGTCGGGACTCCGAGTTCAGCAGTGTGATTGTGTTGTTATAGAAGCTTTTCCTCATCCTGCTGGTACGTGACCTGAGGCTCCTGTACCGCCTCCCTGATGGGAGGAGGGCAAACAGTCCATGGTTGGGGTGTGAGGGGTCTTTGATGATCTTCCCAGCCCGTCTCAGACACCGTTTTCGGTGGAGGGCATCCATGGCAGGGAGCGGGGCACCGATGATGTGCTGCGCGGTTTTCACCACCCGTTGTAGTGCTTTCCTGTCCGCAGCAGTACAGCTGCTGTACCATACCGTGAAGCAGGTGGTCAGGATACTCTCTATGGTACAGCGGTAAAAGTTGGTCAGGATCTGGGGGGACAGGTGGGCTTTCTTGAGCCTCCTAAGGAAGTAAAGGCGCTGCTGTGCCTTTTTGATCAGCTTGGAGGTGTTGAGGGACCAGGACAAGTCCTCCGAGATATGCACTCCGAGGAATTTATAGCTGGAGACGCGCTCCACCTCAGTCCCGTTGATATGGATGGCGGTATGACTGCCTCCTCTGGTCTGCCTGAAGTCGACAATAATCTCCTTCGTCTTTTTGGAGTTGAGGATGAGGTTATTGTCGGCACACCAGGTGGTCAGGTGCTGGATCTCATCCCTGTAGGCTGACTCATCGTTGTCGCTGATCAGTCCTACTACCGTGGTATCGTCAGCAAACTTAATAATGGCGTTGGATCCGTACTTTGGGATGCAGTCGTGGGTGAAGAGGGAGTAGAGGAGAGGGCTGAGCACACAGCCCTGTGGCACTCCGGTGTTCAGTGTTATAGTGGAGGAGGTGAGGTTATTGACCCTAACAGACTGTGGTCTGTTAGTGAGGAAGTCCAATGTCCAGTTGCAGAGGGAGGTGGAGATGCCAAGTCCACTGAGTTTGGTGATCAAGCTGGCTGGGATGACGGTGTTAAAGGCAGAGCTGAAATCAATGAACAGCAGCCTGATGTAGGAGTTGTTGTAGTCCAGGTGGGTCAGGGCAGAGTGTAGGGCCGCCGATATGGCGTCCTCTGTAGACCTGTTGGTCCGGTAGGCAAACTGATGGGGGTCCAGTGTGGGGGGGGGAGGCAGGCTTTGAGGTGAGCCAAGATCAGCCGCTCAAAGCACTTTGCAATGACAGGGGTGAGTGCCACTGGGCGGAAATCGTTGAGACTCCCTGTAGCTGACTGTTTGGGCACTGGCACGATGGTTGATGTCTTGAGGCAAGTGGGGACAACACCCTGGGCCAGTGAGAGATTGAAAATGTCGGCGAGGACTGGGGATAGTTGTCCAGCACATGCCCTAAGCACCCGGCCAGGGATGCCATCGGGGCCGGCAGCTTTGCGCTCATTCACCTTGCTCAGTGCATCTTGTACAGCAGAGGTGGAGAGGCTGAGAGGTTGTTCATTCGGGGATGGAGCAACTTTAATGGCTGGGGTTTTGTTGTCTCGGTCAAAGCGAGCATAGAAGTGGTTTAGCTCATCAGGCAGGGAGTCGTTGTCTGGGGGAGGGGTGTTAACTTTCTGATAATCGGCAAGGGATTTGATTCCTTGCCACATGCGCCTGGGGTCAGAGGTGTTGTGGAAATGCTCCTCAATCCGCCGTTTATGATTTAGTTTAGCAGTCCTAATTCCCATTTTCAGATTGGCCCTGGATGAGCTGTATCCCTCAGCGTCACCAGATCTGAAAGCGGCATCGCGAGCCTTCAGTAGGAGTCTGACCTCCCTGCTCATCCACGGCTTCTGGTTAGGGAAAGTCTTTATCTCCTTGTGGGTAGTGACATTATCGGTACAGAATTTTATATAGTCCAGAACTGTTGAGGTGTACGAGTTGATGTCCACTTGTGAATTGGAGGTGGACTGAGTAGCAAAGAGACTCCAGTCTGTCTGCTGAAACTGCTCCTGTAAGTCAGAGACAGCCCCCTCAGGCCAGACCTTCACTGTCCTCATGGTAGGTTTCACACGTCTGATCAGAGGTGTGTATTTGGGGAGCAGGAACAGGGAGAGGTGGTCAGACTGTCCAAGGTGGGGGAGGGGGGGGCTTTGTAGGCTTCAGTGATATTAGTGTAAACTAAGTCCAGAACATTGTTTCCTCTGGTTGGGCAGAAAACATGCTGATGGAACCTGGGGAGTACAGTTTTAAGGTCGGAGTGGTTGAAATCACCCGCAACAATAAATGCCCCCTCTGGGTGGGCAGATAGATGTTTGCTGATAGCAGCTTGCAGCTCTTCCATTGCTAGCCTGGCATTAGCGTCCGGGGGAACATAGACTGCAGTGATAACAGTTGATGTGAATTCCCTGGGCAAATAGAAGGGCCTGCACTTTAACATCAGGTATTCCAGGTCAGCAGAGCAGTGACTACCAATCTTAACAACGTCCGTGCACCATGTGTTATTCACATAGATGCATAGTCCGCCGCCCTTGGTCTTACCGGAGTCCTCCACTGATCTGTCGGCCCTGAAGACAGTGCGTCCCTCCAGCTCAATGGCGTTGTCTGGGATGTTGTCCTTTAGCCATGTCTCAGTGAAGACCATGGCGTTGCAGTCGGCGATCCTTCTGTGTGTGGTGATCCGCAGCCTTAGTTCGTCTATTTTACTCACCAAGGACCGGACATTCGCGAGGAAAATGCTGGGCAGAGCTGGCTGGTGAGGATTTGATTGCAGCCTAGCTCGATGGCCTCCCCGCTTCCCACGCCTTTGTTTGCGGTCCCTGCGCCGCCTCCGGACACTTCCTGTCGGGGGCGCGGACCCGCTAGACCACGGTGTCCTGGTGATCTCCCGCGGCAGTTGAAAGTCGCTTCTGGTGCGCGTTATGCAGAGACGGCCGAGCTCAAGTAGCTCCTGACGGCCGTACACAGTCTTCGCTCCAGTGCTCCGGGCGAAAACTAAGGTAATTATTAACAGTAGAAAAACTAACTTACAAAAACTACGGAGACGCAGAGCCTCGCGTTGTGCACGCGACGCCATCTTGAGCAGCAGTTGTACGCCAAAATATGAGGTGTTCTTCCAATTTGCCCTGTGCCCAGGACAGAAAGGTCAGATTGGGAATGGGAGGGGGGTGTTGAAGTGCTGAGCCACTCGGAGATCATGTGGGTTAAGACGGACTGAGCTGAGGTGTTCAGTGAAACGATCGCCGAGCCTGAGCTTGGCCAATGTAGAGAAGTTGACAACTCGAACAGCGGATACAGTAGATGAGTTTGGAGGAGGTGCAAGTGAACCTCGGCCTCACCTGGAAAGACTGTTTGGGTCCTTGGATGGAGTCGAGGGGGGAGGTAATGGGACAGGTGTTGCATCTCCTGTGGTTGCAGGGGAAAGTACCTGGGGAGGGGTTGGTTTGGGTGGGAAGGGGCGAGTTGACCAGGGAGTTTCGGAGGGAACGGTGTCTGCGGAAAGCAGAAAAGCATGAAGATGGGAAGATGTGGCCTAAAGATGGATTAATTAGGGAAAGTTGGCGGATATATATACACACACACACACAGCTTTTTGTTTATTCTATTGTTTACAGAGTACTATGTTTACATATTATAGACAATAGGTGCTGGAGTAGGCCATTCGACCCATCGAGCCAGCACTGCCATTCAATGTGATCATGGCTAATCATCCCCAATCAGTACCCTGTTCCTGCCTTCTCCCCATATCTCCTGACTCCACTATCTTTAAGAGCCTTATCCAACTCTCTCTTGAAAGTATCCAGAGAACCGGCCTCTACCGCCCTCTGAGGCAAAGAATTCCACAGACTCTCAACTCTTTGTGCGAAAAAGTGTTTTCTCGTCTCCGTCCTAAATGGCTTTCCCCTTATTCTTAAACTGTGGCCCCTGGTTCTGGACTCCCCCAACATCGGGAACATGTTTCCTGCCTCTAGAGTATCCAAACCTTGAACCATCTTATATGTTTCAATAAGATTCTGTTGTGGTGCTACAGGTAAGAATTTCTTTGTTTCTGGGACGTATGACAAAAACAATTTTGACTCTTAACCCCTACATAAGTCTGGGAGCTTCTGCATTCTGGTATTTATTTCTTGATGTATTCATTCCTGTTGTACCCATTTATGGCTTGATAATGTTTCGGTATAGTATGAAAGCATGAAACAAAGCTTTTCAATGTATCTTGGTATATGCCACGACAATAAACCAGAACCAATCTGCAGTTCCTTCCTACACAATCAACTAATACCAACCTGGGGAAGAAGGAACTGCAAATGCTGGTTTAAACCATACGAAAAGCTGGAGTAACTCAGCGGGACAGGCAGCATCCCTGGAGAGAAGGAATGTGTGACATTTCAGGTCGAGACCCTTCTTCAGACCTTCAACTTGTGTAATCTCCACCATGTCCAATAGATGGCCCCAGAGCACAAGCTATTTCAAAATTTACATTTTGATGTGCCAGGGCCTCAAAGATTGGACCAGGAGTTTATTTCATTTTATTCTTTTTAATCCTAGAGAAATGTCTAAAACTAATCAAATTAAATTATTGCATGATGTTATCAAGGTTTTAGATTAACAAACATGTCTAAGTGGTTTTAAGTCCTAAATTACATTAAAAAGGTTAATTAAATATATTTGGTTTCATTTGGAGATCTCCAAATTATCATTCTAAATTAGATTCTTATTTCAATCAAGCTGCAATTTCAAAGGGCTGTCAATTTATTAAAAAGTTTGTAAATCACATGTGTTTCTGCTCGTGATGTTATGTTTTACTCAGACTAGCTACCATCTTACTCGTTATTAATCTTTGCATTGTTGCAGGCTCAATTTGTTTTGCTGTTTAATGTGTTCAATAACATTATTCCCCACTAATTTTCTTGTAATTTATTTTACAGTGTTTAGCTTGGTTTTAGTTTAGTTTAGAGATACTGCGCGGAAACCGGCCACTTCGGCCCACCGAGATGGCGTCAACCAGCGATCCTCGCAGACTAACATTATCCTGCACACATCTAAGGACACTTTACAATTATACCAAGCCAATTAACCAACAAACCTGTACGTCTTTGGAGTGTGGGTGGAAACCGGAGATCCCAGGGAAAACCCACAGGGGTCATGGGGAGAAGGTACAAACTCTGTACAGACAGCACCCATAATCAGGATTGAACCTAGATCTCTGCCGCTGTAAAGCAGTAACTTTACTGCCATGCCACCGTATCGCCCTTCAGTTAAGTTTCTTAACTTAATCTTTTGACAACAAAATATATTTTTCATTTTCTATGAATCAATTTAACATTGTTTTTTTGAATTACCGGTAATCACTTTAGAAGTATTTTAAACTGAGGATAATTAGACAAAATAGGCCAAGGCAAAGCAATTAATAAATTCTTCTTGGCACTCTTTAAGATAAAATATAACATCATTGCCATGCTTTGGCAGCTACAGATGTGGTTCCCTTGGAATGTCTTCCCCTTTCAATGCTGACCTGCCTGAAGTATTATTTGTACATATAATAGTTGACAGAATAACTAGATATGCAGATAAAGAGTTAAAGGTGTTCCCTTTTCTTTCAAATGACATATCTGTTTATTACACAATTGTTTCTTTGGCATTTGTATCTTGTGCCTGGTGAGTAATGATAAACCCGAGAGAGTTCTCCATTGTAACATGATGTCAACTGGAGATTGGATTAATACTGACAGAATTCATTTCTCCTGTGACTCATAAGAACGTTTCAAAGTGGCATGGCAGAGCTTTCTATTCTCACTATCTGAACTAGGTATAATCTCAGATTCCTCACGAAAAGTGATAGTTTTGGGAAATATGTGTTTTCAAAAATATTGTGCTAGCCAGTAATCCTTTGATCATTTCTTATAAATATTCAACCAAGGTTACAATAATTATCATCTTTTCAAAGTACTTAATCCTTGTTTGAATGTTTGTTTTAGTCTGTAAAACTGTGTTAATAGAATCTGAGGTAGACAAAAAGCTGGAGAAACTCAGCGGGTGAGGCAGCACCTATGGAGCGAAGGAATGGGTGATGTTTCGGGTCGATAATAGTATCTGAGATTTGTTTGTTGCTCAGAGTTCAGCGATACACATTGGAAACAGGCTGTTGGTCCAGCAAGACCACACTGACTATTAAACACCTGTCCATTCTAATTCTGTTATCTCACTTTTGCATCCACTTCCTACACTTAACTTACAAATCCACATGTCTTTAGGGTGTGTGAGGAACCTTGAGCACGCGGCAGAAACCCATGTGGTCACAGGGAGAACGTGCAAACTTCATACAGACAGCACTCAATGTCAGGATTGAACCTGGGTCTCTGGTGCTGTGAGGCAGCAGCTCCACCAGCTGCACCACTGTTTCTTCTGTTAAACACATCAAAACTAAGCAAGACTGCAGATGTTGGAATCCTGAGCAAAAATACAACTGCTGGATGCACTCAACAGGTCAGGCAGTATCTGTGTGTTGAAGGGAATAGGCAAGGAGGTTTTCTTTGGGTTGGGACTCTTCTTGAGATTGAAAAAGGGTCTTAAGCCACAACATTGCCTATCCATGCTCTCCATAGATGCTGCCTAACCTGTTGAGTTTTTTGGTTTTTGCTCAGAGTTAAGCTAATTTGCCTTAATTTGATGTGTGATACCCTCTTGCATTTTCATGGTTCTCAGCTCTGTTGCTTAATTATTAGAGTTCACTTAAGGAATGCAGTTCTATTAACATTGAAAATGTATGAATGGCTTGTCCAAACACCTGACTAAAATAATGATCTGTTTCAAGTAATTTGTTCTGTTGAAGGTTGTCTATTTTTCATTCAAAGTGTGAATTTTACAGGAATTCTGTATCTATCAGGTTCCTTTGTTCCATGGTTCTATTCATCTTTGGCCTTCAAAGGTGTGAAAGAAAATTCTGGCTTGTATTGTGAATGGATTCTGCAGTAAATTACTTTTTAAAGCAATATTTTTAACGGAGAAATGCATCATAATCAGAAAAGACAGTCTTCCCAGTTACAATACCTAATTGTATTGATTTACTTTGCTAATGTAATCAAAATTTGGAACACAGATATCTGATGTTGAAAAGACAGAATCACTCATTGTTGAACGTTTCTTCAGCTGCCATAGTCTAAGCTCTGAAATTCACTCACTAGACCTTGCTGACCCACAAGACCTCTTTGCTTTAAACCAAGCTTTTAATTATTTGTCTATTATTAGATTGCGGCTCAGGGTCATTATTTTATTTTTCATAAACTAACTTGATAATTTTTTGTTATATTAAATGTGCTACGTGAATGCAAGTTGCCGTCCTGCATTTCATTTTCACGTGCACCAAGTTCTATTCAGCTATCACCCTCGCGCTGACTGACTTACATTCACTCCAGTTTAAGCATTAATTTTAAACTCATCGTTTTAAAATTCCTCATGATCTTTTCACATTCTTTCAAATTAATTTATTCCACGTGCAATATTTGAAATCACTCCACTTTCACCTGGTATTTTGTGCTTTCCGTTTTTTCATTGGTCCAACATTTACAGATATGCCTTTACCGTTCTGAATACTACATGTCTTTCCTGCTTTGCAGTATTGCTTACCTCTTTTATTTTGCTTTGTCTGCTCTGAAGTTTCATGTGGTTTAGTGTAAAATTTTGTTTCTTAATGCTTCTATAAAACTCCATGCCATGTTTTACTGTAAAATGGAGTTGTTATAAACTGAATGCATTGATTTGGACAATTATTAATGTACAATTACAGCAAGTTTCCATTATTTTTTTCTAGAAATCTGAGCCAACTTATTATGGCATTTTCATTTTCAGGTTTAATTTACTAATCTCTCAGTATTCTAAGTAGATTGGATCAGTTGAACAATAAACCATCTATCTTTTTTACAGAAAGCAATAACTGGTTCCTTTGTTGATTACATGCCAAACCACAAAGTTATTTAATCAAGGTACGAGAAAATTTATTGGAGAAGGGATTGGACAAAAAACACGCATGTTTTTCTTTACACCCCGTGAAGTGCACTTGTTTAAACCAACTTCCTAAATGGATGAAATTGATATATTTGGATGAATTGTGTTTTGCATTGGAATTGCTGCTTAAGGAAACAAAACTAGTCTTATTTGGAATCTTTGCATTCTATCAACTTTCCGTGCATTACGATCTAGTGTTTCTCATTATTGTTTTAAATATATATGCAGACAAATGCGTGCTAGCACACACTTTTAATAAATTTACGTCACGTGGCCGGAAAACTTTATAGATAGCGGGGAAAAATGTACTTGATGGGCTGAACAATGTACCAGCGCATACAATTGCAAAAAAAACACAGAATATATATATTTTCTGTGCTTTATTGCGATGGTATGTGCTAATACCATTGTGGTCTACTTTCTTACACTCTTATACTTAGTACGATTGTGCCTAATGTATAGAAGGATTGTCGCTGAACTGAAAATTCCACATTTCCCAGTGGACAATGTGTGTATGTGTTTTCAGTTTTCAGTTCAGCGACAATCCTTCTATACATTAGGCACAATCGTACTAAGTGTAAGAAAGTAGACCACACTGAGTCAGTACACAAGTCACCATATTTCAGGTGCTATTCTGTCCCCTTCAAGTCCATTTTTAAAAAAAGTGTTAAGGGCCTGTCCCACTTGGGCGTCATTTACGCAACATAATTTATGCGTCACGATGCACGGCAATCCCATGGCGTGCATTACGCGTACATGGCTCATGGTGGCGTAGGCAGTGACGCGCGGTCACGCGTGGCGCCCCAGGATTTTGGGATTCACAAAATCTTTGCCCAAGTGACGCCCAAATGGGACAGGCCCTTTAAAGTCTTAACTTGACCATAAAAGCTTGTTGGCCTGGTGGTTGCACTTGGTCAGAGTTGCAGGGGTTGACCTGGTCAGGCGATGCGTCAATCTCCTTTACTGCTGCTCTGCAGCTCCATGCTGCTGCAGGCTGCGTCCATTCTGAGCGCTCGACCACTTGGAGAGGTTTAATGGAACCTGGGGCTGCTTCAAGGACTCCAGCAGCCCACTCCGACAACCTGACCACTCTGCCTCCTCGACATCAGCCCGTGAACGTGCCGTTCTTTGCCTCGGTCATGGCTCAGTCTCTGTGCCCAGGGATGCCAGCCACACCTGGCCCAGGGCATCTCCAAGCCATCTTCAGGCTGCAGGGTCCCGAACTGATACTTCCAGTCTGAAAGTGGTCCTGACCCAAAATGTCTTGTATCCATGCTCTCCAGAGATGCTGCCTGACCTGTTGAGCACTCCAGCTCTTTGTGTCTTTTTTTGTAAACTAGCATCTGCAGTTTCTTGAGTCTTTATTAAACTGAATTTTAATGTTGATTTATCCTGATCTTTGTGAATATTTTGTATGACTGGCCTGCAATTCTTTAGTCTACTGCTTTCTCACTTTTATACAATATTCAATTGCAGCCAAGGAGGATGGGAGTTGTCTCATTCTCCCTGGCTTCTCTAAAGAACCTGGGATACATTTTATCCGAGGGTGATGGTGTATCCACTTTTAAAGATGTTAGTTCCATAACCCTTATGCCATACCCTGCCTCTTAATCTCTCTCTAAATTAATCGTTCACTATAGTTATAGAGTTGCAGAGCATGGAAACAGGCCCTTTGGCCCACCTTGTGCATGCCTACCAAGTTGGCATGCTTGGCTAGTACATTTGCCTGTGGTTGGCCCATATCGCAATAAAACCCTTCCTATCCATATTATCTGTCCAAATGCCTTTTAAAAATTGTAATTCTATCCAGTTCTGTAGCTTATTCTGGCAATTGTCATTTGCGCAGAGAACAGATCAATGAAATTCTCACTTGTTGTATTGTTCCGTCTTAAATCAATGCCTCTATTATCTTCCTGTTCTATGAAGGGAGATGCTACTTTACATTTAGAACCAAACACACGTTTTTGACCTCCACTATTATTGGGTTTCTGTCTTAGACTTTAAATAGCCCTTTTATTTTGTTTGTCATTCTATTTTCCTTCATGTGTCTATAAAACACTTTAAGTGTTTTACTTGGTTTTATCAATATTTTTATGTTCAAATTTTTCCTTCTGAATTTTCTTGATATTTTCAAAATGTCGTTTTTTTTGGCTATCTTTGTTTACATCTTAAATTTCCAAAGATTGTCTGGATTTGGGAATTCCTTCTTTGTTCTAATTTGATACATATTTTATTTAACACTTTATTATCTTTCCTCTGAACCCCTCACATTGCTCTGATGTACATTACAATAGTTATTTCCACTTTACCTACGCTTAATCATATTTGGGGCTAATTAATTGACAGTTGGTGTAACCAGTACCATTTTTTTGCAAGGATGGGTGATATTTTGGATCAAGACCCTTCTTCAGACTATGAAGAAGGGTCTCGACCCAAAACATCCCCCATCCCTTCTCTCCAGAGATGCTGCCTGAGATTACTCCAGCATTTTTTGTCTATCTTCAGTGTAGAACCAGCATTTGCAGTTCCTTCTTACTCGTATCATTACCTGAGCAGGCTTGGAAAATGAATTGTTAAAGATGTAATAGCAGCACATTTGGAAAACAGTGACAGGATTGGTCAAAGTCAGCATGGATTTATTTATTTATTTATTTATTTTTATTTAAAAAAAAAAAAATTATTTCGTGAAGTGCAAGAGTGTTGGGAAAAGAAAGCCCTTAGAAAAGAAGTTAGAGAAGGAAGTAAAGTGAGAAAATAGACCCTAGAAAAGAAAGAAAAAGAAAATAGGAACAATCGCTCTATTATAACATTAAACTCCGCAGAAAGGGGACTACCAACCAAGTCTGTTTTTGTTGTTTTACCTCCCGTTACCAGGTCCTGATACCATTTATTTATTTATTTAAATTACTATTGCACCTCATACTTGTAATAGGTCCAGAAACAGAGACCACGTCTTTTGGAATTGGTCTGCTTTACCTGCTAAGAGGAATCTCATCTCTTCCAGATGTAATGTTTCAAACATTTTTGATATCCACATTTTTATTGTTCGTGTGGGCGCATTTTTCCAGAATTTAAGTATAAGCTTTTTTCCCATTATTAGCCCGTAATTATATAAATTCTTCTGAAACGCGTTTAGTTCAGGGTTACCTTCCAATATTCCAAAGATAATCCATTCTGGTTTTGGTACCAGTTTTATTTTGATTAATTTTGAAAAAATATCAAATATTTCATACCAGAATTTTTGGATTTTTGTACAAAAAACAAAAGAGTGCGCTATGGTAGCTTCTTGACACAGGCATTTATCACAGATTGGTGAAACATTAGGGAAGATTTTATTTAATTTAGTTTTTGAATAATATAATCTATGTAATGTTTTAAATTGGATGAGCGTATGTCGTACGTTGATCGAACATTTATGCACCTGTAATGATTATCCCAGCTCTCTTTTGAGATTTTTATAGCTAATTCTTGTTCCCAATCTCTTCTAATTCCATCTGTTGTGGGTATTTCTATGTTTAAAATGATATTATATAGGTACGATATTAAATTAGCTGATTCCGCCTTTGTCTTCATTGCTTCATCCAATAAGTCGGAAGGCATATTATGATAGTCTTTTGTGTGTTTTTTCAGATAATCACGAATTTGAAGATATTTAAAATATTGGTTATTTTTCAAATTATATTTCAGTTGTAGTTGTTGAAATGATAGTAATTTCCCCAATTCATACAGATCTTCGAGCGTTTTGATTCCCAATCTTTCCCATTGTATAAATGATTTGTCTATGATTGATGGTTTAAACGATGGATTATTGACTATTGGTATTAAAAGAGATAGGTTTCTTAATTTTAAATTCTGTTTTATTTGTTTCCATGTTCTAATTGTGTTATGTATAATTGGATTTTTATTATAATTTTTATTATTCAAATTTATTGGTGAAAGGATGGTCGCTCCTATATTACTCGGGGAGCAGTCCCCTTTTTCCATTACCATCCATGTCAGCATGGATTTATGAAGGGGAAATCATGCTTGACTAATCTTGTGGAATTTTTTGAGGATGTACCAAATAGAATGGATAAGGGAGAGCCAGTATGTATCTGGACTTTCAAAAAGCCTTTGACAAAGTCCCACACAAGAGATTAGTATGCAAAATTAGAGCACATGGTATTGGGGGTTGGGTATTGACATGGATAGAGGAGTGGTTGGCAGACACGAAGCAAAGAGTAGGAATTAATGGGTTATTTTTAGAATGGCAGGTAGTTACTATTGCGCTGCCGCAAGGCTCGGTGCTGGAACCCCAGTTATTTACAATATATGTTAACGATTTAGACGAAGGAATTAAATGTAACATCTCCTAGTTTGTGGATCACACAAAGCTGGGTGGCAGAGTGAGCTGGGGGGCGGATGCTATGAGGCTGCAGGGTGACTTGGATAGGTTGGGTGAGTGGGCAGATGAATGGCAAATGCAGTATAATGTGGATAAATGTGAGGTTATCCACTTTGGTGGTAAGAACAGGAAGGCAGATTAACTCCATAGATGCTGACTCACCCGCTGAGTTTCTCTAGCATTTTTATCTACCGATTTTTCCAGCATCTGCAGTTCCTTCTGAAACATTTTCTGAATGGTGTCAGATTAGGAAAAGCTGGAGGTGCAATGAGACCTGGGTGTGCTTGTACATCAGTCACTGAAAATAAGCATGCAGGTACAGCAGGCAGTGAAGAAAGCTAATGGCATGTTGGCCTCGGGGCCGGATTTATGTATAAGCTTAGGGCCTCGAGATCTAGGGGGGGCTCGGCAGGGTCAGATTCACCTATAGGCTGAAGCCTAGGGCCTCAAAATCTAGGGGGTCTCCGGCCAAGTTGTTTTTTCCCCGGAGTAAAAAAAATTCCAAGAAAAAAAAATTTGGAGCGCTATCAGCATTTCCACTTTGACGGAAATTACCCGAAATTCTGGGTCCGGCATGCTTAGTTTAGGGAAGCCGGTGATGCAGTAGCAACGCAAAATGACGCTGTCTCTCCGCGCGTGTGCAGTGGGCCCGGGCGGGTTCAGGTCTCCATTTGCACTCTACAAAATCACCTCTATGCCTCATGTCTACCAAAGATCCTAGGTGTCTATTCCAGATAAGTAGTGGAATATTGCCTTGGGGTGCCCATTTCTCCGGGCTGGGGCGGGGGCTGCAGTGTCTGCGGTACGGAGTCGGAGCCTCGCTGCGTGGGAGGGAGAGAGAGGGGGGGGGTTGTGAGAGGGGGGGGGGGGGTTGAGACTGAGGGGAGAGAGTGGAAGGGAAGGGGGAGAGAGGGGAAGAGAGAAGAGGAGGGGGGGAGAGGGAAAGGGGGATTATCTTTAGCGAGATTGCAAAATTAAGGTAGGTTTTAGAGCAATTATATTTTCTCCTCCATTAAATGAATAATATCGAACAATTGGAACTGCTTTCTAAAAAATGTGTATTCCATAGATTGCGACTTTCATTTTGCATCATATTTTTAATGTGCACACACTAACACAGTCGAACAGTAACAGGCAATCAAATCGACACACAAAACATTTTCTAAAAAAAGTTTTTATTTACTGCAAAACTTACAGTATTTTATATGCAGTGTTTGCATGCTCCTTTATAACATTTTACATAACAATTTACAGTACAACTTGATTATTAAAACAAGGACAGCTTCAATTCTTGATTTAAAAAAATGTATACAACAATGAAACCAATCATCCTATTCCAACCACTCATTACTCTTGACTCAACCAAAATTATTTCTGAAAGCAAGGAGATCCTACTGCAGTTGTACAGGGCCCTGGTGAGAGCACAACTGGAGTATTGTGTGCAATTTGGGCTCCTAATTTGAGGAAGGACATTATTGCTAATCAGAGAGTGCAGCGTAGGTTCACCAGGTTAATTCCCAGGATGGCGGGACTGACATACACTGGAAAAATTGATCGACTGGGTTCATATTCACTGGAATTTAGGAGAATCTTATTGAAACATATCAAATTCTTAAATGATTCGACAGAATAGATGCAGGAAAAATGTTCCCGTTGTTGGGGAAGTCCAGAACCAGGGGTGTCACAGTTTAAAAATATGGGGTAGGCCATTTAGGACTGGGATGATTGAAAACTTTTTCACCCAGAGAGTTGTGAATCTGTGGAATTCTCTGCCACAGAAGGCAATGGAGGCCAATTCACTGGATGTTTTCAAGAGGGAGTTGGATTTAGCTCTTAGGGCTAAAAGGAATCCAAGGATATGGGGGGAAAAAGCAGGAATGATTTTAGATGATCAGCCATGATCAAATTGAATGACAGTGCTGGCTCGAAGAGCCAAATGTCCTACACCTGCACCTATTTTTCTATGTATCTAGCCCAGTTACAATGGAGAAAGATGTCAACCGATGATGATCTCCCACACCCTTTGTTAAAATCAGATTATTTGTTTTTATTACAAACCCAGGAATGAGCAAGATATCAGTATTTATATACTCAGCACTGATTTCGAAGTATTATTTTCCTTGCAACATTGAGTAACTGATAGTATAATTAAATGTTGTATCTGTTACCTTTTTTTACAGATTGCTTGCTGCAATCTTCGAAATGTCAATGCGTCGAGGGAACCGTAAGTGGACTGCTACTTTTATTCTAAAACATTCAACAACTTTCTCCTGTCCGGCTGTGTATTTGATTCACTGAAAGCTGTGTTCCTTTAAAATAATGTCTGTCCCTTCAAACAAAGATCAATGTACCCATAAACCCAAACATCAGCATTTCACTGTACGCAACAAATCTGCCAATGAAATAAACTACTTGAATGAAGACCATGCTAGGAGTGAAATAATTATCATTTAGATGTTGCAATGAAATATGGGAGGAGACCTGCAAGTATTCTGGTTTTAATTTGTGGAGGGCAAATTTTCTGCTTTTAATTGTTATCCAGCAACCTCTGGAAGTGCACCTCTGGGTGATAGAATGACTTGATATTCCCCTTATAGTCAGCTTTGCAGCAATGAATAGCGGTCACAAAGGCAAAGGATAAAAATGTGGCAAGGAGTCCCCTGAAACAAAACTTTCATCTATTAATTTGAATGAATGTAGTACCTTGTAAAATGGGTAATTACCTTTTGGTGGAAATCAACAGGAAACTCCCATAAATTCTGAAGGACACTGCACATGGATTCTCATAAAATTACAATAAACGTGAATCTTCCAGTTTAATAAGCACATGGAGCCTATTATACAAACAGTTGGTATATTTATGAAACAGCAGCATTTTCAGAAAGTCCTGCAATTACCTGCGTTCCTTTTTGTTTTTCTTGACTTATCTGAGGTTTACATTTTTTGCTGATGCACAGGGAAATGCATTTTGCACTTGGATCTAATTCAATTATTTTTCATATATGTAGCTCATTTGATATAGTAATACATTTACAAGCCACTTCACAAGAGCATTATCAAGTTAAATTTGATGTCATTCAGATGCAAGTGGGTTTTGAGGAGGAAAGTGTTGAAAGGTGGTGACATTTGAAGAGCCGAAGATGTTGAGAGCTGAAGGCAATCAATCGTAGAACAATTACAATTTGGGATGTACAAGAAGCCAAACTTGAAATGGAGTGGAGTTCTGAATGAATGAAGCGCTTTGATAACTTACAAATTTTAGTTTAGTTTATTGTCACATGTACCGGATACAGTGAAAAGCTTTTGTTGCATGCTAACCAGTCAGCGGAAGGACTATACATGATTACAATCGAGTACAGTGTGCAGATGTATGATAAAGGGAGTAAAGTTTAGTGCAAGATAAAGTCCAGTAAAGCCCAATGGGAAGAAGGTTAGGAAGAACAATGTTTGAGAGTGATTTGAAAACAAAAAATATGTATTAAGTCAAGTCATTGAAGATTAGCAGTGATGGAGTTCAACACAGAACAGGAACAGCACAGGAACAGGCCATTTGCCCCACAAAATACATGCCGAACTTGATGCCTAGTTATACCAATCTCTTCTGCCTGCATCCATATCCTTCCATTCCCTGATTTATGTGCTTATCTTTAAACCTCTTAAATGCCACTGTGGCCTTACCACCACCCCTGGCAGCGCGTTCCAGGTATACAACTTGTCCCACCCATCTTCTGCAAATGTTGCCAAACTCACCTTAAGCTATGCCCTCTAATATTTGACAATTTCGCTCTGGGGAAATAGGTTCTGAATGTCGACCCTATATATGCCTCTCATAACTTTGTATTCTTTTATCAGCCTCTGATTCTCCAGAGAAAACCATCTAAGACTATTCTCACTTATTTAACATTCTGGTAAACCTCTTCTGCATTCTCTCCAAAGCCTTCACTCCTTTCCTGTAATGTGGCGACCAGAAATGCACACCATACTCCAATGCGACCTAACCAAAGTCCTATAAAGCTGCAACTTGACGTTCTGCCTTATATTCAATGTCCTGACCGATGAAGGCAGGCATACCAATCTATACCATTTCTTTACCACTCTATCAACTTGTGTTGCCACTTCCAGAGAGTGAAAGACTTGGACTCCAAGATCCCTCTGTATATCAATGCTGCTAAGACTTTTGCAACTAACTTTACACTTTCCCCTTACACTTGACCTCCCAAAGCACAACACCTCACCTTTGCTCAGATTAAACGCCATTGACAATTCTCTGCCCATTTTTGGAGCTGATCTCTACCTGGCTGTATACTTTGGCATCTTCCTCGCTGTCCACAGTTGCACAAATTTTGATATAATCTGCAAACCTGCTAACTAATCTATCTACATTGTGTCCAAGTTGTTCAAAAACAGAGGTTCAAGCACAGATCCTTGTGAATCTCCATTGGTCATATGCCTCCAGCCAGACAAACACCCTTTCACTACAATGCACTATCGCATATGAGTAAACCAGTTCTGAATCCAAATGACCAAGTTGCTGTGGATCATATGGATGTTAATCTTCTGGATCATCCTACTATGAGAAACTTTATCATATGCCTTATTAAAATCCATGTGGATAATATCCACTGCCATACCCTTATTGATCACATTCATCATTTAAAAATAAACTTGATTGAATTTAAGACATGAGCTGAGATATTCAACTGCTGTTGATTATATTGAATGGCATGGAGTGAATTAGCGTGGAAACAGACCCTTCGGCCCAACTTGCCCATACCAGCCAACATGTACCAGCTACACTAGTCCCACCTGCCTGCGTTTGGCCCATTTCTCTCCAAACCTGCCCTGTCCATGTACCTGTCTAACTGTTTGTTAAACATGGTATGTCTTTTTTTCTTGGAACGCAGGAAGTCGAGGGTTGATCTTCTAGAGGTGTATAAAATCACGAGGGGAATAGTTTTAATTTAGTTTATTATTGTCACGTGTACTGGGGTACAGTGAAAATATTTTTTGTCGTCTGCTATTCAGTCAGCAGAGAGACTATACATGATTACAAGCCATCCACAGTGTACAGATACAGGATGAAGTGGAATAATGTTTATTGCAAGATAAAGTCTAGTAAAGCCTGATTAAAGATACTTCAAAGGTCTTCAATGGGGTAGATGGTAGGTCAGGACTGCTCTCTAGTTGGTGATAGGATAGTTCATTTGCCTGACAACAGCTGGGAAGAAACTGGTCCCTGAAGAAGACTTGCCACAGACCAGGCCTTACAAGTCAGGTTTATCAGACAAGTTGCTGCAGACACGTATTATTTACTCATTGTAGATGGTTTATGCATGCAACCTATAACGTAGCTACCTCAATACCACTAACCACGCCTACCCATATCAGTATAACTGTGAGATCCTCCCTTTGTTTCCTGCTGCCGACACGTATTATTTACTCATATTTGGAAAAGAATGGGCTGAGGCTAATGTCCCAATTAGCACATTCTCTTCCAAATATGAGTAAATAATATTTCGAGGAATCCTAAAGATGGGTGAATGGGATTTTGGTGGCAGTTTAAATTTATGATGTGTAGAAGTTTGAAGATCATCCCTGAGTGTGTTAGCATAACCAGTCTCATTTTTGTGCTAAAAATGACAAAATCTGGATTAGGTAAATTCTGTGCTAATATAAATTAATTAATTTCTATGGAGCCAAGGAATGATTTTGTGCTTAACATGGAAGTAATGAATAATATATTGAAACTTAATTTAACTTATGAGTGAGTGCATAGCAAAAGGTGACTCCAAATGTTTCTGTGCAAGTAAAACCACTTCGACACAATTTAACCATTACTAAACCATCAAAAACATTCTTACTGTTTATTGGTGGAAGTTTGCACTGTTATTAAAATACAACTTGTGTTAAGCTAATTTTTACATTTGTAGAATCCAGAAAGTTATAATAGAGTATCCTGTGAACATCACCCACAACCTGTACCTGATGTAAATTATACTCTTAAATATATTGCGCATGTTAGGCTGCAAGGACACATTGCGAGAGTGTGTTTTGGACTGGAATTAAGCCGGGTTATTCTTGACCAGTGAGTATCAGATGCTGTTAATCAATGTTAAGTGGGCAAACCTTTCAATGTTCAATGCTGTCACCCAGTATTTTGCCGAGCCCAACATTCAGAAAGCAACTGTCTGTGGAAAGTGCAATTTATTACCATGGTATTTAATTTTTATTGTGCATGAAACCTATCCTTTTTGGTTCTGTGATTTATTATTTGCCCACTGAAATACTAAATCCGGAATCCTGATGTTTCTTATGTAAAACCAAAAGGTAGGAATGAAAATGATGTCAACCCCAGTCAAAAATGACAAAGCACTTTTCTTTATTGCAGACATGGTTTAGCAGCATGACAGATGGTAACACTTCTCAGCATTAGAATCTTGTCACTGATAAGAATTTTAATGAGCATTTCTAGTAGAAAATTAGCCTTATTTTCCACAGCAACAGGAACCACCTGGAGTAAATATTGTCCAGGGTTGATAATCACTGAGAAATTCTCTTACTGTAAATGGTGCAAATTATTTCATTTTAAAAGTATATTAATTAGAGTATCAAATATTAAGCATGTTCAAGTATTCACATTCTTGGTGGAGAGACAGTTGAAATAAGATCATAAAAACATTAAAGAAACAGGAAGAGGAGTGGGCCATTTGGGCCTTCAGATCTGCTTCACCCCTCAATAAGATCTCATCTTGACCTCAGCACTACTTTCCAGGCCACTTTCCCATGCATCTTGATACATTTGCAGCTCAAATCCTTAATCTCTTTACTGAATGATAGATTATTTCACCCCTACAGCCCTGCGAGAGAGATTTCCATAACATAATGCCCTTCAGATGGGGAACAAAAAAAATCTTCATCTTCAACTTCATTCGACAAGGCCTAACTCTGAAGTTATGTTGAAATACGTAGATATCTCTAGGTTGTGATAACCCCCCCCCCCCCTTAAAGAACATATCCACATAGCACCCACACTGTCTATCTCCCTGATAATCTAATGTGCTGCAAATTCAGATTCAGATTTTTTTGTTGTTATTTACACCAGAGTGCAATGAAATTTATTTTGCTTGAAGCTTGTACAGTAAACAATAAATAGAATAGTAGAACAGTAAATAAAACGATGAATGTTAAACAGCAAGACGGTGCAAAGATTGGAGTGAAATCTGAAGTAGTGCAATAAAAAGTAGCCAAATGAGGTACAGTGTAAGAGATGTGGCAACAGCACCCCTCGAAAGTGAGTGTGAAGGAGGTGCAGTTGCTGGCTTAGATAGCCATAAAGTGCTGGAGTAACTCTGTGGGTCAGGCAGCATCTCTGGAGGGAAAGGATAGGTGATGTTTCGGGTCTGATAAGAAGGGTTGTGATCCGAAACACCATCTCAGATTCAGATTCAATTTTAATTGTCATTGTCAATCTGAGATGGTGTTTCGGATCTAGAGTCTAAAGACGGGTCCTGACCCAAAACGGCACCTTTGCTTTTACTCCAAAGATGCCTTCTGACCACCTTGTCTTTCAGCACTTTGTATCTTTCTTTACTGTGAAAAAGGCGATTGGTGCAGGAGAAGAAGCTGTTCTACGCACGGGTTTTCAAGTTACTGAATCTTCTCCCAGATGGCAGAAGAGGGCATGAGGCAGGGCCAGGTTGCAGGCATCTTTGACAAATACTTTCAGCCTGATGGAAAGAAGTGACGAGCCTGTGATGGACTCGTGATGGACTGCGTGTGGATCCTTGTAGATATGAAAAAGCTACTTTTATAACTACTAAACAGGTTCGCTTCTTAATAAACAGACACCACACAAACTGTTTGGTAGACCAGTTCAAAACTTTACTTATTATCGGCCGATGGAAGGGAGGGAGAACTCCAGTCAAGTGACCAATGTAGACACTTCACCGTCCTCCCCCCTTCCCTGAACAACAGAATTACATCGCATTTTATAGTGTTTCTTTGTCACCTTAGCACATTCCACAGATATTAGTCATGGTCAGAGGTACAGGAAAAGGTTTCTACAGAATGCATCACATCAAAGGCATTTTGTCACATGGTACAAGATATATTAAAAACATTGGCCATTTGACATTTTACCTTTCTACTCCCCTGGTTCCTCTCTTCCTCTCTGTCACCTCCTCCCTCATAAACATAGGACACTTGGTTTACGACATCTTACTTTTCAAATACATCAAAGAGATGTAGCATCTCTGTCACCTCCTCACTTGGGAGACAATGTTATAGTATTTATTATGTCACACACCGCAACCTGAGGCAAGCCTAATTTGACACTCAATATAAGCTGTAAGCTAGCCCAGAAACCTATTTTAATATTTTCTTATTTTTGTAACTTTATTTGGCTTCATCAGATATGCTGAATCTTCTCAGTCGTTTATGCAAGTGAATGCATGGATATATTTTTTTGATCGCTGTCTCTGTGTGATTGCTGTGTTAGATTGCTGTTGATATGGATGCCTGTCCTCTGTCCCATCGTTGTTGTTGATCAAGCTGACACCAGTGGCATCATCAGCAAACTTAAAGACCAAGCTGGTATAAACAAAGAAATGCAGATGCTGGTTAATACCCAAAAGGCCACTAAGTGCTGGGGCAGGTAGCATACCAGAAGAATTTGGATAGGTGACGTTTTCGGTTGCGATCCTCCTTAGTCTGAGGATGGGTCTTAACCCGAAACTCCAGCACTTGGTGTCCTTTTCAAGACCAAACTCATGTTGCACTTAGCCATACATTCATGGCTGTACAAGGTGAAGAGCAAGGAAATGAGCATACAATCCAGTATTGAGGATCAGGGTGGAGGAAATGTTATGACTAATTATAACCGACTGAGGTCTGCTGGACAGTAAGTGGCAAGTTAGGCAGCATTGATGGAGGTAATGGACGGATGATGACAAAGTGATGACGAGCCATGATCAGCCTGAAGTAGGCCTCAACCTGAAATGTCATCTGTTCATTCCCTCCATTGATGCTACCTAATTTGCTTTGTTCCACCAGCACTGTCAATCAATAGGATCCTGACGTAAGTGTACTTATTGTCAAGGTGACCCAGAGCTGAATATAGGGCAAGGGAGATGACACTGTTTTCTTTTATGTCCACGCTCCCTCTCTTTATTCTCTCACTCACTGTCTCTCTGTCTCTCACTCCCTCTCACATACCCCCTCCCACATTGTCTGTCTCTATCACCCATGTCTCTCTCTCCTCTTCCTCTCCCCCCCATATCCCCATCTTTCTCCCCCCCTCTCTAACCCCCCCTCTCCTAACCCCCCCTCTCTAACCCCCCCTCTCTAACCCCCCTCTCTAACCCCCCCCCTAACCCCCCCCCTCTAACCCCCCCCTCTCTAACCCCCCCTCTCTAACCCCCCCCTCTACCCCCCCCTCTCTAACCCCCCCCTCTCTAACCCCCCCCTCTAACCCCCCCCCTCTACCCCCCCCTCTCTAACCCCCCCCTCTCTAACCCCCCCTCTCTAACCCCCCCTCTCTCTAACCCCCCCCTCTCTAACCCCCCCCCTCTCTAACCCCCCCCTCTCTAACCCCCCCTCTCTAACCCCCCCTCTCTAACCTCTAACCCCCTCTCTAACCCCCCCCCTCTCTAACCCCCCCTCTCTAACCCCCCCTCTCTAACCCCCCCTCTCTAACCCCCCCCTCTCTAACCCCCCCCCTCTCTAACCCCCCCCTCTCTAACCCCCCCCTCTCTAACCCCCCCCTCTCTAACCCCCCCCTCTCTAACCCCCCCCTCTAACCCCCCCTCCTCTAACCCCCCCCTCTCTAACCCCCCCCCCCTCTAACCCCCCCCTCTCTAACCCCCCCCCCCCCCCCTCTCTAACCCCCCCCTCTCTAACCCCCCCCTCTCTAACCCCCCCTCCCCCCCCTCTCTAACCCCCCTCTCTAACTCCCCCCCCCCCTCTCTACCTACCCCCCCCTCTACAACCCCCCCCTCTCTAACCCCCCCCCTCTACAACCCCCCCTCTACCCCCCCCCCTCTCTAACCCCCCCTCTAACCCCCCCCTCTAACCTACCCCCCCCCCTCTACAACCCCCCCTCTACAACCCCCCCCCCCCTCTCTAACCCCCCCTCTCTAACCCCCCTCTAAACCCCCCCCTCTCTAACCCCCCCCCTCTAACCCCCCCCTCTCTAACCCCCCCCCTCTCTAACCCCCCCCCTCTCTCTAACCCCCCCCCCTCTCTAACCCCCCCCCTCTCTAACCCCCCCCTCTCTAACCCCCCCCCTCTAAACACCCCCCTCTCTAACCCCCCCCCCTCTAACCCCCCCCTCTCTAACCCCCCCCCTCTAACCCCCCCCTCTCTAACCCCCCCCTCTCTAACCCCCCCTCTCTAACCCCCCCCCTCTAAACCCCCCCCTCTCTAACCCCCCCCCTCTCTAACTCTCCCCCCCCTCTCTAACCCCCTCTCTACCCCCCCCCCCCCTCTAACCCCCCCCCTCTCTAACCCCCCCCCTCTAACCCCCCCCCCCCTCTCTAACCCCCCCCCCCCTCTCTAACCCCCCCCCCCTCTCTAACCCCCCCCCCCCCCTAAACCCCCCCCCCCTCTCTCTAACCCCCCCCCCCTCTCTAACCCCCCCCCCCCTCTCTAACCCCCCCCCTCTAACCCCCCCCTCTCTGAAACTCCCCCCCTCTCTAGGGGATATCCCTCTCTACCCCCCCACGGGTACTGATTGGGGATGATTAGCCATGATCACATTGAATGGCGGTGCTGGCTCGAAGGGCCAAATGGCCTACTCCTGCACCTATTGTCTATTGTCTAATGAAACCGTTTTCAGTCACTTACCTCGAAGGAGATGCAAATTTTCTCTTTGTCGCATCTTCGCCGTTCCCCCCCCCCCCCTCCCCCCCCCCCGTCTCTCCCCCCCCGTGTCTATCTCCCCCCCCCCCCCGTATTTCTCTCTCAGTATTTCTCGCCCCCCCCAAACTTGAATAAGAAAGTATGCTGTGTACTACATTAGGAAATGACATAATTTGTTTTAATATAATTATTCACAGAAGATAAATCTGTTTCTTTGCACTGAACAATTTAAGTATTCATCGTTCAGTTTTCAATCAATACTTAGTATTTCATTAAATGTTGGAAACATTATCTATTTATTTAATCATTACATCACTTGTAGTACTTAAGACAATAAAAGCAGAAAATTGGTTACAACTACAGTCCATCCAACAATTCCAAATTGCTTAAAACTAATTCCACCTTTATTGTGGAATTTACGTCATTGAAACAAGTTCTTTGCGAATGATGATTGAATACGTATTGTATGTCACAAACTTGCAAATTCTGCATCATGTTTGTGTTGGTTCTTAACTATAAATATTTTCCTCAACTTGAGAGCAATGACAATCAGTCTCTTTGCAGTCATCAAATTACTTTAAAATTTGATTGCACAACAAGGATAGGTATTTTATTTCCTAAAATCAATATAGTTTAATTTGTTAAAGATAATTACAGCAAAACGAGTTGCTCTGTGGAGAGGTTCTGAATCTGGAATGTGTCCAGGAATATATGGCACATGGATCTGTGTGCATTAATAGAATACTGATGCCCATGATTTATTAGCATTAATAGCCTGAAGAATAGAAACAAATTAGTATTTCATTTGATGAAGACACATCATTGTGGTGAGACAATATTTTTAAGTTTGCAGATACCATGAAACTAAGTGGATTTGTAAGTTGTGAAAAGGATGCCAAGTGGATACATGATGAGTTAGATAAATTGAATGAGTGGCTAATACAGTACATGGCAGATGTGGATTTACTGTGGATAAATGTGATGTTTTTAAAACCAGAGATCACAGAATTGCTCAAGCATGCTAACGATTTAGGTCTGGGATGAGACATTACTTTACTCAGTGGATGATGATCCTATGGAGTTATCTACCATAGAAGGCTGTGGAAGGTAATTCACTGAATATATTTAGGAAGGAGGTAAATATCTGGATACAGAAGGTATCACGGGATATGGAGATAGAGCAAAAATTTGGGTTAGGGAATTGGCTGTAATCATACTGTACGTTTCGCAGGCTCAGCTGAAAAGTCTTATCATGCACTTATTCTTTATTCCAGATTTTTTATCACGTCTTGGACTCCTGCAGGAATCAGTCATTCGATGTATAATCATTTAATGTATAATTATTTAATTATAGTATGAAAGATCAGCCATGATTGAATAGCGGAGTAGACACGATGGGCCAGATGGCCTACGATATGAACTAATGAACTTATTCAGGTTTGAGTGTGATAGCTCTTTTATTGACCCAATCAGTCCCATACATATCCAGCTGTATTTATTATACTTTATTATCATATGTGACGTCACAATGGAATTCTTTATTTTGCATACCATATACAAAGTATGCAAAGAGTCGCCACGTATAGGGCGCCAACAAAGTTACAATGTGTTCACTGTAGTCCCAATTTCTTCTCTCATTCTCCCCCCCCCCCCCCCCCCCCCCCCCCAATCCCAATGGTTCCTCTTTGTTCTCTCATTCTATCTGGAAAATATTTTCCCTTCTTTATTTTTTTGAACAGTTTAATTGATTCTATCTTAAATATTATAACATCTAATTTGAATTAAAGAAATGGGAAAGTGATGCACATCACCAGCCCTGTTTGAGTTTGAAGAGATTGGATCTAGACACTGCAATTTAGAAGAATAAGAGATGATCTAATTGAAACACAAAAGATTTAGACCGTATGATTGGTGACTTTAGAGATACAGGGTGGAAACAGGCTCTTTAGTCCACCGAATCCGTGCCGACCAGTGATCACCCTGTACACAAACACTATCCTGTACACGGGACAATTTCCAATTTTACCAAATTGAATTAACCTACCAACCTGTACGTCTTTTGAATGTCAGAGGAAACCAGAGCACCCAGAGAAAACCAATGTGGTCACAGAGAGAACATAGAAACTCCATATAGACAGCACCCATAGTCAAGATTGAACTGGGTCTCTGGTGCTGGAAGGCAACAGATCTACTGCTATGCCACCCTTATTGTTGAGAAGATGTTTCCTCCTCACTAGGGGATCTTGAACTAAGGGGCATGGATTCCAAATAAGGACCAGTCCACTTAAGACAAAGATGAGGACAAATGTCTTTTGTTGGATTGTGGGACTTTGGAATGCTCTATTCCAGAGAGCTCTGGAGACCAGGTCAATAAATATTCTCAAGTTGAGAATTATAATGGAGTCTGAGCTTATGGTGAACATGGATTTGATATCTAGATTGAATGTCAGAGGTAGCTGGATACTCCTGCTTCTACTTTTTATGATTTTCACTGTGCAACCAACCGCAAAACCTTTGATATTGAACCCTGCTGTTTATATATCACTTCAGAATTATGTCTTTTTTAAAGCTATTGCAGGATCAAAAATAGAGTGTGAAAATTTCAGATCCTATTTATCAGCAGGATCCCAAAACAGTAACTTTGCATATGTTTAACTAGATTGCCAACTGAAACTGCATAATCAAAGTGCTAAACATGACCTTTAAATTTGCTTTAAGTTTATTTTATAAATGTGGTGTTCGCTTGACTAACATTGATCAGAAATTACACATAAAAGAAGCAAAATAATTATTTCAGATGCTATTGAAAAGTAATTGATGTTAAATATTGACCATTTCTCTCCTCTTTGATGCTTCCTCACTGGATCACTATTCCCAGCATTGACTGCATATCTTTTCAGATTTGAATGAATGAAGGATACTTTATTATCATATGTGACGTCACAATGGAATTCTTTATTTTGCATACCATATACAAAGTATGCAAAGAGTCGCCACGTATAGGGCGCCAACAAAGTTACAAAGTGTTCACTGTAGTCCCAATGGTTCTTCTTCATTCTCGGCAGCCCTCCCCATCGCCAGGTCCCTCTTTGTTCTCTCTGTGGCTTGTCCCTGTCTGACCTCCGGCATCCACCGTGGGCGCTTTCAACCTCTGGCATCCATCACGGAACTCTTCCACAGCAAATGAACCTGCCTGAACACTTGCAAATTTTTTATGGTGTCTAGGTCAGAAGCATTTGAAATTCTAGCAGTAGCAGGATTTTGTTTTGAGAAATGGGGTCAGCCTTCTCTCAGAAGGTTTAGGTTAAATGAGCTTCAGTGGCATTAGCAGAGAAATATTTGCAGAAAATAATATATTTGACAGAAGCAGTGGAAAGCATGAGTGTAAAAGCTACAATCAGGATTCATAGGAGTGGATAAAATCCTCTGTTCAATATTTGCGAGTGGCTTTTTAAATCTTCGGCGATCATTTGATAAAAGACACACAAGAATACGTTACGTATAATCTATCAAGGATTTATATCACATTGATGCGGTAAAAGGAACACAAGAATATTTCATGGATAACCGATGCAGGGTTTATACAATATCCATTCATCGTATATATTTTTTGAGAAATGGATCAGGACAGATGCAATTTTGGATTCAGAGGGAGAAATGTAACGGTAAGTTTGCAGCAGCTTCATTCCTGTTCTACATGCACGGTGGGAGAAGGGACTTATTCTGATCTGGAATTAATTTGCATTGATCAAAATATAAATCCTCCTTTCCCTTTCTTCTGTTTTTATTCATTAAGAGTAACTCTTCCATGGCAAATGGACAAGTCTAAACACTTGAAAATGTTTTATGGGTTATAAGTGAGAAGTCTGAAGAAGGGTCGCGACCTGAAACGTCATGCATTGCTTCTATCCAGAAATGCTGCCTGTCCCGCTGAGTTACTTCAGCATTATAGATCTATCTTCAGCGTACACCAGTTTCTGCAGTTCCTTCCAACACATATAAATCCGGAGCATTTGAAATTGTAGAAACAAGAAACTGCAGATGCTGTTTTTATTTAAAAGAACCAAAGTGCTGGAGTAACTCGTACAATTGCAATATAGCATCCCAATTTCTATAATCAATACCCTGACTGATTAAGGTCATCGTGTCACTAGTCTTCCTTACTTTCTCCACTGAGAATTGGTCATAACATTTTCTCCACCCGACCCTCAACGCTGGTGCTTCTCAGGGTCACGAGCTCAGTTTCCTGCCCAACTCCTTGCACACTTGAAATGGTAAAATGGCCAAGTGGATGTAGTACCTGGACTTTCGAAGAGTATTTGATAAGGTCCCATTTAGGGGATCAGTGCAAAATTAGGGCACATGGAATTGGGGGTAGAGTTCTGACATGGATAGAAAATTGGTCGGCAGACAGGAAACAAAGAGTGGCGGCGCTGCCCAGGCTCACCTGTAGTCCGTCTGTCTTTTATTTATTTTTTTGTTTTCTTTTGTCCTGTTGTTTAGTTTATTTTGTCTATTTGTTGTGCGTGTATGGGGGGGTGGGAGAAACTGTTTTTAGTCTAATCCTTCAGGGGGGATGCGACCTTTTCTTGTCGTATCCCCCCCCCCCCCCGTCTCCGTCTCCATCTACGCTGAGGCCTATCGTGGAGCTGGCGGGCTCCAACTGGGACCGACCTCGAGGCTCCGAGATCAATAGGAGCCAGGACTTACCAACTCAGGGCTGGCCGACTTCGGGCCTGTGGTGGCGTTGCGGTGGCGGCAATCCGACTTCGCAGATTATTATCGCAGATTATTATCTAAATGGTGTTGTTGGGAAAAAGGGAAGTACAACAGGATCTGAACATTAGTCAATTAAAGTAAGCATGCAGGTACAGCAGGCAGTGATGAAAGCGAATGGCGTGTTTGCCTTGATAACAAGAGGAGTTGAGTATAGGAGCAAAGAGGTCCTTCTGCAGTTGTATAGGGCCCGAGTGAAACCACACCTGGGGTATTGTGTGCAGTTTTGGTCCCCTAATTTGAGGAAGAATATTATTGCTATTGAGGGAGTGCTGCGTAGGTTTACGTAGGTTTACAAGGTTAATCCCGGGATGGCGGGACTGTCATATGCTGAGAGAATGGAACGGCTGGGCTTGTATACTCTGGTGTTTAGAAGGATGAGAGATTCAATTCAATTCAATTCAATTCAACTTTAATGTCATCGCACAAATACAAGTATCAGTACAACGAAATGCAGTTTTGCGTCAGTCCGTAGTAGTTGTACATAAAGAGAAAAAAAACAAGAAAAAAATAGAAAGAGAGAAGATACAGAATAATCAGGAAATACAGGGCAAAATAGCCCTGTTGCAATATAGCATCCCAATATAGCATCCCTTATTGAAACATAATATTATTAAGGGTTTGGACATGTTAGAGGCAGGAAATGTTCCCGATTTTGGGTGAGTCCAGAAACATGGGCCACAGTTTAAGAATAAGGGGTAAGCCATTTAAAACAGAGTTGAGGAAACACTTTTTCACACAGAGTTGTGAGTCTGTGGAATTCTCTGCCTCAGAGGACAGTGGAGGCCGGTTCTCTGGATACTTTCAAGAAAGAGCTAGATAGGACTCTTGAAAATAGCGGACTCGGGGGATATGGGGAGAAGGCAGGAAAGAGGCACTGATTGGAGTTGATTCACATTGAATGGCAGTGCTGGTTCAAAGGGCCGAATGTTTTATTCCTGCACCTATTGTCTATTGAAACTAGGATAAGGCATAAACAAAATTAATTGAAAGTTAAAGCTAGACAAAAGTGCTGGAGAAACTCAGCGCGGGTGCGGCAGCATCTATGGAGCGAAGGAAATATGCAACGTTTCGGGCCAAAACCCTTCTTCAGGGGGGGGGCGGGAAAAATAAAGGAAGAGGAGGAGCCAGTGAACTGAGGGAGAGCTGAGAAGGGGAGGAGACAGTGAGGGCTACCTGAAATTGGAGACGTCAATGTTCATGCAGCTGGGGTATAAACTTCCCAAGCAAAATATAAGGTGCTGCTCCTCCAATTTCCGGTGGTCCTCACTCTGGCCATGGAGGAGGCCCAGGACAGAAATGTCAGATTGGGAATGGGAGGGGGAGTTGAGGTGCTGATCAGGTTGGTTATTGCTGACCGAGCGGAGGTGTTCGGCGAAGCGATCGCCAAGCCTACACTTGATCTCACCGATGTCGATCTGCTGACATCTAGAGCAGCGGATACAATAGATGAGGTTGGAGGAGGTGCAGGTGATCCTCTGTCTCAACTGAAATGACTGCTTGGGTCCTTGAATGTAGTCGAGGGGGGAGGTAAAGCGCCAAGTGTAGCATTTCCTGCGGTTGCAAGGGAAAGTGCCCAGGGAGTGGGTCGTACGGGTGGGAAGGGACGAATTGACCAGGGAGTTACTGACGGAGCGGTCTTTGTGGAAAGCAGACGGGGGGAGATGGGAAGATGTGGCGAGTGGTGGGGTCACGTTGGAGGTGGCGAAAATGACGGGGGATTATTTGTTGTATGTGACGGCTAGTAGGGTGGAAGGTGAGGACTAGGGGGACTCTCCCCTTGTTACGAGTGGGGAAGGATGGGGAGAGAGAGAGAAGTGTTATGGGGTATGGAAGAAACCCTGGTGAGAGCCTCATCTATAGTAGGGGATGGGAACCCCCGTTCCCTGAAGAATGGGGACATCTACGATGCCCTGGTGTAGAACACCTCATCCTGGGAGCAGATGCGGCATAGACGGAGGAATTGGGAGTAGGGGATGGAGTCCTTCCAGGAAGCAGGATGGGAAGAAGTGTAGTCTAGATAGCCATGGGAGTCAGTGGGTTTATAGTGGATGTCGGTTAGAAGTCTATCACCTGCGATGGTCTATCACCTCCATCAGCCCTCTGGCTCCTACTCTTCCTTTCTTCTTCCCGCCCCCACCCACCCTACATCGGTCTGAAGAAGGGTTTCGGCCCGAAACATTGCCTATTTCCTTCGCTCCATAGATGCTGCCGCACCCGCTGAGTTTCTCCAGCTCTTTTGTCTAGCTTCGATTTTCCAGCAACTGCAATTCCTTATTAATCATTAAAAGTTATGCATCTTCCAAGTAAAAACTTTTGATATGCTAAGGAATACAGATTGTCTGTGTGATGTCAATTGACTCGGAATATTGCCAAACATTTGCATTCACTTCAAAACATTGAATCTGCTCTTATATTCGATAGCCTCTTACTTGCTGTGAGAAATGACGATGATCATCATGGATTCAAATTTCAAGTTAAGTTTCAAATTTCAAGGAGTGATGTGTTTATTGCTTTCCTTGGTTGTGCAAAAGTTTTAAGATTTATAATTCCTGTCGGGCGCTATGTTTGGTAATTGCTATCAATGGTTGGTAGACAGGGCACAGCGGGTATCACTTTAATAAGATGGTGCTTTAATGCCAGCCACCCAAATGAATACAAATTATTGAAGGGTGGGATTATCTCTGCATGGAGGTGCTCTTTAAAAGGATTGACAAATGTTTCATTAGAATGCTGCCCGCAGTCAAACAGAAACCAGATATGAGTTATTAATCATTCCCATGCCAAAGGTTACATTGATAGCAAGGGCACGGGAAATAATTGATTGATAATTGATTCAACGCATGCTCTGAGTTGAATTAGTGGCTAATTGTTCCAAAATCTTTCTGTACCAAGAAAACATGTAGCAGTGGCTACACATCCTGCTCGATAATGGAGTGGAACATAGCTCACTACCATCTTGCACATTTTATGCTGCTTACTGGCATGAATTTTTAGCTTTTAATTTAGTTTAGAGATACAGAGCGGAGAAAGGCCCTCCAATCCACCGAGTCTGCACTGACTAGCAATCCCTGCACACTAACACAATCCTGCACATACGAGGGACAATTTTACCCAAGCCAATTTGCCTACAAACCTGTACGTCTTTAGAGTGTGGCAGGAATAGAAGAACGCAGAGAAAACCCACGCAGATAACGGGGGAAATGTACAAACTCTCTGCAGACACACCCATAGTCAGGATTGAACCTGGGTTTTTGAAATTGTCAGGCAGCATCTCTAATGCTGCGCTATTTTGCTGCCCAGTATTTCTCTAAATGTTTAATTGTAATAAGCTGAAAAATCAAGTCATTATATAAATTAATTGGGCATAATAATAGTGGCCTTATGGATGTTTATTTACTAAAAGCTGTTAATTGGTTTTCCCACTCCAAAACGTTAACTAGAAAATTTAAAGAATTTTGTTCATGATTTGTCTAATTAAGCATTTCGGAAATCAATTACCTGGGTTACTTAAATGCGTTGTGGGGGAGGGTTTAAATTAACTTGCCGGCAGGAATGGACTTAATAATTTAAGCATAGAAAGCTAGGTAGGATAAGCAGCTGCCAAATAAAATCAAGCAAGATTTAGATGAAAGGAGAAAAGAAACAAAACAAACTGTCTTGTTCTGGAATGGAAGTGTATTAATCCTAGGAGTGCTGCAAATGAAATAGGTGAGCTGTGAATGAAGATTGTCATGGGCGGGCACGATGGCATAGCATAGTAGTAGAGTTGCTGCCTTACAGCGCCAGTTGACCCGGGTTCAATCCTGACCACGGGTGCTGTCTGTATGGCGTTTGTACGTTTTCCCCGTGACAATGTGGGTTTTCTCCAAGATCTACAGTTTCCTTCTACATTCCAAAAACGTACAGGTTTGTAGGTTAATTGGCTTGGTATAAGTGTAACTTGCCCCTAGTGTTTGTAGGATGGTGTTAGTTTGCGGAGATCGCTGGTTGTTGTGGACTCGTTGGGCCAAAGGGCCTGTTTCCATGCTGTACTTTTAAACTAAAATAAAAATTGTCATATTGGATTATGATTCAGTAACTGACATAAATCTGGTATCTATCTATCTATCTATCTATCTATCTATCTATCTATCTATCTATCTATCTATCTATCTGTCTATCTATACACACACACACACACACTAGAGACCCTTGGTAATTAAACATTGCAATGTATTCAGCAGAGGCAATGAAGAAACAATTGGTGTATGGTATTATTGATCAATATTAATACAAGGGATCTGTAAGGATTGAAAGATTTAATCTATTTAATTGTAGTTACAGATCAGAAAAATAGCTGTTATGTTTCTGGGTGCTCATCATATAACGCAAAGAGTGGAAAAAACTGTTTGAAATTTACCAACAGATTTATTTGTCTGAGATAAGCACATAGGAAGTTAAAAACAGGATATGATAAAAGGTGAGCAGGAAGCATATCACAGAACCCTGAAATCTTGTTATAAATATTGACGGAAAGCCAAATAAATGGTGGCACTGCCTTGTGAATGGAGAAGAAATTATTTTAGTTCACTAGAGGCCACAGTTCACAAAAGTACTCCAACTTCCCAAAAGAAAATGCCAAAGTTAATGTCGCAGTAGCAGAGGAAGGAGTAGGATAAAAATTGATATAAAAGAGGTGCCAATTCATTTTAACTCGGAGAAGCATAATTTAATAATGCACCTCTTGAAGGATTTTTTTTTTCTTGGCTTGGCTTGGCTGAATTCTTTGATGAAATCACTGAAAGCATTTTTGAAAGTAATAGATGTTTCGTATATCGACGCAAAGACATTTGATAAAGTGTTTTATAACCCATTTATTTGGAATATAGAAACAGGATTAAATGTTCAGTCGTAATTTGTGAAAAGGATAAGAGGTATGGAAATATGTTTTCATGGAAAGAAGGAAACTGCATGCCAGTCGGCAGAAATTGGAAAAATAATTGATTTAAAAATATTAATCTGGATTATGGAAGTAACTTTACTTTTATTCTTTTCCCATGTATGAACAAATTTAGCAACTGTGTATTTATAGGAGTACTAGACTAAGTGGGACACGTTGGGTCCCATGTTCACACGGGAGGGCTGGTCCCCCGACGCAATATTCCACCTCTCCACCAATTCCAATATTGGTGGCCAGTGGGGGGGGCTTTCTGTAGCACTGGTATGGGTTCTTGGGGTGGCAGCTCAGTCCCTCAAGCCTGATCTGCTGGCAACTCACTCACGGCTGGTGGGCTGGCAGTTGACTCATGACTATTCCTTGAAATTCCATTTCAGGCAGGGTTCAAGGCCGCCAAATTCAAGTGCAGTTTTTTACCACTATGAGCAGGGTGCAAGGCCACCGAATTCAAGTGCAGTTTCCAACCACTTCAAGCAGGGTGCAAGGCCAGCGAATTCAAGTGCAGTTTCATACCACTTCAACCTGGATCGAAGGCCAATTTGAGTATGGTACGAATTAACCTACAAACCTGTACGTTTTTGGAATGTAGAAGGAAACTGTAGATCTTGGAGAAAACCCACATTGTCACGGGGAAAACGTACAAACGCCATACAGACAGCACCCGTGGTCAGGATTGAACCCGGATCAACTGGCGCTGTAAGGCAGCAACTCTACTACTATGCTATGCCATCGTGTCCGCCCATGACAATCTTCATTCACAGCTCACCTATTTCATTTGCAGCACTCCTAGGATTAATACACTTCCATTCCAGAACAAGACAGTTTGTTTTGTTTCTTTTCTCCTTTCATCTAAATCTTGCTTGATTTTATTTGGCAGCTGCTTATCCTACCTAGCTTTCTATGCTTAAATTATTAAGTCCATTCCTGCCGGCAAGTTAATTTAAACCCTCCCCCACAACGCATTTAAGTAACCCAGGTAATTGATTTCCGAAATGCTTAATTAGACAAATCATGAACAAAATTCTTTAAATTTTCTAGTTAACGTTTTGGAGTGGGAAAACCAATTAACAGCTTTTAGTAAATAAACATCCATAAGGCCACTATTATTATGCCCAATTAATTTATATAATGACTTGATTTTTCAGCTTATTACAATTAAACATTTAGAGAAATACTGGGCAGCAAAATAGCGCAGCATTAGAGATGCTACCTGACAATTTCAAAAACCCAGGTTCAATCCTGACTATGGGTGTGTCTGCAGAGAGCTTGTACATTTCCCCCGTTATCTGCGTGGGTTTTCTCTGCGTTCTTCTATTCCTGCCACACTCTAAAGACGTACAGGTTTGTAGGCAAATTGGCTTGGGTAAAATTGTCCCTTTTGAGTGAGTTTAATGAGGCCCGAGTAGAGAAGAAAAAACCTTAAGGCATAATAAACAAAAAGGAACCCTCCTCTTGTTTCAAGAATTACAGTAGAAATATTGAAAGGTAGTCAATATTTCAGATATCTTCAAATACGAGACTGTGAAAATACACACCCAAGATTGGGTCCAGATATACTAGATGAATGGATGAATAGAAAGTCGGACTCAAATAAGTTAGTATCATACCTCTATAATACCATTTTAAATTTACATATCCCATCATCGGAAATAATTAGGCAAGCTTGGGAAGATGAATTAGGTTTAACAATTCCAAAGGATAGTTATGAGGAAAGTCTTCTATATATACACATTATTGTTCTCTTAATATTAGGCACTCGCTAATACAATTTAAAATACTGCATAGACTATTATTAAAATTCTAAATTGAATAAGATCTTCCCAAATGTCTCTCCTATTTGTGATAAATGTCTCCTCCAAGAAGCAACTATAACCCATTCTTTTGTTTCCTGTACAAAATTACAAAACTTCTGGAGGGGAATGTTTGATATCTTTTCCAAAATACTTAAAACAAAATTGGATCCTGATTGATCACACTAGGTATGTCAGAGGGGGACGGGGGGCAAGGTATATCTCCACCTTCCTTTTTCTTTTTTCTTATTTCTATATCTTTTGGCCACACTACTTTGGTAGTTTAGGGGTCTTTTTGTTCTTTTTCGATCTATCTTTACACTTTTTTCCTTTCTTGTTTTCTTTTTCTTTTCTTTTTTCATTTTCATAGTTTAGGTTATAAGGTTAAAAATGAAGCTGTACAATAATTGGATAATTTTAGACGCCAAATGTTTTATCTTTGTACAATTGCTAATAATTTTTTTTAAATAAAATAAATAAATAAAAGAAACAAAAAGGAATGGCGATTCATTCATGACCAACATGAGAAATTAAAGATGGTGTTATATCAAAAGAGCAGGCTTATAAAGTTCCATAAGCAGCAGCAAGTCTGAGGATTAGGAGCACTTTAGAACTCAGCAGAAAAGAAACAAGTCAAAAGCAGTAGATAGAAGCAATGATGTACAGAGGGATCATGGCGTCCTAGTCCATTGGTCTCTCAAAGAGGCAACACTAGTAGATAGATTGATAAAAAAGGCAGATGGTATGTTTGCTTTCATAGATCAGGGCATTGCCTATAAGAGTCAGAATGTCATGATGCAATGTTATAGGACACTGGTTAGGCCACATTTGGAATATTGTGTGCAGTTCTGGCTGCCCCAATAAGGAAAGATGTGCAGGATTTGGAAAGGGTGCAGAGGAGGTTTACCAGAATGTTTAGGAAGGAACTACAAATGCTGGTTTACACTGGAGATAGATACAAAATGCTGGCGTAACTCGGATGATCAGGCAGCATCAGGAATAGGTGACATTTTGGGTCGAGATCGTTCTTCTTCTCAAAGTAGGTGACATTTTGGGTCGAGATCGTTCTTCTTCTCAAAGTCTGAACAGGGTGAGATTGGACAGACTTGGTTTGTTTTTTTTCTGGAATGCCAAAGGTTGTGGGAGACCTGATAGAAGTATATAAAATTACTAGACTAAGTGGGACCCGTTGGGTCCCAGCATCACACAGGAGGGCTGGTCATCCAACGCAATATTCCACCTCTCCACCATTTCTAATATTGGTGGCCAGTTGGGGGGGGGGGGGGGGGGTTCTGGAGCGCTAGTATGGGTGGGTGTTGTAGGCTGAAGGGACTGGTTTCCAGAGGGCTAATATGCAAATTGTGCGCCAAATGGATTCTTGGGCTGGCGTCTCAGTCAATCAAGCCTGTTGTGCTGGCAACTCACTCACTCACTCACGGCTGGTGGGCTGGTAGTTGACTCATGGCTAATCCTAGAAATTCTATTTCAAGCAGGGTATTAGGCCACCAAATTCAAGTGCAGTTTCTACCACTTCTGGCAGGGTGCAAGGCCACCAAATCCAAGTGCAGTTTCATACCATTTGAAGTAGGGTGCAAAGCCACCAAAGACAGCGAGTCATGACCTCTCCCTCCTCCATCTTGCAGAGACTGAGCCACACCCACATTTCCGGGTTTTATAACCCTTCTCCCCCCCCCCCCCACCGGAAAAAGTGTGGCTTTCATGGAGTGATTGACAGGAGAGAGATTTTCAACATTAAAAAAAAAACTAATAACACTTTTATTTTTTGTTGATGCGAAGAAGTCTCTGCATCTGCTCAGCGCAGGGGGACTGAGTAAGATGGCCAAAAATCACAGCCGTAAGTGGTAGCATTTTATCTAAAATCAATATACAGTGCAAACAGGAAGTAAGTGCATTTACAGTAGTGCCTTTTAACTTCAAGCCAAAGCACCCAAGCCGCCATTTACAGAAAGTAGTGGCTTTCAACTTCATGCCACCATTTGCAGTAAGTGGTGCCTTTCAACTTCAAGCCAATGCACCCAAGCCACCATTTGCAGTAAGTAGTGGCTTTCAACTTCAAACCACACCTATGCCACACCCAAGCCACCATTAGCAGTAAGAGGTGCCTTTCAACTTCAAGTCAAAGCAACCAAGCCACCATTTGCAGTAATAGTGCCTTTCAACTTCATGCTACCATTAGCAGTAAATAGTGCCTTTCTACTTCAAGCCAAAGCTCCCAAGCCATCACTTGCAGTAAGTAGTGCCTTACAACTTCATGCCACCATTTGCAGTGCCTTTCAATTTAATGCCAAAGCACCCAAGCTACAATTTGCAGTAAGTAGTGCCTTTCAACTTAAAGCCACACCCAAACCACCATTAGCAGTAAGAGGTGCCTTTCAACTTCAAGCCACACCCAAGCCATTATTTCTTCTTCTTCTTCTTCTTCTTCTTCTTCTTTGAGTTTTACGGCAGCCGGCATCCACAATGTTGCATTGCTGCCACCTTCTGGCTTCACTCCACAGTCCTCATGTCTTTACTTTATATCCTTTTTATAAGGCCAGAGGCCCTCAAGAAATTAAACAACAAATTTGTTCCTTTTCCTTCCCCTCCATACTCTAGAATGTTCTTTTCTGATATATCTGTCATTCCAATTTTCTTCATTTCATTGATCAAAACTCTTCTTTCTGTTGCATATCTTCTACATGCAACTAGAGCATGCTGAACTGTTTCCGGCTGATGGCATTCCTCACACATCCCAGTAGGGTGTTTTCCCAACATTTTTAATGTACTGTTAAGGTGGGTGTGTCCTATCCTCAATCTTGCTAATACTACCTGTTCTCTCCTGTTTCCCCCCTCTTCTTGTTGTAATGCCCACTCTGTTTTGTAGCGAATAGAGGTGTCTCCCCTTTGTCTCCTGTTCCCAGTGTTGTTGCCATTCCTGATTTATTTTCTTCCACACAATGTGTCTTCCTTCAGATTTGGATAATTGTAGGTTTACCTCTATGTTCTCTTTTTTAACGGCCTATTTTGCTAATTTATCCACTTTTTCATTTCCTAGCACACCAATGTGTGCTGGGACCCACAACAAAGTCACGTCACTGCCCTTCCTTGTTACTTGGCTTAATAGTAGTAGAATTTCATACACTAGGTCAGGCCGCCTATGGGATGCACCAGACCCAATACTCTGGATTGCAGACAATGAGTCGCTACAAATTAATATTTTGCATGGTTGCACCTGTTCTATCCACCGAACTGCCATCAAAATAGCGTACAGTTCCACTGTATATACTGCCAAATAGTTATTTGTTCTTTTGCAAATCTCAACATTCATCCCTCAAGCCATTATTTGCAGTAAGTAGTGTCTTTCAACATCAAGCCACACCCAAGCCATCATTTGCAGTAAGTGGTGTCTTTCAACTTCAAGCCACACCCAAGCCACACCCAAACCACCATTAGCAGTAAGAGGTGCCTTTCAACTTCAAGTCAAAGCTCCCAAGCCACCATTTGCAGTAAGTAGTGCCTTTCAACTTCAAGCCACACCCAAGCCATCATTTGCAGTTAGTGTCTTTCAACTTCAAGCCACACACAAGCCACAATTTGCAGTTAGTGCCTTTGAACTTCAAAGCTCCCAAGCCACCATTTGCAGCAAGTGGTCTTTCAACTTCAAGCCACACCCAAGCCATCATTTGCAGTAAGTAGTGCCTTTCAACTTCAAGCCACACCCAAGCTTTAGAATCAATAGTCATTTTTTTGCAGGCTTTAGAACCAATAGACACTTTTTTGCAAGCTTTAGAACCAATAGACATTTTTTGCAAGCTTTAGAACCAATAGACATATTTTTTGCAAGCTTTAGAACCAATAGACATTTTTTGCAAGCTTTAGACATTTTTTTGCATGCTTTAGAACCAATAGATACACTTTTTGCAAGCTTTAGAACCAATAGAGACACTTTTTGCAAGCTTTACAACCAATATACATTTTTTTTGCAAGCTTTACAACCAATATACATTTTTTGCAAGCTTTAGAACCAATAGACATTTTTTTTTAGCAAGCTTTAGAACCAATAGACACTTTTTTCTGCAAGCTTTAGAACCAATAGACACTTTTTGCAAGCTTTAGAACCAATAGACACTTTTTGCAAGCTTTAGAACCAATAGACATTTTTTTTGCAAGCTTTAGAACCAATAGACATTTTTTGCAAGCTTTGGAACCAATAGACATTTTTTTGCAAGCTTTAGAACCAATAGACATTTTTTTGCAAGACATTTTTTTCAAGCTTTAGAACCAATAGACATTTTTTTGCAAGCTTTAGAACCAATAGACATTTTTTTTGCAAGCTTTAGAACCAATAGACATTTTTTTGAAAGCTTTAGAACCAATAGACATTTTTTTTGCAAGCTTTAGAACCAATAGACATTTTTTGCAAGCTTTAGAACCAATAGACATTTTTTGCAAGCTTTAGAACCAATAGACATTTTTTCTGCAAGCTTTAGAACCAATAGACATTTTTTGCAAGCTTTAGAACCAATAGACACTTTTTTTGCAAGCTTTAGAACCAATAGACACTTTTTTTGCAAGCTTTAGAACCAATAGACATTTTTTGCAAGCTTTGGAACCAATAGACATTTTTTAGCTTTAGAACCAATAGACATTTTTTGCAAGCTTTAGAACCAATAGACATTTTTGCAAGCTTTAGAACCAATAGACATTTTTTTTTGCAAGCTTTAGAACCAATAGACATTTTTTGCAAGCTTTAGAACCAATAGACATTTTTTTGAAAGCTTTAGAACCAATAGACATTTTTTTGCAAGCTTTAGAACCAATAGACATTTTTTGCAAGCTTTATGAATGATTGTATCTCTTTATTGTCATTGCACATGGTACAACGAAATTTAAAAGTCAATCCCACGGTGCGATTCACAAGAGCAATTTTAAACATTTAAGAAAAGGTAAAAATATATACATATTAAAAAAAAAATTACAGATAAATAACAATAGCAGCTGAGGTAGAACTATTCAGTTGAATGTGAGTGTTATTTCTTATTTTGCATTGTTAAGTTCACGTATGGCTATGGGGTAGAAGCTATCTCTGAGTCTGTTTGTGCGAGTTTTGAAAGACCTGTACCATCTACCAGAGGGCAGCAGGTGGAACAGGTTGTGTCCAGGGTGGGAAGGGTCCTTTAGGATGTTGGCTGCCCTGCCAAGGAAGCGAGAGCTGAAGATGTTCTTCAGGGAAGGCAGTGGGCAGCCAGTGATTTTTTGTGCGGTGTTGATGACCCTTTGAAGGGCTCTCCTGTCCGTTGCAGAGCAGCTGGCATACCATGTGGTTATACAGTACGCCAGCACACACTCGATGGAGCAGTGGTAGAAGGCCACCAGCAGCTTCTCCTCCAGGTTGTTTTTCCTGAGGATCCTCAGAAAGTAGAGTCGCTGCTGGGCCTTCTTGACTGCTGTGGTGGTGTTTGTAGTCCAGGAGAGATCCTCCGTAATTTGTGTGCCCAGGAATCTGAAGTCTGAGACCCTTTCCACACAGTCCCCATTGATGAATAGGGGTTTGGGGGCTGCACTGTTCTTACGGAAGTCTATGATAATTTCCTTTGTTTTTGTGGTGTTTAGGATGAGGCTGTTGCCTGAAAACCACGCTGCCAGTCTTTGGACTTCCTCCCTGTAGGCTGTCTCATCTCCTCCTGAGATACGTCCAACCACAGTCGTGTCGTCCGCAAACTTGACAATGGTGTTGGTGGAGTGGGCGGGGGCACAATCGTGGGTGTAGAGGGCATAGAGGAGGGGGTTCAACACACAGCCCTGTGGGGAGCCGGTGCTGAGTGTGATGGGGGTGGAGAGGTGATGGCCCAGTCTGATGGTCTAGGGGCGGTTAGACAGAAAGTCCTTGATCCAGAGGCAGATGGGTTGGGAGAGTCCTAAATCCATGAGTTTGGTGACCAGTCTGCTGGGGATGATGGTATTAAAGGCGGAGCTAAAGTCAATGAAAAGCATCCTCACATAGCTCCCCTGGTGTTCGAGGTGGGTCAGTGCAGTGTGAAGAGCAGTGGCGATGGCATCCTCAGTGGACCTATTTGCTCTGTAGGCAAACTAGTGTGGATCGAAGGTGGGCGGGAGGCTGGCTTTGATGTGCTGCTGGACCAGCCTCTCGAAACACTTCATGATGACTGGTGTGAGAGCGAACGGTCGGTAGTCGTTAAGGCCGCTGATAACAGGCTTTTTTGGTAGTGGGATGATTGTGGCAGACTTCAGGCACGGTGGGATGATGGATTTGGACAGGGACAGGTTGAAGATTTTCGTGAAGACCTCAGAGAGCTGGTCTGCACATTCCTTCAGAACCCTTCCTGTCACGCCATCACGCCTTCCTGAAGGCCGGCAGCCTTCCTCGGGTTCACCGCCCTGCGCACCCGCCTCACTTCATGCTCCTGCACAGTGAGGGTGTAGTTGTTGTTGTTAGGAGCTGGTGGGAGAATGGTGACGAACTCTTCTGGTTCTGCCTCGAAGCGAGCAAAGAAGCAGTTCAGCTCCTCTGCCAGTGAGGCGTCGCCGTCGGCCGTCGTGCTGTTGCTGGGCTTGTAGTTGGTGATGTGCTGGATGCCCTGCCACACCCGCCGTGGATCGTTGTTGTTAAAGTGGTCCTCTATCTGCCTCTTGTGGGCCGCTTTGGCATCCCTGATGCCTTTCTTCAGGTTGGCTCTAGCAGCGCTGTACAGGGCTCTGTTGCCAGACCTGAAGGCGGTGTTGCGGTCCTTGAGGAGAGTTTGGACCTCTTTTGTCATCCACGGCTTCTGGTTGAGGTACACCCGGATGAGTTTGTCGACGGTGACGTTGTCAACACAGTTCTGGATGTAAAAGAGTACTGTGGATGTGTACTCCTCCAAGTCCTGATTTCCAAAAATGTCCCAGTTTGTCCTTTCAAAGCAGTCCTGTAGCTGTGTGGAAGCTCCTTCAGGCCAAGTTTTAACAGTCCTGGTGGTGGGTTGAGCTTTTCTCCTGAGGGGGGTGTATGCTGGTGCTAAGTGAATTGATAGGTGATCCGACTGGCCTAAGTGTGGTAGTGGTGTGGCTCTAAACCCCTTCTTGATGTTTGAGTAGGCCTTATCTAATGTATTTTCTCCCCTGGTTGCACATTTGATGTGTTGTTCAAACTTGGGGAGAACTGATTTTAAGTCTACGTGATTAAAATCACCAGCTATGATATGGGCTGCTTTGGGGTAGGTGTTCTCTTGTTTGCTGATAGCGCTTTGGAGGTAACCTAGGGCTATGCTAGCATTAGCATCCGGTGGGATATACACCGCTGTAACTATGACCACGGTAAACTCACATGGAAGGTAGAAAGGCCTGCATCTAACTATCAGATACTCCAAATCAGCAGAACAGTGTCTGTCTATGATTGTGATATTTGTGCAGCAGTTGTTGTGAACGTAGATGCATAACCCCCCTCCTTTGCTCTTTGTTTCTATCCCAGCGAAATGCTGTGCGGCCTGCTAGCTCAATGGCTCCTTCCGGTACAAGTGCGTGTAGCCACGTCTCTGTTATTAGCAGAATGCAACTGTCCGCGATGAATTCATTTGCGGCGACCTGTAGTCCTAGTTCGTCCATTTTGTTGGAGATAGATCTGGCGTTGGTGAGAATGATGCTGGGTAGCGGTGGTTTATGTGGTTGTTGCCTTAGCCTAGCGAGTAGTCCGGACCGGCGACCATGCTTTTGCTTCCTGTGCCTCCTCCGTCTCCGGCATTTGCTGGGGCCGACAACAATCCACGGAGAGCCCGGGGGCCTGGCTATCTCCTCCGGTATGTTGCGAGAATGCAGAAAAACACACTTAACTGCCTGTTTACATTGTAATCCGATAATCATTAGATCCTGTCGACTGAAGGTGAGATTCGCACGACAAAACGTAACATTGTCAAACAGACATACAAACAAAAACACACAAAAAAAGCACTGAAAGGGAGAGCTTTGAGCCGCTGCGATTGTGCGCGCCACCATCTTGCTGCCATTTAGAACCAATAGAGACATTATTTGCAAGTTTTAGAACCAATAGACATTTTTTGCATGCTTTAGAACCAATAGACATTTTTTTGCAAGCTTTAGAACCAATAGACACTTTTTTTGCAAGCTTTAGAACCAATAGACACATTCTTACATTTGAGTAGACATGTGTTCAGTGTTATTCATAGCTCAGAGAAATGTGACCCTCTTCCTTCCTCCAGCTTGAAGAGACTGTGTGGCACACCACTTCCTGGTTTTATAGTCCCTCCCCCCTGCCGCCAGCGGGGGCAGCAGAGAGAATGGGGAATTTTGTAAAAACATTAATATCTCTGTCATTTTTAATCGACTGGAAAAATCCATGGCACACATGCGGCGAAGGGGGGGCTCTAAGCAAGGTGGCCAAAAATGACAGCAGTCGGTGGCGGCGTTCTCTTGGCAATCGCAGCACAGATCGCCAAAACCGGTCAAGAACAGACTTTTAGTAATATACTAGACTAAGTGGGACCCGTTGGGTCCCAGCATCACACGGGAGGGCTGGTCATCCAACGCAATATTTCACCACCAATTCTAATATTGGTGGCCAGTTGGGGGGGGGGGGGGGGGGGCTTTCTGGAACGCTAGTATGGGTGTTATGGGCTGAAATTCTATTTCAAGCAGGGTATAAGGCTACCAAATTCAAGTGCAGTTTCTTACCACTACTAGCAGGGTGCAAGGCCACCAAATTCAAGTGCAGTTTCATAACATTTGAAGTAGGGTGCAAAGCCACTAAAGACAGCGAGTCGTGACCTCTCCCTCCATCTTGCAGAGACTGAGCCACACCCACATTTCCGGGTTTTATAACCCCCCCCCCCCCCACCGGAAAACGTGTGGCTTTCATGAAGTGATTGACAGGAGAGAGATTCTCAACATTTTTTAAAAAACTAATAACACTTTTATTTTTCATTGATGGGAAGAATTCTCTGCACCTGCTCAGCGGAGGGGGACTGAGCAAGATGGCCAAAAATCACAGCCGTAAGCGGTAGCATTTTATCTAAAATCAATATACAGTGCAAACAGGAAGTAAGTGCATTTACAGTAGTGCCTTTTAACTGCAAGCCAACGCACCCGAGCCACCATTTGCAGTAAGTAGTGCCTTTTAACTGCAAGCCAATGCACCCAAGCCACCATTTGCAGTAAGTAGTGCCTTTCAACTTCAAGCCACAATTTGCAGTAAGTAATGCCTTTCAACTTCAAGCCAATGCACCCACGCCAACATCTGCAGTAAGTAGTGCCTTTCAACTTCAAAGCTCCCAAGCCACCATTTGCAGGAAGTGGTGTCTTTCAACTTCAAGCCACACCTAAGCCATCATTTGCAGTGTCTATCAACTTCAAGCAACACCTAAGGCATCATTTGCAGTGTCTATCAACTTCAAGCCACACCCAAGCCACCATTTGCAGTAAGTAGTGGTTTCAACTTCAAGCAAAAGCAACCGAGCCACCATTTGCAGTAAGTAGTGCCTTTCAACTTCATGCCACCATTTGCAGTAATGCCTTTCAACTTCAAGCCATTTCACCCAAGCCACCATTTGCAGTAAGTAGTGCCTTTCAACTTCAAATCACACCCAATCCACCGTTTGCAGTAAGTAATGCCTTTCAACTTCAAGCCAAACAACCAATCCACCATTTGCAGTAAGTAGTGCCTTTCAACTTCATGCCACCATTTGCAGTAAGTGGTGTCTTTCAACTTCAAGCCAAAGCAACCAATCCACCATTTGCAGTAAGTAGTGCCTTTCAACTTCAAGCCACAACTGCCACCATTTGCAGTAAGTAGTGCCTTTCAACTTCAAGCCAAAGCAACCAATCCACCATTTGCATTAAGTAGTGCCTGTCAACTTCAAGTCAAGCCACCATTTGCAGTAAGTAGTGCCTTTCAACTTCAAGCCAAAGCAACCAAGCCACCATTTGTAGTAAGTAGTGCCTTTCAACTTCAAGCCAAAGCAACCAAGCCACCATTTGCAGTAATAGTGCCCTTCAACTTCAAGCCAAAGCTCCCAAGCCACCATTTGCAGTAAGTACTGCCTTTCAACTTCATGCCACCATTTGCAGTAAGTAGTGCCTTTCAATTTCAAGACACACCCAAGCCAGCTTTAGAACCAATAGACATATTTTTGCAAGCTTTAGAACCAATAGACATATTTTTCCAAGCTTTAGAACCAATAGACATTTTTGCAAGCTTTAGAACCAATAGACATTTTTTTGCAAGCTTTAGAACCAATGTACATGTTTTTCAAGCTTTAGAACAATAGACAAAGCTTTAGAACCAATAGACATTTTTTTGCAAGCTTTAGAACAATAGACATTTTTTGCAAGCTTTAGAACCAATAGACACATTTTTTTTGCAAGCTTTAGAACCAAGCTTTAGAACCAATAGACATAGACATATATAGATAGATAGATGAGAGAGATAGATAGGGTAGACAGTCAGAACCTTTTCCCCAGGTTGGAAAAATCTAATACTCGAAGCCATTGCTTTAAGGTGAGAGGGTCAAAGTTTACAGCAGATGTGCGGGGCAAGTTCTTTTCACAGAGGTAGGTATGTAGAAAGAATTATACCAGCAAGAGCAATTGTAGGTTCTTTACAATTAGAGTTCTCTTCAATTACAACAGAACAATTATAGTTTCCAAGGTTCTCTCGATCCTGGAATTGTTTCTGTGAATTTGATGGTAGCATATATAACTTTATCCATTTAGGTGGCAAAAACATTATCCATTTTGGTGGCAAAAATGGGAAAGCAGACTATTATCTAAATGGTGGCCGATTGGGAAAGGGGGAGATGCAGCGAGACCTGGGTGTCATGGTACACCAGTCATTGAAGGTAGGCATGCAGGTGCAGCAGGCAGTAAAGAAAGCGAATGGTATGTTGGCTTTGATAGCAAAAGGATTTGAGTATAGGAGCAGGGAGGTTCTACTGCAGTTGTACAGGGTCTTGGTGAGACCACACCTGGAGTATTGCGTACAGTTTTGGTCTCCAAATCTGAGGAAGGACATTATTGCCATAGAGGGAGTGCAGAGAAGGTTCACCAGACTGATTCCTGGGATGTCAGGACTGTCTTATGAAGAAAGACTGGATAGACTTGGTTTATACTCTCTAGAATTTAGGAGATTGAGAGGGGATCTTATAGAAACTTACAAAATTCTTAAGGGGTTGGACAGGCTAGATGCAGGAAGATTGTTCCTGATGTTGGGGAAGTCCAGGACAAGGGGTCACAGCTTAAGGGTAAGGGGGAAATCCTTTAAAACCGAGATGAGAAGAACTTTTTTCACACAGAGTGGTGAATCTCTGGAACTCTCTGCCGCAGAGGGTAGTTGAGGCCAGTTCATTGGCTATATTTAAGAGGGAGTTAGATGTGGCCCTTGTGGCTAAGGGGATCAGAGGGTATGGAGAGAAGGCAGGTACGGGATACTGAGTTGGATGATCAGCTCCGATCATATTGAATGGCGGTGCAGGCTCGAAGGGCGAATGGCCTACTCCTGCACCTAATTTCTATGTTTCTATGTTTACTACTTAAGAAAGAAGGGAGAGAGGGAAAGCTGAGAATTGCTGACCTAATAGCCTGACGGCCGTGGTGGGGAAAATGCTGGAATCAATAATGAAGGGTATATCCGTTGAAGTCCTTTGAGGATGTGGATAGTAGAAGGGAAACCAGTGGATTTGGATTTCCAGATGGCTTGAGGTCATTCAGCAGATTGGTTAACACAATTAGAGTACATGGAACTGGGATAATGAACTGATAATTGATTATTGAATGGAAGCAAAGAGTGGGAATAAACTTATCCTTCTCAGCTTGGCTAGTTGTGAGCACAGGAACTCAGGTATTCATGATGTATATTAATGATGTATATTAATGATATTGGATGGCTGAGGGCATGAATTGTCAAATTTACAAATTTGCTGATGTCATTAAACCAGGCAGGAGACCCAAGATGCTGGTATCTGGAGCAAAAACCGAACGCTTGGAGAACAACAAACTTAACTGTGCATTTCCCTCCACAGTTCTTGTTTATCTCACTGAGTTCTTCCAGTACGAGTACTGTGTAAAATTTAAAGAAGGAGGACAATCTAAGTGAATGGAAAGAATTTGGCAGGTGGCATATCATATGGAAAATTACGAGTTTATCCATTTTGGTGCACATAATAGAACTTTTGTTAAATGGTGCGAAATTGTCTGGTGTTAATGTTCAAAGATGTACTTGTACACTAGTCACTGAAGGTCACCATGCAAAGGAGGTAAACAATTAAGATGGCAAATAATCTGTTACATGTGGGAAGGAACAGCAGATGTTGGTTTACACTGAAAAATCACAATCGACTCCACAGTCAAAAAGGCACAACATAGGATGTACTTCCTACGGCATCTGAGGTAGCACAATCTGCCACAGGCAATGATGGCCCAATTCTACACGGCCATCGTAGGGTCTGTTCTCATCTTCTCCATCGTGGTCTGGTTTGGCTCAGCCACGAAGAACACCTGGAGGCTGCAGTGAATCATCCGATCAGCAGAGAAGGTTATTGGCTGCAACCTTCCCTCCATTGATGAACTGTACACTGCAAGGGCCAGGAAGCGAGCGGGCAAGATCATCTCTGACCCCTCTCACCCTGGCCACAAACACTTTGAATCACTTCCCTCTGGAAGGCGACTCTGGATTGTCAAAGCTGCCACACCCAGATATAAAAACAGTTTTTATCCAGAAGTAGTTGCTCTACTCAACAGCCAAAAATCTGTAGCCTCCCTTTGATCTGGTATTTTGTTGGTTTATATGATTGATCAATGGTGTATTATCATTAATGTTTTATTATTATTAATGTTTAGTGTTTTCTGAGTCATTCGTAACTGTCACTGAATGTCATGTTGTTGCTTGTGGGCGGAGCACCAAGGCAAATTCCTTGTATGTGACTACTTGGCCAATAAACTTACTTACTTACTTACTTAAGATAGACACAAATTGGTGGAGTAACACAGCAGGACAGGCAGCATCTCTGGAGAAAAGGAATGGGGGCATTTCGGGTCGAGATCCTTCTTCAGACTGATGTCAGGGGAGTGGGCGGGACAGAGATAGAATGTAGTCTGAGACAGTAAGAGTGATGGGAGAACTGGGAAGGGGGAGGGGATGGAGAGAGGGAAAGCAAGTTCTCCTCCTCTCTACACTCCTCCGCCTAGCAGAGCTGGTCCTTAGCCTTAACAACTTCTTCTTCAACTCCTCCCACTTCCTCCAAATCCAAGGCGTAGCTATGGGAACTCGCATGTGCCCCAGCTATGCCTGCCTCTTTGTAGGGTACGTCAAACAATCACTGTTCCAGGCATGCACTGGCGCAATTCCCGAACTCTATCTGTGCTACATTGACCATTGCATCGGTGCTACCTCCTGCACCCATGCAGAACTCACTGACTTCATCAACCTCATGACTAAATTCCATCCTGCACTCAAATTCACTTGGACCATCTCAGACATTTCCCTACCGTTTCTAGATCTCACCGTCTCCATCTCAGGGGAGAGACTATTGACTGACATATATTACAAACCCACTGACTCCCTTAGCTATCTGGACTACACTTCTCCCTGTGACTGCATCAGTTTTCTCTGGGTGCTCCGATTTCCTCCCACATTCCAAAGATGTGCAGGTTTGTCGATTAATTGGCTACTCTAAATTGCCCTTATGTGTAGGGTCCAAATCCGGGATAACGTTGAACTAGTGTATGGGTGATTGTTGGTCGGACAGGCTCAGTCGGCTGAGGGGCCTGTTTCCATGCTGTACCTCTAAAACTAAAACTAATAGAAAATATAGAACATAGAGCAGCACAACACAAGAACAGGCACTTCGGCCCACAATGTCTATGTCAAACATGATACGAAAACCATCACTTATCTACCTGCACATAACACATATCTCCATTCTCAATGTATCCATATGCCTATCTAAACATATTTTAAATTCCACAAAATGCACCTGTTTCAACCACCATCACCTTCTGTGCTTTTCAGGCACTCACCACCCTTTGAGTAAAAAAACTTGTTCCACAAATCTCCTTTCACCTCTCACCTTAAATCTATGCTCTCCAGTATATGATTTTTCCATCCTGGGGAAAATACAGAATGAAACAGATACTTCAGAAGGCTGCTCTTTTGAAGGCTTCTCGATGTCCTCGTACATGAGACACGGAACGTAAGTGTGCAGGCACAGCAAGTATTTAGACAATAGTCATGCATTACATGACGATTGAGGTCAAAAGTAGGGAAGCCTTGATACATTGTGCAAGGTGTTTGTGAGAACACACCTGGAGGACTGTGTATGGTTCTAGCCTCTTTCTTTAAGGAAGGATATATTTATACTGGGTGCATTTCAGGGTATGTTCACTGGGATAAAGGGATTGCCTTATGAGGAATTATTTAGCATGTTGGGCCTGTATTTATTGGAATTTAGAAGAATGACAGGTTCAAATGTATAAGATTCTGAGGCAGCTTGACAAAGTAGATGTTGTGAGGATATTTCTCCTCACAGGAGAGTCGTGTGATATAGTTTCAAAATATTCAGTGGATTTTAAGAAGGATGTGATGAGAAAACAAAAGTTCTTCCAGAAGGTAGTGAATTTTTGGAATTCTCTCTTTCAGGGAGCTGAGAATAAGATTTAGAGAACTAAATTTTGGGACAACAGGAAATCAGGGATTATAAATCAAGTAGAAGAGTGGTCAAGATCAAACATGATCTTAAGTCAAGACTAAACATGGGAGAGCAGTCACAACGTGCGGATAGCTTATAGATGCTCTTATTTCTTATTAAATTGCAACTGTTAGAACATATGGATAGACACACTTAGGATATGGGAAGAAAATACGGATAGACACAGAGATAAACAACATATATAAACAGTATTAATTGGAGGGCAGTGTGAAGGGCTTAGGGTACATTTAAATAATCACTGCATAGTAAGTTAAGAAGACAAGACATTGTGTGTTGCTTGTACTTGTAATTAAAGACATTGATCATAAAACTCAGAAGTCAAACCAAAAGCTTTAGTCGTTGGTTATGCCTAAGATTACAATTCTGAGTTTATTTTAGGAAGAATGACAAAACCTTGGAGATGGTACAGAGAGGTTTATCAAAATGAGAGCAGGGCTGAGAAACCTAAATTAAATTGGAAGAAAGAAGCTGAGATGGTTGTGCCAAGAGCAGAGAAGGTTACAAAGGAATTTGATGGACATATTCCAATTACGTGGGTTCTGGATAGAGCATTTATGAAGAGACTGCTTTTTCTTGACAGGTGCATTGGTATCCAGAGGTCAGATTTAAAATAATTAGGAAATGAACCAAAGGAGAAACGTGGGCACATTTTCATGCACAGCATTGTCATAATGTGGAATCTGCCGTCTGAATGGATAGGGGAAGCAGATTCAGTTGGAAATCTCACAAAATAATAAGGTTTGCAGTTGAAAAGAGCTGATTTGTAGGAAATTGAAGACATTGCTGCTACAGAGGGCTAAATGATGCAACAATTAGTGCAGTCATGGACTGAATGACATTGGTATGTGAAATGTTTTTTTTTTAGATATTACATATTAGGAATAACATCAATTCTGAAATATGAAAGATGAATAAGAAAATATCTGGTAAATAATTTAATATTATCCACAATCCAAATATTAGTTTTATTAACAAGTCTCCTGGTTGTTATACTTATAATATATTATGTACAAGTACTGTTGTTATTTTATTATATATATTTTTTGTTTTACAACACTGACTTGCAAATGAAATAGATTATTTTCCTAATTTTAGCATGTCCACAAAACCTCTCTTCCTTTTTCATGAATATTTTTTCTTTGGCATTCCTTCAGATTCGTTCTCTCACAATCCATTTTAGCGGCATCAGAGGTTAAATATGTTTTCCAATCTTTGTCCTTGCACCCACTAAATTAGTCCAGGAATTCATAAAAGACAAAGAGAAGATCACTGTATAAGCATCCTTATCATCTTACACCCTCACCGTCACCCCCAAATCTAAACTTTTTATAGGACCTAATATGAGGAACTCTGAATCCAGCAGAATAGCCTGAAAAAAATACACAAAATATTTAATAATGATTGAAATGATGGCAGCAGTATCATGTACTTCAGCATATTCTTCTAAGTTCCTTTATTTAAGGAGAAAATGATGGTTCCTTATTACGAACATTAATATCTTTAAAAGTTCCATGTTGAAATCTTGACACCCGTGGTTTGTGGTTCTCACCATGCTGTCTTCTGGTATCAGGCCATGTGCAATCCTATGCAAAAATCTGAAAGTTGTTGTGATAGGCTGGTTCTCCACTGGGTGTGCTGCTGTCCACTTTGCAGATGGAAACATCGCATAATTTACGATTTACTGAGAAGCTAAGGATTTTATGCATTATCAATGCTTATCGCAAATAAAATTGGTAAACTATGCCAAATAAATTGAAGTTACTTCTTAACAGAGAATCAAATCAAAATGATTGATCCCTCTGGTCTTGAAAATGTAAACATGAAATTGGATTCAATTTTATCAATGTTAAGATTCCAAAACATTTTATGCAAGAAAATATATCTTCACTCTAGCTTCACTCTTTTTAGGCTGTTATAATATCTCATATTTTACCTACATTCCACATATTAACGTCCCAATCTTTATTGTGTTTTCTGTAAAGTGATTAAAAATAATTTATCATCGATGTTTTTTTTATTTCCAGGGTTGCCTTCTGAGAGAATTCTTCAATCTAATTGGCTTCTTAGCCTGACTTATAATTTCACTGCTGCTGGATGCCCCAGATCCATATTAAATGGTTTCAGATTGTTAATCACGTTGGAATAATGGAAATCAATGCACTCAGCTATGGTCAATCTTTGTAACTGGTTTCTGGAGGTCAGTGGTGAACACCGTGTTTTAACTGTTGATTGCAAAATCCAAGGCCATATGTTTCAGAGATGTGATTTTGTTTCAAAAAGGAAATCACAGCAACTGTGAATATAATGTCAAAGACAGATCCTGGGGTTATGATAATAAATACTGCTTAAATCTGTGACCAAAATGAGACTTTCTTTAATTAAATTATCTATTTATTGGTTAATTCTAGTGAAATTATAAAAATAAAATTTTATAAAGAATAGGCTTGATTCCGCGTGATATAGGACACAGATGATGTCTTCTCCCCAAATAATAGAGAAATATTTTAGATTTTCAAGAGATGTTGAATGGCGGTGCTGTCTCGAGGGACTGAATGGCCTACTCCTGCAGCTATTTTCTATGTTTCTATTTCTTAAGTTTATATTTTAATATAATAAAACTGAAGTAAGGTATAAATATCATGGACATCAGAAAATAAAATGTTAGTGTCTGAACCCCTCTGTCGGTGGATCACCAGCTTCATGACAGACAGGAAGCAGCATGTGAGGCTGGGAAAGCACATCCCGGACCCGCAAACCCTCAGCATTGGAGCACCGCAAGGCTGCATACTCTTCCCTCTCCTCCACTCTCTCTACACCAATGACTGCACCTCCACTGACTCCTCTGTCAAACTTTTCAAATTTGCAGACGACACAACCCTGATTGGATTTATCCAGGATGGGGAAGTACCTGCCTACAGTCAGGAAGTGACACAGCTGGCGTCCTGGTGCCATCGCAACAACCTGCAGCTCAATGCTCTTAAGATAGTGGAATTGAGAGTAAACTTTAGGAGAGCTCCCCCTCCCCTCACCGCACTCACCGCCAACAACACCACAGTCACATCTGTGCAGTCTTTAAAGTTCCTGGGAACCACCATCTCCAAGGACCTTAAATGGGGGGGTACCATCGACTCCACAGTCAAAAAGGCGCAACAGAGGATGTACTTCCTGCGGCAACTGAGGAAGCACAATCTGCCACAGGCAATGATGGTCCAATTCTATACGGCCATTGTAGAGCCTGTCCTCACCTTTTCCATCATGGTCTGGTTTGGCTCAGCCACCAAGCAATTCATCCGTAGGCTGCAGCGAATCGTCCGATCAGCTGAGAAGGTTATTGGCTGCAACCTTCCCTCCATTGATGAACTGTACACTGCAAGGGCCAGGAAGCGAGCAGGTAAAATAATCTCTGACCACTTTCACCCTGGCCACAATCTCTTTGAAACACTTCCCTCTGGAAGACAACTCTGCACTGTCAAAGCTGCCACAGCCAGACATAAAAACAGGTTTTTTCCACGAGTAGTAGCTCCACTCTATAACCAAAAACCTTTAGCCTCCTTTTGCTCTGGTATTTTATTTAATTCACATGTTTAATCAATAATATAACCATATATAACATATAACCATATAACAATTACAGCACGGAAACAGGCCATCTCGGCCCTTCTAGTCCGTGCCGAACACTTATTCTCCCCTAGTCCCATCTACCTGCACTCAGACCATAACCCTCCATTCCTTTCCCGTCCATATAACTATCGAATTTATTTTTAAATGATAAAAACGAACCTCCACTGGAAGCTCATTCCACACAGCTACCACTCTCAGAGTAAAGAAGTTCCTCCTCATGTTACCCATAAACATCGGTCCCTAAATTCTCAAGTCATGTCCTCTTGTTCTAGTAAATCTTCTTTGTACTCTCTCTATTTTGTTGACATCCTTCCTATAATTAGACAACCAAAATTGTACACAATACTCCAGAATTGGCCTCACCAATGCCTTGTACAATTTTAACATTACATCCCAACTTCTATACTGAATGCTCTGATTTATAAAGGCCAGCACACCAAAAGCTTTCTTTACCACCCTATCTACATGAGATTCCACTTTCAGGGAACTGTGCACAGTTATTCCCAGATCCCTCTGTTCACCTACATTCCTCAATTCCCTACCATTTACCATGTACGTCCTATTTTGATTTGTCCTGCCACGATGTAGCACCTCACACTGATCAGCATTAAACTCCATCTGCCATCTTTCAGTCCACTCTTCCAACTGGCATAAATCTCTCTGTTTTCTTTGACATCCTACTTCATTATCCACAACCCACCAAAATTAGTACATCCATACTCCTAATCCAATTTACCACCCATCCTCCAGATCATTGATGTTCACATTACAAACAACTTGGACCCATACTCAATCCCTGTGGCACCCCACTAGTCACTGGCCTCCAACCTGACAAACAGCCATCCACCATTCCTCTCTGGCATCTCCCATTCCACCTTCTGGGAACTGTGGCATTTATACCCAGTTTGATTCCTAGATCCCTCTGTTCAATTGCATTCCTCAATTCCCTACCATTTTGACCATGTACGTCCTATTTTGATTTGTCCTGCCAAGTTCATATATACAACTCACACTTATCAGCATTAAACCTCATCAATTTCTTTCAGTAATCTCTTCAAAAAAATTCAAACGTTTGGTCAAACAGACTTCCAGGCAAAATCCATGTTGAATGTATCCTAATCAGACCCACAGATCTTAGTATCATTATCCCTACTTATCCTAATCCATTAATTTACCACACCACTGACGTCAAACTAACAGGTCTATATGTTGCTATGTTTATTCTTAGAACCCTTTTTAAACAATGGAACAACATGCGCAGTTCGCCAATCCTCCGGCACTATTCCCGTTTCCAATGACATTTGAAATATTTCTGTCATAGCCCCTGCTATTTCTACACTAACTTCCCTCAATATCCTAGGGAATATCCTGTCTGGACCTGGAGACTTATCCACTTTTATATTTCTCAAAAGTGTCAGTACTTTCTCTTATTTAAATCTCATAGTTTCCATAGCTACTCTACTTGTTTCCCTTACCTCACATAATTCAATATCCTTCTCCTTGGTGAATACCGAAGAAAATAAATTGTTCAATATCTTCCCCATCTCTTTTGGCTCTGCAGATAGCTGTCTACTCTGACTCTCTAATGGACCAATTTTATCCCTCGTTATCCTTTTGCTATTAATATATCTGTAGAAACCCTTTGGATTTACTTTCACCTTACTTGCCAAAGCAACCTCATATCTTCTTTTAGCTTTTCTAATTTCCTTCTTAAGATTCTGTTTACATTCTTTATACTCCTCAAGCACCTCATTTACTCCATGTTGTCTATAATTATTGTAGATCTCTCTTTTCCGAACCAAGTGTCCAATTTCCCTTGAAAACCATGACTCTTTCCAATTTTTACTATTTCCTTTCAACCGAACAAGGACATAAAGATTCTGTACTCTTAAAATTTCACCTTTAAATGTCCTCCATTTCTCTTCCACATCTTTCCCATAAAACAAACTGTCCCAAGTTACTCCTTTTAAATCCTTTTGCATCTCCTCAAAGTTAGCCTTTCTCCAATCAAAAATCTCAACCCTAGGTCCAGTTCTGATCCTCTCCATAATTAGATTGAAACTAATGGTATTGTGATCACTGGTCCCGAACTGTTCCCCAACGCATACTTCTGCCACCTGACCCGTCTCATTTCCTAACAGGAGGTCCAGCACCGCCCCTTCTCGAGTAGGTACTTCTATGTATTGCTGCAAAAAACTATCCTGCACACATTTTACAAACTCCAACCCATCCAGCCCATTTACAGAATGTGTTTCCCAGTCTATGTGTGGAAAATTGAAATCTCCCACAATCACTACCTTGTGCTTACTACTAATATCTGCAATCTCCTTACATATTTGTTCTTCCAATTCTCGCTCCCCATTTGGCGGTCTATAATACACCCCTATAAGTGTTGCTACCCCTTTCCCATTTCTCAGTTCCACCCAAATAGCCTCCCTAGACGAGCCCTCTAATCTATTCTGCCAAAGCACTGCTGTAATATCTTCCCTGATAAGCAATGCAACACCTCCACCTCTTGCCCCTCCAATTCTATCACACCTGAAGCAACGAAATCCTGGAATATTAGTTTCCAATCACAGCTCTCCTGCAACCATGTTTCACTGATCGCCACAACATCATACTTCCAGGTGTCAATCCAGGCTCTAAGTTCATCCACCTTTCTTACAATGCTCCTAGCATTAAAATATACACATTTAAGAAACCCACCCTCTCTTATTCTCTGTTTATTGTCTTTTTTTTCTCTCTCCCCTACATTTTGGGTCAGAGTGCTACCATTCTCTGCCTCCTGCCTCACACACTGACTGCTAGCTTTCTCAATTTGAGTCCCTCCCCCCAACCATACTAGTTTAAAGTCTCCCCAGTAGCCTTTGCAAATCTCCCCGCCAGGATATTGGTTCCCCTCGAGTTGAAGTGCAACCCGCCCTTTCTGCACAGGTCACACCTTCCCCAAAAGAGGTCCCAATGATCCAGAAACTTGAATCCATACCCACTGCACCAGTCCCTCATCCACTCATTTATCCTCCACCTCACTCCATTCCTACTCTCACTGTCGCGTGGCACAGGCAGTAATCCTGAGATTGTTACCTTTGCAGTCCTTCTCCTTAACTCTCTACCTAACTCCCTAAATTCTTCTTTCAGGACCTCTTCTCTTTTTTAACCTATGTCGTTGGTACCTATATGTACCACAACCTCAGGCTCTTCTCCCTCCCATTTCAGGATTTCTTGGACACGCTCAGACACATCCCTGACCCTGGCACCAGGGAGGTAAACTACCAATCGGGTCTCCTGTCTGCGTCCACAGAATCGCCTATCCAACCCCCTGACTATAGAGTCCCCTATTACAATTGCCCTCCTCTTCCTTTCCTAACCCTTCTGAGCAACAGGACTGGTCTTTGTGCCAGAGGCCCGGCCGCTGTCGCTGCCCCCAGGTAGGCTGTCTCCCCCACCCTTACTCAAACATGAGTACTTATTTTCAAGGTGTACAGCCACCGGGGTACTCACCAGTCCCTGCCTCTGCCCGTTGCCCTTCCTAACTGTGACCCAGTTTTCTGTCTCCCGTGGTCTTGGAGTGACCACCTCTCTGTAACTCCTATCTATGACCTCCTCGCTCTCCCTGAGCAGACAGAGGTCATCGAGTTGCTGCTCCAGGTTCCTAACACGGTCCCTTAGGAGCCCCATCTCGACGCACCTGGCGCAGATGTGGACGTCTGGAGGGCACTCAGACTCCATGACCTCCCACATCTGACATCCAGAACAGTAAACTGCCCTGGCCCTCATTCTCCCCCTTATCCAAATACAATACAAAGCCTTACCCGGGATGCAAGCCAATCAGCTGCTTCCTCTAGTCCGTTCGACCAATCAGAGGCTTCCACCAGCCCCCTTAATTTGAAGTGTGATCTGCGAATGGAATGTTGCAGATTCTGGCTCCTCCCTCTGTAACAGCTCCCGGGCCTCTGTTGAAACAAGCCCCGCAATGGGTTTTTGAACTCACCCCACGGACGTCGCTCCTCCCTCTGTAACGGCTCCTGGGCCTTAACTCCCAGAATCCTTAACTCCCAGAATCCTTAACCTGAAAACAGAAATGTAAATCCGGGGTTGCACCCAATCAGCTGCTTCCTCTGGTCCTCTTCCACCAATCAGAGGCTTCCACCAGACTCCTTCTCTGGAAGTGAGATGGAACGTTGCAGATTTGGGTATACTCACAGCTCCAGGTAACTCCTCCTCGCACCAACGGCTCATCGGGCCTCTGTAGAAGCAAGCCCCGCGCTGTTTTTATACTCACAGCTCCAGGTAACTCCTCCTTGCACCAACGGCTCCCCGGGCCTCTGTAGAAGCAAGCCCCGCGCTGTTTTTTTATACTCACAGCTCCAGGTAACTCCTCCTCGCACCAACGGCTCCCTGGGCCTCTGTAGAAGCAAGCCCCGCGCTGTTTTTATACTCACAACTCCAGGTAACTCATCCTCGCACCAACGGCTCATCGGGCCTCTGTAGAAGCAAGCCCCGTGCTGTTTTTATACTCACAGCTCCAGGTAACTCCTCCTCGCACCAACGGCTTCCCGGGCCTCTGTAGAAGCAAGCCCCGCGCTGTTTTTATACTCACAGCTCCAGGTAACTCATCCTCGCACCAACGGCTCCCCGGGCCTCTGTAGAAGCAAGCACCGCGCTGTTTTTATACTCACAGCTCAAGGTAACTCCTCCTCGTACCAACGGCTCCCCGGGCCTCTGTAGAAGCAAGCCCCACGCTGTTTTTATACTCACAGCTCCAGGTAACTCCTCCTCGCACCAACGGCTCCCCGGGCCTCTGTAGAAGCAAGCCCCGCGCTGTTTTTATACTCACAACTCCAGGTAACTCCTCCTCGCACCAACGGCTCCCCGGGCCTCTGTAGAAGCAAGCCCCGTGCTGTTTTTATACTCACAGCTCCAGGTAACTCCTCCTCGCACCAACGGCTCCCCGGGCCTCTGTAGAAGCAAGCCCCGCGCTGTTTTTATACTCACAGCTCCAGGTAACTCCTCCTCGCACCAACGGCTCCCCAGAGCCCCGCGCTGTTTTTATACTCACAGCTCAAGGTAACTCCTCCTCGCTCCCGGGCCTCTGTAGAAGCAAGCCCCACGCTGTTTTTATACTCACAGCTCCAGGTAACTCCTCCTCGCACCAACGGCTCCCTGGGCCTCTATAGAAGCAAGCCCCGTGCTGTTTTTATACTGACAGCTCCAGGTAACGCCTCCTCGCACCAACAGCACCCCGGGCCTCTGTAGAAGCAAGCCCCGCGCTGTTTTTATACTCACAGCTCCAGGTAACTCCTCCTCGCACCAACGGCTCCCCGGGCCTCCTGGCGACTCAGCTTGCTGCTGCGTTAACGAGCATGAGCCCGGAGAGGTTGCCACTGAGCCCGCCCTCTGCTCACCACGTGCACCGGAGAGGGGGAAGTTGGACCAAAGGCCAGTAAGCGGTCTGGTGGCGGGGGGCAGGGCTTCAATGGTGGACAGGACCTCTGGAGGCCTGCAGCAGCCTGGGCCTTGGCCCGGCATGCTAACCGCAGGCCCGGCTCACTCAGAATGGGAAGGTGAGACAAAGGGTCCCGGTGAGAGGAACGGGGTCTTACCTTCCACACCCTCGTGGGACGACTGGAATTGAGGAGGAGACGGCTGGAACAGGCCTTTATGACTAGCTGCAACTGGGACTGTAAATGGTGCAAAATGGTGCCTCTTCCATATGGACAGTGGGCTGTTCTGTACATTCTGTACTGACCTGGAGATTGTGTTAATGTACGGGGATAGTCTTGCTGAGCTGTATGCAAAAAATGTATTTTACTGTAACTGGTGTACGTGACATTAAAGAAACCATTGACCAATGATCAAAGCAAATTCCTCCTGTTGACTAAATAAGGGGTAAATTTGATGAGAGTGCGTGGAGAGGACAAGTGAAATAGTATTCAGTAGTCAGCATGGACTCAATGGAGCAAAAGGTCCCTTTCTGGGCCAAGTGAGTTGCTAATAATTACAAATCTCTTTAAACTATTTAACACTCAAAGAGATCATAGCCATACAGCACTGAAAGAGGCCCTTCGGCTCATTTCCCCCTGCCAACCAAGATGCCCCATCTACACTGGTCCTACCTGCCCGGTTTTGGCCCTGATCCCTCTAAACCTTTACCATTCATGTACCTGCCCAAATGTCTTTCACATGTTGTTATAGTACCTGCCTCAACCTCTTCCTCTGACAACTAGGTCAATATACCCACCATGAGTGGCAAAACAGAGATCAACTGCAAAAAACTGCAGATGCTGGTTTGAATCGAAGGTAAACACAAAATGCTGGAGTAACTCAGTGGGACAGGCAGCATCCCTGGAGAGAACGTCACCCATTCCTTCTCTCCAGAGATGCTGCCTGTCCTGCTGAGTTACTCCAGCATTTTGTGCCTACCTTCAAGTGCCTTTATGTTTTGTACCAGAGTTTGGATCATTTCTTTTCATTATGTCTTTTCTTTACATTTTTCATACAATAATATGACTAGAATCTGCTGCATGTATTTTTTTCCATTGTGCATCACTGATTCACATCTTAATGCTACCCGAATGCTGTTCAGATGCAGTTAAGAAGCTTTATGAACTTGAATTTTCACCTATTCATACTTTATGACTGAAAAAAAAACTATCATCTCAGGAGGTATGCACTAGTGCAGTCTATTGCAGTAAATTTTTCAAACGACCCTGATAATAATTGTCACAATGGGGTTAGATAGACCTGAGGCGCTCCCATCCAGTAAAAAGTGAAAAACAGAAAATATATCTTATAAAGCCCTAATCAGATGTATAACAACAAATGACATACATTCCATTTATCCCATTTTATTCATGCTCTCTCCAGCTTTTCAAATGGCAGGAGTGAAATTTACCAAATGGAAACTCACCCACAAACTTCCTTCCAGCAACAAATGCGTCATTTGGAGCATATAAATCCGGTTCTAATAAAGGAATGCATGACTGATCATAACTTAACTGGGTAGACAAAAATGCTGGAGAAACTCAGCGGGTGAGGCAACATCTATGGAGCGAAGGAAATAGGCAACGTTTCGGGTCGAAACCCTTCAGACTGATGTGTGTGGGGGGAGGGGGGAGGGAGGAAGAGGTGGAGCCAGAGGGCTGAGGGAGAGCTGAGAAGGGGAGGAGAAATTAAGGACTACCTGAAATTAGAGGTTAATGTTCATACCACTAGGGTGTAAACTGCCCAAACGAAATATGAGGTGCTGCACCTCAATTTATGGTGGTCCTCACTCTGGCCATGGAGGAGGCCCAGGACAGAAAGGTTGGATTTGGAATGGGAGGGGGAGTTGAAGTGCTGAGCCACCAGGAGATCAGGTTGGTTATTGCGTACCGAGGGGAGGTGTTCGGCGAAGCAATCACCAAGCCTACGCTTGGTCTCACCGATGTAGAGCAGCTGACATCTAGAGCAGCGGATGCAATAGATGAGTTTGGAGGAGGTATAGGTGAACCTCTGCCACACCTGGAAAGACTGTTTGGGTCCTTGAATGGAGTCAAGGGAGGAGGTAAAGCGACAAGTGTAACATTTCTTGCGGTTGCAAGGTAAAGTGCCCGGAGAGGGGGTGGTTCGGGTGGGAAGGGACAAATTGACCAGGGAGTTACGGAGGGAGCGGTCTCTGCGGAAAGCAGACAGGGGAGGAGATGGGAAGATGTGGCAAGTTGTGTGATCCCGTTGGAGGCGGCGAAAATGTTGGAGGATTATTTGTTGTATGTGACGGCTGGTAGGGTAGAAGGTGAGGACAAGGGGGACTCTGCCCTTCTTACAAGTGGGGGGATGGGAGTGTGGGCACAGTCACGAGGTATAGAAGAGATCCTGGTGAGAGCCTCATCTATGGTAGAAGAGGGGAACCCCCATTCCCTGAAGAATGAGGACATCTCCGATACCCTGGTGTGGAACACCTTATCCTGGGTGCAGATGCGGCAAAGATGGAGGAATTGGGAGTAGGGGATGGAGTCCTTACAGGAAGCAGGGTGGGAAGAAGTGTAGTCCAGATAGACTTGGAGAGTCAGTGGGTGTATATTGGATGTCGGTCAATAGTCTATCACCTGCGATGGAGATAGTGAGGTCAAGAAATGGTAGAGAAATGTCGGAAATGGTCAAGGTGTATTTGAGTGCCGGATGGAAGTTAGTGGTGAAATGGATGAAGTCAGTGAGTTATGTGTGGGTGCAGGAGGTAGCACCAATGCAGTCATCGATGTAGAGGACTTAACTGGGAATTGGCAGTTTCACCTGAAGAAGCTGCAATATAAATTAATAAATTCATACTGATGAAATGTTCTAATGTTTGAGTTAAGGTGCATGGTTTACCTATTTCTTGCGCGGACTTGATGCATTGGAAAAGTTTGGAATATATATTGTTTCTAGTGTCTGCTATTATCCACCTGAATATTCACAAATACATAGCAAAATAATATTTACAAAAACAAATCTGAAATGTACTCACTTGTAGGTTCCTGTGGGATAAATTTGTTGGTCTAATTTCTTGAATGAAATCCACATGATTGACTATTTTAGCAGCTTAATTTGAACATTACCACAGGGCCTGATTTGTACAAACTCTCTGATTCTGCAGTCATTTGTGCAACATAAGCATGTCACACGTTGTCCATGTAAATGTGAAACTGGTATTTAACTCAGAATTATAATGCAGGGTCATAAAGGTCTTGATGAATTTACCTTACGAGAAAGAATTGTGAAAAACACATTTAAAAAATCTAATTTTCAAAATCCATGCATCCTTCAATGACTCGCAGAATGCAGTAGAAAATTTCAAACATTATTTTACCGCTGATCTGATTCTTGAGATAAATGTTTTAAAAAAATCTATCCTTTAGTTATTGTTTTTGTTGTGGGCTATAAATTTCAGCTATAATGTTTAACATGTTGTACAAAAACCTTTTCTAGCTGCAGGTAGTCCTTGAAATGACTCGTGTTTCAAAATTATACTCTAATATGTGTAAGAAATTTCAAACAGAGTAATTCGGGAGTTTTCTATATTTAATATGAGGAATAGTCTGTAATGAATGTTTAATGAAAACATGTTCTGTGATGTTTATTTCTGCATATATTTTGAAAATCCATTGGTAAAGAATTCGAAGAAAGGGAACAATTAGATTTAGATATTTACAGTATTTGGAGGACTGAATATAATATGTAAAAGGCTTTGTATATTGATTCTCACGATTTCTGTTTCACATTATTTCTCAGCTGAGCAAGTTATCATAACGTGCCAAGAATTTCCACTGTTTTCAAAAGTGTACCTCTATTTTTAATGTAGCCACCTATGATTTCCATTACCAAGAAAAATCTATTCTCACTTAAAATTAAGCAACAAAACCAAGTGAATCTTTGAACGTTTTGACCAATAGTCGTTAAACTCGTTCATGAGATTTAATTGTGTTCTTTTTAGTTTGTCTCTCATTATTTAACTATCTTTAAAAGTCAGTTCCATGATCATTGGTAAACATATCCGGTTGGTGGGATAGGAATTATTTTTGGAACTTTTAATACAGATGCTAGGAATAATACATGGTAATCCTTTGGGAAGGATGCCCTGCAGTGTGGCTCACAGCTACTTCATGCAGCTACATGCCAATTTGGCTATCAATCAAAATGGGATTCAAAATGTATTCCTCTACAATTTCCTCACTGAATTTGTTTTGTGTTTCCATATTGTGCTCTTGCTATAGCATTCATGTCAGCTATTTCTCCTTTTGTATCCAATTTGACTAAGCCATAGAAGTGTACAACATTCAGTTTGTTCATGAGTTCTAGGTGCAGAATTAGGCCATTCGACCCATCAAGTCTACTCCACCATTCAATCATGGCTGATCCATCTTTCCTTTTCAACCCCATTCTCCGGCCTTCTCCCCATAACCCCTGACACCCTGACTAATTAAGAATATTTCAATCTCCGCCTTAAAACTATCCATTGACTTGACCTTCACAGCCATCTGTGGCAATGAATTCCACAGATTCACCATCCTCTAACAAAATAAATTTCTCCTCATCTTTCTAAAGATACGTCCTTTTATTCTGAGGCTATGGCCTCTGGTCCTGTGATTTTGATAAAGGCTGATTCTATATTTGCCCTGAGACAAACCTATCCTAAATGCTTGAATGAACTTCCCAGTCATTCAAATGCATCATCATCATTAAATTCCCCACCTACAGTTCATGGCTAACCAAGTAATTAATTTAATCAGTCACATCAATACTGTGGCTGCAATATCAGGTCATAATCTGATGAAAACTAGTGAGTAACATCCTCCTGGTTCTGCTCTGCCTTACCATAATCTGCAAATCACACATCAGCAAATGATTAAAAACTCCACATTGTTCTGTATAATTGCAGCTTTAACAATATGCAATTGAGAACAAAGTAGTTTGTTTAATTAGCACCAGTTCATCTCCATAATGACTGCTGTGTGCCTCTTTGCTACATTGCCTTTACATGAAGGGGTGACAGTTGCACAAAAGTAGAGTTGCTCCCTCACAGCTCCAGCAACCTGGGCCCAATTATGATTGAGGACCGTACAGGAGGCAGGGAGGTTATGGACAGTAGTTACAGCAAGATGGGCACACCAAAGGTTCAGCTGGTTAGATGGGTCACCATTCAGAGAGGCAGGGACATAATTCAGTTTTGTTTAGAGACACAGCATGGAAACAGACCCTTCAAGCCATCAAGTCCACACCGACCATTTGCACTAGTTATGTTATCCCATTTTCTCATCCACTACCTACATGCTAAGTGCAATTTACAGATGCCAATTAACCTACAAATGTGAATGTATTTGGGATATGGGAGGAAACTGGAGCATCCGGCAGAAACATACACAATCATAGAGAGAGAGAACATGCCAACTCCACACAGGTAGCACTGGAGGACAGATCGAACCTGGGGTTCTGGCGCTTTGAGGCAGTGGTTCAACTAGCCATGCTACTGTGCCACTAATGCAATATCCTTCTGTGGCAATCATGCTCTCAAATAAGTATGCCATTTTTTGATGCTTTTGTGGATAATTGACACTCAGGGGCAAATGGTTGCTGGAAACAGTGGCACCACAACTGGCTCTGTTGATCACAGAGTAGGGCATAGTCTAGAGGAGCCATGGGGGACTCCATAGACAGGCATTTCTGTGGCTGCATGTGAGATTTCAGGATGGTGCCTCTCTGGTGCCAGGGTCAAGGATGTCTTGGACGAGTTCAGAGGGGATAGTGAGCAACCTGAGGTCATGGTCTATATTGGTATCAATGACATAGGTAGGAAAGGAGATTAGGTCCAGCAAAGAGAGTTTAAGGAGTTAGGTAACAGATTAAAAAGAAGAATGTGCAAGGTTGTGATCTTACGACTACTACATGTGCCATATGCTATTGAGGCAAGAAATAGAGAGATAATGCAGTTGAATATATGGTTAAGGAGCTGATACAGGAAGAACTGCCTCGGATACATGGATCATTGGCGTCTCTTCCAAGGCAGGTGGGATCTGCACAAGAGGGATGGGCTGCACCTCAACTGGTGAGGAATCAGTTTTTGGCAGGGACTTGTGTTTTTTCAAGAGGATTTATACTATAATGGCAGGGAGGTACGACCCAGACCAGCAGGTCAGCAAATGGAAGGGCTGAAGAGAAGGGAGAGGTTATGATCAGTAAGTTTCAAAGGAAGAAAAGGTAGGTATATTTTCATGAGCATGGTGAAACTGATGGGCTGAACTGTGTTTGTTTTAATGCTAAGAGTATCATGGGTAAAGCAGATGAACTTAGAGCCTGAAGCAGTGCATGGCACAGTTGTGGCCATTGTTGTGAGCGAGACAAAACATGCAGGATTTTGATGTTTCAAACATGATGGAGAATGAGATAAAAGATGTGGAGGAGTTGCTTGCTATTGAGCTGCACTAAACAAGGATATACTGGCGTTTTCATCTATTGAGGCATAATGGGTAGAGCTCAAAAATAAGAAAGATGCAATCACTCTAACGGGAATATACTGTTGGTGTCCCTATAGCCAGAAGGAGATTGAGGTAGAGGATAGAGGAACAGTCCCATTAGGTGGGACTAGTGTTAGATGGGACATGTTGGTTGGTGTGGGCAAGTTGGGCGATGGTCCTGTTTCCATGCTGTATGACTATGACTTTATATGTAGGTAGATTACAAAAAGATGTAAAAGCAACAAGGTTGTCGTAGTGGGTGATTTTAACTTCTCCAATATTGACTGAGACTTCCTTGGTGCAAATGACTTGTACTGGACAGAATTTATTAGATGTTTCATCGAGATGTATGTATTATTTATCTTGTGTATTTGTCTGATTTTATGTGCCTGTGATGCTCCTGCAAGTTAGAGGTTTTTAATTGTGACCTATACCTCATCTTAACTTTTGCACGTCCATAAACTCTACTTCACTAATTTGCCTTCCTGTTTTGGCCACCAAAGTTTATCCACATATAACTGCATCAGACATGACATTTGTCCAGTTCTTCAACCTGTCTAAATCAGATTGGAGATTCTCTACATCCTCCGCACTGCTCACGCTTCCAGCCAACTTTATTATTTGCGTACTTAGAGATATTGCATATAATTCCCCCATCTCAATCGTTAATATATATTGTGAATAGCTGGGATCCTGGAATTGATCCCTGCTGTGTCACTGTCTAGTGCACAGAAGAAGTCCAGTTTATTCCCGTTCTTTGTTTCCTACGTGCCAACTAATTCTCTGTCCAAGTCGGTACCGCAACCCCAATCCCATTTGCTTTCATCTCTAATCTCTAATATGGGAAGCTATTGAAAGCCTTCTGAAGTTTCAAATACAACACATCCACTGCTTCTCAATTATCTATTCTGCTAATTATATCTAAACATTCCAGCAGATTTGTCAAGCATAATCATCCTTTCATAAACCAGTGTTGATTTTATCTGATCCTCAGTGCTCTATCATTACATCTTTTCTAATGGACTCTTGTATTTGTCCATTCTACTGATATTAGGCTAGCTGGTTTATATATATTTGTTCTCTTTTTTTAAAATAGTGGAATTATAGGGCAGAAGAACAGACCCTTTAACCCACAATGTCTGCGTCCAATATGATGCCAGGTTAAACTAATCTTCTCTACCTGCACGTGATCCATATCCCTCCATTACATTCATATCTTTGTGCCTGTCTAAAAGCTTTTTAAACATCAACATCATATCTGCTTTCACCACCTTCGTTGGCAACGTGTTACAGACGTCCACCACTCTGTGTAAATATACTTGTCCAGCACATCTCCTTTAAACTTTATCCTTCTGTCCTCTAGTCTAGTCTGTTCATCCTGGGAAAGAGGTGTTGACTGTCTACCCTATCTCTGGCTCACATACTTTATATTCTTGGTTGATCCAAATAATATATTTAGTTATTTCATAGTTTTGTAGTTTCATAGTTTCCCGTATTATTCCCTCAATTCTTCCTGTAAGAGATTTGCCTTTATTTTCATTGATTTTCTTTTTCTCCATATATTTATGAGAGAAATATTCAATAGATTAAGCAAAAAAAAAAAAAATACTGCAGTGCAATACAGTAGCTGCTGAAAAACTGGAAACAGAAATTATGGAAATATTTAGTTATTGACTGTGAATGAAAAGACAAGAAATGTCAACTTTAAAACACTATGGAGACAAACTATCTCTGCCGGTCTATAATATTAATTGGTTATGCATCTTGATTTATTTTGATCAAATGATATAAATGTTGATAGAATTTGATATAGATTTATAAATACTATCAAGAAGCCAAAAGCTGGTTAGAGGACTTACATATGCAACTAGTCTGCCCCGAATGGGAGCCCGACTTGTTCAGGTTTATCAGATGTGTTTGCAAATTTCCTAAAGAGAGCAAGATTAGCAGACAAGACAAGCAAAGTGAGAGGAAAGACTGATGGTTCAGATTGGATTTATTTCAATGCTCGTGGCTTAACGGGTGAGGTGGATGATCTCAGGATATGTGTTGAATTGAGAGACTGGGTATTATAGCCATAACAGAACCATGTCTGGGAGAAGGGCAGGACTGGCAGCTCTTCCAGGGTACAAGGTACAGATGCTACTGTGTCAGAGATGCAGCTATGAAAGGAGGGGTGATGCAGCTATGAAAGGAGGGGTGTTGCCTTTTTAATCAGGACATAACTGCAATGCTTAGAGAGGATATTCTTGGGGGATCATCCAGTGAGGCTATGTTGCGTAACAGAGCCACCTCCTTCAGATGCCGCTCTATTCTGTTTAACTGGCAGATACGCCAGGAGAAGCTAGTCCTCAGCATCATTCATATCCACATTAACAATTCTGATGACAATGGAGTTAACATTGTTAATAGATTTACAGATGACACCAAAATTGGTGGTAAAGTGCACAGTGAAGAAGGATATTTAAGTTTACAGCAGGATCTAGATCAATTGGGAAGGTGGGCCAAAAAATTACATGAGGACTTTAACTGACATTTTTGAGGTTTTGTACTTTGGTATGTCAAACTGGGGCAGGGCTTACACAACAAATAATAGAGTCCTGGAGAGTGATGTGGAGCAGAGAGGTGGATGATTCCATGAAAAAGTCCGTACAGGTTGACGGGATGAAGAAGGTGTTTGGCACTCTTGCTTTCAATGGGAAGAATATTAAGTACAAAATTGAGACATCGTATTACAGCTGTACAAGTCATTGGCGAGTCCTCTCATGGAGTACTCTGTGCAGTTCTGATTGCCCAGATATAGAAAGCATGTCATTAGATTGGCAAGGATGTAGAAGAGATTCACTGGGATGTTGCCAGGGCTTGTGGGCTTTAGTTATAGGGAGAGATTAGATAGGCTAGGATATTTGGGATATTCATTGAAATGTGGGAGGCTGCGGGGTCACTTTATTGGGGTATGCAAAATCCTGAAGGATAATGAGATGAGATGAGAAGAACTTTTTTCAGAGAGTGGCTCTGGAACTTCTGGAGGGTAGTTGAGGCCAGTTCATTGGCTATATTTAAGAGGGAGTTAGATGTGGCCCTTGTGGCTAAGGGGATCAGGGGGTATGGAGAGAAGGCAGGTACGGGATACTGAGGGATATCAGCCATGATCATATTGAATGGCGTGCAGGCTCGAATCCTGAACCTAATTTCTATGTTTCTATGTTTCTATAAAGTGAACACTCAGAGCCAGAGAAAAGGTTTCTAAAACCAGGTTGGACAAGATGAATGTAAGAGTGACCTCAGGGACAACATTTTCACTCAGGAACTTGTCTGTATCTGGAATGATGGAGACATAGAATCCTACAGCATGGAAACTGGCCCTTCAGCCCAAACAGCCTACGCCGACTAACATGCCCCATCCACAGTAGTCCGACTTGCCTGCATTTGGCCCATATCCCTCTCAACCTATCCCATCCATATACCTGTCCAAATGTTGCTATAGAAGCAGACACAATTGCGACTTTCAAAAGATATATGGAAAGGAATAGTTTAGAGCACTATCGCCAAATGCAGGCAAATTAGACTAACCAAGAATGTCAACTTGGTCAGCATGGACAAGTTGAGCTGAAGGGTCTACTTCCATGCTGTATAGCTCTATGGCCCTTCCTTTGAAAGTGAAACCAGAAGAAATGCAAAGGCCTCGCCCAATTCCAAAGCCATGTCACAGATTTTTAAGCTTCTAGTGGGCTACAAACAATTATTTCCTCCTTCCTTTTACCTTAGGATCATTGTGAGGAAGGCTAGTGGCATTGTGGTGGTTCAATGTTGATGTTTGTTTGAAAGATACATGAAGTAATATAGGTGGAAGAAGCTGGTTTCTGTCAGTGTAAAACCTTGTAAATACAATGGCAATGTGCAGGATCCACATGAAGCCTTACATCATTCACTTAAACAAACACTTGGTCTAAATCTGATTAGGTTTCCATTTTACCTATTCAATGTCCCAGAATACTTTCCTTTCCCAGATGTACTGTTACTGTAACATCATCCAATGTTTACCCCATCATTCTTAACCACAGAGTAACTGCACATTGTAGTTTATCCCTTCCACGATTCTAAAGCAAACAGAACACCGTGGTTAATGAAATATAGTTTAAAGATTGAGTTGGTGTTCTGTCAATCAATCTTTGGCTTCATATAAGAGAAACATGAGATTCATAAATACACTGCTGAGATAATATGATATTATGCATTGATATAATAATCAAGTATCAAAACCAAAAACTGCCTATTTACTTAAATAATGCTGGTGGCAACAGTTTGGTGAACAGGTTAAATTTACCCCAAAAGCATGTTACAGGATATGTGCAGCACGGTGGCGCAGCGCTAGAATTGCTGCCTTACAGTGCCAGAGCTCTGGTTCAATCTGACTACGGGTGCTGTCTGTACAGAGTTTGTATGTTCTACCTATGACTGCGTTGGTTTTCTCTGAGTGCTCCGGTTTACTCCCACATTCCAAAGGCGTACAGGCTTGTCGGTCAATTGGCTTCAGTAAAATTGTAAATTGCCTCTAAAGTGTAGGATAGTGCTAGTGTACGGTGTGATTGCCGGTCGGCACGGACTCGGTGGGCCAAAGGGCCTGTTTCCAGGCTGTATCTCCAAAGTCTAAAGGATTTAGAAATAATCTACAACTATCCAAGAAACATTTAGATGCTGGATTCTATGGGATATGCACTTATTAATATGCAATTGCTCTCACAGCATTGAGGAGATCATGAAAAAAAGTTCATTTCGCATGATATAAAATCACTGAGTCATGACTCGCATTTTGTCCATCTTTTATGATTATGGATGTGTTGCCTGAAGCACCTGATTTTAGCAAAAGCTTAAAAAGACAGATATTTTTCAGCTCCTTTGTTCAGAAAATGTGCTCAACTGCACTTTCTGAAGAGCCAGACACTGCCAAGTATTCAAGTCATGAACAGGAATATTTATGGACACACTGAAGCTGGTAACAATTTATGTGACAACAGGAGAGAATTATGATTTAACCATTGTCCACAAGGTATATCTAAGGCGTATGACTGTGCAAGGAAGGCCAACTCATGAGGAAAACGATAGTAATGACGGCATACAAAAAAAAATGAAAGAAAACAATCCCTTTGGATAAATGCTATTAATCCCGCAGAACTGGGAAGGATTTATGAGGCCCTGACAATCAATATGAGGGAGTAACTGGATACTGAATGCCAGTAGCCTTTAGACATGCAATGCTGAAGTACATTTTCAAAAGGACATAGGCAATTAAACATTCAGTAACCTTCATTAATCTCACAACAACCAGCAGTCATTGTGGCTTCAGTGGAACATGAGCACAGCAGACCAAACATCCTTGGATTATCTAAAGACTGTGTCAAGTACTTAAATCTAGATATCCAGATTTTCAAAACATAATGTAATCAAGTTGCATTTGGAAGTCTGCTTTCAACACCGAATGAATAACTAATTTGCTTCTAATTTGCTTCTGGTGTATTTTGGAGCAGTGATGCCAGAGTCCTCCTAGTCCTCACCTTCCACCCCACTAGCCGTCACATACAACAAATAGTCCTCCGTCATTTTCGCCACCTCCAACGTGACCCCACCACTCGCCACATCTTCCCATCTCTCCCCCTGTCTGCTTTCCGCAAAGACTGCTCCCTCCATAACTCCCTGGTCAATTCTTCCCTTCCCACCCGCACCACCCCCTCCCCGGGCACTTTCCCTTGCAACCGCAAGAGATGCTACACGTGTCGCTATACCTTCCCCGTCGACTCCATTCAAGGACCCAAGCAGTCGTTCCAGGTGCGACAAAGGTTTACCTGCACCTCCTCCAACCTCATCTATTGCATCCGCTGCTTTAGATGTCAGTTGATCTACATCGGTGAGACCAAGTGTAGGCTTGGCGATCTTTTTGCCGAACATCTCTGCTCGGTCCGCATTAACCAACCTGATCTCCCTGTGGCTCAGCACTTCAACTCCCCCTCCCATTCCAAATCCGACCTTTCTGTCCTAGGCCTCCTCCATTGCCAGAGTGAGCACCACCGGAAACTGTAGGAGCAGCACCTCATATTCCGCTTGCGCAGTCTGCATCCTGGTGGCCTGAACATTGACTTCTCCAATTTCTGGTAGCCCTTGCTGTCTCCTCCCCTTCTCAGCTCTCCCTCAGCCCTCTGGCTCCTCCTCTTCCTTTCTTCTTCCTGCCCCTGCCATCCCCACCCTGCATCAGTCTGAAGAAGAGTTTTGGCCCGAAACATTGCCTATGTCCTTCATTCCATAGATGCTGCCGCATCCGCTGAGTTTCTCCAGCAATTTTGTCTATGCCAGGATAGGAGTGACTAAAACTGATTTTGGAGGAGATAAAAATAATTGATAATTGTGGCTCTTGGCAATTGTATACATAGAATTTACTATTGATCCAGGAGCTGTTTTTCATTGGTGTCGATGACTCGGCTACAAGAACCCAAAGCAAATTGTTAAGATTTGAAAAGATTATCGGATCGGATTTAAATAAAGTACATTCAAATAGGAATATTCTATTTTAGAGATATGTATTTAAAACAAAAAGATTTTAAGAAATTGTTTCAGTGATGTTTGTCACCAATTCTTTAGCCTTTAGAGATACAGCATGGAAACAGGTCCTTCCGCCTAATGAGTCAGTGCCGACTAGCAATCACTAGCACTATCCTAGACATTAAGGACAATTTACAATTTTATCAAAGCCAATTTTTTTTGTTTTTTTTTGCAATGCTGAGCACCATATTCTGAATCGACCATATCTCTTCTCCCATTTGTCTAATATTGATTTACATTCAAGGATTCATTTTTTTTTGAGAACTGATGCAAATATATGTTACTTTGAAAGGAAAAATACAAAGGAATGGTCAACCAGGCAAAGGATATTAACTTGAAGCAAATCATTGAACAACGATAACTCCTTTGTATTTTCAGAATAAGTACACATAGGAGACATTTAGTGCATGTAAACAGACACTGAAAACTGAAGAGTCCAATTAAAATCGGTTTAACGCATAATTTCCAATTTGTCTTTGCAGCGTATTGTGACTGTAATTTTTGAAGTAAAGACTAAAACTGATTTTGGAGGAGATAAAACTAATTGATAATTGTGACTCTTGGCAATGTATACATAGAATTTACTATTGAGAATTAATGGCATTATTTATGATATGGTCGCCTAGACCTTTCAAAGGTTTTATTTTACACAATTCCAGACTGATCACTTCTTATTTATAGTCAATTTGACTGTAGGATTTGAAATTGTATAACATATTACCAAAATTGGGAAGTTGAATGCACTTGTGAGGAATGACGGAATAAGGCTAGATTCTCTAGAGTTTTATGAGTCTGATACTTAGATCTTTGGTGGCAAAAACGGGAAAGCAGACTATTATCTAAATGGTGGCCGATTGGGAAAGGGGGAGATGCAGCGAGACCTGGGTGTCATGGTACACCAGTCATTGAAGGTAGGCATGCAGGTGCAGCAGGCAGTAAAGAAAGCGAATGGTATGTTAGCTTTCATTGCAAAAGGATTTGAGTATAGGAGCAGGGAGGTTCTACTGCAGTTGTACATGGTTTTGGTGAGACCACACCTGGAGTATTGCGTACAGTTTTGGTCTCCAAATCTGAGGAAGGACATTATTGCCATAGAGGGAGTTCAGAGACGGTTCACCAGACTGATTCCTGGGATGTCAGGACTGTCTTATGAAGAAAGACTGGATAGACTTGGTTTATACTCTCTAGAATTTAGGAGATTGAGAGGGGATCTTATAGAAACTTACAAAATTCTTAAGGGGTTGGACAGGCTAGATGCAGGAAGATTGTTCCCGATGTTGGGGGAAGTCCAGGACAAGGGGTCACAGCTTAAGGATAAGGGGGAAATCCTTTAAAACCGAGATGAGAAGAACTTTTTTCACACAGAGAGTGGTGAATCTCTGGAACTCTCTGCCGCAGAGGGTAGTTGAGGCCACAGTTCATTGGCTATATTTAAGAGGGAGTTAGATGTGGCACTTGTGGCTAAGGGGATCAGGGGGTATGGAGAGAAGGCAAGGCAGGTACGGGCCATGATCATATTGAGTTGAAGGGCCGATGATCAGCCTAATTTCTATGTTTCTATGATCATATTGAGGGGTTGGATGGCTAGATGGTGCAGGCCCGAAGGGCACGAATGGGGGAAATCCTAATCCTGAGAAGAACACACTAATTGGTGAATGTTTGGAACTCTCTGCCACAGAGGGTAGTTTTCTATCTTTGTGCTTGGCTAAGGGGATAGAGAGAAGGCATGAAGTAAATCATTGACAGCCAATCATATGAATGGCGGTGCAGTCTTTCCCACCTTTTATGTTTCGGAAATAGATTGTATATTACAAACAGTAAAAAACAGTAAAAGTAACATGGGTAGTTCTGCTGTAATGCAAATATTACATTCCTCAGAAGCCTCCTGTTATAGAAAATTGCATTGTAAAATCAACCTTGGTGAGTTAGGGGCTAAAGAGTTTCAAACTTCCAATAACAAATTTATTTTTCCCATGGGATTTTCAAAAATAAAGGTATTTTTAATAGCTGTAAATGTATTTTTGTTACTGCAAGCCAACAATACTAAATGCAGCATGTTACATTCTATAATGGAGTAAACAATCAGTGAGAAGTACTGAAACATCACCTCTCCATTCTTTGCCCAGATGCTGCCTAACACTTTGAGTTTCTCCAGCACTTGCTTGTTGCTTGTCACTTTGAAAGGGTACTCTGGTGAAAACAACGGTGTGTTCTTAGGAGACAATAGTGTCCGATTATGGCAGAAGGTTACATAGAAACAGTTTTTCACACAGGACACCTTTTTTTCCTGCTTGTCAATTTCTAAAGTAACTTTTAAGTGGTTCCTTAAGGGCCTGTCCCACTTGGCCGTCATTTACGAGACAGGCCGGTAGTGACTGATGCATGACGGTCGCACGTGTCATTGTGCGTCCGCATTGCCTTTTGGAGCGTGTGACGTCATTGAAGATAGACACAAAATGCAGGAGTAACTCAGCAGGACCGGCATCATCTCTGGATAGAAGGAATGGATGATGTTTTGGGTCGAAACTCTTCTTCAGTCTGAAGAAGGGTCTCGACCTGAAACGTCACCCATTGCTTCTCTCCAGAGATGCTGCCGGTCCCGCTGAGTTACTCCAACATTTTGTGTCTATCTCCAATCGTCTTGGCCCCGCTCTGGGAGTAGGAGTGGGGGCGGATCCGGATCCGCAACGACCGTGGGCCGAGCCCAGGCCGAGCTCGGCGATCGTTTGCCTGCTTCTGCATTTGTTGGACGTGTTGGACAGGGTCTTGGGCCTGTCCCACTTTGGCCGTCAGTTACGCGACAGGCTGGTGGCGGGCGAAGATTTTGTGCAGGACAAAGTCCACACTCCTCCACGCCACGCTCCTCCACACCACTCCATGCGCCCGTCCCGCGCTACGTACGTGCTACCCACGCGCTACCCACACGCAAGCAGGTCACGTAAATGGCGTGCGAATGATGGCCAAGTGGGACAGGCCCTTAGGTTCTTGATCAAAATCATACCATAACTAATTTGACCCTTGTAATACAGAGAGTATTCCTTAATTCATCAATTGCATCAAATCCAATTAACGTTATGGAAACACGCATTAAAGCAGAACTATCTTTATAGTAAAATTAATTCTGGAATTATTATGATCAATTATCCTACCTGGTGGATAATTGGCAAATGGAATTTATAGTGAAAACTACATACAATATATTATGCAAGCCAACCTTGGTCATTATTTAATGGAATAAAATTTGCAGATGCAGAATTAGAAAGCAATCTGGGAGGCATAGCAAGCATGACATTTTTTCTATCAAAAGTGTGAACATTAATAACATACTTGAAAGGACAGTCAGAAGAGTTGAATACAAGTCTACATAAGTTATGTTAAGGCTTCATAATAAGTTTAGTTTAATTTATTATTGTCACAGGCACTGACGCACAGTGGAAAGCTTTTTGTTTCGTGCTATCCAGTCAACGAAAATGTACATGATTACAATCAGCCGTCCACAGTGTACAGATACAGGATCAAGGGTATAATGTTTACTGCAAAAAAAGGTCTGATTATAGGGTCTGTCCCACTTGCCGATTTTTTTTAGGCGACTGCTGGCATCATTTCAACATTTCAAAATCCAGTGGTGACAAAAAAAATGGTGCGGCACTTGAAAAAACACAGCGCATCATAAGTCATCACGCCGCAAGTTTTTCGGTGAGTTGATACGTCAGTCAATGATGCCGGCAGTCACCGAAAAAATCGTCAAGTGGGACTGGCCCTTAAAGGTAATTCAAAGGGCTTTATCGCAGAAGGTTAAGATGCTAAATGTTTTTTAAAATGGCAAAAGCTTTTCCCTGAGAGTAGGGAAGATTCAAACTGGGGACATGAATGAAATTGGGACTGAAGTTTAGGGACATGAGGGGGAACTTTTTTACTCAGAGAGTAATTCAAAGGTAAGCTTCAGTGAAGGTGCTCTCATAAAAGGATGGAGGGAGATGGGGTCATGCTGAGCTTGGTATATGGGACTAGGGGAGATGTTGCTGTTCGGCACGGACTAGAGACCTGTTTCCGTGCTGTAATTGTTATATGGTTATATGGTTAAGCTAGAGTGCTGAAATTAATTTGATTCGTATTCTATTTGCCTTCTTTTGTCCACCAGAATAACCAAATTATAGACAATAGGTGCAGGAGTAGGCCATTCAGCCCTTCGAGCCAGCACCGCCATTCAATGTGATCATGGCTGATCATCCCCAATCAGTACACCGTTCCTGACCTCCCCATATCTCCTGACTCCGCTATTTTTAAGAGCCCTATCTAGCTCTCTCTTGAAAGCATCCAGAGAACCTGCATCCACCGCCCTCTGAGGCAGAGAATTCCACAGACTTACCACTCTCTGTGAGAAAAAGTGTTTCCTCGTCTCCGTTCTAAATGGCTTACTCCTTATTCTTAAACTGTGGCCCCTGGTTCTGGACTCCCCTAACATCGGGAACATGTTTCCTGCCTCTAGCGTGTCCAAACCCATAACAATTTTATATGTTTCAATGAGATTCCCTCTCATCCTTATAAACTCCAGAGTGTACAAGCCCAGCAGCTCCATTCTCTCAGCATATGACAGTCCCGCTATCCCGGAAATTAACCTTGCAAACCTACGCTGCACTCCCTCAATAGCAAGAATGTCCTTCCTTAAATTAGGAGACCAAAACTGCACACAATACTCCAGGTGTGGTCTCACTAGGGCTCTGTACAACTGCGGAAGGACCTCTTTGCTCCTATATTCGATTCCTCTTGTTGTAAAGGCCAACATGCCATTCGCTTTCTACACTGCCTGCTGTACCTGAATGCCTACTTTCATAGACTGATGAACAAGGACCCCCAGATCCCATTGTACTTCCCCTTTTCTCAACTTGACGCCATTTAGATAGTAATTTGCCTTCCTGTTTTTGCTACCAAAGTGGATAACCTCACAGATATCCACATTAAGCTTCATCTGCCCACTCCCTCAATCTGTCCGTCACCCTGCATTCTCATAGCATCCTCCTCACAGTTCACACTGCCACTCAGCTTTGTGTCATCAGCAAGTTTGCTAATGTTACTTGGAATCCCTTCATCCAAATCATTGATATATTGTAAATAGCTGCGGTCCCAGCACCGAGCCTTGCCGTACCCCACTAGTCACTGCCTGTCATTCTGAAAGGGACCTGTTAATCACTACACTTTGTTTCTGTCTGCCAACCACTTCTCTATCCATTTCAGCACTCTACCCCAAATACCATGTGCCCTAATTTTGCCCACTAATCTCCTATGTGGGACATTATCAAATGCGTTCTGAAAGTCCAGGTACACTACACCCACTGGCTCTCCCTTGTCCATTTTCCTAGTAACATCTTCAAAAAATTCCAGAAGATTAGTCAAGTATGATTTCCCCTTCGTAAATCCATGCTGACTCGGACGGATCCTGTTATTGCTTTCCAAATGTTCGGCTATTTTATATTTTATAATTGACTCCAGCATCTTCCCCACCACTGATGTCAGGCTAACTGGTCCCTGTTTTCTCTCTCCCGCCTTTCTTTAAAAAGTGGGATAACATTAGCTACCCTCCAATCCACAGGAACAGAGCCACTTCCATAAGTACCCATGGGATGCAGACCATCAGGCCCTGGGGATTTATCGGCCTTCAGTCCCATCAGTCTATCCAACACCATTTCCAGCCAAATGTGGATTTCCATCAGTTCCTCCATCACCCCAGATCCTCTGGCCGCTACTATATCAGGAAGATTGTTTGTGTCCTCCTGAGTGTAGACAGCTCCAAAGTATCTGTTCAACTCATCTACCATTGCCTCTGTGTCCCTCCCTGTGCCTCTGTGTTTCTCTTTGTGCCCATCTCTATGCCTCTGTGTCCCTCTCTGTGCCCCTGTGTCCCCCTCTGTGCCCCCCCTTTCTCGCCCTGCCTGCGAGTTGGGGGCTATATGTGAGTGGATAGGGCAAAGGATGGGTTAAAAGGAGTGAATGAATAATATTAATATTAATATAATATCAATGGGGGTGGTTAATGTGTATGGGGGTTGGTTTGTGTGTGTGTGAGGGGTTGGTTAGTGTGTGTTTGATGTCACAGGCCGCCCCCTCCCCCGCCACCGTGCGTTGAGGGGATGGGACCCAATGGGTCCCACTTGGTTTAGTATGCAATAAAAGCAAGGGACTGTGCTGCAAGGCATTAACAAACCCTCTTGTAACAATCTTTCAATCACAAAAGATTTCTCTCCTCTTTCTGCCAGATTTTAGATTGAGTTTCCCGATGATCCCATGCAATTTTATATTTTTCATCAATCGGTCATGGGAGACTTGTCAAAAAGCCTTGCTGAAATCCATGTTGTCTACATTAAATGCATTACTCTCATTGAACCTCTTTATTACCTCCTCAAATATTTCAATCTATTCTTCCCTGAAGAAATCCATGCTATTTTATTTGATTATCATTGTGATACATTGATCATTTCTTTTTAAATTAAGTTTAATATTATCCCTCAGAATTGATTCCAATACATAGTCCCCCTAAACTTAAAATAACTGTAATTACTTGGTTTATCATCAGTTAGACAATTTCCTTTGCTCAGTATCTTTGTGCTGTGTATCCCCATGGTGATGACAACTTACCTATGTGATACTGTAATGCACCTCAGGGGATTATGCTGTGATTTCTGTCAGGCTGATCAGCCCATACCTGACCATGATGTCTAGACATCACTAATGTGTAGATATCATGCTTGTAGCATGATACTCCACTGGAGCATTAAATCACATTGGTGGTAGTCATGCACATTGAACTTTGATGCACTCAACAGTGCTGCCCATCTCAACCTCCATATCTCAATTTTCGCTCACATCCATGTCAATGTTTTCTCTGATGGCCATGGGTTGAGGTTTGTTAAACATTGACAATTTTCTTGGGCATCAGCTCAGTAAAACACATGCCCTGCCTTAAAACATGAAATTTTGTTCAAATTGCCACACCAATACACTTAATGCATTTTGTACTATGTTCAAAACATTTTGTAGATTCAAGTGGGATTAATTTTATACATAATATATATATATTATTTCAATAAAATATTAATTACAATTTGGATGTCTGAAGAAGGGCCCCAACCTGAAACATTACATTTCCATGTTCTACATGGATGCTGCCTGATCTGCTGAGTTACTCCATAATTTTGTCTTTTGCCTTGTTATGTGGGGAAAGGGAAATGAGCTTAGTTACATGAGAGAGAATTGGAGGGGCAGAAGATATGGTAAAAAGTGGAGATTGGAAAAATCAGAAGATTTGGAATTGTTCAGTGAGAAGATGGTGTTGGATGGGGATTGGGGAGGGGAGTGGAGTGGAGAGTGGCAGTGTGGTAGGCCACAGTTGGGTAGTAGAGAGGAGGCTGAGATGTGAAGTTTGTAAGGACTTGGTCAGTGGAACATTGTAAGCATTGGGAGTGTTAATACATAATACTAGGTAGTTGTACACTGAATTCTGCATGTTGCCATGTTTACAGTTCAGAATCTTCCAGGAGCAATATGTTTCTGCAGAGAATGCCCTGTGTAAGAAAAAATGCACAATTTAACTTCTTTTATGAATGAAGAACCCTTGTTTCTATCTGTGCTCCATTATAGAGACATTGAGACAATAAAGTTGGAGGAAATCCTGATCTGAATGTTCAGGAAGTGATTGAAAGGATTGAAGGACAAAAGGAGTGATAGATGAGAAGGGTAAAATGTACGAAAGGAAAGGGGTCATGACGTTGGTGAATAAATACATTATTTTGCAAATATGGTCTGGTTGAAGTGTTGGTTAGTTTCACAATTCATCATAAAATCTAGAAAAAATTGGAATCCATTAGTTGCTCAACCAAAATTTAAAATCAGGGTTAAATCTGAGGTTTAGTTTATTTTAGAGACGCAGAGTGGAAATGGGCCCTTCTGAGTCCACGCTGACCAACGATCACCCGTACATCTGTTCTATCCTACACACTTGGGACATTTTACAGAAGCCATTTAACCTACACACCTGTACGTCTTTGAAATATGGCAGCAAACCGGAGCACCCAGAGATAACCCACGTGGTGAAAGTTAAAATGCACAAACTCTGTACAGACAGCACCCATAGTCCAGATCAAACCCAGGTCTCTCTCTAGCCCAACTCTAGTGCTGCACCAAAGTGCCGCTTTGTTAAAATGTTTAACTGCACAACTTGCCTCCAGAGAGCTTGCCCTTTCCTTCTGCCCCACATCTTTTAAAAACTAAAGTAGCGCGGTGTGAGGCTGGCAGTATTCAGGTTTTGGATTTTTAAAGCCTTTATTTATTTATCTGCTCCGTGACCCAAATACATTGGTTTTGGGCCCTGCAAGAGAGGCAGAGGATTAGAATGGTTTAAGAGAGCACAGAAATAGGTGCAAACATAGAGTAAGAGAATATATTAAAAGAAGTACAATAACATTGTAATTCAGTTATGCTCATGAACTGCTGCCTTGGTCTTTTGAATGAGTGACTTGTCAGTTATATGTAGGAAAAGTGTATATTTTAACTGATATTTTCGGGATGGAGTCTAATTTGAATTTCTGAATGTCAAAATCATTTTTTATGAGGCATTTTCTACTGATACCAACAGGAGGATGGGTGACTAGACTGGCACAAAATAACCGTTAGTTCTATTTTTGTTTAATTTTAAAATCCTCCAAGTACTTGATGGAATGAGATTTTACAGCTGTGTTTCTTTCCCTTCTAAGCCTTTGGGTTTGCATGTCAGGACAATAAATCTTGTCAGTCACAGGTTGCTTGCATTATGAATTAACTGCTCGAAATGGTAGTGGTGATTACAATGCATTTATAGAGTGAGTCCTTCTGCAGCAATTAATTTTAATCGAGGGGTTCAGGGTGAGGTTAGAAATGTTTTTGTTTAGATATTGTTCAAGGTAGAAAGGCATAAATCATCTGTCAATTTGTCAAATAAGGAGAATCAAAAGGGCTGAATGCAGTAACCCCTGAAATTGGTGCAGAGATTGCAGTTGGCAATTAATCTATGCCCATTGTTTCTGATACAGTTTTGTGTAGACTGCCCATTTGCTCATTCATACAATTGCTCTGTGCAGACAGATTAACTGTGCTGTTTATTGCCTGACTACCTCAGCAAGACACCCATTATCCTAAGTGGTAAGCATTGGATAAACATAGCTTGTGTTATTTAAAGCCAATTTGTGCCTCTTGTAAAGGATGTGCAGGATGTGATTGTTCTAAGAACTTCAACAATGGAACTAAGCACGAGACAGCAGGCTCCGCACTTTTCAGAGGATGCATTGGGGCCTTGGAAGTTGAGAGAACCTCAATTTCCGCTGAGAGCAAGGTTGCACTTAGATATACCATTGAAGAGGGCAGGGGGAGGCTACAATATGGACAATATCAGGAATTAATTGACAATGATTCAAATGCATTTTTACGCAAAGTTTAATCATCTCACACTAGTATCAAGGCCAATGAATGTATTTTCAAATATGAATCGTTACACTTGCACTGTTGGATTCGCTCTGTGCATCATATCATGGCATCATGGAGAGATGCAACATGGAAATTGGTCCTTTGTTCCACCGACCATGCCAACCATCAAGCATTCAGTTACATTAAATTACATTAATGCTACATTCTCATTAGATCCTTGGATTCTACACATGAAAGGCCATGGAAGGAAACCAGAGCACTGGAGGAAACACATGTACTCACTGGGAGAATATGCGGACTCTACGCAGACAATATGCAAGATCAGGATTGCACCTGGGTTGCCGGCACAGTGAAGCAGCATTTCTGCTAGCTGCAGCACTGTATGGCTCTCTTCACTCTTCACTTACTGTATTTCGCAACAATACCAATCAATCAGAATGATCACGGGGATCATTGGATTAATGGCTGAGGAGAGTTTGGGCCTGTACCCAGATGGCTATAGGGAAGAAACTGTTCCTGAACGTTACAGTTTTCAGGCTCCTCCTGTACCTTCTTCCCAATGGCAGGAGTGAAATGTGTGTGTGGCCAAGTTGATGTGGGTCTCTGATGACACTGGCTGCATTTTTAATGCAACGATTCCGGTAAATTGATGGAGGAGAGGTCAGAGTCGGTGATGGATTGAGCAGTGTTCACAACTTTTTGCTCCTGGGCATTCAAGTTGCTGAACCAGGCTGTGATGCAACCAGTCAATATGCTCTCTACTGTACCTGTAGAATTTCAAGAGAATCCTCTTGGACATACAAAATCTGCGTAACCTTCTCAGGAAGGAGAGGCGTTGATGTACTTTCTTTATAATTGCATCAGTGTGGTGTGTCCAGGAAAGACCTTCGGAAATATGCATTGGTTCGACCAGCCATCCCCATACACTAACGCTATCCGACACAGTAGGGACAATTTACAATTTTACCAAAGCCAATTAACCTACAAACCTGTATGTCTTTAGCATGTGGGAGGAAACCAGAGCACCCGGAGAAAGCCCACGCAGTCACTGGGAGAACGTACAGACAGCACCAACTTGTCGGCAATGACTTAGCAGCTGCGGCTCGCCTGCAGTCTGTCGGTTCTTTCTTTTTTTTTGTTGTTCTTTTGTCCTGTTTTAGTTAATTTTGGTTTATTTAGGTTGTGTATGTATTAGAAACATATTTTTGGTCTCTTACTTTGGGGGAATGCGACTTTTCTTATCGTATTCATCGTCTCTGGTTCCTTCTGCGCGGAGGCCTAATGGCAGAGCTGGCGGCATTCTGGCAGCAGCAGTGACCCGACCCGGCCTCAGAGCTGTGGCAGCGTTCCGGCGGCAGCGGCGACCCGACCCGGCATTGGAGGTGTGGCAGCGTTCCGGCAACCCAACCTGACCTCGGAGCTGTGGCGGCATTCCGGCGTCCCGACCCGGCATCGGAGGTGTGGTAGCGTTCCGGCGTCCCTTTGGGGGAATGCAACTTTTCTTGTCATATTCATCGTCTCTGGTTCCTTCTGCGCCAAGGCCTAATGGCAGAGCTGGCGGCGTTCTGGCAGCAGCAGCGACCCGACCCGGTCTCGGAGCTGTGGCAGCGGCGACCCGACCCGACCTCGGAGCTGTGGCGGCGTTCCGGTGGCAACCCGACCTCGGAGGCTCGGCCGTGGGCCCAGTGGACTCGGCTGCGGGCCCAGTGGACAACATCGTCGGGAGCTCACAGGTCACAAGTTGGTGACCTGTTTTTCCGGAGCTCCCGCAACACCAGCTGTGTTCACTGCACTGGAGGGCTGCAGCTTCGGCGGCTTCGACCACCCCGGGCCGCGGAGTTTGAACCGGCCCATTCGCTGCGCTTGGATTCAGCCGCAGGACTGACATAACTTACCATCACCCGGCGGGGTCACAACATCCGAAGCCTGGATCACCTTGGCGCAGAGGGAGAACAAGGAGGGGAGAGACAGAAACTTTAAGACTTTTGCCTTCCATCACAGTGAGGAGGTGCCTGGTTAACTCACTGTGGTGGATGTTAAATTTGTGTTTATTGTGTGTTTTTGTCATTTTTATTATATGTATGACTGCAAGGCAATGAAATTTCGATGACAAAATAAAATAAAAAATAAAAAATTCAATTCACCTGTAGTCAGAATCTAACCCAGGTCGCTGTAAGGCAGTAATTCCATGCAATGGTGTTAATTTTGGTCATAGTTAATTGTAAAATAATTCATTTTGTGGTGGATTTTGACTTTTCACTTCATTGAATGCTATAATGATCTCTGACAGGGCTGTGCTTATCTGTCATCTTTTTGGATGAGTTGGTAAAGATTAGCCAAGCTAGACAAGAGCTGCCTGGCTTATCTCTTGCTCTTCCCCTTGGTTCCATCATTTGTTAGCTGATGGCAAAGGTTGACCCTTGATGATGAAGATGCCATATAGCATTCGGCACTATAAATCATAACACTGTTGAGCACTTTAGATCTTCTCTTGAGTGGTTCAGGCAGCAGGAGCATTGTTTCAGCATGTCAGTGGTCTGTTATATCACATTTTGGATGACAGTATGGCATTCATTGAATGCACATTACCCATACGTGTGGGCAGTGCGATAGAGTTAAGGGCTATGTTGTTAGTACATAGCCTTTGGCCCCCAGTAGCCATCCTTTGGTTTTTGACAGCGATACAGCAGACAGACATAGAATGAAGTAATCATGACAGCTTTCCAGAGAACTGGCTGCCTGAAACATTTTGTTTGGTCACACTTCAGCTGGACATAGAATCCCAAGTGGTATGTCATTGGGTTAATAAACAACACAGCCAAGTGGCACATGTGCAGTCAAAAACATAATTATTGTAGAAAAACCTGAAAACTTTGAAGTGATGTACTGCAAGAGAGAATGAAATGAAGGCAGCACTCCTGGAATGGATCTCAGTCACCGCCCTTATGAAACAATAGATGGTAAACTGCAGGGTGTTGCAAATCATTGCAGATCTAGTCTGGACGAATTCCCACATATAAAGTCTCAAGGCCACAGTGAGGGGATTCCTATTAATGTATCCAGGCATTGGAACAATGGTTTTGTGCAGGAGCTACTGTCGGTTCATTCAGCACCTGCCATATCTCATCCTGTGGGCCTCTTTGAACCTGAGACAGCTATGAAAGCAACAAAATGTACAATTGTAGATTGTAGAGATTGTACAATTGTAGAGGCTGAAAGGCAACTGATCTCTTCAACTGAAGATAGACACAAAATGCTGGAGTAACTCAGCGGGACAGGCAGCATCTCTGGGAGAGAAGGAATGGGTGGTGTCTCTTCAACTTGGACTTGTGGGAACTCTCTCCTGCTGCTGAACACTTTTATCTGTTTGAGGGTATGCAGCACTGATTAATAATACATTCTGCACAATTCTAGCTGACATATTTTGTGCACAGAATAACACCCTTACCAGTAATGGCAACTAAAACACTTTGCACTTCAAATGTGCTTGTGAGGATCATTTATGTATGGAAACCAATTTGGCATCTGTAATCCCAAACAATATCTGCAATGAAGGTAATTTTTATAAATGAAAGCCTTCATAATTTTACGCTATTGTACATAAAGAAAATGGGTCCCTTACAGAGATTATACATGAAATGAAATGTTTCTCATGTCCAAGACAAACAAATAATAACAACAAAGCTTTTATTCTTTACTGATAAAATAAAGTTACTGTGAATTTTTTTTAGCAGACGGTTCTTTGCTAAAATATGCAAATTCCAGTTTGCAAATGTCACTTCAAAGGTTTAGCTGTTTGTATCTCTGCAGTTATATTAGCACAGTGCTCATTTTAAATATAATTCTCTTTACTTCTGTGGGAACTAAATAAAAAGTTAATTGGCGTTTTAGGAACTTTGACATAACCTTAAACATGATCAACCTAGAAATTACTGTCTGAAAATTTTTAATCATTTTGATGCTGCCATTAAAATAATGAATAAAGGGATTTTATACAACTGTATTAAGTATTCATATACTAATATTGGACAGTGTAATTTCAAAACCATGAATAAATAATAAGAGACCCACTTATGTTGTGCTTCAATGTGATTGAAGTACTGCAATATAAATTAATGCAACTAAGGAGGAAACAAATAATTCACACTAAAGTCACCAAAAATATCAGAATGGATGTTGAATAGAATTACATAGGAAAGTGAAATAGCAGTCGTAGATAATGCATCTTTTTACTCATAGTGTCATAGAGTCATACAGCGTGGAATCTGGCCCTTTGGCCCAACATGCCCATACCGGCAAACGTCCCAGCTGCACTAGTCCCACCTGTCGGCATTTGGCCCATATCCCTCAAATCCTGTCCTATCCATGTACCTATCTAACTGTTTCTTAAATGTTGTAATATTCCCTGCCTCAACTTTCTCCTCTGGCAGCTCATTCCATATAGCCACCATCCTTTGTGTGAAAATGTTACCCCTCAGATTCCTATTAAATCTTTTCCCCTTCACCTTAGCCTCTGATCCTCTGATCCTCAATTCCCCTCCTCTGGGTAAGAGACTGTGTATCTACCCAATCTATTCCTCTCATGATTTTATACACCTCTATAAAATCACACCAAATTCCTCCTGCGCTCCAAGGAATAGAGTGCCAGCTACTCAACCTCTCCCTGTAGCTCAGACCCTAGAGTCCTGGCAACATCCTCGTAAATCTTCTTTGTACCATTTCCAACTTGACAACATAATTCCTATAATATGATGCACCAATGTCTTCAAGACTCCGCCTTCAAGGAACCATGCACCTGCTCTCCTAGATCCCTCAGCTTCACAACACTCCCCAGAGCCCTACCATTCACTGTGCAGGTCCTGCCCATGTTAGACTTCCCAAAATGCAACACCTCACATTTCTCTGCATTAAATACCATGAACCATTCCTTGGTTCACTTGGCCAACTGATCAATAACCAGCTGCAATTTTTCACAACCAGTAAATTTGTACTTAGTACCATGGCACTTATTTTAACTGTGTAAGTTCATTATCTTTAACACTTATTTAAGGGATTGAATTGTACTGCCTTTGCAGGTAAGGTTGAGCACATTGAGCACAGAACAAAATTACAGCTTTTCAATTCTGTTCTAGAACTTTTTAAATTTTAACCATTAAAGGTTAAAAATTAACCTTTGGTTATTGACCCATTTACCAGGGAGAATCCCTTTGCCTTATTTATCAAACCCTCTTATTACTTTAAAACCTCCACTGCTTTGCCTTTTTTTCTGTACCATTTGTTTTCCAAACTTCTCTTATAGCCAATATCCTTATTCCCCTAATTTAAAGCTTTACATGAAATTTAATGCTCCTGCTGTCCTAACCGGTGATTAATAAATTCTTTGCACACTAGCTTAAAGGGCCTGTCCCACTTACGTGTCCTTGGCACGCAAATTTTGTGACCTCGTGGTCGCGTTGAGGCGCATGGGCATCGTATGGTTGCGCGGGGCCGGTCCCACTGAGAAGCGTGGAGGGGTATGTAGTTGTGCGCGATATCGCGCAGGGCTCCGAAATTTTTGTAGTGAACAAAATCTTTGCGCGCCAACGGCCTGTCGCGTAACTGACGGCCAAAGTGGGACAGGCCCAAGAACGTCTCACCTTCAACAGCAGCAGAAGCAGGCAAACGATCGCCGAACTCGGCCTGGAACTCACGGCCGTTGCGGTCCAGATCCGCCCCCACTTCTACTCCCAGAGCGGGGCCAAGAAAACTGAAGATAGACACAAAATGCTGGAGTAACTCTGCGGGACCGGCATCATCTCTGGAGAGAAGTAATGGGTGACGTTTCAGACTGAAGAAGAGTCTCGACACGAAACATCACCCATTGCTTTTCTCCAGAGATGCTGCCGGTCCCGCTTAGTTACTCCAGCTTTGTGTCCATCTTCAAATGATGTCACACATTCCAGACGGCTGTGCATGTGCATGAAATCGCGCGTAACCTTCGCAGGACCGTCGCGAGGTCATGTAATTTGCGTGCCAAGGACACGTAAGTGGGACAGGCCCTATACTTTTTTCCATGCTATGCTTCATTTAAAAGCGCATGTTTGAAGTATGCTATTTCACCTACATTATCCATTTCATGTTACATGAAAGATTTGTGGTCATGGACTACAAGGCGTCATTGCTTAATTGCACATTTCTGAATCATGCCATTGATAGTATATTTCCTTTCTTAATAGTCATCCAAATATGCAGCACATTAGACTGCTTTGTGTTGAGTACCAATTGTCATGCCTCTGCCCCCAAAACCATCTTTAATTCAATGACCCATCTTCTTCAATATATCTGTTGCACCAAGATTTGCATCATTTCATGATAATACCTTAATAATTTTAGGGCAACACCAGAAATCTAAATTATAAACAGTAATGGAATCAAAACTAACTATTGGGGAACAGTACTATAAAACACAGCAATGTAAAATATCTAGCCAGCTTCTTACCACTGAGATAATTCCTTATCAATAAGACAATGATCTCTATTTTTGTAAGCTTCCAATCTCTTTAATATGTCGTCTTAGTGACTCTTTGCAGAGTGCTTTCTAAAAGTTCATATATACATCCACTGCACTTCTTTGATTAATCTCTGCCATCTTGTGTGGAATTCAATTAAGTTAGCTACATACCATTTACCTTCAACAAATCCATACTGTTTCACCTTGATTAATCCATGTCTTTCCAAATGGTGTGCTTTTTTTCTAATAATGGTTTCCAATAACATCCCCAACGCTGATGTTACAGTAGTTTCCTGTAGTAATAATGGCTCCTTTTAATTGAATAGTGAGATAAATGTTCATGAAATTGAAATTTAAAGGTCCAAATTCAAACGAGGTACAGGCAGATGTCTTTGGGTGCACATTAATTCTGCGTGCCATTTGTAGTGCCAAAGCAATATCTCAGTCATCGATTTCGAAGGACTATCCCCAGTGGTTTGAAAACAAGAGCTATGCTCAAATGTTTGACCATGCTGAATGTGAAAGAGAAAATCACAAACAATGGCAAGAATTTACATGAGTTTCGCACATGAAATGCAGCATAAAACAAACAATTGGAAGCATTGAATATAGATTCTGAAAAATTATGAATCCTGTACTGACAATTATTGAATGTGCTGTATCTACCAGTACACAATGCGAGTTATGAAAAGTTATTCAATGCTGTTATGATTATTGGTCACATATATGAGGTTCATATTTTGCAAAGTGTAATATCTGTCTGTCTCATTAGTAGAAACTAATATGTTGTGTGTGTCTTACATAAGCATGATTTTATCTGGTTATGTTTTTTGTTTGTAACTTTCTGTTGATGTTTCGCAGGGTCCAGTCCTATTTTTGCATTCACTGTTATCATCTTGCAATTAATTATATGCAAAACCACTTAAAAATATGGTGAATTTGGTTTGCATAATCCCCAGCATCACACCATTCTGTATTGGGTAGTTATGGAAATGGTGGGAAAATAGACTGGTCAGATTAAATTCTGCCTTTATAACCCAATCTCACAACTGCCTTGCGGCAGTCATTGGTCACCCCTTGGACATTGGAGGAACAGCACCTCATATTCCGCTTGGGGAGTCTGCATCCTGGGGGCATGAACATCGAATTATCCCAATTTTGTTAGTCCTTGCTATCTCCTCCACTTCCTCAGTCCCCCTGCTGTCTCCTCCCATCCCCCAGTCTTCGGGCTCCTCCTCCTTTTCCATTTCTTGTCCCCGCCCCCCCCCCCTCCCCCCGATCAGTCTGAAGAAGGGTTTCGGCCCGAAACGTTGCCTATTTCTTTCGCTCCATAGATGCTGCTGCACTCGCTGAGTTTCTCCAGATTTTTTGTGTACCATTGGTCACCCCTTGTTCTTTACCTGCCTTGCCTTGGAACATCCAGGAAAAAGGTAGACTAAGGTAGCATTGACAGAAAGCCAACTTACTGTTCATGAAAGTCTCCAACTCAATCAGCTATGAAGCTCTGTGATGAGTAGTTAATCTTTGCGGGACTTTAATCCCTATAAATACCCTATTATTATTAAACTTTATTTCGGACTCAAGGTCCAGACAAGAGACAACATTACATAAAATACATTGCATACAAAAAAACCATGAAATACATTTAAAATCTTGGTATATCATTTATAAAAGCATCATAAATTATATACAAAAAAACACAATACATGATTTAAAAACCAGAATAAAAAAGAAAGATCAGTGTCCTACAATGTGACAGCGATAATTACATTTTAAAGTCATTTATCCTGCAAATGAAATTATACATATGATTTCTTAGGATAACTTCTAAAGTACTGACTCCTGCAGCCGCAGACATGTTACTAGCATTATACCATCTAGGTTTTCTTAGCAGTGTTCTCATCGCATCATTATAGGCCACCTTTAGTCTCTGCAAACTTGTCTTTCTGTAGTTTGATTACAGGTGCGCAGTATGGAATGATGTGCAATATGCTCGAAACAGAGACATCTTCACCACATCTGAACACGCACCAAACTTACGCAAGAGAATGTTCGCCTGTACATACAGCATATGTCGTTGCCTATAAATATCCTCATCATCTGTCATTTGCTCTGTAATAAAATGCCCAAGATATTTTACCTTATTACAGATGCTAAGATTATTGTCAGACAATTTAAATTCAGGAAACTTTAGACATTTATTCTCATTGGTTCTACAGATCATAACATAACTCTTACAAGCATTATATTTAGTATCATGTTCCACACCATACACAGAACATATAGTAAGGAGCTGCTGGAGACCAGCGCTAGATAAACTAAAGACCACAAGATCACCTACATACATAATATGGTTCACTAAAATATTACCAATCATGCACACAGTATTATATGCTTTCAATTGCTTGGACAGATAATCAATATAAAGATTAAAAAGGACTGGGGACAAAATTCCCCCTTGTCTAACTCCATTGCTAACCCCAAATGGGGCTGAGACCCTATTGCCCCATTTTATTTGCATAGTGTGATGGACATACCAGTAAGCCAGAATTCTCACAATGCATATAGGCACCCTTCTTTGACTCATTTAACAAATAGCTTTCTATGATCAAAGGCCTTTGAAGCATTAATAAAGCACATAAGAATTGAAGAGATTTGCCTCTATACAGGGCTGCCAACTCTCACGCTTTGAGCGTGAGACTCACGCCCTCAAGCAAACTGTCACGCCCTCACGCTCATCAGACATTTCTCACGCTCAGTGGTGAGAAATTTTGTGATCAACGAAAATTTCAAAACTCGGATAAACTGCATGGTCCGCGGGTGTTGGAGAGCCGGGGCTGCGGGAGGGATGGAAGCAGAACCAGCGGCGGGAACAGATGCGGGGAGCCGGGACTGGTGAGTTTGCGGCGCTGTCGAGTGTTTGCGCGGCTAGCGAGTCGCTCGCTGCAGCTCTGGCCATGGAGCACTCCGGACAGTGCGAGTGTCCCGGGCCACGGAGGCGTCGGAAGCTCCGCTGCCGCGAGAGTCTCTGTGCTGAAGGGACAGACTCTCAAAGGGAGATGGAGAGGGGAAGGAGACAGGGAGGCAGTGGGGAGAGAGGGGGGGGGGGGGGGGGGGGGGGGGGGGGGTGAGAGAGAGAGAGAGGGGAGAGGCAGAGGGGGCGTGAATGGAGAGAGAGCAGAAGGAGAGGGGCGAGAGAGAGGGGGGAGAGGGGGAAGAGAGAGAGGGGTGAGAGGGAAGAGAGAGGGGGTGGAGAGGGAGGAGAGGGTAGGAGAGAGAAGGAGAGAGAGAGGGAGAGGGGGGGAGAGAGAGGGGGGAAGAATGAGAAAGGGAAAGAGAGAGAGAGAGAAAGAGAGAGAGAGAGAGAGAGAGAGAGAGAGAGAGAGAGAGAGAGAGAGAGAGAGAGAGAGAGAGAGAGAGGAGAGAGAGGAGAGAGAGAGAGAGAGAGAGAGAGAGAGAGAGAGAGGGGAGAGAGAGAGAGAGAGAGAGAGGAGAGAGGTGAGAGGAGAGAGAGGAGAGAAAAGAGGGGAGAGAGAGTGTGTAGAGAGGGAGGGAGAAAAAAGAGGGGGGAGAGAGAGAGAAGAGGGGAGAGAGAGTGAGAGAGAGAAAGAGAGAGAGAGAGAGAGAGAGAGAGAGAGAGAGAGAGAGAGAGAGAGAGAGAGAGAGAGAGAGAGAGAGAGAGAGGGAGGGAGAAGATGAGGGAGAGGGAGAGAGGGGGGAAGAGAGAGAAAGGGAGAGAGAGAGAGGGGGAGAGAGAGAGAGAGAGAGGGAGAGAGAGAGAGAAGAGGGGGGGAGAGAGAGAGAGAGAGAGAAAGAGAGAGAGAGAGAGGGAGAGAGGGAGAGAGAGAGGGAGAGAGAGAGGAGGGAGAGGGAGAGAGAGAGGGAGATAAGACAGAGAGAGAGAGAGAGGGAGAGAGAGAGAGAGAGAGAGATAGAAGAGAGGGGGAGAGAGAGAGGGGGAGAGTGAGGTGGGAGGGAGAGAGAGAGAGGGGGAGAGAAAGAGAGGTGGGGAGAGAGAGAGGGGGGGAGAGAGAGAGGGGAGAGGGAGAGGGGGATTGAGAGGCAGGGTTGCCAACCCATGCATTGAGCGTGAGAATCACGCATTTCACCAAATTCTCACGCTGATCACAAATTTCTCTCGCTCTGTTGTGAGAAATTCTGTGATCAACGAAAATTTCAAAACTCATATCAACTGCATGGGCCACGGGTGTTGGAAGCAGAAGCAGCGGCGGGGACAGATGCGGACGGGGAGCGGGGCTGGTGAGTGTTTGCCGGGCTGGCGAGTCACTCACTGCAGCTCCGGCCATGGAGCAGCCTCAGTGCAAGAGTCCCGGGCCGTCGGAGGCGTCGAAGCGTTGCGCCGCTGCCGTGAGAGTCTCTGTGCCGAATTCGCCCAGGTGACCGGCATGGATCAGGCTGCGGCTCGGTGCATCCTGGAGGACAACCAGTGGCTGCTGGAAGTAAGTACCAAGCACTGGGTAGATACGGTGGAAGATAGTGGACTTCAAATGGGGGTGGTTGGTGAAAGCATCCTGCTTGCCTGCTAGATTTTCACTTACTGTAACTGCAGGGATAATATTTCAGATGTTGGGGGCGTTCAGAACCATGGGTCACAGTTTAAGAATAAAAGGCGGGGGGGGGGGAGGGGGGCAGTTAGGACTGAGATGAGAACAAACTTTCTTCACGCAGAGAGTTGTGAATCTGTGGAATTCTCTGCCACAGAAGGCAGTGCAGGCCAATTCACTGGATGTTTTCAAGAGAGAGTTACATTTAGTTCTTGGGGCTAACGACATCAAGGGATATGGGGAAAAAACAGGAAAGAGGTACTGATTTGAGATGAATAGCTATGATCATATTCAATGGCAGTGCTGGCTCGAAGGGCCGATGGTCTATTCCTGCACCTATTTTCTATGATTCTATGCTTGAGTATATGGCAATAAAACTCGATCACTTGATTTTGAAGCATTCATGCATGGTGAAGGTATAATGTAGTCATATAGAGTGATACAGTATGAAAACAGGCCCTTCGGTGCAACTTGCCCACACCTGCCAAAATGTCACAGCTACGCCACCTGCTTTTGGTCCATACCTCCAAACCTGTCCTATCCATGTATCAGTCTAACTTTTTCATAAATGTTGGGATGGTCCCTGCCTCAACTACCTCCTCTGTTCCATACACCCATCACCCTTTGTGTGGATAAAGTTATCCCTTTAAAAGTTACCTCTTAAAAATACTTCATACAAAAAACATTGAAATCATACTTCTACATTGCACTAAAACATGATTTTAATACATCACATTTCAAAAGGTTCCTACCCTGGGAGGGGGGACACCCTTCTTCCACACCCTCTCCCCACTCGGTTGCTCCACTCCCTCACCGGGTACCCCCAAGGCCTGTGATCAGTGATCGCACAGCCTCTCCCCTTTCAAAAACGTTCCAATCCAATTTAAAGCATATATATTGCATTCAAGTGTAAGTTAAAAGACACGCTACAGTATGCACCATATTGCACAATTTCAAACTGAAAAATGAAAATGTTCCGTACCAATGGAAGAGGGACACCCTCCTCCCCCCTCTCCCCGGTCGCTATGCTCCCTCGGGCTTGGTCTTTCGCAATTTCTCACTCCCAACTCTCACCCAATGTTGGCAGCACTGTCGATATTTGTTTACAATCTCCTTCAGGGCATATATGCACAAGTCAGGGTCATGTTTAGCTTTAAAACCAAACTGGTTATCTGTGGAGTAAACAAACTCATTTACTCCATCCAGCAGAATTCTTTCTAGGACTTTTGACAATATGCTGGCTAAAGCTATGGGCCGGTAATTATTTAGGCTGCCTACTTTACCAGCTTTGTCCTTAATGACCGGCCATAGCCCATGATTTAATGGCTTCACAGGCTTCAGCACTCAGATACTCAGCTACATACGTATTCCAGCCAGGCCTGATGTTATGTGTCTTGTTTTTATGCTTGCAGTAGGGCTTACTGCCTACATATAAGGTGCTTGCTATATCATTATACATGGAGCAGATATCTCCCCATATGCTTCATATCCTTACAATTAACATTACTACACATTATTGCATCTTTAGGTAGATGAATATTGCTTAAGGATGTATCTGTATGGGCATAATAGGCTAAGATGTCTTCCTTTGTGAGGGGTGACCAGTCCAATTTTTCTGTGTTAAAGCTATTTCCATCTCTGGATACCACAGGTAGGTGTTTATTGTCATGGCAACAGGTATATGATCAGTTATTGCTGCCCATACAAAATGCTTATACACCCCGATGAGGCATGTGCATCAGCTGTACTAATACAATGATTCAGCCATGACGTAGTGTGCCAGGCCTGACTAATATAAGTATATCTATCTGTAGGAAAAAGCGCTTTGCTTGACAATATAAATTATTATTTTGACAGAACTGACCCATATGATTGGTGAATAATGAGTGCCTGTTCCCTGCTAACCTTTGATTTTCCATTAATTACTATGAGCTGCTGGGGAAGAGGGAAATCTACCAGGAGGAAACTCATTGCACCAAAGTTATGTTGGTTGTACTATGCACAGTGGTGCAGCGGTAGAGTTGCTTCCTTACAGCGCCAGAGTCCCGCGTTCAATGCTGATTACGGGTGCTGTCTGTATGGAGTTTGCACGTTCTCCCCGTGACCTGCGTTGCTTTTCTCTGTGTGTTCCAGTTTCCTCCCACACTCCATAAACATACAGATTTTTAGGTTAATTGGCTTTGGTAAAATGATAAATTGTCTCTACTGTATAGGATAGTGTTATTGTGTGGCGGGGATCACTGGTCGGCACGCACTCGGTGGGCCAAAGGGCCTGTTTCCCTGCTGTATCTCTAAATTAAACAAAAAAAACTAATATATATTCAGCTGGGCTTCTGGTGATATTATGGCTATTTGAGTGGACTGCACTATCCAATCACACAGATGGCTTTTGGCAGGCAGAGATTGGTTATCATAATTAATAACATTTTTGGCCCAACTATTTTTGGCTGCCTCATGAATGATCTTCGCTTTGCCAAAATATTTACAGCAGGATTTTGTCCTGATATTCTAAAATATTCTATTCTCTTCAGAGCTCAGCTAGCAATTAAATGAACCGAGTGGCTGTGGAGTTGGCATAATGTTTTCAATTCAAACCATTTGTTAAATAAATTGTATGGCTGGAATAAGGCATTATTTACAAGCAAATGTCAATTACTGGATAAATATAAAGGCCTTTTTTCTGGAAAGGTCAATAATCACTGTTAAATTTATTATCATCTTGTGTGGTGAAGGGCAACATTTCCAATATTGACTTGCTTTTCATTGTTAAATATTTTCTATTCAGCCATCTGTGAGATTACTTCGATTTACTATAAAAAGACCCATGTTCTCTGACTTATTCAGATGAAAAGGGTAAGGATATTAAAGGTATTTGGTTCCATTGTTTCACAGCACATTTGTGCTAATTTCTGCCTCATGGATTTTGTAAGCTTCAAATGTGCAACTGTGATTTAATTGGATGGCAAATCGGCTGGGATTAAAATGTTACTAACCTGGTGTGGGTAAAGGTTGTGAACCTGAATAAAACACAAAGGTTGTTACTGAAGAGAAATATGTATATTTAATTATAATATGCAATGGGTTTTCAGCCAAATGTACCTCCTCACTCTAAAAGCCAATGTCCCATGCAACTTTATGACCAAAGACATTGCTAAGGTCAAAGATAGTCACAGAAAGCTGGAGTAATTGAATGGGTCAGGCAGCATCTCTGGAGAAAAGGAATAAGTGACTTTCTAGTTCGGGACCTTTCAGACTGCGAGTCAGAGGAAAGGGAAACTAGAGATATGAAAAGGCACAAAGAACAAAGGTCAAAGTTGTTTTCCTGACTAAAGTTCATAAGTTATAGGAGCAGAATTAAGCCATTCGGCCCATCGCCTATTCCGCCATTCAATCATGGCTGATCTATCTTCCCCTCTTAACCCCATTCTCCTGCCTTCCCCCCCATAACCCCTGACACCCATAAAAGTATGGGATGCAAATGAAAGAAAATAGAGGAAAACATAAAATTAGAAGATACACAAAATGTTGAAGTAACACAGCGGGACAGGCAGCATCTCTGGAGAGAAGGAATAGGTGATGCTTTGTGTTGAGACTGTCCCGCTGCTTATCCCACTGAGTTACTCCAGCATGTGTGTCTATCTTTAGTTTAAACCAGCATCTGCAATACCTTCCAACACAAAACATAAAAATATTCTGAGCGATGAAATACGTAATTTATTCCAGGGAGTAGAAACAATAATGGTGCGAATATTTTTTGGCATTGCCTCTGGGAATTCTGTATTGGTTCTAACATTATCAGAGATTCCACATTGCAAGGTAAGAAAAAGTTTCTTCATTTTCTACTTTCACACTGGCCTATCCGTTGAAAAGTTTATGGCAATTGACAAAATGCCAGGCTGGTCCCATTGACTGGTCTTGGTGTAAATAAGTACTTCCATTAAGAGAGATGAAGTAGATTCTAAAGCAATAACAACAAAAAAAACTTTCATCCTGCTGAGTTTCAACCTCTGTTGTATTAATGATGCTGGTGGTCCAACTTTAAGTCTCCCATAAGTCTGTGGATTTGCCAGGCGACTTTACTTGAACTTGCACGATAATTTTGTTGATGACAGTGGAAATGATGTTCACATAAATATTAAATAGAAATTGTGATTTGGTGTAATTATAGACTTACTCATGGAAAATATAAAAGGCACCAACGTTGATTTAATCAGTTGTTTGTCCCTAACTTCAGCATAAAAACATATACATATCCATTGCAACTATAATAAAAACTCATTATGTTTTATGCAGTCAGTCAGAAATGATAGGTTTAGTTTTATAAGTAGCTTGTTTTGGGATATGAAATGAAGCACTCATTAACTTCATCCAACTTCATTAACATGATTTTACTTTTAGTAACCCCTTAATTTTAATTGCTGGTTTTCTTTTGCATTTGGAGCTTGGGATTGATTATGTTGTGGCAATTATTTTTCATTTGAGCAACTGTTCGGGATGACATAATGTCAAATTATAATATCGGAATGAACACTGATAGCCCCTAAAATTATCCTTCAGAAAATAGTTAGAGGTCAGGTTTCATTACTATTATTCTGTAAACAAATTTGACACTGCCCTTGGGACTTTATACATCACAGATGTGTGAATTTAAACCTGATAATTTGTATGGATGAAGTGCCAGCAAACAGACAGTCGGTCTGGAATGTATTTGAAGTGCTCTTAAGTTTTTATCTGAATCTGAAGCACTCACAGAGTATCTCATGATGACGTTCACACATACTGTGTTTATAGCACAGATACCCTTTGTAACTTTGAGGATTTAATGTAGCTCAATCATCAATGAGATGCTCTTGTCTTTTTCAGGATCTCACAGCTAAAACCAACCATTGAGTCTATCTTCAATTTAAACCAGCATCTACAGTTCTTTCCTACACATTGAGTTGCTAATATCAATCGTCGGTCAGTTAAAGGTCAGTGAAAGCATTTTTTGCCTTTGATTTAAGAAGGCTGTGGTCTAAGTCCCATTCGAGTGCATTGAGCATAAAATCTAGGCTGACACTCTGGCATTGTACGTAGGGAAAGAGATAAAGCAGGACAATAAATTCAGCAAGGGGCGGTATTCCTGTAGGATTGATATAAAAATCGGCATGCATGGGCATAATGTACAGTTGCCAAGAACTAATTTTCATGCATGTACAGAGTTTCTAGCATCTTCTGACATTAGTTTGTGACATCAAGCTGCTCCCACCAGGATGCCGATGAACAACATGCTGGTATAATTTGGCTGATGATACTCTGCCAAATCCAAGGGTGTGCAAAGAGAGATAACAACATGGGTTATTTTTTTTTTGCTTGAGGTCAGCTTTTGATTTCTTACATGATTTGATTAATGTGACATTTAAAAAAAAGAAAAAGATTAGAACATGTGGCGTGGGGAAAAAAACAGCCCTGCAGCTAGATATTGCGACATCTTGAAGTGCTGTTTAATTATTCATTTTATGCCTCTGAACTTTAACAGTGCAATGATTAAGCACTCCTTTTGTTATTACTTTCCCTGATTTGTTACAGCATTTAATTCTGGTTCGAGGCACGGTTATTCACAGTCGAGCTAAAATGAAATCCTCACTGTGCCCACATCTCAGTTGGAACATATTATCTGCATATAAACAAATTTTTTAAAACAATAAATGTATTTCTGCTTTCACAGTCAGATGGACAGCTGTCACTGGGCCCCGTTTGACTGCCTGTAAAAAAAATTGCAATTATATTGTGCATTTATGTTTAAGAAAGAACTGCAGATGCTGGAAAATTCGAAGGTAGACAAAAATGCTGGAGAAACTCAGCAGGTGAGGCAGCATCTCGACCCGAAACATCACCTACTCCTTCTTCAATCCGCTTTAATTTTATGCAAACATCTTTTCTCAGGAACAATAACAAATTGGATTTCCAGACAACATCCGTCAACATCTACGAAGTTAATAATGATGTTAGTTCAAAAAGAATATGTCTTATATTGACTACAAAACAATCCAAGGTCAGACATCTGGATTTCTCCATGCAAAGTGGAAAAACACTTTATTGGCTATCTTCCAAACTAGCAGAACTAGTTTACTGGTAACCTTCCTGAAGCCATTCAAAATTAAAGCTTTCCAGCTTCAAAATTCAATGTATAATAGTCGAAGGTACACAAAAATGCTGGAGAAACTCAGCGGGTGCAGCAGCATCTATGGAGTGAAGGAAATAGGCGACGTTTCGGGCCGAAACCCTTCTTCAGACTGATATAATAGTCGTTTTGCTCACGATTTCATGATAATGTCTTCAATCTTCAGATAAGTCGTGTCGCTGTCGATAAACCTCTAGGCCATCTCTGGCCGTGATCTATTGTCTTCAGTTCCTGGCCAAAACCTCTTTCGAGATCCTAGCCGTCTTCTGTCCCACTCTCTGGGACTGGCTCTCACCTCCTGTCAGAAGTATCCTTTGATTTTATGCAGCGTCAAATTTGTATATCATTCAAGAGAATACCCCCTCTAGCCACTAAAGAAACTACATGGCTTTAGGAGAATGTCGTAATACGCATGTGAGCTCTGAGTGGGACCTTCAGAGTTTCTTCACAGATAAATCTGCATAACAGTCTTTTGATTAATAGTTTATTTATTGTTGAAGAAAAACAATAAGATATACATCCGACCTTCTTATCTGACTCGTACACGTTAATCTTCGTCAAACTCCAGCATATCGCTTTTAAACGTTAGAAAACTCCTTGTGTCTCGGTTAAACTTCACATGGTCGAAGGGTATTCCTTCCCCATGTAGCTCCAAAACTAAACTAAAACTAATCTCTGTGCAAGAAACCCAACACCAAACACGATTACGTAATAAATCCCACCCACATTGATTACGTAATAAATCCCACCCACATTATTACGGCTGTCTAAAATTTAAAGACAAATGCAATAATTAATGGCCTCACACAGAGAGTTCCAGAGATTCACCACTCTCTGCGTGAAAAAAAAGCCTTCTAAAGGATTTCTTCCCCTTGTCACAGCAATCTTCCTGCATCTAGCCTGTCCAACCCCTTTTAGGATCAACTTCAATCTTCTATTTGATCTTATTTGATTGTGCACGCCGGGTTGATTGCATTAGTTGAAACAGGGTGGACCACGTGAAGGTTGCAATCTTCCACCCCACAAAATAAACCAACTGGCCACTACACCTATTCCTTCGCATCATAGATGCTGCCTCACCTGCTGAGTTTCTCCAGCATTTTTGTCTACCTTGTGCATTTATGTGATGGCTTAAACAAAACAAAAAATTCACAGAGGCACTATGAAATGTTATGATTCTTTATAATGTTCAAACCTCTTTTCTACTGGGGAGAAAATGTTCTAGACTATTGCCATATTGTTAAACTGAGATATTGCTATTATTAGCTTGTTGCTATCATAGCCTTTGGTTGGTTGAATAAAAGAGTGTTTGAAGATCCGGGCTTCAGATTTGCCCAACTTTATGCTTCTGAGATCTGGAATCCCTGCTGCGGGAACTTCCAATGCAATGATAAGGTACTATCAATGCTATCTCCACAAAAGCTTACAGTTGGGAAGACAACACAAATCTTGATCAGAGTTCTCTCACTGGCCAAAATTCTCAAATACAGATGCTCTGACTACATTCAACCAACACATTTTGCCTTGTCATATCATTGTATGAGTAATACCAACCTTTTTCTCAGAGATACAGCGTGGAAACAGGCCCTTCAGCCCACTGAGTCCATGCTGACCAGCGATCATCCACTACAACACCCACACTATCCTTACCAACTTTACCAACGCCAATGAACCTGCATGTCCTTTGAGCGTGGGAGGAAAACTGAAGTATCCGGAGAAAACCCACGTGGTCACAGGGAGAACATACAAGCTCCGTACGGACAGCACCCTCAGGATAGAAAGTGGGTCTCTCGAGCTCTAAGGCAGCAACTCTACCCCTAGGTCACTGTCCCACCCACTCCCAAAGCACATCAGGAGAAGAGTTTATTGAACGAACAGAGGAAAATATTCATGGGTGTTCTCAAAGTCTCCCTGGATAAAGTGCAATGTTCTCATTGATTCCGGGAAATTCCTGATCCATAATGAAAATAGAGAAGGCGCACTTGACCCCATCAGTCACCTCAGATGTTACATAACTGAATTGGAAGCATATACTTTTTTTGAGGTATCATAATTTACTTTGAAGCAAATTTCCTGGTTGTTGAACTGTAGTAAAGCATTTTTGTTTGCAAATTACAATATATGGGTATTTTCCACTTGGATGGAGACATTTGCCTTTGATGGGCAGTATTGCACATATGTGTTGGCATCTATTGTTGTCCTCCCATCTCATCTTCAGATGCATTGAGGTCAACAAAACCTGGTTGGATTGTTTTCCCTGGAGTGTCGTAGGCTGATGGGAGATCTCATAGAAGTTTATAAAATTATGAGAGGTGCAGATAGGGTAGACAATCAACACCTTTTACTCAGGGCGGAAATGTGTGAAAACAGTGGGCACAGATGAGAGGGGCAAAGGAGATACGTGGGGCATGTTTTTACACAGAGTGCTGGGTGCCTGGATCTTGTTGTCAGGGTTGATAGTGAAAGCAAGTATAATAGTGCTGTTTAAGAGGCTTTGAGATGGGTACATCAAAACGCAGATCAAACGCAGGGAGAGGAGATTAATTTAACTTGCATCATGTTCGACACAGACATTATGGGCCAAATGGCCTGTCTTTGCTTTGTACTATTTCATGTTCTATGTCCTATAACTCTGCTATTTTAAAAAGAAGATAGGGAGAAAAAAGGAAATTATTAACCGGCTAGCTAAATATCAGTTGAAGGGAAAATCCAAGAACCCATTATAAAAGACATAATAGTAGACCATTTGTAAAGTACTGAAAGGATCAGATTAAATTAACACTGGCTTAAGAAGTGAAAATCATGCTTGGCAAATCTGCAGGAATTTTGTGATGATATAATTAAAAGAACAGATGATTGAGAACCAGTTGATGTGATATATTTGAAGCTTTAGAAGGTTTTCAAAAGCATTGCACATTAGAAATAAGACAGTAAAGTATATGGGGTTTGGGGTGAGATACTAAATGGATGAAGAAATACCTGGCACAGGAAACAAAGAATAGGAATAAACAGGATTTTTTTTTCTGTGTGCAGGCAGTAATACTGCTTTTTGCAAAGTTTATTAATGTTTCAGATGATGAAATTATATGTAATATCTCTAAGTTGGAAAGGACACAAAGCAGTCTGGGAGTGTTAGGAGGATGTAGAGAGGCGCCAGTCTGACTTATTCAGGTTGAGGAACTGGACAAATGGATTTCCGATGTAGTTATATGTGTATATATGTGAGACTATCCACCTTGGTGACCAAAACAAGAATTGGTTGAGTTAATTGACACATGTGAAAGTTAGATTTAGCACTTAGGGCTAAAGGAATCAAGGAATAAGTGGTTGGCAGGGGCACTGCGAGTTGGCTGCCCTGCCAGCAGCGTGTTCGTTATTTCGACTGTTTTAGGTTTTTTTGGTGTGTCTAAATGTTAGTTTAGGTGTCTCTTGGTGTGTCTTGTGTGGGTAGTGTTGGTGGGGGGGAAAGGGGGGAAACTGCTTTTGGTTGCCTCCTCGTCGGAGAGGCAACATTTTCCATGTCGCCTCCCTCGCGGCCTAACAGCATGGATTGTAGTGGCCTTTACCAGAGTTGGGCCCAGAGCTTCAGCAGCAGGCGCAGCGTGGACTTTTTCATCGCGGAGCGGGCGAACCCTTGCCGGGGGTCACCAGAGAGGAGTGCCCCGATTGCTGGCCTGGTGACTTTGGCATCATGGGGCTGTGGTCTGCAGAGCTTCTAGCCGTGGGCATGGTGTGGACTTACCATCTGGAGTCTGGGATCCCTTACCGGGGATCGACGGAGAAGAGCTCCGACCACCGGCCTGCGGCCTATAACAGCCTGAAGCCGCGGTCTCCGGTAGGAAAGTGCCGATTCGGTTCGACCATCCTGACGTTGGAGTTTTGATCATCCTGACGAGAGACCCTGTACATCGATCCGTCCATAGCGGCGACTATGGCGGGTATATGGCCCCGACCACGGATGAACAATGGAGGAGGACTGACTGAACTTTGTTGCCTTCCACTACAGTGAAGAATGCTGTAGTGGATGTTTGTGTTAAATTCTATTGTGTATTGTTTCTTCTTTTTAAGTGTGTCGCTGCTGGCAAATTCATTTCACAGCACCTTCGGGTGCATATGATGGATAAAATTGACTTTGACTTTGGATGTGGGGAAAAAGCTGGAACGGGGTACTGATTTTAGATGATCAGCCATGATCATATTGAATGGCGGTGCTGGCTCAATGGGTCGAATGGTCTACTCCTGCACCTATTTTTCTATGTTTCTATGTTAAAGTATGGTCTAGGTACAATACAAAAACTAACTTGCAACACAAAAACAAACTAGACATGAAAGAAGACTGTTCAAAAAACAAGACATATGTGCAAAATACACTTAGGAAAAGAAATCAAGTCCATTGTAATGCAAGAGCTGGACCCTAGTGTTCCAATGACTAGGTAGGATAGGCAGGTAGACAAAAATGCTGGAGAAACTCAACGGGTGAGCCAGCATCTGTGGAGAGAAGGAAGAGGTGATGTTTTGGGTCGATACCCTTATTCAGACTGATGACACATGGATTTGCATGGAAGGGAGGGATATGGATCACATCAGAGGAGATTAATTTAGCTTGGCATCATGTTCAGCAGGGTCATTATGGGCCTAAGGCCTTGTTCTAGTGTTGTACTGTTTTATGTTCCAAGTAAAACTGAGCATGGGGAGCAGAGTTCAGCTGCATGATGCTTGCATTTAACATGGTTGACAAAAGGCATGTTTCTCCCTCATGCTGGTGAAGACCTTTAGTAGGGTTCCAAAACAGACACTATATCAAGGTGTCTTCGGCAATGGCAGAGTTCAATATCAAGCAAACAACATTTATAAACTCCATTTCATCAGAATATACTCCTTGTTTGAGTAGCTGTCAGCAATCCCTTTCAGTTTAGGAATATAAAGAGAAAGAGGAATAAGCATGTGCTGGGTTTCGTCATGTCCCTCCGTTCTTCTAGATGTCTCCCTTCCCCACCACAATCAGTCTGAAGAAGGGTCATGACCTAAAATGTCACCTATCCATGTTCTCCAAATAGGCTGCCAGACCCGTTGAGTTACTCCAGCACTTTGTGTCTTTTTTTTGTAAACCAGCATCTGCAGATCTTTGTATGTACATCAAGCATACATTTTAGATGTTCCACCATATTGGCATGCAAACCACAACCAACGCAGAACCCTGATTTTATAATTGATTAGTCTCCCATCTTTCAAGGTGGGATTAGGCAGCAACAGTTCAAACATTTTGCAAAGCTTCCTGACCATTCCATCTACATTCACTTTTTAAATGGATACCACATTCACAACCAGATGGCCTTGGAAAAGTATATAAAGTGAAGGTAATGCATGTAAGAGGATCCAGGAACTGCAGTCACCTATATTCTTTCTGCAAAGCTCAGAAACCCACCCATAGCTTCAATAAAAGTAATTTTCAAAGTTAACTTTTTCAGGCAGTTTGCCAAGCCTGATGCCCATGCATATGCTCCACTTTGTAGGCTATTAAATTTGCAGGTGTCCAGTGTCGAGGTGAAATGTGGTGATAAATCTACCCATTCCGTTTCAACTCCACCAGCATCCTACTTACACAGAGAGAAGGAGTGAGAATTTCCCTCAGGTAATGTAAAGCTAGCCAGGCTATTACACTATCAACGGGTTTACTGTAAGATGAGAACATAAATTGCAATGCCTGTGTATGCCAGCAAGTGTAAGTTATTATTCATAATGATATAGCACTAAAATTAGTCACAGACCCCCCAGCACTGAAAGGCAACTCTCACCTTGTTTTGCCATGAATATATTGGAAATATATTCAACTGGGTAAAATTAGTGTCTCTTTTTTTTTTGGTTGTTTTATAAAAGGGTGGATCAAGTTTGTTCTCTCGTTCCTTCTCCTTTGATATTAATTATACATAATTGTTAATGTACCTAAAAATTAAGGAGGTAATTTAATAAAGTATGATTGCTTGATTATCCTCTTGGCTAAATTATTAACAGTCAATTCATTATATCTTGTTTCTTTCAGAAACACTGCACGCACCTGTATGTGGGCCCATTGAAAAAATAGTGGAAAAGACCTCATGTCTCAGATGAGCTACTTCAACCTTTGGTCTGAGTGGTGGAAAGTAACTGTCAGCATGCCTGATGTTCCTACCCTCAGTCACGTGTTTGTGTCACGAGCATCCAAGAGGGGTTACAGAAGCAAACTGCAATTTGAATGGATTCAGTATCATTTAGGAACCCTCCTTGGGCATTGGTTGGTGTGAAGAATTGCACTAAAAAATTGTTGGAGGATTCTTGCATGTTCTGATCTCTCCTTGCATGAAGAATCCTTCCTGTTAACACTCAGGTTTGTCTTTTGTACCTGAACCCATGTTTAAGTTTTTTTTTGTGTTTCCCAGTAACATCATCCCTGGGGAAAAGTATATTTTCTGCAATACTTAAGAGCCTGTTCTATTTGGCGATTTTTTCAGCGACTGCAGGCATAATTGACTGATGTATCAGATCACCGAAAAATGCGTGGCGTGACACAGCGTGATGACGTTTGACGCGCCGTGTTTTTTCAAGTGTCGCAACATTTTTTTGGTCGGCGTTGGATTTTAAAATGTTCAAAATCTTTTGTCGACACTGATATGACGCTGGCAGTCAAAATAATCGCCAAGTGGGACAGGCCCTTTAGTTGTCCCTTTCCCAACAATCAGATGTGTTGAGACTGGATCACAATATATTATGATTATTATAGCCTGACATTTATATTCAACACTTTGAGTTATGTCATCTTATTGATAGGTTAGTTAGTTGGGTGTCTCACCTAAGGTGCATTTCTATTGTGATTTGAACATCACTCATGGATTGAATGTGTTACTTCCTTACCGTTCCTTGGTGCGGTAGTTTTATGATCAGCAACGCTAATCTTCATCTGCCCATTCACAGACTTACTTTGTTCAATGCTCTCTGTCCCTTTTCTTTTGAAAAATCTATTATGGTAAATAATATTACCAAGTTTATATCTTCCTTTACCAGGATCTTTCAGAGGCTGCATATTATGTAAATGGTTACTTTCTACAGTAGGCAACTCAAGTCATGGGAAAAATATCACCAACACTACACCCACAAAATCCACCAAATTCTCTGCAAGGACAAATGTTAGTTCATCAACAACGTCAGCAGCGATGCTATAGTTACTTCCACTCAGTTACGTTGTGCAGGAGACATGGTTTGCAGGCCTGAAACCAGTTCCCAATTGACCCGCTGGTTCTGTTTTAAGCGGGGATTAGCAGGTAAATAGCAGAACAAATTCGTGGATGTGCTCTCAGCTTCACTGAATTAGAGCACCATCCCAATGGACCTTTGGGAATCTATGGCCCATAACCATTAAAAAGTGGAGAAGGTATATTTGGAATGATATTGAGAAACTCAAAGACACGCATCTGGTGGACGAGAGCAGCAATGGAAGACGTATATCATCTCATGAATTATCCATGTGCCCTCCTCCTGTTGCACCTTTGGAAGGCTCTGTGCTTAGTGAAAGCAAATAATCTTCGAGACTGAGGAATTACCTAAGAAGTTCCGTACATAACTTTCATCTTCATAAGATCCTTTGATTGGAGTCGAATTTGGCCCATCGTCTACTCCACCATTCAACTGTGGCTGATCCATCTCTCCCTCCTATTCCCTCCCATTCTCCTGTCTTCTCCCCATAACCTCTGACATCCATCCTAATCAAGAATCTATCTATCTCTGCCTTAAATATATCCACAGATTTTGCCTTCACAGCCTTCTGTGGCAATGAATTCTACAGATTCACCACCCTGTGACTACAGAAATTCTTCCTCATCTTCCTCAAAGAACATCCTTTAATTCTGAGGCTATGACCTCTAGTCCTAGACACTCCCACTGGTGGAAACATCCTCTCCACATCCACTCTATCCAAGCCGTTCACTATTCTGTATGTTTCAATGAGGTCCCCCCTCATTCTTCTAAACTCCAGCGAATATAGGCCCAGTGCTATCAAATGCTCATCTTATGTTAACCTACTAATTCCTGGGATCATTCTTGTAAACCTCCTCTGGACCCTTTCCACAGCCAGCACATCCTTCCTCAGATATAATGCCCAAAATTGCTCACAATATTCCAAATGTGGCCTGATCAGCACCTTATAAAGCCTCAGTATTACATCCCTGTTTTGTATACAAGCCCACTCGAAATAAATGCCATCATTGCATTTTGTTTTCTTTACTACTGATTTGACTTGCAGATTAACTTTTTGGGAATCCTACACCAGCACGTCCAAGTCCCTTTGCATCTCCGATTTCTGGATTCTAGATTCTCTCACGATTTAGAAAATAATCTATGCCTTTATTCCTACTACCAATGTGCGGGACTCCACACTTTGCTACACTATATTCCACCTGCAACTTCTCTGCCCACTCTCCCAACCTATCTAAGACCTTCTGCAGAGTCCCTGCAGATCTAAAATAAAACATGGGATAATATTTTATTAGTATATTTGCTAACTTGCAACACACTGATAACCTGCTAGCAATGTATTATTGTGCAAGTAATTCAGTCCTTTCCATGGATGAAATACAGTTTTATTTGAATTACTTCTTCAATCCAGCTTTAAACACCTGCAGCAATAAAGACCCAGATCCTACTTGCTGTATATTTTATGCGTGAACAAAGTAATTTGATAAATATTTTCCTTCAAAAAATGAGGAAGCTTGCAGAAGTCAGTGAGGGGTTTTGCAATAAATAATGCATGATATACAAATGCAAGATTTAATGTAGAGATCAACATATTAAAACCTTGCAGACAGTCCATCTGTTCCACTTCAGGACAACACTGGTTACACTTTGCTATTTAAATAATATTTAAACATATTTTCTGTTTGTGAATATTTATGAGAGCAAATGACATAGTTCGCATTTGAATTTTAAGTAGCACAAACAAATGTGGACACGTGAAGTTACTGCTGGTTGAATGAGAGAAATGTTGAATATTACACTGGCAATGAAGTGATTATTAAAAATCATTTGATTAAAACAAAATATTGGAGAGGAATTTGATCAGACATGATTCACACCGCTGCTGTAACTTCCCAACAGAGACATATAGCACGAAAGGTTGCCATTCGGTATTTCAATTTGGTTTTGGCTCTTTGAAAGGTGCTCAGGTGTACTACTTCCCTGTATTTTCCCTAACAAAGCCTTGAAAATATTTTGAAGAAAATACCAAATTTCCTTTTAAAAATGATTACTGGAATTAGTTTTACCTCTATACCAGGCAAAGTATTCTAAACTGTAATAATATTTTGTGAAATAAAAAGCTTAAAAAAACGTCTTTAATTTCTGCCATGTGTTTGCATCTAAATAATATTTATGTTGCATTGTAGTTAAAAAAAATTGGCAGAATCGACTGCAAGGAAAATTATTCTGAATATATTTTTGCAAATCACGTAATATCTGCAAAATAAAATACAGCTTATCCTGAATCTTTCCATATATTTTGCATACAAACAAACTCATTGATTAGTACATATACAATGTCTGATCATATATACAATTTCTTGTCACTTCTGTATTTCTTGTTCTCATTTGCACAACTTGATCAAAAAATGTAATGCCAGACCCCATATACTGAATTGCTACTGAAGATGACACTAATATCAACAAAGTATAGAACTGCATAACAGGACATACATTTATGCCACTGATTTCTCAGCATTGTATTAGAGAGGGATACTGATGCGTTTATAATTAGATTTTAATATCTAACTGAAAAGCTGCATCTTCTATATTCTCTTATGATTTTATGCTGAGAAAATGTGAACAGATTAGAAAAGAAGGAACAATACCTCGATGTAGATCAATATTATTTGAAGAGATGAGCGAAACAAATGACATGGATAACAGTAATCCCTACACTTTGATGCCCTATTTCTACACTTCATTGCCCTTCAATCTACAATACAATACAATAATACTTTATTACCCAAGTATGTTTTGCAACATACGAGGAATTAATTTGCCAAGTCAGTCATACATATAAAAAGCAATGGAACACGCAAATACATTTTAACATAAACATTCACCACAGTGAATCCTTCACATTCCTCACTGTGATGGAACGCGATATAAAAAGTTCAATCTCATCCCTTCTTTGTTCTCCGGGGGCCACAAGTCTTCCATTGAAGGGATGATCTTGACTCCCGTAGCCGGCGGCGTTTGAGCCCTCCGCGTCGGGGCGATCAAGCTCCTGTATCGGAGAGGGGGTGTCAGCTACCCACGCTGAGCGATTGGACCCCAGGTTGGGGCTGGTCAAACCTGCATCGTTGGAGCTCCAGACTTCTCCCGAGACTGCGAGCACTCGATGGTAAAGTCTGCAGGCCATGGTTGGAATGATCAAAGTCAGTCCGAGCAGGCCTCCAGCTCCAGGATGTTAGGCTGCAGAACGACCAGATATACGATCTGGAAAACAATCGCATCTCCGGCAGGGTAAGAGACTGAAAAATAAGTTCTCCTACCCTCCCCCCTCCACCTCCCCCCACATATAACAAACCGTAGAACATTTACACAAACATTTTAAACACACTAAATATAACAAAAAAAGACGATAAACCAGATGGCGGGGCTGCCAATCGTGCAGTGCCCCTGGTGGCTTTGTGGCTCTAAATTTAACAATTATTGGAAGGTTTGATGTAGAATACAATATTCACATGAGATATGTGGACACATGGACACATATCTCGTTCTCCTTTTTCCAAAGTGATCAGAAATAACAGGACTTACCACATGACATGGGGATCCCTCAGTTCCCTTGGTTTCACCAGTTCATCCTCCACCTACTGACTAAGGGCATTAATATTAATAATAAAATTAAATATGTAATGTTACAAAATCATTTTGCTCACGATGGGGCCTACATGCATTATGGAAAGTGATATACTTCACTGTATAGGATATACCACCTCTTTAGTCAGTCCCACAGGTTTGAGGATGACATCCTACCACTTTGGTTTTGTGGTGGTATAATGACTTATGAAGGCAATGTTTCTTTAGCAGATATAGGTACAAAGTACTGGAGTAATTCAATGGGTCAGGCAGCATCACTGGAGAAAAAGGAATGGGTGATGTTTCAGGTCGGGAGCCTTCTTCAAACCATCAACTGCAGTTCCTTACTTCTTCATTCTTTCTTGTGCAGATCTTGCAATGAATGGGATAGGAGGGGGTTGACAGGAGGGGTGGATGGATAGTTTTGTGAGGTGATGCATTTCTTCCGCTGTTATTCCTCAGCTTTACTGAAATGAATTGGCAATTGCTGCCCTCGGGGCATGCTGCCAAGTACTAGGATAGCATTTATACATTTCACTGCGGCAGGAGAGTTAGACATTCTTTGTGCTTCACAGAAAGAATGTGGAACTATTTGCCACAAAAGCTTGTGGAGGCTAAGTCAATGATATTTTTAAGCAGTGATAGATAAATTCTTGATTAGTACTGGTGTCAGAGATTATGGGGAGAAGGCAGGAGAATGGGGTTAGGAGGGAGAGATTGATCAGCCACAATTGAATGGCGGAGTAGACTTCATGGGACGAATGTCCTAATTCTACTCCTATCTAATGACCTTATGAGCTTCCGAATGACCTTGATCCATTTTCCTAAGCTTTGCTGTAACATCACCAATGGTCCTTCTCCACTTTGCACAGACCTGGCTAGGGATTCCTTAGATCCAATGGGTATGTTGTATTTCTTCAAGGGGACTTTGAGCACATGTCTCTATCTGAATAGAAAGTCTGGTTCAGGAGGCTGATGTAAGACATGTGATCAATGTGGTCTGCCCTGCAGAACTTAATTAGGGCCTCACAAGTAGGGCCTGCAGGAGGGTATTGTCATTGTTTTACTGATTCTTCCAGTGAATTTGGAGGAATATGTACACACAACATTGGTGATAACATTCCAGTGATTTGAGTTGCTGGTTGTAGTCTGTTCAGGTCTCCGAGGAATATGGAAGTTGAGTGGATTTTACTTGCCTGATAGACTATGAGGTTTACGCCCGGTCTGAAGTCTTGTTATCCAGATGGCCTGCTCTTCAATTGATCAAAAGCAGTGTTGCATGTTGGAAGTAGATTTCATATTTGATATGTGCCCTTGCTGAAAGGTGGTGCAGAGATATGTGAAGAGGTGTATGTTTTCTCTGAGTTTTATTGTTAAACGTTATTGTCATAGGGCAGTATGGTGCTGCAGGGGAAGGCTGGAGTGAAGACCTTTTTTTAAAGATGTTGAATTTAAGGCCCAATGCTCAAGTGTTTCAGTAAATGAATCAACAATGGTTTGAAACTTGGTCACCAATGCTCACAAGCAATTTATCTTCAACCAGCTCAACCACTGAATTTGTTTCTCAGTGTATGTATGATAGATTGAATAGTTTCCCATGATTTTGAAGATTAGGTCCACTGTCTCAAGAAGAAGTTTAGCGATGAAGCAGGAAAGATGAAAAATTGTTTTGTGACAATGGCAATGTTTAACAATGGTTTGGACCGATATTGACTCTGCTGTAGACACATTGGTTGGGATCAAAGCTTCCATGCTCACGAAGCAGATTTGAAGCACAGATGAATTGAAGCACATATGAATTTCTGTAGGCAACAGAATTTGAGATGAGTACACTTCAGTGCTTCCCAGTTAATTGTAGACATTTTGTGAGATCCATAAAAATTGAGTATAATTGCTGGTGCTGACCCATGCATTTCTTGCTGTGGCGCAGTGAAGAATGTCTCTGGATAGATATAATCCTTGCTGTGGTTCAAGGAGTAGCCCTTTAACCATAACAAGGTGGATGATAATTTTCCCTATTGCAAGAAGTCCATCCTAGAGTTATTAGTTGGACATTTCTTTTCTTGAAAATGATTATGACAACTGAGATTCCTGCTCCGGGCACACACCTACCCTTGCTCCCAGCTCTGGCTGTACAACTGTTGACAAACTCAATCTCAATATGACTTCTGTAATAACTGTTTCTAACAGTTTCCGATGGCAGATGTTAATCTGTAGTTTCTTGCTTTCAGTTTCCATTGTGTCTCCCTTTTGGAATAAGTTACATTTACAACTTTCCAATCCAATGGTAACGTACCAAAAAAATATGGGATTTCGAAAAATTAAAACCAATACTTATTTATCTCAATAGCCTGTAGGATGAAGTTCATCAGAACCCAAAGACTTGTGACCTGGTAGTTCCAACAATTTGTTCAGTACAATTTAATTTGCCTAGCGAATTAATAATAAAAAATACACCTTCCTGTATGCAAATCTCTGAAATATATCGACTTATTAAATAGAGTGACTTTTAAAACCAAATCATGATCTTATTTACCATCTTGTTTTATTATGTTTTAGTTTTGAGGTCCTAATGTAGTATGTTACTTTGAAGGAAATATGATAATTAATCTTGGTGATTAAACATAATATGGGGAAGTAGAGCCTTGTTTCTGAAGTATGGATTATTTAATTTGTAAAATATGCTCGAAACAACACAACTATGCAACCAGATTGAATCCTTTTATTACCATCTTAAAATACAAACAATAATTAGACGGGTTTGGAGGTGACATCAATTGGTTTCTACAAGAGAAAAGCTTGAGATGATTAATAAAATATTGCATTAGGCGAGCACAAATACAACCATAATATAGATAAAGAAGTGATCCAGTACCAAAACACAATTGCAGGCTCTCATATTATTCAGAACTAATATCCCATGACTGTAATATTTCAGGAAGATTATCTTCTCTCTGCAGTGAACTCCAAGGTACCTTAGTTAAAGTATAATTGCACCATGCATCTACTTGCAACAAAACTGTCAACATCAGAACAAGGTGCTATGAAACCTTCATATGCAAAAAGTGAGGATGAGTGCACTCTAATGAGAGTGGCAAGTACAAAGGTTTCTAGAATCCTGGACACGTTGCGTGATATTGGCATTGAAATGATGTGGTGGTGCAGCGTAGAGTTGCTGCCTTACAGCGTAGAGAGCTGTGTTCGATCTTGATTACGGGTGCTGTCTGCATGGAGTTTGCATATTGTCCCCGTGATGGCGTTGGTTTTTCAGAGCTCCGGATTCCTCCCAGATGCCAAAGATAACAGGTTTGTTGCCAGAGATGCCTGACCCGCAGAGTTACCCCGTTTTTTTGTGTCTATCTTCGGTTTAAACCAGCATCTGCAGTTTCTCCCTCCGCAGGTTTGTAGGTGAATTGGTTTTGGTAAAAATTATAAAATTGTCCCTAGTATGTAGGATAGTGCTAGTGTAAGGGAATCGCTGGTCAGTGCAGACTCGGTGGGCTGAAGGGTCTGTTCCCATGTTGTATCTCTAAACTAAACTAAACCAAATGAGGCACCTGCACCATAATATGATTAGATTATCCGTCTCGGGTCCAAAATGTCTTGGTACTTATTTGGAAACAGCATTGCACTGAAGACTACCCTAAATATCTTTAAATATATCATGTGCAGGAAGGAACTGCAGATGCTGGTTGAAGAAAAGATAGACACAAAATGCTGGAATAACTCAGCGGGCTAGGCAGCATCTCCGGAGAGAAGGAATGGGTGATGTTTCGGGTCGAGACCCTTATATACCCCTCTATTATGTTGTCTTGTGCTTTACATTCAAGACCACCTGGTGGCAGTTCTATGTTTCTGTCTTCACTGTCCGGTGTCTGTACTGCTCCTCCTTGTTGGAAAGTTTCTGGGCCACAATGGGTTATTGACATCCCTTCACTGACTTCTGGATGTACATTTCTGCCTTGACAGGTACCTAGAAAAATGCAAATGGCATTGTCAGGTTTAATCAGTTTGCTTATGCAAAGATGCATTATGCAAAGATGCATGCCACCTTCATGCAGAAATGGCTGCACTTACACAATGTTTTGGTCATGAAAGTGGGCATTGAATTGCTTTGAATAATGCAATGACGTGCAACATAGTCGTTAATGCTACTGATGTATAACGTGGTATTTATTTTGTGCATGGGAACCCGAGAAGAATTATTTAGCTGCAAGCTAAGGGGAAGGGTGAAAAAATCAACGCTATGTGCTTGTTCTCAGCACCAAAAGTGTCAGCTGTAGTCATGGCAACTCCAGCTTAATAACTGCAATTGAGATATTTGGGACACCGGATATGTAAATATGACAAAATACTGATCATGCATGGTAACTGGCTCTCTCTGAGTATTATACTTACCATTATGGCAATTAATGGAACTACTTGCATAACATATTACAATATGTAATTAAGCCAATATTGAAACAAATAGGCAAAAATAAAAAAATGCATATTAATGAACCAGGAATTTGTTATTAAAACATGAATACTGAACTAATGTTGCAATGGTGCAATGCAATAATGGTTAAAGAGATAATGTTGGGCATTCTTGACAATCTTCCACCATCATTACTTCCAATGTCAGCTGTGGGTCATGGGTCACAATCCCACTAGTATGTCAGAGGTTTATGACTTCAAGTTCTTCTCCAAAGATAGGAGTAGAAAAATCTAGGTTGACATTGCTGGCAGATTCACACAATAATGAGAATGTGCACTGACAGTTTCATCATTATTACAATAGCAAATTCCATGGTCCTACAGCATCTGGTCATTATCATGTTGCTACTCATGGGAGGGAGCTTGTTATATGAAACTTTGCCTGTGGTATTTACTAAATTACGTTTATATACTATTGGTATGCAGTTTGAGAGGTTGTGAAAAACATTGCATAATTTCAAGATTAATGTTGTCTTTCAACATTGCTTTTAAGTTGAACATTCTAGCCATAAGACTTCTAGACCACTTTCCCATATGATGATTTAAACTCTTATAATTAAATTAAAGGGAATTAAAGGAAATTCAGAAGAAAGTGAATACAAATATCAAAAAGATAACAAGAATTTGAAATTAACCAACCCAGTGATTGTGAAGCAATAATACATGCATCACAATGCAAAGCAAAGAATAGCAACATTGCTAATTTTCTGATGTTCTATTAGATATTTCAAAAAATTCAAAAGATACATAGCGATCTTAATCATCTTGCTGCAATATAGTAGGTGGCTCTTGATTAGATTTTTTTTATAACTACATTCATCATTCTATCAAGATGTGAAGTGGTTTAAGGTTAAGCATCCCAACCTTCATATAACAGCAGGAGTGATTTCAAGATTATACTAAGAAAGATAAAGTGACCCAAGGTGGCCAAGTTGAAATCGTAAATTGTTTAGCACAAGGGACCATCTTGGTAAGGGAGATCCTTGCATTCTAGTTTGCTAGTCTCTGATTAACACTTTAGTTACTTGCTTCTGGTTATTTTGCTGACCACTTAGGAACTTTCCTTAACACCACTTAAGAACTTGCCCTAACTGGCTCATTGGATTTGGGGTAAGATTTTGTTTACGGTGTGAGAGGTCCTGGGTTCAAATCTTGGATGAACTCTTGTCGGGCAGCACAGTGGCACAGCAGTAGATTGCTGCCTTACAGCGCCAGAGATCCAGGTTTGATCGTGACCACGGGGCTGTCTGTACGGAGATTGTACATTCTCCCTGTGACTGTGTGGGTTTTCTCCGGGTGCTCCAAAGAGTGTTGGGTTGCAGGTTAATTGGCTTCTGTAAATTGTAAAGGGCCTGTCCCACTTGGGCGACCTAATCCGTGAGTTCTGGCGAGTTTGCCCTTGAATCATACTCGCAGCATGGTCGACACGAGGTCGTAGGAGGTCTTCGTAACTCTCCTTCATGCTCGAGAGTGGTCTCCGCGTACTCGAAGCCTCAGCTAGGTCGCGGTGTTTTTTTCAATATGTTCAAAAATGCCCGCAAGTAATAAAAGGTCGCTATGGAAAAAAGCGATACTTTTTTTACTCGGAGGTTTAGTTGTAGTAGGTCGTAGTAGGTCGGCATGTTAGACATAGGTAATCGAGGGTAGTCGAAGGTAATCATAGATAGTCTTCATCATAGTCGAAGGGAGGGCGAAGGGCGGTCGAAGGAAATCTAAGGAGGTTGTCTTCACTCTCCACTACTCGGTGTCCAATTTTCCCAAAGTTAGTCGTAGCTAATCGAAGCTGGTCTTCTACATAGTCGAAGGAGGTCTTCTACATTGTCGAAGGAGGTCTTCAACATGTCATTTTTTTCAAACTCTTCTAAACTCGCCAATTAGGCCGCCCAAGTGGGACATCCCCTTAAATTGTACCTAGTGTGTAGGTTAGTGCTGGTATATGGGGTGATCACTGATCGACGTAGGTTTGGTTGGCCGAAGAGCCTGTTTCCATGCTGTATCTCTAAAAGTCTAAAATCTAAAAGTCTATAGTCTAAAGTAAAGTCCAAAACAAACAAATTCACACATTTAAGCAAATTATTGTTCAGGATTTGGAGTCCAAATTAAAACCCTGTTTTCATTATGTGAACACCTGTCACCTCTTGGATGAGGAATAAACCTAGATTTCTGTCCTCCTCTCTTTGGAGAGGAATTTGAACAAACTTCTAAATTCCTTCTGAGATTGGGACCAAATGAGCTACTTAGTCACTTGCCGACTTAGATCCACTGATTACTGAAGAAAAACTTTGAGCCACACTGGGTAACGATCTGGAACAAGACTTTTTGGGGGATATCTCTCAGTTATACGGTGGTGTTGTGTCATATTTACATTTTAAGCTATTGGTACCTTCAGTCATACATCACTGTCTTCTGCCTACTACAGCCTGAGATAGCTTGTTGAGGGCCTGTCCCACTTAGGCGATTTTGCAGCAGACTGTCGGCGAGTGTCAAGCTCGCGGCACTCACTGAAAAACCGGGTAGTGGAACGGCGAGTGTCAAGAGTGGAACACACACAAACACATCTCACAAAGGCGGGGGCCAGGGAAAGCGGGGGAGTGCTGTCCGAAATTCACACGTGCAAAGTTAAGGGGGGGGGGGGGGGGTGTGTGTGGGGGTGGGTGGGGTGGTGGGGTATTTTGGGAGGTGTGGGGGGGGGGAAGGGCTGGGGGGGGGGGGGGGGGGGGGGGGGGGGGGGAAAGGGGAGAAGGAGTGGATACACTTTTAAGAAGCCAGACAACTTTTAATAAGCCAGAGATACACAGCTGTGAAGTTTGGCAGACATTTAACATTACCGGTCGGTTTTCCTTGCTTCTGAAAACTCGTGCTTATGTCTTTTTTCCTCCAAAGAGCCAATGAAAATGCCCTGTCAGCAAAGGAGATTAACTACAACTACCTTCAGCTACCTCGACTACCTAGAACTACATAGCGACCCACTACCACTGTACCCACCACTACAAAACTATCGACTTTCTCCATGGCGACCAACGTTGAAAAATTTGCTGCGACCATACTGAAGCCGTGCCTAGTTCCCAGAATGCGGGAACTCCTCGTGACCATAAAGGAGACTCACCAGAGACCACCAGCGAACATGTCGCGACCATGTGGCGATCATGAAGCGAGAGCATAGTCTCCTGCACTCGCCTAAAAAGTCGCCTAAGTGGGACAGGCCTGTTAAGATGCTGCACATTTTAAGTAAACAAGGTATGCATGGATATCAGTATATAATTACATAGTAGATGAACAATGTTAAGATTGTAGGCAGTGTTCGTCAATTATTGAGCAGTATCCCAGTGAGATAGAATCATACCTTTCCTACTTATGTCAAGCTGTTACATTTTTTGTGACTCTGGAGCTAAAGCCTGGGGAATTGCTTCTGGATGTGATCTCTTCTGTAATCAAATCCAGAATGCACAGTACTGATCTACACAGTACTCACAGTGAGTTTCTTTCTCAATGCAGCTACCGGGCATGCTTCCTCCCTCTTCCAGTAACTACGATGGCAATTCCAAGAATTTAAGCTTCCTTATCCCTGAGCCACACCCATGCTTGACTCTTTCCTTGGCAACGTCTTCCACACTAAGTGGATTATGGAAGCAGCTTTAGCAAAATGGTATTTATTTTGGTGCTTGAGGGTTCAACACACAGGAATCCATTTTATACCTCTGGGCATATTTAAATAATAGGCCAGCACGGTGGCGCAGCGTTAGAGTTGCTGCCTTACAACGCCAGAGACCTGGGTTCAATGCTGACTACGGGTGCTATCTGCATGGAGTTTGTAAGTTCTCCCTGTGATCATCTGGGTTTACTCCAGGTGCTCTGGTTTCCTCTTACATTCCAAACACGTATAGGTTTATTAATTAATTGGCTTCTGTAAATGATCCCTAGTTTGTAGGATTTTATTAGTGTATGGGAGATTGCTAGGCGCCGTGGACTCGGTGGGCTGAAGGGCATGTTTCCTCGCTGTATCTCTAAACTAAATTAAACTAATCATCAATCAGTCCCAAAATGCTCATACAATCTATATACATGTTTTACTGACATGGTACCCACTTTGTGCCATGTTTACTTGTCTATAAACATAACACACTATTTTTGTAAAATGTTGGAAAATCACCAGCTATCGAGTTACTATTTCCACTGGAAGCGTTATGTCATAAAACCCCAATTAACCAAACTGGCCTCTGTTGCCTTCCAGCTATGTTTTTTGAATGAATTTTGAGCGAAGACTTTCCAACTGTTTTTTACTACAACTTTTTCATGGCTGATGTTGTAATATAATTTTGCATTCTCTTGGTCTGTCTTTTTGAAGTTTTCCTAATAAATGAAACATAAACCTTCTTGTGAATTTTATTTACACCAAGCCATTTATTTTGGAGATCTGAATATTATTCTAGTTGGGAAAGTTGGCCGACAATCGAGCACGAAAACGAGGGATTACATTTGAGTGTGTCCCATTATTACGCCCTGAACAGACCCCTACTGCTCTGCTGTGATTCCTTCTGCTGTGAAGTAGGATTCTCGTATTTCTCTGCCCAGAATGTTAGTGTCGTGAAATTATGCATTATTCCTTGCACAAAGAAAATAATGTACTGTACGGGTAGACACAAAATGCTGGAGTAACTCAGCAGGATAGGCAGCATCTCTGGAGAGAAGGAATGGGTGATGTTTTGTCGAGACCCTTCTTCAGTACTGTAGTTCAAAGTTCAAAGTAAACTTTATTGTCAATTCAAATAAATTGGATTGAAATTGCGTTTCCCCACACTCCAAATGTGCAAGTAATATTTATAACACAGACAGACAATATACCAATAAGATAGACAATATAGTTCTGTTATAGACTACTCTCGCACAAGACTGTGACGGTACAGACAACATATTAAACATAAAACGCACATCGCTATCGGGAGCTGGAGTAGCCGCTGCCGTACAGGGCGCCGCCATTTTGTGTCTTCCTGTACACCAATGCACCATGAGAATTGGATTAACCTTGGATACTTATTACTAAATCTTTACCGTGATGGTTAGAGCATACCTATACTCCATTAATTATTTAAACACATCACATCAACAAAATCAGTCTTCAATGATAGCGCGGAATTTGGTTCCAGCAAAGCAGTGACCGCACTTATCACTTACTTCTTGAACAAAAATCTGCAAAGATAATAATAATAATAATAATAATAATAATAATAATAATAATAATAATAATAATAATAATAATAATAATAATAATACATTTTATTTATGGGCGCCTGTCAAGAGTCTCAAGGACACCTTATAAAAATTTAGCAAGTAGAGGAAAAACATGCAAGGGGAATGAAATAAATAGTAGAGACATGACTAGTACACAAAAGTGGATTACTGACATGGTACCCATTTTGATCCAGCAACACTACTGAAAAAAAACTTTTTTTTCTCCAATATCTACTATTCAATGCAATTGAATTTCAAACATGAATTTCAGCAGATATGCATAAATGTATTGCATGTTTACTGCATTGGCAGAGAATGAATTTCTAAGCTGCAGTATAAAATATGGATTCTATTTCTCAACATATTAGAAACCCATCTTTAACAGAGCAGCATTCTACAGTTTTATTTTACACTGCCACAGGGAGCTATTCCAGGGGTTTCATTCTAATTTCTTCCATATTTCAGAATTTCCTCAATTGTATCAGTTCTGTACGCAGTTCAAATCTATCTGTTTATAGGAAGCTTGTAAAGGTTGTGACTCTTTCCCATTTCATTATAACATTTTGATAATATTAAATTGGAACTTAGCAACATAGAAGAAAATATGATTGTTGAAAATATGATTTGTTGAAAATTAATTAGCTATTTCAAAATAGTATTAACGTTCGAAATATTATGAAATGGCTATCATTTAAACAAACTATGTGAAATGTGATGTGAAGCTGTTGTGGTTCTGTGTGTGTTTGTATCCATGTATATTGACTGGGAATATATAAATTGTTAGACTAAGAAAGCCAAGGTCCACCCAGTTGGCCTTTTACCATCTTGGCAGTCAATAATAATGGAGTTATTGATGAAAAATAATGATCTAGCCCTACCAATTATTTTCCAAAGAACCAAACATTAGGAAATGAAAACCCCAATCTTGTTTACCTTGGCAATCAGATGAATACAGTAACTCTTTACCATCCAAATATTCTTCATGTACCACAAAGCTCAAATTACTTACTGAATCCCCAAAACTTCACTTCTTAAAGTCTTTTTTTTAAGTATTTGTGTGAAAAGGGGAAATAAATGCAAATAACAAAAAATGATTTAAAATAAATACTGGAGATATTGGAAATTTGAAATAAAAGTAGACATTTCTGGAAATATTTTGCACTATGGTAGTCTGGGTGCAACAAAGAGACCAGAATTGTGATTGTATATTTGTAACATACATTAAATATGTGGTAAATTATTTTACACAAAATGGTGGTAATGGGCTTGTGGAAATGTCATTGACTTCAAGTGAAGAGAGTTTATTTTCAAGTGTCCCAGATAGGACAATGAAATTTGTGCTTGCTGCAGCACAACAGAAAGCATAAGTAAGCATAAATACAGAACAGTTCAGTTCAGTTCAATTCAATATACACATAAATAAACAGATAAAGTATAATAGGCTGTTACAGTTCAGAGTCTGTTTGTTAGTGAGTTTAATAGCCTGATGGCTGTGGGGAAGAAGCTGTTCCTGAACCTGGATGTACCAGTTTTCAGGCTCCTGTACCTTATACCCGATAGTAGCGGAGTGATGAGTGCATGGCCGGGAAGATGTGGGTCCTTGATGATGTTGGCAGCCCTTTTGAGGCAGTGACTGCGATAGATCCCTTTGATGGTGGGGAGATCAGAGCCAATGATGGACCGGGCAGTGGTCACAACTTTCTGCATTCTTTTCCGCTCCTGGACGCTCAAGTTGCCGAACAAAGCAACGATGCAACCAGTCAGCATGCTCTCTACTATGCACCTGTAGAAGTTCGAGAGAGTCCTCTTTGACATACCGACTCTCCGTAATCTTCTCAGGAAGTAGAGGTGCTGATGTGCTTTCTTTATAATTGCATCAGTGTGCTGGGACCAGGAAAGATCTTCGGAAATATGCACGCCCAGGAATTTGAAGTTCTTGACTCTTTCCACCATCATCCTGTTGATATAAATGGGATTGTGGGTCCCTATTCTCCCCCTTCCAAACTCCACAATCATTGAAACATTGACTGTGCTTCACATTCCACATATATTGCTTGACTTGCTTGATCATTTCTAGTATTATCTGTTTTATTCAGCAGCTTCAGTATCTTACCAACACTCTTTCTAAGCAATGAATCAAGCTTCAAGATTCAAGATACATTTAATTGTCACATGTGCCAGATGGCACAGTGAAATGAAATTCCCATACAGCCATACAATAAAAAATAAAGAACACACACTATAGAATTTGACATAAAACATCCCCACACAGCAGAATCAAAGTTTCCCACTGTGTGGGAAGGCACCAAAGTCAGTCCCTTCCTCCACTGTTCCTCGTGGTCAGGGCCTCCCCAAGCCCTCCGCAGTTGCAGCTACGGGCGGCCCGATGTCCAGGACTGCTCGCTGGGGTGATACAAGTCCGACGTCGGGGCTGCGGAACGTCCTCAGCGGCGTGGACACCAGAGTCGGCCCCCTCCTACCGGAATCGGCGGCTTCCAAAGGCCATAGGCCGCGCCGGGTGGAGACTGCTGCTGGAGACCCTCTGCAAGGCGCCCCAGGACTCCGCGATGTTGTTCAGAGCCGCCTGCGTTGGAAGCTCTCCGCACCAGAGCTCCACGATGTTGGAGCAACGGCCCAACAATCCGGAGCTCCAAACGGCGACCCAGGTAGGCATCGCCCGCTCCGCGGTGACTCCAGCGCTGCGCCGCCGCTGTAGCAGCCCTGGTCCGGTTCCCGGTCCCCGGCAGGAAAGGCCGCTCCGATCCAGCTGGTAGGCCGCGAGGTGGGGGACGAGGACGCGACTCGGAGAAATAGTCGCGTCCCCGCCAGGAAGAGACTGGGAGACGGTTTCCCCCTTACCCTGCCCCCCTCCCCCACATAGAAATGTAAAAGTTTCCCCCTAAAACAGACTTTGGACTAACTGAAAATGTAAAAAAAGATAGAAATGACAGACAGGCTGAAGGTAGAGACTGCTGCCAGTGCAGCGCCCCTAGAGGAATCAGGGGGCCGAGGCATTAGTAATGTATTCCTTTGCATTCTTTGCCTATTAGAAATGTGGGGTTTACATAATGATATAAAAAACTTTACATCATGTTAACTTTTGATCTACTTTACTCTTTCTGGATTAATATTGATCAAAATAGAGAGTTTTGCTATACTGATGACAACACCTGGCCTGACATAGAACTTGACTGCACTTTTAGGTTAATATCAATTCATACTAATACACAGGGAAGATTAAATCAAACCCAGCTACAACTTCAGTGCAAGATTTACATGGTCATAGGTCTGACTGTCAGGTCGAACCCCAGTTTCCAGTTTTCAGTAGAACCGCATTGCCAACATTTTGTGTAAAATTACACATTAGGGGCAATTTTGCAGACGCCAATTAACCAAACCCACAAGCCTTTGGATTGTGGGAGGAAATTGGAGCACCTGGATGAAACCCACATGATCACGGATAGAACATGCAAATTCCACTCAGGCAGCACCCGAGGCAAGGATCGAACATGGGTCTTTGGAGCTGTGAGGCAGCAGCTCTACCAGCTGTGCCACTGTGCCACCCTAAAGTTATTGCTATACGACTTTGCTGTATTAAATATTAATCAACTGAAGTTGATTCCTTGGACCTATTAATGAAATGGAATCATAAGCAATATTCCTGTGGTAGTCTTGTGTGTAATTTCTGCTCATTGTTTGGATTTATTTCCTGTTAAACAACCCCAGTTCTCTCAGTGTAATTATGATCCTGTCATGGCATCATTAGGTGCACATCTTAGGTGGTGAAGTCGACGATCGTTAATAATTCGGGGGTCACCACTGCTGCTTGTTTTCATCAGGTTGAGCTTTTATGAGCCCAGTGACATACCTACTCTATGCCAAGAGTCTGAAACAGGTATTTCAAGAGAGCTGAGTGACAGAAAAATATTGCAGGAGTGCGTGTAAACCGTCAGTTATTTAATTACTCGCTCTGCTACCTCGGAACAGCCTTGCTTTTCATTAATTCAAATGATTTCAGTGTGTATATGAATGACTGCCATTGAATGTCCAATATGAATAAAAACAGTACCCAGCAATGCAAATATATTTGCTTTCAGTCATATTTAGCAGCTATGAAGAGTGAAGTACAAACATTATGATAGTTTAACATAATATTCTTCTATTATTGAGACATAGCACAGAGTATTCATATGAGTACTCTGGTTAAGCGGTGCCTGAACAGCAATCTTGCTCTCAACATTAGTACGGCCAAGGAGCAAATTGTTGACATTAGGAAGGGAAAGCCGAGGGATCATGCACCTATCTTCATATGCCTGGGAAGTGGTGGAATGAGCTAACAGCTTCCAGCTTCTAGGTGTATACATCTGTGATGATCTGTCCTGAGCCTAGCTCATTGATACAATAGACAATAGACAATAGGTGCAGGAGTGGGCCATTCGGCCCTTCGAGCCAGCACCGTCATTCAATGTGATCATGGCTGATCATCCCCAATCAGTACCCTGTTCCTGCCTTCTCCGCATATCACCCTGACTCCGCTATTTTTAAGAGCCCTATCTAGCTCTCTCTTGTAAGCATCCAGAGAACCCACCTCCACCGCCCTCTGAGGCAGAGATTTCCACAGACTCACCACTCTCTGTGAGAAAAAGTGTTTTCTCGTCTCCGTTCTAAATGGCTTACTCCTTATTCTTAAACTGTGGCACCTGGTTCTGGACTCCCCCAACATCAGAAACATGTTTCCTGCCTCTAGCGTGTCCAAACCCTTAACATATTTTAATGAGATGCCCTCTCATCCTTCTAATCACAATCACAAGCATACAATCACAAGGAAAGCTCAATAATGCCTCTACTTCCTCAAATGTTTAAGGAGATTTAGCATGTTGAACAACATCTCGGCCTGATTCAGTAATTTGAATGCTTAATAATGAATGAGGCTGCAGAATGTGATGGACATTACCCATCAAGGATCCTCCCTTCTATCAAAGGGATCTGCAAGAAACACTGCCTCAAAAGGCAGTTAATATCACCAAAGACCCATATCACCTTAGCCACACTCTTTTCTCGCTGTTACCATTGTGTAGAAGCTACAGGGATCAGCACAGTGGCACAGGTTGCAAAGCCACCGCCACACAGCACCAGAGACCTAGGGTCTATTCTGACCTTGGGTGCTATCCATGTAACACTTGCATGCTCTTCCTATGACTGTGTGGGTTTCCACCGTATGTTTTGGTTTCTCCCCACATTCCAAAGATGTGTGAAATGGTAGATGAATTGACTGTCGTAAATTGTCCCTTGTGCCAAGGTGAGTGGTAGAATGTGGGAAAATTGACGACAATATGGAGAGAATGAATTTGGACTAGATTAGTACAGTATTCGTGTAAATGGGTGGTTAATGGTGTGTGTGGACTCGGTGGGTTAAGGGGTCTGTTCCATGCTGTAACTCTCTAAGTATGAGAAACATTAACTTATGGTTTAAGAACAGCTTCTTCTCATGGACCATCAGGTGCTTGAACCACCCTGCACAACCCTCACCCCAACCCTACCTCAGCACCATGCCATTACTAAGTTTGCACTACAATGGTTATTCAACGCACTTTAGTTTTTGCTCCATCATGATCTGGTCCCCTTAGAATAACTGACAGTTTATTATATATTTATTTGTTGCTGTTGTTGGTCAAATGTGCCTGTAGATCTCCAGCAAGTAGGGCGTTCATTATTTCAGTTCATATCTGGTGCATATGACAAGTAAACATTTTTGAAGTAAATAAAATTAACTGCAATAAACAAAATCCCTTCATCCAATTTCAATTATTTAAGTTTCATAATCACTTAATAATCTTTTCTTCATCTTGCTTCAGAAATTCTAAGGACTGAATTTAACCAAGTCTGCCTAGCGGTAGTTTTCCATAATATTGATCATAGATAATTGCCTTGAGCTTTCTCAAAAATGATAATTTTACTGCCAAAACCTTGTCAGTTGTGATCCCCTGTCTTCCTGACATGGTCAATGGGGGGAGGGGGTGGGGGAGCACAATGGACAATGGGGAAGGAGGGGGGTGAGAACAATGGACAATGGAGGACGCGGCGAAGGGGGAACAGCTGTGGGGGAGAGGTAGGGAGGGAAACAAAGAAGGAGCCGGCGTACTTTGTAACTTTGTCAGCAAACGTGGTCGCTATACGTTTACCTAGGGTATGCATTCAAATAATTTCACTGTGCCTTGTCACATCTGATAATAAATTATTCCATAGAGTATTCCATTCCAATGTCTAATGGTTTAATGCAAATCTCAGTTAGACTCTTGTGAGGGATTTCACATTGTTGAAGGGTTGTGTAGTTCACTGGCTTGTCATGTTATCCTTCAATACATCTCCCTACAGATTGATTGACAGTCTGATCAGTGTATTGCTTTGTGCATTGCTTTAATGTGCTGCTTCCACACTGCTGACTAGCCACTAATGACATTGAGCAGCGGACCAAGTCGTTCATAGTTTGACTGATGTTTACATTTGCAAAGTTGAACAGTTGTTTAAACAGGATGCCATTCATAAGGAATTATAGATCATCGGTCTCAAGTCAACAACATTGTACAGTGAAGGTATCATTCATTAAAGTGTTATATACTGTGTGGAGGTCTTGCATAGCACAACGTGATGAATTGTGTTTTCTTGGTGCTCTTGGTGATTCCGGGAAATCATTGGAGCATGTGTGTGTGTGTGTGCTACGGCAGATACATATGTGAGGAAGATGTTAGGAAACTCTCAGATGGATAACTGTGACAAACGTGGCATCAATTTATTATTAATTTATCATATTTATTTATTTAAACAATTAAAAAGGAATTATTAAACTAGGCGGCCAGCAAATGCTTTACAGCTTATGATAAAAAAAGTGTTTCTGTTAAGTATAGCCCCACAATAAACTCTTGTTTTAATGGGCCTCTTTATAATGGATTTTGGTTATAGCAGACTGAACTACCAATGGTTGCCCACGCCGTCCCTGATCTACGCCGCCTCTCGTAACATATATATGTTTAGAGTATAGTTTAGTTTAGAAATACAGCCTGGAAGTTTGTTGATGACACCAACATTGGAGTTGCAGACAATGAGGAAGGCTGTCAGAAGATCCGGTAAGGTTTGGATCAGCTGCGGAAAATGGGGACGCATGGTAGATGGAGTTTAACCCGTGCAAGTGTGAGGTGTTGCACTTTGGGAGGTTGAATATAAGGAGGGAGTAAACAGTTAATGGCAAGACTCAAACAACATTGATGTACAGAGGGATCTTGGAGTCCAAGTTCATAGCTCACTAAAGGTGCCAGCATAAATAGATAGGGTGGGAAAGAAGGTATATGGTATGCTTGGCTTCATTGAGTACAAGAGTCAGGAAGTCATAATGCAGTTCTATAGGGCATTGGTTAGGCCGTGTTTGGAATATAGCATACAGTTCTGGTTGCCCCATTACAGGATACATGTGGAAGGTTTGGAGATGATGCACCAGAGGCTAACAGAATGCTGCTTGTATTAGAGGGTTTCAGCTACAGGAAGAGGTTGGATAGACTTGGATTTTTTCTCTGTAATGTCAGAGGTTGGGGGGGAGACATGATGAAAGTATATGAATTATGAGAGGCATCGAAAGAATAGACAATCAGAAACTTTTCCCCAGAGAAGAAATGTCGAACACTATAGGGCATAGCCATATGCGTGTCTGTCTCTTAAACCAAGGATGTAATCCTGATCTTCCAACTTACCTCATTGCCACCCTGGTATTCTTAAAATCCGCACTTTCTTTGTGGTTGTACCATTACAATGCAATACCACTATATTCAGCGCTCTAGTATTTTTCTCCTTTATCAGTTGTATTGCGTATGACTTGATTGTACTAAATTGTAGTAAGCTTTGAATGGATAGCACACAAATAAACATTTTTACTATATCTTAGTACACACAACCATAATAAACTAACAATGCTGACAACCTCCTGTTAATCATCTATATTTCAAAGGAATTCTTGGAACTACCGATATTTATTAGACCAAATGCTACTGGAATAGCAGTGAGCCAGCACAAAACATTGAAGTGTGGAGATCAGGGAGGTTAACTGTTCATTGGAGATGGAAATCCAATAGTTCAGGCCCTCCCTTAGACCCGGAATAACATGCCAGTAAAATTATGTTTTAAACCTCTGGGATAAGTCCTGCTCTCAATAAGATGTTTTGGCATCTATGTCTGATGTCATGCCCACAAATTGACATCTGCCATGGGAAGAGATTACAAGGCTGACAGAAAAATAATTTCAAAGATGTGCTCACAACCTGCTTAAAAATGCAACATCTCCACTGATTTCTAGGAATCCATATTTTCATGACCACTGAACGTGGGGAATATAATTACTTTGGAAGATCTGTATAAAGGATTGTTTAAAGAACCACAAGTATAAACATTAGGAGCACACAGAGACTTTGCATAAATGGTAGAACGATTGGACTATCTATCTAAGCTAAAAGAAGATATGAGGTTGCTTTGGCAAGTAAGGTGAAAGTAAATCCAAAGGGTTTCTACAGCTATATTAATAGCAAAAGGATAACGAGGGATAAAATTGGTCCATTGGAGAGACAGTGTGGACAGCTATCTGCAGAGCCAAAAGAGATGGGGGAGATATTGAACAATTTATTTTCTTCGGTATTCACCAAGGAGAAGGATATTGAATTATGTGAGGTAAGGGAAACTAGTAGAGTAGCTATGGATACTATGAGTTTCAAAGTAAAAGAAGTACTGACACTTTTGAAAAATATAAAAGTGTATAAGTCTCCAGGACCTGACAGGATATTCCCTAGGACATTGTGGGAAGTTAGTGTAGAAATAGCCGGGGCTTTGACAGAAATATTTCAAATGTCATTAGAAACGGGAATAGTCCCCGAGGATTGGCGTACAGCGCGTGTTGTTCCATTGTTTAAAAAGGGTTCTAAGAGTAAACCTAGCAATTATAGACCTGTTAGTTTGACTTCCGTGGTGGGCAAATTAATGGAAAAGGTACTTAGAGATAATATATATAAGCATCTGGATAAATAGGGTCTGATTAGGAACAGTCAGCATGGATTTGTGCCTGGAAGGTCATGTTTGACTAATCTTCTTGATTTTTTTGAAGAGGTTACTAGAGAAATTGACGAGGGTAAAGCAGTGGATGTTGTCTATATGGACTTTAGTAAGGCCTTTGACAAGGTTCCTCATGGAAGGTTGGTTAAGAAGGTTCAACTGTTGTGTATAAATGCAGGAGTAGCAAGGTGGATTCAACAGTGGCTGAATGGCAGAAGCCAGAGGGTAATGGTGGATGGTTGTTTATCGGGTTGGAGGCAGGTGACTAGTGGAGTGCCTCAGGGATCTGTGTTGGGTCCTTTGTTGTTTGTCATGTACATCAATGATCTGGATGATGGTGTGGTAAATTGGATTAGTAGGTATGCAGATGATACCAAGATAGGGGTGTTGTGGATAATGAAGAGGATTTCCAAAGTCTACAGAGTGATTTAGGCCATTTGGAAGAATGGGCTGAAAGATGGCAGATGGAGTTTAATGCTGATAAATGTGAGGTGCTACACCTTGGCAGGACAAATCAAAATAGGACGTACATGGTAAATGGTAGGGAATTGAAGAATACAGTTGAACAGAGGGATCTGGGAATAACCGTGCATAGTTCCTTGAAGGTGGAATCTCATATAGATAGGGTGGTAAAGAAAGCTTTTGGTATGCTAGCCTTTATAAATCAGAGCATTGAATATAGAAGCTGGGATGTAATGTTAAAATTGTACAAGGCATTGGTGAGACCAAATCTGGAGTACGGTGTACAATTTTGGTCGCCCAATTATTGGAAGGATGTCAACAAAATAGAGAGAGTACAGAGGAGATTTACTAGAATGTTGCCTGGGTTTCAACAACTAAGTTACAGAGAAAGGTTGAATAAGTTAGGTCTTTATTCTCTGGAGCGCAGAAGGTTAAGGGGGGACTTGATAGAGGTCTTTAAAATTATGAGAGGGATAGACAGAGTTGATGTGGACCAGCTTTTCCCTTTGAGAATAGGCAAGATTCAAACAAGAGGACATGACTTCAGAATTAAGGGACAGAAGTTTAGGGGTAACATGAGGGGGAACTTCTTTACTCAGAGAGTGGTAGCGGTGTGGAATGAGCTTCCAGTGGAAGTGGTGGAGGCAGGTTCGTTGGTATCATTTAAAAATAGATTGGATAGGCATATGGATGAGAAAGGAATGGATGGTTACGGTATGAGTGCAGCCAGGTGGGACTAAGGGAAAAAAGTTGTTCGGCACGGACTTGTAGGGCCGAGATGGCCTGTTTCCGTGCTGTTATTGTTATATGCTTATATGGTTATCTGCCCACTTCATTTAGTACTTGCTGTGGAAGAAGCTGCAATTCTCACAATTGCCTCATCAGCCACCTTAGAGCCCAGAGAACCAGAGACGTCATCTTAAATATCAAAGGGCTGCTTAAGGAAAAGAAAAAGACTTAATATTAATGAATGTGAAAAAAAACCATCCAAAGTAATGACCTCATTTAAAACCATAGTTACTCTTTACATAATTAATTTATTCAATTTGCTAAATAAATGCTATCACATAGCATTTGAAGTAACATCATCTCTACACTGAAATGCTATGATGTTTTTTATTTCGTTATTTTGCTTTTCAACATAATCAGGTTGTACATTACAGTGTATTTGAGGTATAAATCTGAAAATAAAATCAAAATATATTTTCAGTTATAAAGGTTATATATTGATTGGAAAAATCTTACAGGGTAAAAGCAATCCTATAAATCTTATAAATAACAGTATTATGATATTCAAAGGAAATTGACCCTTTAAAGCGGTATTGTTTCCTTAAAATACTACCAGCAAACAAATCAATAGAGCTAAATGGAAAAAGTCATCTTTTGTATTAGGTAGAGAACCCATGGGCACTATCTTGAAAGTGATGTTTTTCCACCATGTAAAAGAATCCTGATTCTTTTTTAAGTATGTACATAATTAATAATTTTGTAAATAAAACGATGAACTAATTAACATCTTTGGAAGGAAACTCCCCATTATAAGAAAAGGCTGGATTACTCTATCAATTTCTGGGCCCATTTTTCATTCTACAAGCACAATGAAACTCATTTCTCTTCCCCTTTTAGTTCCTGAACTGCCATCAGAATGTTTGATGTTTCTTGGAATTGTGAAATGCCAATCAATGCAATTATTCTGGAAGATCTGGGTTGGGTTGAATAATTAGACAACATACTGCTAATAAGCACCATTATTAGGTGTGAAATGCATGACCTCTGAGAAATCAGCATAAATGGATTGTCATTGCAATTTTCTGTGAGCTTTAAATCAATAAAGAATGGACTGGTACAGGTCATAAATGATCAATGTTGATTTCTTCTCTTTAAACAAAATATAGTTCTTCACTTTTAATTGATGAACTTGTAATAGATTACACAAAATTGGTTTTAGGACTAAAATGCCCTGACCATTGAAAATCTTTGACAAGAAACATTAATGCTATTTATCTTTCTGCAGATGCTGCCTGATCTTTCAAATATTGTTTGTTTTTAGTGTTGTGCATGTGGCACTGAGTGATCCTCAAGTTTCTACAGTAGATGCCTTGGTTTTTAATCCTAATTTTTTTAAAGCCACACTGCCAATGATATTTCAAAAGAAATTGGATGACAATACCCTAATATGCAAATGAAGATACATGATTTATAACTTCATGTGATAGGATCAGAATTAGGCCATTCAGCCCATCAAATCTACTCTGCCATTCAATCAAGACTGATCTATATCTTCCTCCGAACCCCATTCTTCTGCCTTGTCCCCAAAACTTCTGACACTCATACTAAACAAAAATCTATCTATCTCTGCCTTCAAAATATCCATTAACTTGGCCTCCACAACTTTGTGTGGCAATGAATTCCACTGATTCACCACCCTATGACTGAAGAAATTTCTTCTCATCTTCTTCCGAAAGGAACATCCTTTAATTCTGAGACTATCACCTCTGGTCCTAGACTCTCCCACTAGTCGAAACATACTCTCCACATTCACTCTATCCAGGCCCTTATTTGAGTTAAGGTAACTGAAGGTGTGACAAATGCACTTAAAATAGGACACAACATGAACAATGGTCAAAAGGCAAAACACAATAGTTCTATTAAAAATATGACATAGTTGTCATCCTCTGTTGTTATAATTTTTCATAAGAGGCTTTGCCACAATTCCAGAGAGGCTCCTGGAATAAAATATTCATGCTATGCTGAAGTCATGACTTAGAAAGTCTTTTCATTTCAAACCAAGTCAAGTTGAGTTTATTGTCTTATTCCTTCATTTCAGATGTTTAGCATTTGCAAGCCATTCTTTGATTTTCATGAGGAATCACAGAACATTTAAAACTGACCGAGATCTGTAGAATCTGCAGGAAAAAAATAATTATTCCAGACACAAATAAAATTAACCCAATTACATAATATACTTGAAGATAGACACAAAATGCTGGAGTGGTCAGCGGGACAGGCAGCATCTCTGGAGAGAAGGAATGGGAGACATTTCGGATCAAGACCCTTCTTCAGACTGAAAAAGGGTCTTGACCCGAAACATCACCTATTCTCTCCAACGTCTCGAAACATCATTCCATCTCTCCAGATATGCTGCCTGTCCCGCTGAGTTACTCCAGCATTTGGTGTCTATCTTCGATTTAAGCCATCATCTGCAGTTTGATATATTAGGTCAGGTTGCATTCGTAACTGAGTCTGAAGAAGGGTCCCATCCTAAAATATCGCCTGCCCATTTCCCTCCGCAGATGTTGTCTACGGAGGGAAAGTGCCCTACTGTGCCCCTCCAACACTTTGTTTGTTGGGCATAATATACATATCTATTTTCTCCAGAGAGTGCATGTGGTAGTTTCCATGACAACAAGCAAGAGTTCACTAAAGTAAGAAGCTATCAATGCACCGTCAAGCTCAGAGTTCTTATTCCTCAACATCATTTTTAACTGTGAACATTGATGACAAAGGCTCATTAAATCAACATGGAAATTAAAGACACAAGTGACACAGATGCTGTAACTCTGAGCAAAAGCACACTGTCGGGGAACTCAGCACGTCAGGCAGCATCTATTAGAGTCTGAAGAAGAGTATGCCCTGAAACATGGCCCATCCATTTCCCTCCACAAATGTCAACTGATCCACTGAGCAGTTTTTTTTTTTTTTTTTTGTTATTGCATATTTATGGATATTTGTGAGGACAGGTTACACAACAGAAAAGTTGGACGAGATGTCATTCAGTTATCACAGGTGTAATTTATGTTTATTAAAAAGGAATATTTGTTTGCAAACCTTGGCCACTAGCAAGAGGTAGCAGACTACATTGATCAGCTGTCGTGATGGAACAAACTGCTTCCCGTACTGTAGTCATTTAGATGAGTTACGTTCAGAGTCAAAGGTGAATACAAGTTGAATCTGAAAGAGTTAAGAGTTAACATGGTAAGATTGTTACAGTATGAAGGCTACATTATTTCACTGGTATTTTGTAATATTTTGTGTAATATAATTTCATAGCATCTTGTAATATGGTGTTATGTGGAGTTTCACACAAGTGAATGTATTGTTAATTTAGTTTTAAAAAACTAAGTAAACAACAGTTAACAAATACCACCTACAAATAGGCTGACAACACCGCTGTGGTTGGCCCCATCATGTGTGTGATGAGTTAGCGTACAAGAGAGAGATAGAAACCTGGCCAGTGTGGCCACCTCATCAACCTAATTATTGAGTTTAGAAAGTTAGGAGTTCAAATTCCTGGGTGTCAACATCTCAGATGATCTATCCAAGGTCCAGCATATATATGTCGTCTGAGGGGTGTGTGAGGGGTTTGGGTAGAAAGCTAGGAGAGAGGAGAAGCAGGACAAAGCATGACAGGACTCAGGCAAATAGGAAGATTTTGATAAGCAGATGGTTGGAGCAAAGGCCAGAGATTGAAACAGGGGGTGTGACATGGAGGATTGATGTCAAATTGTGAAGCCTGAGGAAGGAATGTAGGGGGGGGGGGGGGGGGGGGGGGAGCGAGAGGGGAGAAATAGTTGCAAGTCTAGGTGGGGCACATGGGACAGGGTTGGGAGGGGATTGAGGGGGGGGGGGGGGGGGAACATAGGGGGGGGGGGGGGGGGGGGAAATTAGGGGGGGGGGGAGTAGGGAGTGGGAGGGGGCCCTATCAGAGGTGACCTAAAATTGTAGAATTCAATGTTCATACGATTGAGTTGTAAGTTAAAATAGGAGGTGCTGCTTCTCCAATACGCATTTGGCCTTGCTCTGATAAAGGGTGCGGGCCAGGACAGAAAGAGCAGTATGGGCAACCAGTAATATGGCCACCAGTTAAAAAAAATAATCTACACATAATCAGTTTGGTGAATAAATATGGATTACTGTAAGGTGTCAATTCAGTTATCAGCAGATGATAATGTTCATTTTGAACTGCTGCAGCTTGAAGGAAGGGAGGGTTTAAATAAGAGATAATACATTATTTTCCCTGCTGCACAGCAGCTTGACTCTGGCTTTTGAAATGTGCCAACACTTTTGCAAATGTGCACATGGCAGAAAGATTCCAGCCCTCCAGAGTGGAGCCAGGGAGATCATAACATGCTGGAGTTTCTCCTTGAACCATTTGTGCACACAGTGGTGCAGCGGTAGAGTTGCTACCTTACAGCGCCAGAGACCCAGGTTCAATCCTGACTACAGGTGGTGTCTGTACGGAGTGTGTCCATTTTTCCCTGTGTCTGCGTGGGTTTTCTTTGAATGCTCCGGTTTCCTTCCTCATTCTAAAGACGTACAGGTTTGCAGGTTAATTGGCTTCAGTTAGAATTGTAAATTGTCCCTTGTGTGTCGGATAGTGCTAGTGTATAGGGTTATTGCTGGTCGGCATGGACTTGGTGGGCCGAAGGGCCTGTTTCCACACTGTATGTTTAAACTAAAGTAAACTAAACTTGCATTGGTCTCTACAGTAATGTTCCCGTGCGCGAACTCACCCAGTTACAGCAGCTGATTTTTATTGATTTTCACAGTATAAGTTCATAAGCCATAGGAGGAGAGTTAGGCCAGTCGGCCCATCAAGGCTACCCCGCCATTCAGGCGGATCTACTGTATCTCTCCTCTCAATACTATTCTCCTGCCTGTTCCTCGTCATGTTTGACATCCTTAATAATCAAGTACCTGTCAAACTATGCTTTAAAAATACCCAAAGACTTGGCGTCCACAGCTGTCTGTGGTAAATCATTTGATCAATGCAGCTGTGCTTTTACCACCATCCATTAATATTTGCAGCATTTGTCCCTGTCCTCATTTCAGTATTTTCTCTCACCATTTGATGTCCAAAACAGCAGATGGAACTGGTCAGCTCATTCTTTTTAGCATATTTCCTGGTAACAGATTAAAGATTTTCAGCCACATGATAAATAATGGATGGAGATGTTGGAGATATTCAGAAAATTGGACAGCGTCTGTGGAAAGAGGAATTGAGTTGATGTGTCAGGTTCGTGCCCTGCCATCACAACCAGGGTAAAAAAAGTTAAAAATACATTTAGCAAGATTTCTGCTTGATGTAGTTTAAAACCGCACTCCATTTTATGCCTTGCTGGTCTAACATTCACTTGTTAAAATGCCCCAAGGATGCATTCAGTTGTTTGATGTGTCCATTAATGTCACAGTTAATCATGTCATCCATGATGATGGAATTGCACAGACACTAAAATGTTGCAGCAGGTTCAGGTGTGGGGTTAATGGCAGCTCTGAGTGACATGTGACTTGGATGAGATTGATTGCTTTATAACCTTCAACTTATTTAACTGATTGAGCTGGTGCCAAATTTATCATTGGTAAATTGGAACTCTTCCAGTGCATTCGCTTTGAGAATCTAATTGCCAACAATGAAAAGCTCAGAAACTGTATACTTCTTCCTTCAGTGTGGAGTGCACACAGCACCTTTTAATGGTTCAAAATTTAACGTGAACATCCTTTCTCGATATCTCTGTGAGTTGCCAAAGCTGACAGTGAAGAGACAAAGTTGTTTGATGTAGCACAAACCCAAGCTTGACACGATTTCAGTAGGGAAGAGGTAGACTATAGCATGGCCAAAAGTCACTTTGCTAACTGTGTCAACTGCACAATGAATATTATATTTATGAACTTTGCAAAATATTGTAGATTCAGCTTCTTAACACCAAAATTGTTGACCATGACCTCCTTATTCAGCAAACAAACAAGGAATTAACATGTGTAGGAAGGAACTGCATTGTATTGTATTGTATTGTATTGTATTGTATTCAATTTATTGTCATTGTCTCAATTTGAGACAACGAAATGAATTTTCCTTACAGGCAGTATCATTAAAAAAAATCACAAAGAAATTATAAAAATAAATAATAAATAAATAATAAAACATATTAAAAATAAAATTGAAATTGAATTAAAATTTAAAAAAAAAAGCACAAATACAGAAGTCCACGACACAACATAACATAAATGGCACCCAGGTGAGGACGGCACCATAGTCCAGCCAGCCTCCCCTCCGTGTTCATCCGTGGACGGGGCCTTCCAAGCACCCGCAGTCGCCGCCCCGGGTGGCCCGATGTTCAGGCCCTCACGCCAGGCTGGTGGAACGCCGACGCCGAACCCCGATGCTGGTTTAAACAGAAGATAGACACAAAAAGCTGGAGTAACTCAGCGAGTCAGACAGCCTCTCTTGGGAAAAGCAATAGGTGACGTTTTGGGTCGAGACCCTTCTTCAGACTGAGAGTCAGGGCAATGAACATGTCTGATCTGATCATATTTTTTACCTGTAAGTGGGATGCCTAAAATCCCCCAATGATATTTTGCAATGTAGTGAACCCAAATCATACTGTTGGTTACATAAATAAGCAAACAATTCATTATGTGGATCTTGGTGGCTGCCAATAGAAAGAATATTTGAAGCAGGTTTGTTATGCATATTTTAATATCTTCAAGACAATGGGGTGATGGCATATACTGGCTATCAAAAGTAAAAATAGTTCTAGTAAATCTATGGTGTGAGAGAAGCAGAGTTAACATATTTCAGATCTTTCCTCATTAATTGTGCAAATACCAGTACTTCACTTAATGGTTAGATAAATTAAAAAGATAGATTATATTTAAACGCATGTTTCATGACCTCAATATCCTAAAAGATTTTATAACAAATAATACTCCTTTGAACTGGAGTGACTGTGGAAGAGTAGGTATTAGTTTAGTACAGCAAGTGCCTCCATACTGTACAATACCAGCACAATCTATGTTAGTGTAGGAAGGAACTGCAGATGCTGGTTTACACCGAAGATAGACACAAAATAATGGAGAAACTTAGCGGGTCAGGAAGCATCTCTGGAGAAAAGGAATATGTGATGTTTAGAGTTGGGACACTTCTTCAGACTGAAGAAGGGTCTTGACCCGAAACGAGACCTATTCCTGTGCTCCAGAGATGCTGCCTGGCCCACTGAGTTACTCTGGTATTTAGTGTCTAACTTCTATGTTAGTGTGTTTGAGGGATACATATTGATTAGAATACTGAAGTGATTTTTCATGCTCTTTTTGTAAATGAGTGCCATGGGACCCTTTAAATCCACCTGAGAACACAGACTAGATTTTAACAACTGCTGCTCGCACTAGCAAGTTGAATTGTGTTCCTGAGTAAGCTTTGTGCATAGAATTTTATTCATATATAACCATTAACTCTACATTTTAAATGCTTGAAAGTGAGGATTGGTGTTTGTAGATTCATTTTTCAATGCTCAGGAATCCCAAGGGATTATTTGACTTTCTTTATAAAATCTCCCAATGCATTGCATTTACACTGCATGTGATGTTAAACAGATTGTTTCCAGGGAATGCAGCACTGATTCTCCCAAGAGTCTAATTAAGTGGTGATTCTTTCCTTAAACACAAAACAAATAGATTTGCCCTGGCAAATTTTTAAATCTGAGGACAGCCTAAAGGACAATGTAAAATGACGTGAGGTGGGGTTTGATTATACAAATGAATTTGTAACACCATGCTTAAAGGAGTGTCTGTTCATGGGAACTGGACAAGCAATGTTTATCTTTAAATATTGCTGAATCAACCTCACCTCTGGATCGGAATCCAGCCCATTTATCATGACCAGTGGTGTGCATGTGCCACTAGTATATACTGTAACAGATAATTGTACATCATGCTCAAACATGTTCTATGTGTTATTTGACATCACAAGATCATAAATGATAGAATTAGGCCATTTGGCCTATCAAGTCTACCCAGCCATGGCTGATCTATCTCTCCCTCCTAACCCCATTCTCTTGCCTTCACCCCATTACCTCTAACACCAGTACTAGTCAAGAATCTATCTATCTCTGCCTTAAATATATCTACTGACTTTGCCTCCACAGCCTTCTGTGGCAAAAAATTCCACAGATTCACCACCCTTTGACCAAAGAAATTCCTCCTCATCTCCTTCCTAAAAGAACGTTCTTTAATTCTGAGGCTATGACCTCTGGTCCTAGACTCTCCCACTCATGGAAACATCGACTCTATCCAAGCCTTTCACTAGTCTGTATGTTTCATTGAGGTCCCCCCTCGTTCTTCTCAACTCCAGCGAATATAGGCCCAGTGCCGACAAGTGTTCATCATATGTTATCAGTGTGAAAGTTCAGTGACCCATGTGGATTTACACATCGTACACTCAAGGAGGGCAGGTAGAATTTACTGAAGCATGCAGTTTGCATGTGCCTCAGACTTGATTGGGTTTTAAAGTTTGGTTTTCGATCAAATTAACTTATGTGATTCACAAAAATGTGCGAGCAAATTTCAGATTCAGATGATTCGAGACAACGAAATGCATTAAATTTCTTTCTTCTGCCAGCTGGATAGAGTGGATGTGGAGACGATGTTCAATAGCAGGAGAGTCTAGGACAAGAGGCCATAGTATCAGAATAAAAGGATATTCATTTAGGAAGGAGATGAGGAAGAATTTCTTTAGTTAAATGGTGGTGAATCTGTGGAATTCATTTCCCCAGAAGGCTGTGGAGGCCAAGTCAATGGATATTTTTAAGGCAGAGGTAGAGTTTTGATTGGTACGGGTGTCAGGGGTTATGGGGAGAAGGCAGGAGAATGGGGTCAATAGGAAAAGATAGATCAGCTATGATTGAATGATGGAGTAGGCTTGTTGGACAGGATTGTCTAATTCTGCTCCTATCACTTATTAACTTATGAACCTTAAAATGTATTTTATTAAATTGTTGACATTACAGAGGTGTATAAAATCATGAGGAGCAGAGATAGGGTGAATGTCTATTTTAATATACTGTAACTCTTTTTCCCATTGTTAGTCCCATTAATCAAGAACTAGAAGCCATACATTTAAGATGAGAGAAAAAATAATCTTAACTACCAATTTTCAGCACATGGCCTAACTGCTAAATGTGAACTTTGCTCCGTTTTACATGACATCCCTCCATATTATCATTGTCATCCAATGTATAAAACAGAATATGTTTCAGTTGAACTGTTGGAAAAAGTAATACATTTTGAATGTGAATTTTTAACCCATTTTTTATAAAAGTATAGGCATAGATTATATCGAATTCTATAATCCACATGTTGGTTTGCACCATAGTTTTACTGGCATAGATTATTTCTAATTGGCATTCATGTAGAATAAACAGTCTAATGTATGTGCTATAATCCAAGAATTCCTTGACTGGATACTAGCAAGGAATAGAGTGGTGTAGTGCGCAGTGTCTATAACACATCTTGTATTTTATTATAATTCAAATCAAAGCCTATATTGAACTCAATGGAATAATATTAGTCATTTATTTTGCCCAGCTCTGCCTTACAGTTCTTCTTCATTGAACCCCAGGACAAACCTAATTTCTCGGGGAATAACTAAGATTTAAACAAAGTAAACATTTAGCATCTTGAACCAGAATGAGGTTTCCTCGATTAACATAATTAAATAAAGTACCGTGATCAACCTACAAATAATGACGTTTGATTATTTCAATTTATGATTGACTTCACTAGCAACCTTGCTTGATTACATTGCGTTAATAGATTAGATAATCACACTACGTCAGAAAATGTATTTCTTCATAAATTAAAACTGAGACTCTGAGGCATTATATATTGGCAGTAACGATTTTTGATGGTGTGCATTGACAAATGATTGATGTACCTCGGTATAACCTCAGGCATTCAACTTCATCTTGTTCTACTATCTAATCCCCGTAACTCATTAATCACTGAGGCTAATGTCAAAAAGATTAGACACAAAGGTTATACATGTTTAAAATTAAATAACATCTCAATAAAAACAATTGACACCCAGGTGTATAATAAACTATTATAGTTTAACCTAATTCAGACTTCTGAGATAAATAAAAGATAACTGTTACAGGAAGGTATCAATCAACGCAAATAATCATCAGATTATTATTATTATGATGATGATCAAGACATTAACAAGTCTGATTATAATATGTAGACATCCTGCTTGATCGCCTCGATGCGGAGGGCTTGACTACCGGCTGGTTCGAGTGCCCCGACCACGGGAGAACAAAGAAGGGAACAAAATTTAACTTTTTTTGCCTTCCATCACAGTAAGGAATGTGGGGCAGTCGCTGTGGTGGATGTTCATGTTAAACATTTATTTGGGTGTTTTGGTGCTCTGTATTGGTATGACTGTATGGCAAATCAAATTCCTCATATGTTGCATAACATACGTGGCTAATAAAGTACTAATATGATTATGATTATTATGATTATGATTACGCTTGATTTTGCTATATCTTGCATTTAGTTTTATCTGCTGTTCATTAGACATGGCTGAACACCACTTGGTTCAATATATATTTACCCAGTAAGTTAGTAAAATTATGAGTTACTAATGGTGCAATAAGGGAAGCATGGCATTTGAACCTAAGTGGAAAGGCATCCAAATGGGCCTCAACAAATTAGTGAAGGATTATAAAATAAATAATTCAGAGATAAATATAAATTAGAAAGTTGCATCTAGTAACAATGTTATTCTCAGAGTGCAAGTATCAAATACTCAAGTTATCAGTGTCAATTACTCGAGGGCCTAACTATAAGGCCAGAGAGGGAAAGTTTAAAGGAGATGTGCGGGACAAGTAGTTTCCGAAGGACTTTCCTGGATAAAGCACACTGATGCAATTATGAAGAAAGCACATCACCACCTCTCCTTCCTGAGAAGATTACGGAGATTTGGTATGTCAGAGAGGATTCTATTGAAATTTTGCAGGTGAACATTAGAGAGCATATTGACTGGTTGCATCACAGCCTGGTTCGGCAACTTGAATGCCCAGGAGTGAAGGTTGCAAAAGGTTGTGAACACTGCCCGGTCCATCACTGGCTCTGACCTCCCCACCATCTAAGGGATTTACCAGAGTCACTGCCTCAAAAAGGCAGCCAGCATTATCAGAGACCCACACCACCCTGGTCACACACGCATTTCACCCCTGCCATCGGGAAGAAGCCTGAAAATTGAAAGGTCCAGGTTCATGAAAAGCTTCTTCCCTACAGGCATTCAGCTATTAACACTACAACCTCAAATAAGCTCTGAATTACATAATAATAATAATAATAATAATAATAATAATAATAATAATAATAATAATAATAATAATAATAATAATAATAATAATAATAATAATAATAATAATAATACATTTTATTTATGGGCACCTTTCAAGAGTCCCAAGGACACCTTACAAAAAATTAGCAGGTAGAGGAAAAACATGTAAGGGGAATGAAATATATAGTAGTGACATGACTAGTACACAAAGTAAAGACAGAATTCAATTCAAAACACAATATGAGGCAATTAATGCACAGATGAAAAGGGAGGGGGGCGTGGGGCTAAGGATAGACAGAGGTGAAGAGATGGGTCTTGAGGCGGGACTGGAAGATGGTGAGGGACACGGAATTGCGGATCAGTTGGGGGAGGGAGTTTCCAGAGCCTGGGAGCTGCCCTGGAAGAAAGCTCTGTCCCCAAAACTGCGACGGTTGGACTTGTGGATGGAGAGGAGACCGGCTGATGTGGATCTGAGGGACCGTGAGGGTTGGTAGGGGGAGAGGAGGTCAGTGAGATATGGGGGGGCCAGATTGTGGAGGGCTTTGTAGGTGAGGATCAGGATTTTGTAGGTGACCCGGTGGGAGATGGGAAGCCAGTGAAGTTGTTTGAGGACTGGAGTGATGTGATGCCAGGATTTGGTGTGGGTGATGAGTTGGGCGGCTGCGTTCTGGACCAGTTGAAGTTGGTTGATGTAGGTGGAGCTGATGCCAAGGAGAAGTGAGTTGCAATAGTCCAGTCGGGAGGAGATGAAGGCATGGATGAGTCTTTCAGCATCGGGAGGTGTGAGAGAGGGTCTGAGTTTGGCGATATTGCGGAGATGAAAGAAGGAGGTTTTAATGACATGGCGGATGTGAGGCTCAAGGGAGAGGGTGGAATCAAAGATCACGCCAAGGTTGCGGGCCTGGGGAGATGGGGAGACAGTGGTGCCGTCGATGGTGAGAGTGGGGTTATTGATTTTGCTGAGTGTGGCTTTGGAGCCTATGAGGAGGAATTCTGTCTTATCGCTGTTGAGTTTGTGGAAGTTATGTTGCATCCAGGATTTTATAGCTGACAAACAGGAGTTGATATGGGAGAGGTGGGGAGGGGGTTGTGGGGGGATTTGGTGCCGAGGTAGATCTGGGTGTCATCGGCGTAACAGTGGAAGTCCAGGTTGAAGTGGTGGAGTATCTGACCAAGGGGGAGGATGTAGATGATGAAGAGGAGGGGGCCGAGTACGGAGCCTTGGGGAACGCCTTGAGTGACTGTGGCTGTAGCAGAGGTGTGGTTGTGGAGAGAGATGAAGTGGAATCTGTTGGAAAGGTAGGAATGGAGCCAGCTGAGTGCAGAGCCTTCAATGCTGAGGTCTTTGAGTCTGGTGAGCAGGATGTTATGGTTCACTGTATTGAAGGCTGCGTTCTGGTCGAGGAGGATGAGGATGTTGAGGGAACCAGTGTCAGCAGAGGTGAGGAGGTCATTGAGGACTTTGAAGAGAGAAGTTTCTGTGCTATGTAGGGGGCAAAAGCCAGATTGGAGGGGTTCAAATAGGTTATACGCAAGGAGGTGGGAATGAAGTTGCGACGCAACAATACGCTCCAGGGTTTTTGAAAGAAAGGGGAGGTTTGAGATTGGGCGGTAGTTAATGAGAGAGGTGGGATCAAGACCAGATTTCTTTAAGATTGGTGTGACAGCAGCAGTTTTGAAAGCGGAGGGGACAATTCCTTGGGACAATGAGGAGTTGAAGAGATTAGTGAGGTAGGGGCAGAGAACGGGGAGGCAGGACTTCAGCAGGGGAGCGGGGAGAGGGTCGAGGGAGCAGGTAATGGGTTTGGAAGAGCTGATGAGTTTGGAGATTTCAGTAGGGGTGACCAGGTCAAACTGGGAGAGGAAGCAGTGTGGAGGAGGGGTAAGGAGGTCAGTGGAGATGTTGAAAGGAGGGGCCTTGGTAGGTGGTGGAGTAGATGCTGGGGAATCGGGTACAGGGATAAAGATTGATGGATGGTGCTGATTTTATCAGTGAAAAAGTGGAGGAATGAGTTGCAGAGATCCGGAGTAGAGGTAGGGAGAGTGTTGGCTCGAGGCTTGAGGAGGTTGCCAACTGTGGAGAAGAGGGTTCTGTGGTTTAGGCAGGGCTCAGTGAATATGGAGGAGAGGTAGGCAGATTTTATAACCATATAACCATATAACAATTACAGCACGGAAACAGGCCATCTCGACCCTTCTAGTCCGTGCCGAACACATAATCTCCCCTAGTCCCATATACCTGCGCTCAGACCATAACCCTCCATTCCCTTCCCATCCATATAACTATCCAATTTATTTTTAAATGATAAAAACGAACCTGCCTCCACCACCTTCACTGGAAGCTCATTCCACATAGCTACCACTCTCTGAGTAAAGAAGTTCCCCCTCATGTTACCCCTAAACTTCAGTCCCTTAATTCTCAAGTCATGTCCCCTTGTTTGAATCTTCCCTACTCTCAGTGGGAAAAGCTTTTCCACGTCAACTCTGTCTATCCCTCTCATCATTTTAAAAACCTCTATCAAGTCCCCCATTAACCTTCTGCGCTCCAGACAATAAAGACCTAACTTATTCAACCTATCTTTGTGACTTAGTTGTTGAAATCTAGTCAACACTCTAATAAATCTCCTCTGTACTCTCTCTATTTTGTTGACATCGTTCCTATAATTAGGCAACCAAAATTGTACACCATACTCCAGAATTGGCCTCACCAATGCCTTGTACAATTTTAACATTACATCCCAACTTCTATACTCAATTTTGCAGCAATGACGGCATCTTTGTAGTCAGTGAGGTGGAGTTTGTAAGCTTCAAGGTGGACTGCGAGAGATGATTTCTTTGTGAGTCGTTCAAGTCGGCGACCAGCCTGTTTCAGTTTACGAAGTGCAGGTTGTGTACCGGGTGAAGATGTGTTGAAAGTTATCATAGGCAATTGTTATTGTTATTGGACTATTATTGTTTTGTTTTGTGTGTATGTATGTGTGCGTGTGTGATCAATATAATATGTATTTGTGAGTGTGTGTATGTCTGCACACACTGAACTTTTTTTTTTTTCCCTCATTTATTATATTGTTTACTGTGTACTATATTTACATATTCTGTTGTGCTGCTGCAAGTAAGAATTTCATTGTTCTATCTGGGACATATGACAATAAATCACTCTTGACTGTTGATATATATATCACACAATAAAGATATAATAATTGTGCAAAAAGACCTTCCAATGCCTCTAAATGCCTTTAAGTCTATGTACTTGGATAATTCTTCTATCAACCAATAGACAATAGGTGCATGAGTAGGCCATTCGGCCCTTTGAGCCAGCATCGCCATTCACTGTGATCATGGCTAATCATCCACAATCAGTACCCCGTTCCTGCCATCTCACCATATCCCCTGACGCCGCTATCTTTAAGAGCTCTATCTAACTATCTATTAAAAGCATCCAGAGAACCGGCCTCCACTGCCTTCTGAGTCAGAGAATTCCACAGATTCACAACTCTCTGGGTGAAAACGTTTTTCCTCATCTCCGTTCTAAATGGCCTACCCTCTTATTCTTAAACTGTGGCCCCTGGTTCTGGACTCCTCCAACATCGGGATCATGTTTCCTGCCTCTAGCGTGTCCAATCCCTTAATAATCTTATATGTTTCAAAAAGATCTCCTCTCATCCTTCTAAATTCCAGAGTATACAAGCCCAGCCACTCCATTCTATCAACATATGACAGTCCTGCCATCCCAGGAATTAACCTTGTGAACCTACATTACACTCCCTCAATAGCAAGAAGGTCCTTCCTCAAATTTGGAGACCAAAATTGCACACAATACTCCAGGTGTAGTCTCACTAGGACCCAGTTCAACTGCAGAAGGACCTCTTTGCTCCTATACTCAACTCCTCTTATTATGAAGGCCAACATGCCATTAGCTTTCTTCACTGCCTGCTGTACCTTCATGCTTACTCTCAGTGACAGATGAATAAGGAACCCCAGTTCTCGTTGGACTTCCCCTTTTCCCAACTTGACACCATTCAGATAATAATCTGCCTTCCTGTTTTTGCCACCAAAGTGGATAACCTCACATTTATCCACATTAAACTGCATCTGCCATGCATCTGCCCACTCACCCAACCTGTCCAAGTCACCCTGCAAAGCATCCTTCTCACAGTTCACACTGCCACACAGCTTTGTGTCATCTGCAAATTTGCTAATGTTACTTATAATCCCTTCATCTAAACAAGTAATGCATATTGTAAATAGCTGCATTCCCCACCACGAGCCTTGCGCTACCCCACTAGTCACTGCCTGCCATTCTGAAAGGGACCAGTTAATACAAACCTGAATACAGCATTGTTGTATTAAGACATAAAACTACATAAAGCCCCCTACATTACCATTTATTCCACATTTAATTCCATATTATAGCCAACTTTTGTATTAATTATCTAATGATAGTGCAGACTCAGAGACAATTAAGGAAATAATTGTACAATCTGATACAGGTACATCCTGATTTAATTAGTTGATTCTCTCTCTCATTGCTCACCTGAAGACTGCACTGTGTCTCCCCGTGACTTACTTCTCATGAGCTATGCAGCAAAAGATTAATTAATCACTTTATAACATTCTTCATTCTGCTTAAAAATGAATATGAATACTACAAAATAAAATTGCAGCTGCTGGAAGTCCAAAAACATTGTTGATATAAAACTTTGATATTCTAAACGTTCATATATAATATACAGTATTTATCCACTGTCCAACATTTTACTTTACTGCAATACTAATCTACTACTCAGAGAATTACCAGCTTTGGGCATTTCTCTCAGAACTATTGATACTGTATACACTGGGAGAATTTGTTTACAGTCGATCAGTATTTTTCTACATATATTCCCAGCCATAATAGCCATCATTCATAAGTATCTGAAGCAGTCTGAAGAAGGGTCTCAACCTGAGACACCACCTATTCCTTTTCTCCAGAGATGCTGCCTGACCCACTGAGTTACTCCAGCTTTATGTGTCTGCCTTCAGTTTAAAGCAGTATCTGCGGTTCCTCCATAGCACTTCTAAAAAATGTCATGATTGAGGATAACCTGTTTCCATTCTACTGCTGGAGGTTTACAGGCAGCTCGTGAAGCCAATGTGGGACTTGCAGAATCTGCAGCAGGTGGGACAAGATCCCTGATGCATCAGGCAAGAGCTCCCATCAAATGGATTCAAGTGACTGAAAGGTATTGTGAATGTTACTTTACCATTTAGAGTGTTTACGGTCCAGGCATCACCACAAATCAACAAAGCGGATAACATTTGCTTTACCGATATGGAGTGAATGGTCCATCTTCTCATATGCTTCAATGAACAACATTGCAATGACTTGAAGCTCAGCCTTTGAATATGTATATACACGTGTGTTGTCTGTGTACTGCAGCTTGTAGTTGGGTAATCTTGGTTCTGGAGTGAAAGCAACATAAGTTGAACAGCTTCCCATTTGTCTTACAGATAACTTCCAATCCAACTCATGGCTTGTAGGAAGTGAGGTGAACAGTAGAACAGTACTGCACAGTTACAGGCCCTTCGGCCAATAATGTCTGTGCTGAACATGATGTCAAGCCCAACTCTAAGCATATCCATGTGTCTATCCACAACTCTGTAAATGCTAGGAGCAGTGTAGTATCCTCCTGTATGTAGATGAGATTAGGATGTAGGGCATTCAAAATTCAGCTGAATGCTCTATTCCTATTGCTGCCCCTGAAGGAAGGTCCCTCTGAAACCGTGAACAAAAATGAGAGTTGCTGGAAGAACTTAACAAGTCAGGCAGCAGCATGAAGAGAAATGTTCATTTGACGTTTCAGGGGAAAAGTCCTTTCATCAGTCTAGATGAAGGATCTTGACCCAAAACATTTTCCCTCCATTTCATATCCCTCCAGGGATGCTGCCTGCTCCGTTAACTTCCTTCAGCAGGTTCCCGCATTTGCAGTCTCTTGTGCCTGCACACAAACTATTAACTTGGCCCCTCTGTATTTGTAATGTGTGTTTGCAGTACTTTCTGGTTTTTGTTTTTGAAATCTCTATTCTGCCATCAGCAAAGGGGTACACAGTGAACATGTTTATTTGGTGCCCTCAGCCAGCACCAGTGGTTATTTCTGCTGAATTTTCATTACAATTGCCTGTGTCTTTCCTCTATTTACCTGCTTAATTACTGGAATATTGTAACATTGGATTCAAGTGAATCAAGGTGGCGAAAGTAATTTTTGCAGATTGATCTTGATAAAGAAGTTTTACCAAAAATGTCATAGTCAGGAATGATACAATGTTCTATGTGAGAAAAGAACAATGGACAGTCAGGACAAAAATACAAAACAAATTAAGAGGTAATAAAGAACTGCCCTATGCCCATTTTGTTCCTGTGGTTACAAATTATATTTAGTTGATTAAATGTCAAATGGATTTGCTCACATTCATATTTCAAACAAATTGTTTGCACACAGACAATGGGTTCTGTTCTCTCAATTAAATCAAACAATATAGATGCCTGCTATAAATACCGAAGGTACAGGAAATGCTCTGGGGATCAGGCATTTTCAATGGACAAAGAAAATGAATCAATGTTTTAGACAAGTGAGCTTTCATTAAACTATTTGACATTATATTTAATTTGGGCATTGGGCACTACAGTTCAGTTAGTGCTGCAACCTCACAGCTCCAGGGACTCGGGAGGTCTGTCCTGGGGTTTGCTGTCGGTACACCATTTCCCTGCTTTTCTGTGACCCTAGATTTACTTCAGGTATTTTTTGTTTCCTCCCATATTCGAAAGGCAGTCTTGTAGGTTAGTTAGCTGCTGCTGTTGTAAAAATACCCTTCAGAGAAGTTAAATGGAAAAAATAAGAATTGAGCTGACGGGCGTGTGAAAAGGGAAATAAATTGCAGAAATACAGGGAAATAAGCATGTGTAGGACGGAACTGCAGATGCTGGTTTAAACTGATAAGCTTAAACTGATAGGTGTAAGAAGAAACAGCAGATGCTGGTTTAAACCGAAGACAGACACAAAATGCTGGAGTAACTCAGCGGAACAGGCAGCATCTCTGGATGGAAGGAATGGGTGCCATTTTGGGTCGAAACCCTTCTTCAGAATGAAGTCAGGAGAGAGGGAGATACATAGATAAGGAAATGTAAGGAATGAAAATGGGACTGTGGTGATGGGGGATTTCAATATGCAGGTAGACTGGGAAAATCAGGTTGATTCAGGACCCCAAGAAAGAGAGTTTGTAGAATGCCTCCAAGATGGATTCTTAGAGGAGCTTGACCAGAGAAAAGGCAATTCTGGATTTAGTGTTGTCCAATGAACCAGATATGATAAGAGAACTTGAGGTAAAGGAACCGCTTGGAAGTAGTGATCATAATATGATTAGTTTTAATCTGCAATTTGAGAAGGAGAAGGTTAAATCAGAAGTGTCAGTGATACAGTTGAACAAAGGGGACTATGAAGGCATGGGAGGGGAGCTGGCCAAGGAAGACTGGAAAGGGATCCTAGCAGGAATGACGGTGAAAGACGCAGGATCATTTCATTCCAAAAAGGAAGGAAGATTCTAAGGGGAGTAGGAGGCAACCGTGGCTGACAAGAGAAGTTTGGGATAGATTAAAACTAAAAGAAAAGATATATAACACAGCAAAGAGTAGCCGGAAGCCAGAGGATTGGGAAACTTTCATAGGACAACAGAAGGAAACAAAATGGGCAATACGGGCTGAAAAGATGAAGTACGAAGGGAACTGGTCAGGAATATAAAGAAGGACAGTAAAAGCTTCTTTAGATATGTTAAGGGAAAAAAGAGTAGCAAAGTCAAATGTGGGTCCCTTGAAGGCAGACACGGGTGAAATTATTATGGGCAACAAAGAAATGGCAGAAGAGTTGAATAGGTACTTCGGATCTGTCTTCACTAAGGAAGATACAAATAATTTCCCAGATATACTGGAGGGCAGAGGATCTAAGGGAGTAGAGGACCTGAAAGAAATTTTCATTAGGCGAGAAATAGTTTTGGGTAGGCTAATGGGACTGAAGGATTACAAATCCCCTGGGCTTGATGGTCTGCATCCCAGGGTCCTCAGGGAGTTGGCTCTAGAAAATGTGGATGCATTGGTGATCATTTTCCAATGTTCAATAGATTCAGGATCAGATCCTGTGGATTGGAGGATAGCTAATGTTATCTCACTTTTCAAGAAAGGAGCGAGAGAGAAAACGGGGAATTACAGACCAGTTAGCCTGACTTCGGTGATGGGAAAGATGCTGGAGTCAATTATTAAAGAGGTAATAATGGGGCATTTGGATAGCAGTAAAAGGATTAGTCCAAGTCAACATGGATTTATGAAAGGGAAATCATGCTTGACTAATCTTCTAGAATTTCTTGAGGATGTGACAAGTAAAATGGATGAAGGGGTGCCAGTGGATGTAGTATATCTAGACTTTCAGAAATCCTTTGATAAGGTCCCGCACGGGAGACTGGTGACTAAAATTAGAGCACATGGTATTGGGGGTAGGGTGTTGACATGGATAGAAAATTGGTTGGCAGACCGGAAGCAAAGAGTAGGAGTGAACGGGTCCATTTCAGAATGGCAGGCAGTGGTGAGTGTAGTGCCACAAGGCTCGGTGTTGGGGCCGCAACTGTTTACCATATATATTAATGATTTGGAAGAGGGAATTAGGAGCAACACTAGCAAGTTTGCAGATGACACAAAGCTGGGTGGCAGTGTGAACTGTGAAGAGGATGTTAGGAGGGTGCAGGGTGACCTGGACAGGTTGAGTGAGTGGGCAGATGCGTGGCAGATGCAGTATAATATAGATAAATGTGAGGTTATCCACTTTGCCGGCAAAAACAAGGGGGCAGGTTATTATTTCAATGGGGTTGGGTTAGGTAAGGGGGAGGTGCAGCGAGACCTGAGCATCCTTGTACACCGGTCACTAAAAGTTGGCTTACAGGTACAGCAGGCAGTGAAGAAAACTAATGGAATGTTGGCCTTCATAACAAGAGGATTTCTGTACAGGAGTAAAGAGGTTCTTCTGCAGTTGTATAGGGCTCTGGTGAGACCACATCTGGAGTATTGTATACAGTTTTGGTTTCCTAATTTGAGGAAGGACATCCTTGTGATTGAGGCAATGCAGCGTAGGTTCACGAGATTGAGCCCTGGGATGGCGGGACTGTCATATGTAGAAAGATTGAAAAGACTAGTCTTGTATTCACTGGAGTTTAGAAGGATGAGGGGATATCTTATAGAAACATATAACATTTATAAAAGGACTGGACAAGCTAGATGCAAGAAAAATGATCCCAATGTTGGGCGAGTCCAGAACAAGGGGCCACAGTCTTTGAATAAAGGGGAGGTCATTTAATACTGAGGTGAGAAAAAAACGTTTTCACCCAGAGAGTTGTGAATTTATGGAATTCCCTGCCACAGAGGGCAGTGGAGGTCAAGTCACTGGATAGATTTAAGAGAGAGTTAGATAGAGGTCTAGGGCATAGTGGAATTAAGGGATATGGGGAGAAGGCAGGCATGGGTTATTGATAGGGGACGATCAGCCATGATCACAATGAATGGCGGTGCTGGCTCGAAGCACCTATTTTCTATGTTCCTATGTTTCTATGACAACGGGGATGGAGTTCAAGGAAAATGTAGAATAGATCATTGTTAGCTTGGAGAAGGTAACGAAAAAAGCAAACAGATAAAATGTAGTCGGAGACAGTCAAGCTGGTGTGGTTGAAATGGAACATATGCGATTACCTCGAAACCTGGCACTGATCCAAAGGGTTGAGTGGTCTCCTTCAATGTTATTATAAGAATAAGAGGCAGGAAAATGAAAATATTTTAATGGAAAATGTGATAGGTTTCTCTTCCTGCCATCATCAAAGCAAACTAAAGTAGATACCTGAATAAGCATCTTGATAAATTGTTGTATTATTTAGCAGAGAAATGTGCCAAAGTCCAAAATCTGCTAGACATGCTTCACCTGCCTTTCTTGATCTGTGCACCACTGTAAGAGGCCTATGATGGGGCATACTCCTGCACTTAACATGGTAAATTCATTCACAAAGCTTACACCACCCAGGCATGTTGTGAGAGCTATGATTGGATTCATCCCCTAGGTACATTTTATACAAGTTACACTTTTTTTAAAATAATTATTTGACTTTAAGTAAATATTTTAAAATTGTTTTGAGTTTTTATTTATACTCTTGTCTTTTTTATAGATTCATTCTTTTTATTTTTTAAAATCTTTCTTGTGGTTTGATAATTAAATCGTTTTTGAAGATTATTGAATGTCAAAGACAATCCAAAATATTTAATAGTGATGACAGACAATTGAACAATCTCATCATACTCAGCATCATTTAAGTAGCATTATTATTTTATGAAATGTCATCAACTACAAATTGCTTCTCACTCCATATATGCTGCCTGACCTGCTGGGTGTTTGCAGTATTTCCTGTTTTTAATACAGATTTCCAGTATTTGTATCTTTTTTTCTTTCAACTGGTTTTAACAGGTTTGACGGTGAGTTAGATCAGGACTTCATCAACTTCACCACTAATTTCCATCCTGCACTCAAATTCACTTGATCCATCTCCAACATCTCCCTACCGTTTCTATATCTCACCGTCTCCATCACAGGAAACTAATCTATGTGGGACATTATCAAATAATTTCTGAATGTCCAGGTACACTACATCCACTGGCTCTCCCTTGTCCATTTTCCTAGTTACATCCTCAAAAAATTCCAGAAGATTAATCAAGCATGATTTTCCCTTCGTAAATCCATGCTGACTCGGACAGATCCTGTTACTGCTGTATCCAAATGTGCCGCTATTTCATTTTTTATAATTGCATTATGTATAACAGCATGTATAACAGCATCGTATCCACCACTGATGTCAGGCCAACTGGTCTCTAATTCCCTGTTTTCTCTCTCCCACCTTTCTTAAAAAGTGGGATAGCATTAGCTACCCTCCAATCCACAGGAACTAATCCTGAATCTGTGGAACATTGGAAAATTATCACCAATGCATCCACTATTTCTAGAACCACTTCATTAAGTATCCTGGGATACAGACCATCAGACCTTGGGGATTTATCAGCCTTCAGTCCTATAAGTCTACTCAACACCATTTCCTGCCTAATTTGGATTTCCTTCAGTTCCTCTGACACCCCAGATCCTCTGGCCACTAGTATATTAGAAAGATTGTTTGTGTCCTCCTTAGTGAAGACAGATCCAAAGTACCTGTTCAACTCATCTGCCATTTCCTTGTTCCTCATAATAAATTCACCTTTTTGATTCTTCAAGGGTCCAACTTTGGTCTTAACTATATTTTTCTTCTTCACATACCTAAAGAAGCCGTTACTATCCTCCTTTATATTCTTGGCTAGCTTACCTTCGTACCTCATCTTTTCTCCCCGTATTGCCTTTTTAGTTATTTTCTGTTGCTCTTTAAACATTACCCAGTCCTCATTGCTATGTTGTACTTCTTATCTTTTATTTTTATACTGTCACTGACGTCCCTTGCAGCCACGGTCATGCCTTACTCCCCTTGGAATCTTTCTTCCTCTTTGGAATGAACTAATCCTGCACCTTCTGTATTATTCTCAGAAATACCTGCCATTGTTGTTCCACTGTCATCCCTGCTAGGGTATCTTTTCAGTCAACTTTGACCAGCTCCTCCCTCATGGCCCCACAGTCCCCTTTATTTAATTGTAACACTGACACCTCCGATCTACCCTTCTCGCTCTCCAATTGTAGATTAAACCTGACCATATTATGCTAACTACCTCCAAATGGTTCATTAACCTCAAGTTCCTTTATCAAATCCAATTCATTACATAACACTAAATCCAGAATTGCCTTCTCCCTGGTATGCTCCAATACAAGCTGCTCTAAGAACCCATCACAGAGGCACTCCACAAACTTCCTTTCTTGGGGTCCAGTACCAACCTGATTTTCACAGTCTACCTGCATGTTGAAATCTCCCATAACAACTGTAGCATTACCTTTACTACATGCCAATTTTAACTCCTGATTCAACTTGCACCCTATATCCAGACTACTGTTTGGGGGCCTGTAGATAAGTCCCATTAGGGTCTTTATACCCTTACAATTCCTTAGTTCTATCCATACTGACTCCACATCTCCTGTTTCAATGTCACCCCTTGCAAGGGACTTAATTTCATTCCTCACCAACATAGCTACCCCACCCCCTCTGCCCACCTGTCAGTCTTTTCGGTAGGAGGTATACCCTTGAATACCCAGTTAACTGCCTCCCAATTCCTCCGTCTACGCCGCATCTGTGCCCAGGTAACTTCTCATTTTAGATCCATGCTCTCTACTTTTAGACTCTCCTCCCCAGGAGAATAGACTGTGGCATGTGTATATTTCCCATACGCTGTATGATTCTATATAACTTGATAAAGTTACCTCTCAGCCACCTACACTTCAGGCAAACCCAACCTATCCTTCCATCCTATACATTACAGACTCATTAACATCCTTGTGGATCTTTTTTGCAATGTTCCCAGCTCAGTAACATACTTTCTCTAGCAGGGTAAACCTTGTAAACCTATACTTGTAAACCTCTATCGTCGATAAAGTGCTTCTGAAAAGTACCAAAACAAAGTTAGTTTCATTAGGTAGCAATTTTTAAAGCCCAATAAATATATTGTTGCTTTTTAAACAGAAAAAGTGTAAAACAGTTAATGATCTGAGTTTACAGAAAGTGAAAATGCTAGGGAGGGTGATCACTAGCACTGCTTCAGGTGCTTGTGAGGATGCAGAAACATATCGAAAGATAACATAATTAAGGAAGGATAGTGCCTAGTTTAGAGATTCAGTATGTAAACAGGCTCTTTGGCCTATCGAGTCCATGCTGACGACTGATCACCCTTTCACACTAGCTCTATGTTATCCCATTTACTTATCCATTCCATACATACTAGAGATAATTTACAGAGGGCAATTAACCCATAAACGTCTTTGGGATGTTGGAGGAAGCTGGAGCACTCGGAGGAAACTCATGCAGGAGAATATGCAAACTCCACACAGAGAGCAACCGAGGTCAAGATCGAACCCGGGCCCCTAGCACTGAGAGGCAGCAGCTGCACTGCAGCTCTACTGTTGTGTCCCTGTCCCCACTGATGATGGAGAGAAACAAGGGTAAATGTACAGGATTCCAGAGTATTTGGTACAAAAGCAGAAATTAAGCAATCTGAGGACACAAAATAGGGATTTGATTTCAAAATCATCATTCTCAGACGCTGAGAATCGCGAAAGGTATAGCAGACTTAATTAGCTGGGCCACAGATTATACTCCATGAACTGGAATATTTTAGAGGAATTGGACTAGAAATTAATCTCTGTTACATTTCTAGCACTAAAATTGCAGTCAGCATTCCTCAATCCTCCTTTAAAAAGCTATCCCCCCCCACCCTCCCTCATAAAACAAAATTCATTAGCACTCGTTCCCTCGTGTACATAAATAATGGGCATTGGCAGTTAGATTTCCGTCATTAATAGCTCCTTGCTCCACAAAGGGACACACCAGCTCTGTCAGCTGTTGGGGAATATTGTCAATGAGTACATGCTGCAATGATGAAAAGTGGCTGACAGATTTTTCGTGGAGGAACTGATGAACCTGCACAGGGATCTCTGAAGAGCAGAGTACGTAGAGGGCAGCGGACTGCTTCTTGTCCAAAGGGTACCGAAGGCAGGATGTTCCTAGGAGCATGAGCACCCTTTATGAATGCTTGTACTTCTGGGTGCCCTGCACTGCAGCCATATGCTCCTTCCAAGTGTGAATGGAAAAATGGCATTGACCAAGAATCCACTTTGCCTCTAAAGTGCAATTTAACTTCTGTAAAACAGCAGTGAGTAGCATTCAGCAAATGCGAGGATCTTGAGATAAAGTTTATGAGAATGAGGACCATTCTGACTTTGCCTTCGAGAGGAGTAGAGATTTTATTACAAGCTTGTAATGGTGCTTGGAGGTCACAGGCAAACCTCAGTAACAAATAAGGACAAATGTCTGCACTACTCTCACAGTCAAAGTCAGAGTTACACTCAAAGACCTTGCCCGAGGATGCTTGGAAGCTGTCTGCTGATGTATATGATACACTGATGCAATGCAGAAGCAAAAATAAAGCACAATCAGCAAATTGATTTTTGGTGAGTGTAACTTATGCATTCATATCTGGAAGAAAAAATTGACTGCATTGCAGGGCTCCCCGCAGCGCAGGTGATTAGATCACATCCTTAAACACACCTTCCTGGCAACCTCGACATAAATGCCCTTTGTACAAGGAAGCTGGCAACTGTTCCCCTGTCAACTACTTCCTATTATTACAGCATGCTCTCAATCCCCGCCAACACTCTCCCATAGCTGAGAATAGCTGGCTTTGTCATGGGGTGATTTTTCTCAGTCCTATGTTTTGAGGTCAGAATTATGCAGATAGATGGAAAAAGATTTTCAGCATCCTTCACTTGTGCAGGGATTTTATTTTTCACCGCAGTGTCCATCTCATGAATGAAATATAGAGCAAGATATAAAGACCGATCAGTGTTGATAGCAGGTTTGAAAGTTTTGGTAGGTTGTGAGTACCATAGAACGGAAAACCTTGGAACCACAAGATGTTAATGTAACAGAGACAGATAAAGGCGGAGTAGTGGTGAAGAATGATTGTGTGGTTAATCATGCTAACAGCCACTGAAAGATGAGGTGCCATCACTGTTGCTTAGAATATAATTTGTGACTTTGGGTTGGTTCATTTGTCGAGGTGAGATGCAAATCAGACAGGAAGGATTTAAACAGAGAGGAACATGCATTAAAGAGTGGCAACTGTTAGCTTTGGGAAAGAAAATTGCTACATTTATGATATTTTCCAAGAAGGCGATATGCAATGGTCAGATTAATTTGGGAATTTCAATTGGGTAATGATTCTTTAGAAGATCGTGCCATAAATAATGTAAACAAATGTTGAATAGCAGGCATGGTTGAATGAAGGGAGATGTTGAGCAAGAATCCAGAGAGATTAGAGGTCAGTACTAATGGGTCTGGTGAGGGCAAGAACAGAGAAAAGGACAAACTCCAGAACCTTGTGAGATCATACCTGAAGTATTGAATAGTTATTGTGCGGAATAGTTCAGTGAGGTATGGCAGGCACGGTGGCGCAGCGGTGGCGCAGCGGTAGAGTTGCTGCCTTACAGCGCATTCAACGCCAGAGACCCAGGTTCGATCCCGACAACGGGTGCTGTCTGTATGGAGTTTTACGCTCCCCCCATGACCGCGTGGGTTTTACTACGAGTTCTTCGGTTTCCTCCCACACTTCAAAGACGTACATGTTTGTAGGGTGATTGGCTTTGTATAAATGTAAATTGGCCCTAGTGTGTAGGATAGTGTTAATGTGCAGGGATCGCTGGTCGGTGTTAGAAAGGTTTATGGAAATTGTGTCTTTATCAGCAGAAGAAGACAAGAACAGACGAGGTTGAGGAGTAAGTTTCATACCACATCTAAAGATCATCTGCAGAGTTTGATAAGTGGGTAAAGTATTTTGAAAGAGAATGAAATAGAAAAGAGTCCAAGTTCAAGTTCAAGTGAGTTTATTGTCATGTGTCCCTGATAGGACAATGAAGTTCTTGCTTTGTTTCAGCACACAGAACATAGTAGGCATTTACTACAAACAGATCAGTATGTCCATATACCATAATATAAATATATACACAGGCCAGAAAGAGGTGGGTCCATGGTCATGTTACAGCAAAATCTGAGGAGTGACTACTGGAATTCTGCGAATTCTGTAGGATAAGGCAAGAAACCCCAAATAAAGCTTTGAAAGCAAAGAAAAGGGGGTGGACGGATTTATTTGAACATTAAGAATGAGGAACCAATTGATGGAAAATCAATTGAGAAAGCAGGTGGGGGCATTTGTGACAAAATCATGAGATAGCTTCGGGCTGACGACTTAATAGGTGGTGATAAAAACGGAGTTGCTTCAATGTAGCCAGAGGACAAAGGAGGTAGATTTCCTTCAATATAGACAATATTTTCAGCAATGAATGCACACCAGAAAGGTTTGGACCAGGCGTACTCACATTTCAAACTGACATTAACAGATAGTTTTCATTCTCTTGTTAACTGCTTTATAGATCTGACTCCTATCATTATTAATACCATCATTTAAAGACACATTGACATTTGTGAAATAGAAATTAGAAATCTCATAAGACTTTGAAATATAATCATTATTAACTTACCATTCATTTCAAGACCAAAAATAGACACATTGACATTTGTGAAATAGAAATTAGAAATCATCATAAGACTTTGAAATATGGGAAGTTAAGTTACAATGTCATAAATTACAATTTATTATCTAAATGAACTTTGCAGCGAGACCTGGGTGTCATGGTACACCAGTTAGGCCTAAGTAAAGAAAGCGAATGCTGCAAAAGGATTTGAGTATATTCTACTGCAATAACAGGCTCATAGACCAAAAATATTGCGTACAGTTTCCAATGCACATTAGGTCCATTGACAGAGGGAGTGCAGAGACGGTTCACCAGACTTTTGTCTTATGACTCTCTGCATTTGAGATGCGGGGGACAATTTTCATGTTCCTAGATGCGTTTAGCAGGACGTGTCACAGCCCAGGGGTATCATGTCACGGAGAGTGGCAAGAGTCTCTGCCACATGAACTGCTATCATCCCTTGTGGCTAATCAGTTAAACAGAGAAGGATGATTACAATGTCAATTTTGTGCACCTAATATCTATGAATTGAAGTCTATATTGATGAAGTCTATGATGTCAATTTGGGTTCACACCCCACCTTTTGCCTCTTCTGACTTCTGACTATCTAACATGAACTTTGCAGCAGGAAGGATACTTCTGTGCTACATACTGTAAATGGGATAAACAACAAACTCCAGTTTAATTCATGTCTGATGTTATGATTCCATAAGTGTTGGATGCTTTCTGAAGTGTTTTAAAGTTGTGATGCAGTGCTGCCGGATTTTGTTCTCAGAGTCTGCACAAATAACTTGCTCTCAGACTGGTTGCCATTCACATGACCGGGAGAGAAAGCAGAGGACAGTCAGAACAAGAGAACAAGAAGGAGGCTCATGTCAGGTATAGGCAGCTTGGACCAAGTGAACCCCTTGAGGAATACAGGGGATGTAGGAGTACACTTATGATGGAGATCAGGAGGGCAAAAAGGGGACATGAGCTAGCTTGGCAGATAGGATAAAATGGATTTTAAGAAAGTTTACATGTATATTAAAGAGAAAACCGTATCTAGGGTGAGAATAGTCACTTTAAAATCACGTTCCTGAGGAAGCAGGTACATAGTTCCGTAAAGGAGGTAACTGAGGTGGCAAAAGGCAACAGGCATGCTTACCTTGATTGGTCAAGGTATTGACTGCAGAGCCTGGACATCACATTGCAGCCGGTCAACACATTGGTGCAGCCACATTTGCAATATGGTGCAAATCTGGAAAGTGGGCAACGATGATTTGCAAAGATGTTACTGGGTCTAGAGGGTTTTGGCTATACGGAAAGGCTGGATAGGGTTGGATTTCTTGCCAATGAGCATAGAAGGCTGAGGGATGACCTTATAAAAATGTATAAAATCACATGGAGCACAGATAAATTGAATGGCTCAGTCTTTTTCCCAGGATAGGGAAGTTAAAACTAATAGGTATAGGTTTGTGAAAGGAGAACATTTTTTAAAGTGACCTGAGGAACGGCATATTCACACGGAGGGTGGCGTGTATTTTGGTACGAGCTGCCAGAGGAAGTGGTGGAGGTACATACTGTTACAACATTTAAAAGAGACTTGGACAGGAACATGGATAGGAAAGATTTTGATGGATATTGGCCAGGCATAGGCAAGTTGGTTGTCATGGACAAGTTGGGCTGAAGGACTTCTTTCCATGTTGTGTAGCCCCATGTTTCTACGACTCTCAAGTGGCACTTGAGAAGGAGAGTGTTGAAGTGATCTCTGGTATGTGTATCCTTGGTGTTTCCATTTGATTTTTAGTGGCAGCAGCATGTGAGATGAGTGTGTTTCAATAAAGGTACACTTGGTGAAAGCCCCCATCTGCTGCAACTGTAATTGCAAGCTGGGGACACACTGAGGGCTGCAGTAGTTTTTTTTTTAACTTTCTTATTTACTTCAAACCCCAGCTCTGTGTCTCTGAAGTACATCTAAAATGGTGTCACTGGTACATAATCGTTTTTCCTTTTCCCTATTTCCAAATTGCATTAATTTATATCTATCTACATGTGGATTTTCTTTTGCTGTGAATTTGCCAATGTCACCATTCTGTCGATGTTTCTTGGAGTCTACTGATGTTTTCTGACCAATTTTATTTATTTCCATGTTTTGAGGATTGCTTCGCTCCATACAATTCCACATCATTAAAATGTATTAAAAATAGAAAATGTCCCAATACCATTCACTGGGGACACATTATTACGCACATCCATTATTTAAACTATTCATCACAAATTTGCTTACTTTCTGCCCCAAATAATTATATATTCATGATGTAATTGTACCTTTACTTTCATAGGTTACAATTTTACAAATGTCTGCTGCACAGTACATTATTAAATTATTTCTATATACTGTCCATATTTCATCAGTCATGTACGTTTATGGCAGAACATGGCAGACACTCAATTTGTGCCGGGCACAACTTGGACTGAAAACACTGCAATCTTTTGAGTGGGATTAATGAGTTTCAGGCAAATTACACCCGATTTAGTGGTAATTCTGACCTGGAAAGGTTTATTTTGGTAAAATGTACACGTTTTAAAGTTCACTCTTTGCTAATAAACAGAAAAGACCATTGTAGTAACAAAGTGTGTTTAATATTTTATTAGCACAGACTTCCCATTGGTTAACAGGTCGTTAGGGCATCCTTTTGTACTAAACCAAGCAGAATAATTGTGGATCAAAGTTAATTTGTGTGAGATTTTGTGCTCGAGGGGAAATGGGAAACAATGATTTAGTGTTTTTTTTATTTTATCTAGCATTGTAAAATAACCTACTGATGGTGAATAAAGTCCCCAAAAGATGTATACATAAACAATAATTAGTTACAGGCTACAAGCACAATCGGTGGCATGTTCTATAGTAGAGTTGAGCTGGTCTTTCCATGTTCAGATTATTTATTTTCAACATGAAAAATGGGGGAAGTGTGAAACAATTTTAAACTGTTCTCAGATCTTTCAGTTTTGATGAATGGAATTATTTTTCCTCTATGGGTTTAGTGGAAGGAAGGAAGTGGAAAAATTGTACCTTTAGCTGAAATAATGTGTTTCTGAACATTTTTAAATGTTTTGTGATTTTTCATTAGAATCACTGTACACCATTCAGTATAGAAAGGGATTTGTTTGTGCTCCTGAAAGGGTTAAACATATGCAATACTGTTTCCTTGGTATTAAAGACCAGACCATTGACTCCATCTACACTTCACTTTGCCTTGGAGGAGCCAATATTATCAAAGATCTGTCCCACTCAGGTCATTTGTTTTTCTCCCTGCTCCCATCTGATAGAAGATGCAGAAGCTTGAAAGCAAGTACCACCAGACTCAGGAACTGCTTCCTCCCCTCTGTTGTTAAGCTTCAGAATGGTAATACCATAAGCGAGGGTATGTTTGATTTACCTCAAACCTATTTGCAGACATTGGACTTTGTCTATGGAATTGATGTGCTACAATGATGGGAACTATATGTGGTAACAAGGAACTGCAGATACTGATTTACAAAAAGAAAACACAAAGTGCTGGAGTGACTCGATGGGTCAGGCATGCTGCCATAAAAAACATAAAAAAACATGCCATAAAAAAACAAGACATTAGTGCAAAACATCATTAGGAAAATAAATCCAGTCCATTGTAGTGCAAGACCCTAGTGTTCCATTGACTAGGTAGGATAGACACATGGATTTGCAGGGAATGGAGGAATATGGATCACATGCAGAGGAGATTAGTTTAACTTGGCATCATGTTCAGCATGGACATTGTCGGCCAAAGGGCCTGTTCTAATGCGGTACCGTTTTATTGTTCTAAGTAAAACTGAGCATTGGGAGCAGAGTTCAACAGTTTGTATTTAGCATGGATGACAAAAGGCATGTTTCTCCCTGGTGAAGATGTTTAGTAGGGTTTTTCCCTTTCTCCTTTCCACAATCAGTCTAAAGAAGGGTCTTGACCTTAAACGCGGTGTTCTCCAGAGATACTGCCTGACCCGCTGAGTTACAACAGTGTCTTTTTCTCATAACTATATTCTGCACTCTGTATTTTTTCTTTTTTTTCTTTTGCTCTATTTATTGTACTTGAGTTTGACTTGATTGTATTTATGTATTGTATGATCTGATCTAATTGGATAGCATGCAAAACAAAGCTTTTCATCCTACCTCGGTACATGTGGCAATAATAAGCTTGAACCCAGCCCAAACCTAAAAAGAGAGTTGTAAAGTGCAAAAACTGTGTTAAGCCATCGTTTTGATCTCAGTAGAAGTATTGTGTCCAATGCAAGTCACCTATTTTCAGATGGCATTAAGCCTTAAAGTGGATATACTGTAGATGAGACTTAGCAGAATGATTCCAAAGATGACGATCTTGTGTGGGAGATGAGAGGTTGAACAGAGAAGTTTAAGTGGAGATATACCAGAGGCTATTTCATGGAGGTGTTTGTGAGCAACTATTCCATAGGCAGATTGCAATTTTTATTTCCCACTCTTCCAAAGAGCTTAATGTTTAGTTTGTGTTTCTGTAAAATAGTTGGTTCAATTTGAGAATGTATTGCAATGCCAAAAACTTATTTTTAAATTAAATACCTAGAATGAAAACAAAACAAGGTAAGAAATGAAATCTGAAATAAAGGACATTTGCTAATTACAAATATATATTTTTTAAAAGTCAAGTTAAGGATTGTAAATATTAAAAAGTCCCCGATGATTAGTAGCTTTAAATAGTACATGAAGTTTTAAGCTTTTTACACCCCATTGAGATCATAAACTCCTATTGATCAGCAATGTACTTTGATCAAAGCAATAACATTCTCAAATTATTTTTGCTTTCAGTCCTCTTGTTACTGTTCTCACAAGCAAGGTTTATTACTGTTAACCAATGATTTAAGCTGCCGTATATTTGAAAACCAGCAGCCCATGGATTTATTAACTCAACCTCAATTCTGCTTTCTTCAATATGTGTCTGCAATATGAATTATAAAAGATTTGATTAATGAGGTAGAGAAAACTAGAAAGTAGTGATACCAAGGTTAAATGATTTTTAATAATTTTGTTTTTGTGACTTTTTGTTGAATTAGAACTTGCTTTAGTTTACTGTAATTACTTATGCCAAATTCAATGAGTTTTTTCTGTGTGAGTGGTGTGAAAAGCACCAAAATTGATTTTTCTTTAAGTAAACATAGTTTGTTTCAAATCATTAATTCAATGCCATAATGTTTTAAGAATAGTGGGTGGTAATATATAAAATGGAATTTAAAAAATACTGAGAATATTTTATGATTCTGGAAAAAAAGTTTCCATTTGTTGTTAAAGTGAATAGGTCACATTGATGACATTTCAATCATGTACAAAGAAATTGATATTGCTTCCTTTTTATCTTATCTGCAGTTTGCTTACAGGGATTCTGATTGGATCAATCTGGTTATTAGTTGGAATATAATTCCTTCAACACATCAGAAAATTTGTGCCTTCAATTGCCTAAAGATATCATTTATAAATGCAGTGTTCTCCATTTCCATCTCAAGCTTTCAGGCACACACAGGCAAAAAAATAATTATATTGCAACCATGAGGTTAAAGAGATTCAGTCTCTAAGTTTAAACCTATGCCCTCTAGTTTTAGACACCGCGACCATGCGGAACAGAATCAGGCTGTCTACACTAGGATTCTCAAAATTTTATATACCTCTAGCATGTCATCTCTTAGTCTCCTTTGCTGCAAGGAAAACAGACCCAACCTATCAAACATCTCCTTATTACTAAATCCCTCCAATTCAGACAACTTCCTTTCTTGTTTTACCTTCTCTAGTTTAATTACATATTTCCTGTAGTGCAGTGACTAGAACTACACACAATACACCAAGTGTGGCCTAACCAGCAATTTGTATAACTATAACGTGATGTCCCACCTTTTGTACTGAAAATGCCTCAGGTGATGAAGGGAAACACACCATGCACCTACTTTGCCATACTGTTTGCCAGCTGTGCTACTTTCAGGGAATTATGTACTTGTACCCCATGGTCTGTCTGTTCAATAACATTCCCTGATGTCCAGCCATTCACTGTGTATGTCGGGCCTTAGTTTAACTTTTCAAAATGCATCGCGTACCACTTGTCTGAGTCACCTACAATCCCCTGGCATAGGCGGCCATGGGCCAAATGCTGGAAGATGGGGTTAATTCAGATAGTTGACCACTGAACAGCATGAATGTGGTGGGATGGATGGCCTATACCAATGTTATATGACACTTTGGAAATGACATGTTGCCATCTACAATATAATAGCACAGATATCCGGGAGCCTCAAGCTACAGGTCTACTTGTGTAGGAAGGAACTGCAGATGCTGGTTTATACAGAAAATAGACACAAAGCGCTGGAGCATCTCAGTGGGTCAGGCAGCATCCCTGGAGACAAGGAACAGGTGACATTTGGGTTGGAAGTCTTCTGAAGAAAGATTCTGACCCATAACATCACCTATTCCAGAGATGCTGCCTGACCCACTTGTGTCTAACCACAAAGTCTACTTGCCAGACTGAAGGAGCTCAATAGAACCCAGGAGAGCTGGGCTAAAGGCTTGTTATAGTTCCCTGGATAACACAGAATCTGTGAATCTTGAAGGCTCAGTCATTGTCACTATGTTTACTCAAGGGAGGAGTGAGGAGGAAGAGGGACAAGGAGAGGAGGGAGATCGAAAACAGGAGTGGTTAGGGTTAGAAATAAAACAAGAGGTAAGGATGAATAGTAGGCAAAACAGGAGGAGGACGAGTGGGAACAGGAATAAGAGGGGCAAACTGACGTAGGAATGGGGTAAAAAGAGAAGGTAGCACAGTTGTGCAGCACGGTAAAGTTTCTGCCTTACACCGCTTGCAGCACCGGGGACCCGGGTTCGATCCTGACTATGGGTGCTGTCTGTACGGAGTTTGTACGTTCTCCCCGTGACTGCGTGGGTTTTCTCTGAGATCTTCGGTTACGTCCTACACTTTACAAACGTACAGGTACGTAGGTTAATTGGCTTTGTGTAAGTATAAATTGCCCCAAGTGTGTGTAGGATAGTGTAAATGTGCGGGGATTGGTGGTCAGTGCAGACTTGGTGGACCGAAGGGCCTGTTTCCGCGCTGTATTTCTAAACTCTAAACTAAACCAAGCTGATGGAACAATAAGGAGGTGGAGGAAAAGGTGGAACACGAACCTATTTTATTTGTGTTTATAAGCTCCAACCATTTCTCACAAGGACTTCAAAGGACTGTTTGGTCAGTGGCTTATATGAGAATTTATGAGAGGAGACTGATTTGTCGGGGTTTCTCTCAATAGTTTGTTACTAAACAGCCCTAATTTATTTTGAAAGGATAATGGCATGAGAAGTACAATAATCAGTGGTTGGCTCACCTCCCTTCCCAGCAGACAAGTCGAGTACACAAGAGTTATTTAATTATCCTCTTTTTCATAACCTCGCTGAAGACTGCCAAGGTAATTTGGGAAGTTCACCTCTATTAATCAGTGTCAGTGCCTGGCCCTATTCTGACAAAAGCAATGTACAAAGCCTGTATTCACTCAATGTTATCAACACACCAGTTTATAAGCGTAAATGAAAGGAAACAGAGATTTCTTTGTTTGACTGTCAGTTATTTATATTTAAAGGCATGCTTTTATTTACCACTCCAAGAAAAAAATTATTGCTGGACGAAAAAGGCAAAACGCAATGGGCTCAGATCTGTTTGTCAGAGAGCTTCACATTATTTATTTAACAGATGATCTGACCTTTCACTAAATACAGACTGTTAATTTTCATTCCCTCTTGTTAGTACTTTTCATGTTTTAAAGACTTGTTACCTTGTTATTAACACTTGTTCTAGAAATCTATGCTTGTAGGGATGAGTGTGGGTTGCAATCATAGATGTCAGTGGCTTTTTACTTCTCAGATAGTCCACTTTCTATCCCTTTTTATTCCATCTAAGTTGTTGTCTTAGTTTTAGTTTCAGAGACACAGCGTGGAAACAAGCCCTTTGGTCCACCAAGTCTGCGCTGACCAACGATAACCTGTCCACACTGGTTCTATCCTACACACGACGGACAATTTACAGAAGCCAATTAACCTGCAAATCTGCACGTCTTTGGAATGTGGGAGGAAACGGAGCACACAGAGAAAACCCACGCAGTCATAGAGATAAAGTACAAACTCCTTACAGACAGGACCCGTAGTCAGGATCAAACCCGATCTCTACTGTAAGGCAGCAACTCTACCGCTGTGCCACTATGCCGCCACTGTGGTGGGAGGTGCCATTTCAAATGCACTCTTCGTCACAGATTTCTACATGCAAATAATTTGGGTTAAAGAGGTTAGTTTAGAGTTTAATTTAGAGTTCACTGCATGGAAACTGACCCTTTGGTCTATCGAGCACACCGATCTCCCATTCACACATCCATTCTCATCACACCAGGGGCAATTTGCAGAGGCCAATTAATCCACAAACCTGCATGTCTTTGGGAAGGCATGGGAAGTTTCTAATATTTACTACAACTTGCATTTGTAAATTACTTTAATGAACAATATATCCCAGGATGATTTATGGGCCTGTCCCACTTAGGCGACTTTTTATGCGTCTGCAGGAGACTATGCAGTCGCCACATAGTTGCCACATGTTCGGGGGTGGTTGCCGGGTAGTCGCCTTCATGGTCGTGAGGTGTTCCCGCATTGTGGGAACTAGTCGCGGCCTCATTATGGTTACCGCAAATTTTTCAACATGTTGAAAAATGAGCGGCGACTAGAATGAAGCCGCCACGGAGAGTAGCAAGAATTCTCGTGTCGTAGGTGGGTCGCCTGGAGGTCCTAGAGGGTTGCCAGAAGATCGAAGGTTGTCTCCACTCCTTCTCCCCCCTTCTCCCCTTCTCTGCCCATCTCCCCCCCTCCCACCCCCTCCCCGCCCTCTTTTAAAGGACTTACGTAACCCTTCCCATTGTGCTTTCACCATCTTAATTACAGTGCCAATTTCCTGTTCATCGTGGTGTGTGTCTGTATCACATTGGCTTTGCACCGTGTGAATTTCACTCAGACAGTGCCCCCTCCGCTTGCCCTGTCCCCCTGCCTGCATAACGGGATGGTGAAGGAAGTAATGTGTGTGTTCCACTCTGATAGTCGCCGTTCCAGTCGCCTGTTTTTCAGGCGACTGCCGGCGACTATCAGGTCACCGGCAGTCGCCTGAAAAATCGCCTAAGTGGGACAGGCTCATAAGAGGAGCGTAAATCTCCAAGCAAAAGAAGGAGATATTGAATATTGTAGTATATTACAGTGATTAATTTATTGGATTTGTTTCCAGAGTCTTGGATCAATCATCTATTATCTCCAAGTTTGCGGATGACACTAAGCTGGGGGGCAGTGTTAGCTGTGAGGAGGATGCTAGGAGACTGCAAGGTGACTTGGATAGGCTGGGTGAGTGGGCAAATGTTTGGCAGATGCAGTATAATGTGGATAAATGTGAGGTTATCCATTTTGATGGCAAAAACGGGAAAAAGCAGACTATTATCTAAATGGTGGCCGATTGGGAAAGGGGGAGATGCAGCGAGACCTGGGTGTCATGGTACACCAGTCATTGAAGGTAGGCATGCAGGTGCAGCAGGCAGTAAAGAAAGCGAATGGTATGTTAGCTTTCATTGCAAAAGGGTTTTGAGTATAGGAGCAGGGAGGTTCTACTGCAGTTGTACAGGGTCTTGGTGAGACCACACCTGGAGTATTGCGTACAGTTTTGGTCTCCAAATCTGAGGAAGGACATTATTGCCATAGAGGGAGTGCAGAGACGGTTCACCAGACTGATTCCTGGGATGTCAGGACTGTCTTATGAAGAAAGACTGGATAGACTTGGTTTATACTCTCTAGAATTTAGAAGATTGAGAGGGGATCTTATAGAAACTTACAAAATTCTTAAGGGGTTGGACAGGCTAGATGCAGGAAGATTGTTCCCGATGTTAGGGAAGTCCAGGACAAGGGGTCACAGCTTAAGGATAAAGGGGAAATCCTTTAAAACCGAGATGAGAAGAACTTTTTTCACACAGAGAGTGGTGAATCTCTGGAACTCTCTGCCACAGAGGGTAGTTGAGGCCAGTTCATTGGCTATATTTAAGAGGGAGTTAGATGTGGCCCTTGTGGCTAAGGGGATCAGGGGGTATGGAGAGAAGGCAGGTACGGGATACTGAGTTGGATGATCAGCCATGATCATATTGAATGGCGGTGCAGGCTCGAAGGGCCGAATGGCCTATTCCTGCACCTAATTTCTATGTCTATGTCTATGTCTATCTAGGTACATAAGTTTAATTTCAACATTGCATTTGGGGAATTTAAATTGAGTAGGTTAAATAAATCCAGAATTTATAAAAAAGATTAAGAAAAATCTATCAACAGTTGTGGAGACATGATTGTTTTATAGTTTACTGATAAGCTTCACAAAAGGAGACCTGTAATCCGTGGGAAATTAATGTTTCAGGTCAAAGAGTTTCTGACCTGAGAAACATTAACTCTATTGTTCAACCTACAGGTATGGTCTCACCTGCTCAGTATTTCCAGCATTTTCTTATTTAATTTTAGATTTCCAGCATTGCATTTTATTTTTGATTTTCAACCTTTATCCTTCTTTGATTTGGCTTCTATCTGACTTCAGACTCCACCAATGTAGTTAACACTTAATGGCCACTTTGGCTTAGAGATGGGCTACAGTCTATATTCCATAAACATTTAATAAAAAAGGGCAGGTGACCAAAGAATGATCAATATGGTCAGCTTTAAGGAGCATCTTAAAGGAAGATAGATCAAAGTAAGTAGGTTAAGGAAATAATTTTTCAACTGTGGTGCGGATGTTTGAGATGCACCAAGATTTTGCATTCAAAAGGATTCTAAATGCCAGTGTGGAGGCATTCATACATTTCAGTAGCTGTTTGTGGACTGGGAGCCAATATGTAGGCCATTAAGTAGATTTGTACTGGATGAACTGAACGGTGAAAGTTTGTGGAGCAAAGCTAAGATGAATTTTGAGTATTTTTTTTTTTTTTTCCATTCCAAAGGTTCTGGAGTGAAAGGATGGAATAGAATAGAATTACCTTTATTGTCATTCAGTCCTTACGGTCTGAACGAAATTTCGTGCCTGCAGTCATACATACAATAATACAATAATAAACAACAATAAACACAAATTAACATCCACCACAGTGAGTCCTCCAAGCACCTCCTCACTGTGGTGGAGGCAAAAATCTTAGGGCTGCAGTCTCTTCCCTCCTCTTCTCCTTCTGCGCTGAGGCGATTCCCCACCGGGCGATGGCACAGACAGTCCCGTGGCTCACCGAACCCCGCAAACGGGCCTGCTGAAACACCGCGGCCTGGGGTGGTCGAAGCTGCCACCCTCCAGTCCAACGGACGCAGCCGCTGGCCCGCGGCTGAACCCCGGACTCAGGTCACCGCCACCAGAATGCCGTCCCAGCCACCGGAGCACCGTTCCAGCCCCGAGCCGGATCGCCCTCACGTGAGTGCCGTTCCACCCTCGAGCTGGGCCGCCCCGACGGGAGCGCCGTACCTCCCTCGAGCTGGGCCGCTCCGACGGGAGCGCCATTCCACCCTCGAGCTGGGCCGCTCCGACGGGAGCGCCACAGCCCCTCACGGGAGAGTCTCAGCCCCGCGCCAGGCCGCCCTCACGGGAGCGTCACAGCCCCTCACGGGAGTGCCGCTCCAGCCCCGAGCCGCACCGCCCTCACGGGAGCGAGCCCAGGGCAAGTCCTGACTGGCTCTGCCTCCGGAGTCTTGAGGTCGCCAGCTCCGCCATTAGGCCTCAGCGCAGACAGAG